>NC_080428.1:13926097-14625097 GCF_029873635.1 Malania oleifera
AAGCATATCATTCGACACCGAGGATCTTTAGGTGGAATTTGGGATTTTTATTCTCGAGTAAAATGTCCCAAATAGAGATTAGGTCGTCTCACATTTTTAATACCATTAAATCCAAGACCTTCTTTGCTAAGAGAATTTCTTTGGGCCCAAGAAGTTTTTCAAAATTGCGTTGGAACTCAGTAAATTTATAAACAATTTTGGAGCTATCCTCCAATTTTCTCTCAAGTTCAGCAATTTTCAAATCTTTTTCTTTAAGAATCGAAGCATGAGAATTCTTTGCAATTTCAAAAAGTTTTGACCAATTTTAAAATTTTTTTTTCAAAACATCATTTTCCTTGGTCATTTTGTTTAGTAATTTAGATATACAAATATATTCATATTGCAATTCTTTAAATGTAGGCATTCTATCAAAATCACAATCATTATCAGAATAATATGAAGATAAGGAGCAAGAAGATAATTCCTCATCATCCCTTGCCATCAGGCACAAGTTAGCAATCTCCGAGTCACTGCAATCTGAATCTCAATCATTTCTATTTTGTTTATCCCGCGAGGTGCCTGTTTTCATGGCTTTCTTCTTTTTCCTAAACTCCTTTCTCAGCAACGGGCAATCAGGTTTAATATGCCCGACCTTGTTGCAATTATAGCACATGAGAGCATTTGATTTTTCTTTCCTTTTGCTAGATTCTCCCTTCTCATATACTGAATCTCTAAACTTTCTATATGGTCTACTGTTCTTTCTAAAGAACCTGCTAAACTTCCTAGTAAGCATAGCCATGTCATCTCCAGATTCAAGTTCACTACGCTCACTAGATGTACTAGTAGATGTTTTTAATGCAGTCACTTTTCTCATTCTATTGTGCTCATTCAGTATCTCATTCATAGCTAACTCATAGGTGATAAGTGAACCTATCAGTTCATCTAGTAACATAGCCTTAAGATATCTACCCTCAGATATGGCCGTAGCCTTTGATTCCCAAACAGGAGGCAAACCCCTAAGGATTTTCCTAATCATTTCGTACGTGGGATATGTCTTACCTAATGCATGTAGTGAATTAATAATGTGTGTGAAGCGAGTGTACATGCTCTGAATGGACTCACCAGTATTCATTCTAAATGCTTCATACTCACTGATCAACATGTCTATCCTACTATCCTTAGCATCCCTAGTACCCTTATAGGTGACCTCTAACTTATCCCCTATCTCCTTAGCAAAAGAACAAGCCCTAACTCTGTTAAATTAATTCACATCAAGTCCACAATAGATACTATTCATGGCAGTAGCATTTAAACTAACAGCTTTTATATCCTCATCAGTATATTCATCTTCTGTCTTAGGAATTCTAATTTCAGCTTCATTTTCATAGGAATATAGTTTCCCTTAGAGACAACTCTCCACACCTTCTAG
Source organism: Malania oleifera (assembly GCF_029873635.1). NCBI lineage: Eukaryota > Viridiplantae > Streptophyta > Magnoliopsida > Santalales > Ximeniaceae > Malania > Malania oleifera. The sequence goes on from NC_080428.1 coordinate 13,927,506, forward strand.
TCAATGTTCTGAAGGTAAATGTTCATCCTTTGTTTCCAAAAGGTGTAATTGATACCACTGAAAACGGGAGGACGTGTGGAAAAGGGTCCCTCAAGGAAAGGGGTTACAGTGTTATGAGCCATCTAGATCTTTATACAAATTAATGATCAAGTCTAAGCAACTAGGCCCTGATACCAATTATTAGCTTTACTGTAATCCCAAGAGGAGGGGTGAATTGGTATTTTAAAAATTTCCCCCCTAGGTCAATTATCTAGTAGTAGTATTACACAACCCTAGAGTCAATCTAGTGTAGATATAAAATAAATCATTATATTCAGCTAAAATTAAATTACACAAGTAAACTAATTACGCATGCACAGAAAAGCAAGTAAAGAGAGATTACACCAGATATATTATCGAGGTTTGGCAAATGTGCCTACGTCCCCACCTTGGCTCACAAGCACAAGGATTCCATTAAGGCTCACTTCACGGGTGGAGTGGCACCAAAATACAACCAGGTCAAATTAACACAGGGTTGACCTCAACCTTTACAACCAATCCTTTTGGTCTAGATTAACGCCCCTTCAAACCACGCCTGGAATACAACCAAATCACAATACAAGATGTGTACAAAATATATGCTTCTCCAACAAGCATATTTGTACCAGTATCAATCAATGCATATCAATAATATAAGAACTATAAGCTCAGCACTAAATGTGTGCAATCAACACTCAATATAATGTCTATATTCAATCAAGCACAAGAGTGTATTAACTAGCTAATCTTTAAAACAATGTATAGATGTAAATCTCAATAACAATTTAGGGTGTCAAATATTTTCACCAAGAGTAATCAAAATATCTCTAAAAAACATTTTCTCAATATTCAAGCACAAGAGATATTTGAAAAATGGGTTTGTGAAAAGATTTTTGCACACTCAAAAACACAAGCTAAGGTGTCTTGCAATTCGAATGCCAAGACCCACAAGCTTTAAGTTTTCCCACACAATGGATTTATTGAGTTAAACTGGGGGAGAACTTTTAGCAATAACTTTTAAAAAAAATAACCAAACAATCACTCAATGAGAGTTTTTAGCAACTAAGAATAATATAGAATCACTAAAGGATATTCTCACAAGGCTTGATTTTTCAAAAGAGTAGTAGTATGTGAGGGTATAGGCTTTTGAGCTTTGAAAAATTTCAGAGAGTTTCAATGCTAATCACAATGCTAATCATTCTTAATCTGAGCAAATAAACTCATATTTATAAACCTGGCCAAAATTATAACCATTGGGGATACCAAGGGAATTATTAAAATTGTTTTAATTGAGTTTTAAAAAATTAACCCTGTTTAACCACATTTAACTGCGGTAAAAATTAGGCCAACTCGAGTGTTTTAGTCGACCGAGCCCTAGGTTCGGTCACCCAAATAGACACATGAGAAAAAGACAATTTTGAATTTTGGGTGCCTAAAAAATGGTTCGGGTGGCTGAACAAGGCGATTTTCCAAAATGTCCGAGGTTTGGTCACCCGTCCTCAAGTTTGGTCTGCCGAACTTGCATGTTTATTCGCTCGAGGGTATTTTGAACGTAAGCGTTTGGCACCCAAGTTATTGGAAAAGGTCAGGGTAAATGTTCGGTTGACTGAAGATGCTAAGGTCGTTTTGGTTCAGTCACCCAAAGTCAGGTCAACTCTCTAACTTTTCCTATGTTCAATCAATCAAGATGTTTTAAACACCAAGGTTTGGTCACCTAAAACCTCATAATTTTAGGATCTAAGTAAAATATGTTCCCCTAATTGCATATTTGAAAGTGGGGACTTATTCTAAGTGTATGTGCAAGGTCCTAGGGTCTTTATAAGGTCTTTAAGCTTATCAATTCCTATATGCATGATATGCAGCAATTATTACAGACCTTTCTAAATTAAATATTATAGACCCAAATTGAATAGAATATAAATTACAAAGAAAATAAATATTCTAGGTCTTTATCTTCTTCAAGTCACCTCATGCCATCATATGATCTAGTCAATATGATCCTACACACAAACTTGACAGACATTAAATACTGAAGTATTTGTCATAATCAAAATAGGATATAACCAATAAGGTCAACAGGGCCCAGAAGAAATAAATTGCGGCCTTGCGCCCATATGTATTGTCTAGTTAACAGTGGGTTCAAAAATAAAATTTCTTTTAGGCCTCTGATTCTGGCCTCTTTGGTATTGACGCCCTTGAATCATTTGGGCTTCTTTATCTTTTTTCTTATTTGCCCACTTCTTACTTAGACTTGGTTCTAAAATGGGATTCTTTGCCTTTATTGATTTTATAGCTGTCTCAATCCTTTCTCTTTTGGAAACTACATCCATGAAATTTTTGGGGGTGGCCCCCAGAAGATGCCCAAAGTAGGGATTTTAAGTGTGTTAACAAATAAGGAGATTGCCTTCCTGTCATCCACCAGTGGGCTTACTTGGATCGTTGTGTCTCTCCACCTATTGGCATATTCTCTTAAAGTATCAGTGGATTTTTCTCCATACCTTGCAAGGTCAAATGGCTGGGTGCCATCTCGATCACTTGGTGATATTGAGTTATAAAAGCGTTGGCCAAATCCTTCCAAGTGCGAACTCGGGCTCTATCCTGTTGTATATACCATAGGATGGCTATGCCGGTTAGACTATCTCGGAAGCAATGCATCATTAGCTTCTCATTATCGGAATAGACTACCATTTTCTGGTAGTATAGGCGCAAATGAGTTAAAGGGCATCGAGTTCCATCAAACTTCTCAAAATCAGGAACTTTGAACTTTGGGGGCAGAGTTACCCTCGACACTAAATAGAAATCAATAGGATCGATGGACCCAAATGCGTTAGTTCCCTCAATTTCTCTTAGGCGTTCCTCAAGCACATCACACTGGTGTTTGGTCTCGGATTTATTAATCCCCAAATCATAAAATACTATTGGAGGTGTTCCTATCGCTGGGGGTCCCTATGCTGGCATGGTGGGGATGAACAAATGGATGTTTGGTATTAAGCCCTCCATATTACCAAGTGGTGGTGCTAAGGCTTGACCATGAACCAGGTTGAACCCCAGAGGATTGGTGGGGTTTGCATCTATCTCAGAGTTGACTTGCACTACCTTTCCTTCGTTCATTAGCAGCTTTAGAACCTTACTCATTTGAACCTGCATTTCTTTAACATTACTGTTTATTTCCACCTACCCCTATTCTAGACCCATGACTCTGTTCTCCATCTATTCGCTCATGATTCAAGCTTTTCTTCAAGTGTTATATGTATGAGTAAAGTCCTCAATGTTTGAGGTCTGATTTCACTCCTTGCTTCTGTACAAAAAATCCCTTTTTAAAACAATGATGCATGAGCATGTTATGTAATGAATCCTTTGATGCATGGACATGATTAGCACATAGATACACTCAAAAACACATGAATATGTATACAACCTATTGTACTTTAGCCAAAATTCATGGGAAAGATCTTTATCATTTTAGAAAAACTTTGCTCTTTAGTAAAAGGTTCCTTCATACAAAATTTCAAATACACATATCCCTATTCTTTTGTTGCCTGCAGTGCTTTTGGGGTTGATCTAAGAAGATTTTGAATTAAGATTAGCATATTTTTTCAATACCACATGACCCAGGCCTTCTTGAGATTTTTTCAGTTTTTGTTGAGTTGCATTGGCCATCTTCCTTTGCAAAGCTTGAAACTTGTCTTCCCAGTATTTGGCCTTTGTTATGCATGGTTCAATTTTGTCCAGCACCTGATTACATGTGTCCCTTTGTTCCTCCCACTGATTCTCCAATTCCTGTATATAAAAGGATTTCCTTTCAATATCTGCTTTGGAATCTTCTAACATCTCAGATTTTAAATTGAGTGCAGCTTGAAGCGCGCACTTTTTCTTTCTCAGCGCCACTATTTCTTTCTTTGATTGCATACACTAAGCTTTGTTCCATTTGATTTTTTTGTGATAAAAGGCAACCAATTTATCCTCCCTTTTCTTTATTTGTTGACTTTTTATCACTACTTCCGTGGTTCTTTCCTCTGCTCGACATAGGTTTTCTTGTAATTTCACCAGTTGACTTTCCATTAGCGCTTCAGTTAGACAAGCGAGATCTTTCGGCATTCGTTTGGCCTCAGGATTTACTCTCTTAGCCAACCATACTTTGTAGTTTCTTTGAGTACCCAAGTCCCAATTGTTTGATTCTATCAAGTACACATGTTGCCAAGCTACCGTAAATTCTCAAACTTGCCTTTGGTTGTCATCGAATTCATGTATGAATTGAGAGTCTACCAAACCATGCGTCATGAGTACAAACTGAAGTGCCCCTATTTGCCTTATGAACATGAGTGGCACATAAGCTATCCCCCCCCCCCCCCAAGGACCTAGTAACGGTACCCATAGAAAATTCCCACATCTATATACGATGTTGGAACAACTCATCCATGGTGCTTGCCAAACAAGCCCCTTGCTGACCAAGTGATGTAGCCTTGCTTTCCATTCAAACTTATTGGCTTGCTCCTCCCACTAGATTGTTTCAAACTCAGCTAAAGAGATTCTGAGCATTGAGAAGGTAGTATGAAAGGACCCCTGGGTACATGATAAGTGACTCATAATCCATACATACAATAGCGATACACAACACCTCAATCTTGTTCACTTCCTGGTCTAACAGTCATGGAGAGATCGAAAAGTTTCAGCCAAAATTCCATGGACTGGGTTAATTCCATTTTTCACCTGTGCTACAAAGAAACTATTGCGTGGTCGATGGTTCCTAGCTCCTTCGGAAATATGACCAGGCCATAAATAGTAAGGCCTAACATATGCAAGTGAGCCTCTTCTTTCTCTTCTTTTTCATTAGTTTCTTTAAACATTTCTAGGTGATTTTTGTATCATATGTCTTATGAATTTTAACCCTGGTAACATTGTGTAATTCTTTCACAAAGGATGCTCTAGCGTGCACATACATTTGTAGGGTGTTGGTAGCTTGGCTAGATGCAACAACGAGGTATATTCTTCGATGGTTGGAGCCATGTCCACCCCATCCATAGTAAAGCAATAGTATGTAGGATTCCAGAATTCTACCAACACTTCAATCACATGGAGGCTCACTGACACATGTAGTAGGAAGTCAATATGCCCATATAGCTGAGAAAATTTCAGACGACGCTGAGGTGACCACCCCTTCCAAATGATTTTCAATTCTTCCAAGGAAATTGACTGAGTGTTTATGTTGACTTGATCTAATAATTCGATCACAGATTCCTTACTCACACTGTCACCCCATTGACTCTGTTGATTCTCAGAGTAGGATTGCACCGTAGATTCCTTTTCGTGGGTGATTACCGTGTTTTCCATGAATGACTCTGATCTTTTCCGGAATCTTGGCTAAGTAAGATGTATGCCTACGTGGATGCAAGATGTTAGTCAAAACATTATACATTTTGAAGTAATATGTACAAAGATAGAGTCACATGGAAAAGGATAAGGCTTATGTCCCAACCTAAGGTAGATTCATCTATTTTATAGGGTTTCTCAAGGCTCTAACCTAAGGAGGGAATCCTATGGACAAGTAAGTGTAAGAAGGCTCTAACCCCTATTGACAATAGGTTCCCAGCCTGAACCCTATCCTCACCTAAAGGGTTAGACAAAGTTCAAACTGAGTAGAGTGGTTCGCGGGTCCCCACAAGCCCTACCACATGGGGACTAATGGCATTACACTCTTTTTCTAATCCTAGTAGGTGAAGCCTGGGTATAAGGCACGTGAAAGTGTGTGAATTTGTAAGCCCAATCTATTCCCATATTTCCCCACATGCCATTCAATATTCAAATATTCACAATTAATCCAAGATATTCACATGCTTTTTCAAAAAATACGGAAATAACAATTCATAATTAATCAAAGATAATTACATGCTTATTCAAAAAAATATAGAAACAAATATTCACGATTAATCAAAGATATTCACATGCTTATTCAAACAAATATGGAAACTGCTATTCACAATTAATCAAAGGTATTCATATGCTTATTCAAAAATATAGAAACAAATATTCACCTTTAATCAATAATATTCAAACCTATGTACATAATTAAATGTTTTACCATAATATTCACAAAGTGTACATACAAGTAAACATATGCAATCAAATATTTACAATTGTATAAACAATATTCACAAAATAAGGAGTGATTAAAAGACTCATTAAATTTACATTTGGGACAATTCCTAATTAATTGCTAGCTCGACTCTCTAATATCCTTAGCAGAGTCGCCAAGCTGTCACAACGTCCCAGGAGTGAGGGTGCCCTAGGGTGGCAAATAAAAAATGATTTTTGATTTTTGGGAAAAAATGAGGGTGGAGTTCCCACTAACCTTTTAGAGTGTGGTTAAAACACACTATTACCACCCAATTAAGGGCAGAATCAGTCTGTATATACCAAAGTAGGATTCGGGAGTTCAATTATGTCAGGGGAATGTATTACCACCCCCTACACACCCGTTTTGTGAGCAATACCTAACTAATTGATAATTGTCCCAAATTAAATTTAATAGTCTTTTATTTTACCCCCTTTGAACAATTACAAAATACTAATGTACATGCGACAAGTTGGTCACACAAATATTCAATGATATATTTGATATAAATATTTCCTTAGAACTAAGGTACGTAAGGATTAAAAAGCTCACACCCTTTTTTGAAATCATAGGGATGAAAATCGAAAAAATATTTTATGAAAATAACTCCCAGATTTATGTTGGCCTTACAAGGCTTAAAATCTTGTTTTGATGATAACAAATCAAAGGAACTTAACATATTTGGTTAAATGACGATATTTAAAGACTCAAGTATGTGAATACAAGGTCAAGTTCTCACAATGATCATTAAAAGCTTATACTCCAAAGAAAGATGATCAAATGAAGCTTAAAGAATATTAAGACATGAATTCAAAGAGATCCAAAGATAGCTCAAGCAACATCAACATGAGTAACGTGTGTAGAAATCTAAAGCTGACTCAAGCTTAAGTCAAAAGAGGACACAAAGCAATATACCATGGAAGACTTCAGGCTTAGAGTTTTAGGATTTAAGACCATGTTGTAAGCACTTCATATTAAAATATCTTATGGAAATATGTTGAAGCTCTTTAGGGGTTAATTATGGACTTAGAGAATTTATTTTAAACCCTAAAAAATGTTTTATAAGTAATCAAAGCAAGAGAGTAAAAAGAATTTTTGGAAACTAAACTGAAAAATTAGAAAATGGACTGCCCAGACGACTGAAGTTTCACTTCCAAAGATTGAAGAATTTCTTCAGAAGACTGAAGAATAAGTTTAGTCTGCTAAAAAATTTCTTGTTGAAAAATAAAAGAGGCAGTACACCCTTAGAAGACTGAACCCTTCACCCCAGTTGTCTGACCTTGTATCCAAACTAAAATTTTCAGTGTTTTAAGGTACTTCAGAAGACTAAACCCGACACTTCAACCTACTGAACATGGTTAACGACTAATTTTTTTAAATGTTTTAAAATCCAAATAAAGGTTTCTTGTGCTCCAAAATTTATGAAAACTTGGGAAATACTCCAAGTAATCTTGGGCAACACGAAATTATTTTTGAAAACCTATAAATACATGGTTTTAGTAAATTAAACTTTCCAAGAAATTCAAAATCTATTCATAAGCTGAAAGTCTTGCTGCTCTCTCTTGCTCAACTTCTTCCAATACTTATTCGCTGAAAATCTGAAATGCTAAAGCATCCTAATCTGAGTTCTAATTGCTGATTCTCATCTAGAGAAGGAACTTGGTGAAATCTTCCTTGAGCTTCAATTTATTTCAATTTGATATTTGAATATTGAAGTATATTAGTGCTTTTAAATTGTACTAATTTGCTCTTGTGAGAGTGTTATTGTACACAATGATTGTTTCTTGTTTCCTTGTAGTGAATTGAAGGTCCATGTTGTTGGATCGTTGTACCGAGTGTGGGGCATCATTTGGAGAGGTGTTGCTCAAGCCTATTGAAGGAGTTACCAAACGTGGGGTATCACTTGGAGAGACATTGTTCTAGCCTATTGAAGGAGTGACTAAGCATGGGGTATCACTTGTAATGGTTTGCTCCACCCGAAAAGGAGTGTTCTAGTGGAATTCTTAGGTGGTATTGGCCTAAGGCGAGGACTTAGGCTGGGGATAAGTCAAACCTCGTAAAAATCTCGATGTCATTCTCTAACCTTTCTCTTTACTTTTCAGCTTATATAAATTGTGTATGCAAAGTGCAGGTTGCTGAAAATTGAAAACTAAGATTAAAGAAGACTCTTAATATAAGAAAGTACGTTTTGATTAAACTTTTGCGGAAACCCAAAAGGGAGTATGCTGTTCAATCGTTTGTGGAAATATTAGTTAAGAGGGTGCAAACAATTTCATTCAATACAGGGCTTACATATATTCACAGGGTCACAAACAAGCAAATATCTTGAGTTCTTGAAAAAACTGAAATTGCCAAAGAGCTGCATACTTTAGTTGCTTAATTGGTTGTTTGATTGTTTAAGTATTACTTGTGTTGTGTTGAAGTGTTGGTTTGTGGATTGAATAAATAACTAAGCTTTTGCTGTGTGTTTGATAAATCAACAAGAGATTAAGAATTCATAAAAAGAATTAAAAGAAAATTTTAATAACCTAATTCACCCCCCCCCCCTCTTGGGACTACACACCTTAACTTTCAATTTATTTCAAAATTTTCTAGATATTAAGTAATATTTTCAAAATTTTCTAATAGAGTTTTTGGAACCCATATTTATTTTTTAAGTAAAAAATGGAAAAAAAATATCATTTTTTGGCCTCAAAAATATTTTTTAGAATTTTCCCTAAAATTTTTTATTTTTTAAAAATGATTTTTCCATATTTTTCCTAAATTTTAAATCAAATAAATAAAATAATTACAAAATAATTAAAGAAAATAAGAAAATCGGTTTGGGTCGGTCAGTCGATTTAAGGGGAAATGGACTGGGTCAACGGGTTGGGCCATGTGTCAATTACAGGAAAAGATGCGTGACCTGTTATATATATACATCAGCATTAATAGGGGTTGGGGGTGACGTCATGGAGACATCACCCGGCTACGTGTTGATAGCCAAGTGAATGGCAATATACAAACAAGATTAACGATGTGGCATGATCTACGTCGTTTCGAGGAAACACAAATCGGATGGCTGGGGATTGGTGCGCACGAATCAGTGACATGGCATGATCTCGGTCGTTGCAAAGAAATATGTTGACTCTATGAGTCCTATCCCATTTTGATAATGACAAATCACTTTGTATCTTACATGTGCACTGAGCATTTGAACAGGATTACTCTTAGCACGCATAAATGGTAGAATACAATGGAAGCCATAAGAAACTCAAAGCTCATACCATATGAAAGCATTTGAAAAGTAAAAGGAATGAAGACCAAATTTTTCAATAGTAATTGTATTAAATTTTTGGGTCTATAATAATGCATTGCATGCATGATAGGATTTAATGCTCAAAGACCATATACTGGCCATTAGGATCCAAAACCCTCAAAATAAAATGTTATAACTCATGCACAAAAGGGTTGAAAAGATTTTGGATAAAAAACAAAGCAAAACTCATGTTTTAACTAGCCTCGGTCGACAAACCCTTGTGTGTTCAAAACATGTCAGTTGACTAACCACTTATTTTTGGATTTTATATTGCTCAGCCGACCGGCCTTTTGTAACACGTAAAATGCTTAGTCGACCGGCCTCGTATTTTGACCTTATTTTTAAAATCTTAGCTGACCGGTCGTTTTTAAACAAAAACTCCTTAGCCAACCGGCCTTTTGAAATTGCTCATGTTTGGAAGCCTCAACCGACTAACCTTTGTGTTTTAAATTTGGCCAGCCGACCGACAATGTTGACTTGGCAGACCGGCTATAAGCCCAGCCAACTAAACCTATGAAGGTTTGGAAATCGCTTTGGCTAGTCGACTGGCACCTCCCATAGCCAATCGAACCCTCAATTAAAATTCAATTTTTTACAAAGGATAGCCGACTGGCGCTTGCGCCAGTTGATCGAACCTATCAGGTTTTAGATATTTTTTTAGTGTTAATCACATTTAATCTTTAATTAAACAATTTTGAAAATGCCCAAGATATGTAGATCGAATAAATAACAAAAGGGTAAAAAGGTAAATTTTGCAGGCTTCGTCAACAAAGCCATTGTTCTCGTCGACGAAGACCCTCATACTCTTTGTCTCCGAAATTCAAAGCCTCGTCGACGAAGAGATACCGAACGTATTATAAATATAGGAATAGGGTTCATCGCCGAAGGAGCCGGTGCATCGACGAAATGCATGGATGATTCATTGATGAAGGCATCGTCTTGTTGACAAGGTTGGTCGGGTCAAAGGGGCTATAAATATCCCCCTTCATTGCTTCACGGCTAAGTAAGCTAAAACCTCTCTCTCTCTCTCTCTCTCTAGAATCGAATTTTTCTTTCTCTCTCTAGGATTCAGGCCGTCAATTGCCAGAATCAACGATCTGACATTACCACGTGGATCAAGAGGAGAAGCTCTACGTTTTTAGCGGATCGGAAATTCGTTTCGAGGATTTTGGGTTTTGACCCAAAAATGAAATAAGGGTCCGATTTCAGTTTCGTTTCGGTATATATGTAGTAGTAAGAATTATAGTGAAGTATAGTTCTTGGATTTTTAGGTTTTGGGGACTCGGTTCGTAGTTTTAGAGCCGTAAAGTTCGTATTTTGTTATTCGGGAAAAGGTAAGGGGATTCAGTTTATATTAGTTATTTTTGAATATCAGGATCGGTAAACCAGCAATTTACGATTGTATGTACGTTTTGACTACTTATTTGGGAAAATCTATCAGGTGAAAATGCAAGATTTTCAAGTTACAATTTTTGGGAAAATTTGGGGGTTTCGGGTATCACTACTATTTTGTTGGAGAAATCGTGTGTTATATTAAAACTGTAGTATTGAGATAACCGTATCCATATTGTATTAAACTATATTCTTAAACTGAAACCGATAGGATTTGTTGTATACCAAATAAGTGTGGAATGAATTGTTGTATGTAAAATGTTCCAAGTTTTGTAAAACAGCTAGGGGCGGCTAATTACCGTATGCTAATGAGTATAGGGACATGAGTTCCAAAATTGTTCTAGGTTTTGTAAATCAGCTAGGGGCATCTTATTACCATACGTTGAATCAACTAGGGGTGGCTAATTACGGTTCGCTGACACCATGTCTCGGCTAATTACTGTGGGTGAGAGTGTCCGGCTCTATATCCGAGGGTGTGAAATATCCCTTGTTCTTTCCTACTGGTCACCGATGGGTGTGAGTTGATACCGTATTGGCAACGTTATCGTTGTGAGGCTTTGGTTATTGCAGGATAATTGGGTGATTAGTGTGACGACACTGACCGTATGTTTGGGTATCGTATGTACTGGAACTGTATTGTACTGTATTGTATCGCGTTATGTTTTACACTGAAATAACACTCGTATGCCACACACTGATATAACCTGCTTTTTTTCCTTACTGAGAGGTGCCTCACCCGGAATATACAAATATTTTTTAGGTCCTTCGGGTAGCCGAAACTAGCATCCTGGCGTCCAGAAGCGTGGTATCAGTTAGCTGCGTTTAGTACTTATGTAAGTACGGGTTTTGTAACCAAGTTGTCATTGTTAGGTTTCGTAGACACCCAGAGTATGTACTGTATTTTGGAATGTATATTCCTGTTATGTATAGACTCTGTTATAGTATGTTTTATGGTATGATGTATGTATAGAAAGAACATTTTCGCTGCGTATTTGATGAGTATGGATATGTATGTGAATGTGTATAGGGTGTATGTGTACCCCACGAGGTCGAACCCTCATTTAGTGTAGTATCATGTATATTTAATTGATACAGACACAGGTTAGGTTACTATATTCACACCTAGGACCTATCCGCGGGTTCGGGGCGTGACAGCTTGGTATCAGAGCAAAACCAAGTTGTTAGGTATTGTAGACTTGGTTAGGCGTAGTTATGCGTACATACTAGAGTATAGGATATAGGAAGTGGTAGAGTAGGTCGAAGGTTGTTTTTTTGCTAGATGGGGACTCATTGGCAGAGTTCCGTGTTTTTCCTAGAGTAACGATTTTAGTAAAATCACGGCAAACCATTGATGGATTTATGTCTGTGTGGTAGGACATACTTGGACCCGTGAGAGTTGCAATTAACATGATTAGTTTTCAATGACTGTGTTAACTGTGTATAATATAGGAATTCTAATCGATTCTTATCCTATTTTCAGAATGGAGCCCAAGGATAACAACTTAGATAGTGGTTCCGAGGGGACTACGAGTGACGAGTCTCCTTCTGTGCCTCGGGGTTTGACGAGGCAGGTTATGCGAGAGATTGGGCGTAGTGTTAGGAAACATGAGCGTTCTCCTACTGCCACGAGTTGTACCATAGAGAGGTTCACCCGCATGCATCCTCTGATGTTTACGGGACGATCCGATCTAATAGTGGCAAAGAACTGGGTGCAGAAAATCGAGAAGATATTGGAAGTTCTACACTGCACTAACCAGCAGAAGGTTCTCATTCTACCTTTCAGCTGGTAGGAGAAGCGGAAAGATGGTGGACGGCTGTGAGTTTGCTTAAGAAGCAGAGAGCTGGTCCATCTAATATGACTTGGAGTAGTTTCAAGGAGGTATTTCTCGAGAGATACTTCCCGGCTTCCACTCGTGACGCAAAGGCTGACGAGTTCTTGAGCCTGACTTAGGGAACCTTGATGGTGCAGAGATATGCTGCTAGTTATATTGAGCTATCTTGTTTAGCACCGTACTTGATCTCTAATGAGTATGAGAAGGCTAGGAGGTTCGAGAAAGGTTTGAGGAAGGACATCCGCAGGCTTGTGAGGATGCTGCAGATTCGTGAGTTTTCTATTTTGGTAGATAAAGCAACCATAGTTGAGGCTGACCTTCAGGGGGATGAGGTGGTATAGGAATAGAGGAAGAGGCCAATATCTTTTGGTTCTTAGACTGGTCCTCGACAGGGATAGTCAAAGAAGAAGAAGAATTATAGTTTGGGTTATCGCCAGAATACTGAACAGCAGAGTTCTCAGGGGGATCCATCTATTACACCATGTGCCAAGTACCGTAAATGACATGACGGTGAATGCCAGCCATTTTGGGGTAACTATTACAACTGTGGCAAATCGGGCCACATATCCCGAAACTGTCACGCACATAGGAGCAATATGCTTGCACAGAGCTAGAATCGTGGGAGTAATCAAATGCCTCGAGGAACTATCAAGAAAACACGGCTCCAGGGAGGGTGTACTCCCTTACTCCAACAGATGCAGAATACGTGGGAAATGCGGTGATAGGTACCGTGTTATTGTTTTTTTATAGCTGTTGTTTTATTTGATTCGGGAGCAACCCATTCATTCATATCTACTAGTTTTATGAAAGTGTGTGGGGTTGAAACCCAAGTGATGGATGAATGGTTGTCGGTGGCTACACCAACTAGGAGTGTAACGACCTGTAGTAAGATGTTAGGAAACTAGCTAATGGTTATTTAGGGAAGGCTGCTACCAGGGAACCTAGTAGTCTATGACATGTGTGGATTTGACATCATACTGGGGATGGTTTGGTTATTCTCTAGCTATGCGGTGATTGATTTTCGTAGGAAGGTAGTAGTGTTCAGACCTCCTGAGGAGTAGGAGTATGAGTTTGTGGGATCATGTGTGCGTTCGATGCCATAGATTCTATCAACTATACAGGCGAGAAGGTTACTTTTAGACGATGGTCAGGGGTACCTAGCTTGCGTGAAGGAACTACCTTAGAATGAATTAAAACCTTAAGATATCAGAGTGGTTAGCAAATTTTCAGATGTATTCCCAGAAGACTTATGTGGTTTACCTCCTGATCGGGAGGTGAAGTTCACCATTGATCTATTTCCAGACAAGGCGCCAATTTCTAAAGCTCCATACCGGATGGCTTCAGCTGAACTTAGAGAGTTGAAGGAGCAGTTGCAGGAACTATAGGACAAGGGCTTTATCAGACCTAGTGTTTCACCCTGGGGAGCTCCAGTATTCTTTGTGAAGAAGAAGGACGGATCGATGCAGATGTGTATTGATTACTATGAGATCAACAAGGTAATAGTGAAGAACCAATACCCATTGCCTCGTATAGATGATCTATTTGACCAGCTGGAGGGAACATAGGTCTTTTTGAAGATCAATCTATAGTCAGGGTATCATCAGATGAAAGTTAGGATGGAGGATGTTAGGAAGACTACTTTCCGAACCAGATACGGTCACTACGAGTTTCTGGTCATGCCTTTCGGGTTAACTAACACCCCGGTGGTATTTATGGACCTAATGAACAAGGTTTTCCATGAATACCTGGATCAATTTGTAGTGGATCAATTTGTATGCTAAGCTGAAGAAATGCGAGTTCGGGCTTAATCAGGTCGTGTTTCTAGGCCATGTCATGTCGAAGGGTGGTATCTCAATTGATCCTGGTAAAATAGAAGCAGTGGTTAACTGAGTAAAACTGAAGAGCATACAGGATGTTCGAAGTTTCCTAGGACTAGCTGGGTATTACCAGTAGTTCATGGAGGGATTCTTTAAGTTATCTATCCCTCTGACACAGTTAATGAGGAAGGGTGTGAGATTTGACTGGATTGACGAGTGCGAGCAGAGTTTCCAAGAGTTGAAACACTGACTAGTCACTGCTCTGGTTTTAACCAACCCATTTAGGGACGGTGGTTTTGTGATTTACAGTGACGCATCGCTAAAGAGGTTGGGATGTGTGCTAATGCAACATGGGAAAGTAATTGCTTATGCTTCTCAGCAACTCAAGGAGAATGAGAAGAATTACCTTACGCATGATCTGGAGTTGGCGGCAATATTTGCATTGAAGATCTAGAGATACTACTTATACGGTGAACAGTGTGAGATCTTCACAGACCATAAAAGCCTCAGATACTTTTTCACACAAAAGGAGTTAAACATGAGGCAGAGAAGGTGGTTAGAACTGATCAAAGACTATGATTGCACGAATAGCTATCACCCAAGGAAGACTAACGTGGTAGCTGATGCGTTGAGTTGGAAGTTAGAGCATGCGTCAGTATCTGTAGTAGTAGGTCAGCATCATATCAGATGGAATCTGGAAAGTATTGGCCGGAGTTGGTGGATGGTAATCATCAGGCTTCCATTGCTAGCTTGGTGATCTAGCCGACATTATTTAAGAGGATTAAAGCCACGTAGGCTAATGATGCTGAGTTAGTCGAGGTTATAGAGAAAGTGCAGCAAGGGTTGGCCGCAGATTTTAACATCTGTGAGGGAGGTGTGTTGAGGTTTGGGACAAGGCTGTGTGTTCCAAACAAGAAGGGTATAAGAAGGACAATTCTGGAAGAGGCGCATCATTCTTTGTATACAATACATCCGGGTAGTACGAAGATGTATCGGGATTTGCGTGAATCTTTCTGGTGGAGTGGCATGAAAAGGGAGATTGCCCGGTTTTTGGAGCAATGTCTGACGTGTCAGCAGGTAAAGGTTGAGCATCAGAGGCCGGCAGGGCCGTTGCATCCATTGAGTATTCCGGAGTGGAAATGGGAGCATACCTCCATGAACTTTGTCACCAGGTTACCACCAGTACTACATAGGTAGAATGCCATCTGGGTAATCGTGGACAGGTTGACTAAATCTACTCACTTTGTACCAATGAAGGTTAGCTACTCTTTGAGTAGGCTAGCAGATTTGTACGTGCAGGAGATTGTCAGAATGCATGGGGTACCGATGTCCATTGTTTCAGATTGAGGCCCTAGGTCCACTTCTCGATTCTGGAAGAGCTTATGGGAAGCACTGGGGATGAAGCTTACTTTCAGTATAGTGTTCCACCCCCAGACTGATGGACAGTCAGAGAGGATGATACAGATCTTGGAGGATATGTTACAGGCTTGTGTATTAGACTTCGGTGGTAGTTGGATTCAGTTTCTACCATTGGTGGAGTTTGCATATAACAACAACTTCCAAGCTGGTATTGAGATGGCACCATTCGAGGCATTATATGGTAGGATGTGTCGGTCTCCTTTATATTGGGATGAGGTCGGTGAACGGCAGATATTGGGTCCCAAACTCGTATAGCTGACTTCTGAGAAGGTTGGTTTGATCAGGGATAAGATTAGATTAGCTCAGAGTCGGCAAAAAAGTTACGCTGATGTTCACCGCTGAGAGTTGGAATTCGAGGTGGGGGGTAAGGTATTTCTCAGGATTGCTCCGATTAAAGGAGTGATGAGAATCGGAAAGAAGGACAAGTTGAGCCTAAGGTATATCGAACCATTCAAGGTACTGGAATGAGCGGGTCTGGTGGTCTACAGGATTGCACTGCCTTTAGCACTCTCGAGGATCCATGATGTATTTCACATATCCATGTTGAGGAGGTACATGCCGGATCCATCGCATGTGATTAGTTACGAGTCCTTAGAAATTGGGAATGCTTTGGTGTATAAGGAGATACTCGTTCAGATTGTGGACCATAAAGTTCAGAAGCTATGTACCAAGGAGATACCGTTAGTGAAGGTACTGTGCCGAAATCACACGATTGAGGAAGCTTCTTGGGAGTTAGAGACGAAAATATGCTAAAAATATCCACAGTTGTTTTGAGGTTTGGTAGCAGGATCGGTATGGGTATGTATGTATGTATTATTCTGCTATTGTAGTAGTGTTGTGTGGTTAGTCTCTAGGATAATTTTGTAGTATTGTGAGCTCCCGAGACAGTGTATGTATGTAACCACGGTATTCCTCCACCATAAGTGAGGGTATGTATGTATTTGGGATGGGGCTGCTATGTGGGTGGTCACCAACTCTTCCTAGAGTCGGGTACGCATTTGGGTATGTAGTTGAGTTGGTAAATGAGAGATTACAAATTCTAGGACGAAATTTTTGTAAAGAGGGGAGGTTGTAAGAACCCGACTCGAGATATGTAGATCGAATAAATAACAAAAGGATAAAAAGGTAAATTTTTTAGGCTTCGTCGATGAAGCCATTGTTCTCATCGACGAAGGCCCTCGTACTCTTCGTCGCCGAAATTCAAAGCCTCGTCGACGAAGAGATGCTGAATGTATTATAAAATATCGGAATAGGGTTCATTGCCGAAGGAGCCGGTGCGTCGATGAAATGTATGGATGATTCATCGACGAAGGCGCCATTTCATCGACGAGGTTGGTCGAGTCAAAGGGGCTATGAATATCCTCCTTCTTTGATTCTTGGCTAAGTAATCTAAAACCTTTCCCCCCTCTCTCTCTCTCTCTCTCTCTGTCTCTCTCTTTCTCTCTCTAGAACTTGAATCTTCTCTCTCTCTCTCTCTCTAGGATTCAGGTCGTCAGTTGCTGGAATCAATGATTTGAAGTTACCACATGGATCAAGAGGAGAAGCTCTATGTTTTTAGCATATTGGAAATTCATTTCGAGGATTTTTAGGTTTTGACCCAAAAACGAGGTAAGGGTCCGATTTCAGCTTCGTTTTGGTATATATGTAGTAGTGAGAATTATAGTGAAGTATAGTTCTTGGATGTTTAGGTTTTGGGGACTTGGTTTGTAGTTTTGGAGCCGTAGAGTTCGTATTTTGTTATTCGGGAAAAGGTAAGGGGATTCTATTTATATAAGTTATTTTGAATATCGGGATCGATAAACCTAGAGTTTACAATCGTATGTATGTTTTGGCTACTTATTTAGGAAAATCTATCAGGTGGAAATGCGGGATTTTTGAGTTACAGTTTTTCGGAAAATTTGGGGGTTTCGAGTATCATCGCTATTTTGTTGGAGAAATCGTATGTTGTATTAAAACTGTAGTATTGAGATAACCATACCCATGTTTGTATTAAACTGTATTCTTGAATTGAAAATAATAGAATTTGTTGTATACCAAATAAGTGTGGAATGAACTGTTATATGTAAAATATTCCAGGTTTTCTAAAACAACTAGGAGCGGCTAATTACTATGCGCTGATGAGTATAGGGACATGAGTTCTAAAATTGTTCCAAATTTTATAAATCAGTTAGGGGTAGCTAATTACCATACACTGAATCAGCTAGGGGCGGCTAATTACATTACGTTGATGCCATAGCTCAGCTAATTACCGTGGGCGAAAGTGTTTGGCTCTATATTCGAGGGTGTGAAATATCATCTGTTCTTTCCGGCTGGTCACCGATGGGTGTGAGTTGACACCGTATTGGCAACGTTATCACTGTGAGGCTTATTTTATTGTAGGGTAATTGGGTGCTTAATGTAATGACCCAAAGAATAATGGTATTTAAATAATAAATAGAGAGGAAAAATGGAAATAAGTTAAAAAAAAAAATGGCAGCAGACTTCGTCGACGAGGGTATGCTTCGTCAATGAGAAGATACCGAGAGGATGTTTTGGGCGACTTTGAATTTCATCGACGATTTGCTTCTTGACCTAGTCGACGAGGTGACGTGGCTCGTCGACAAAGCCCATATTATAAATAACCAAACCTCAGATTTTTTTTGCAGAAAATCAGAAAAATTCTCTTTCTCTCTCTCTCTCTCTCTCTCTCTCTCTCTCCTCTCTACAGTTTCTCTCTCCTCTCTCTTCGATTTCGGCTTCGACGTTCGTCGAATTGAAGATCTGAGGCCACCACCACGCTCTTGGGGAAGTTCTCTCTAAATCTACCTGAACAGATCGTTGGTGGGACCGAGTTGAAATTTATCCCTGGTTTAAGGTAAGGCTTTTTATGCAAAATTTGGTCTTCCCGTAGTTATAGAAAATGTTATTCACGGAAAAATACTGAAGTTTAGTTCTGGGAGTTGTCATTTTCAAGGTATTGAACTGAGAACCCTGTGGGAGCAGGATCAGTGAATTTTAGAGGGTTTCTTTTCGGAATCAGGCAAGGGAATAAATTAAAACAATTATTTTCCATGCAAATTATTATTATTTATCAGAAAATTAATTTTCAGGAAAGTCTGTATTATATTTGTATATTATTAAGAAAATGCATATTTGGGAAAATATTGCTATTATGTTGAAATGTCAAAAATTATGATTTTAGAATAGAATGTATGGTTTATACAGCAATGTGTGGCCTGAATATTATTTTACATGAAAAGTATTATGTTATGGAAATTTTACAAATAAAGCATGTGTTTTTTTTTTTTGAGATAATGAAATAATGTAGTACATTATAGTTTTAAAATACATGATAAATGAAATATTTATTCAGAATGATATGTATGAAATGTTCGGCGCAAGGCCGTGATTGATAGCCGGCGCAAGGCCATGTATTATGTATGATTTCGGCGCAAGGCCATATATATGAATGTTCGGCGCAAGGCCGCAGATATGAAAGAAACTAGCGCAAGGCCATATGTATGTATGTTATTTCAGAAAATGCTAACAATTTATTTATGCTAAACAATGTATTATCATGTATTATATGTTATCAAAACCCAGATGTTAGTTTAGTTCAGTTATAGGAGCATGGTACCGTAGCTATACAAACCAGATTACTATGTTCAGATTTGTGCTAATCGCCCCACAAAAGGGTGGGAGATGGATAGTCGATGTGGCTTTTAGTGTAGAGTTGTAGATGGCCACCTAGTAGTCCGGACCAAAGTGTGGCAGACCCATCATACTTACAAACATTTTTGACTCGGCAGTGGTCGGCCAGCCATTGTCGGATCCCGCCTTCGGGTAGCACAACCCGTTATGGGGGGTAATACATGACATCAGCTAGCTATACATCCTTGGTAAATTTTTAGAATTATTAGTTATATCAGATATTTCATGTTCAGTATGAATTATTAGAAATTATGAAAGTATATGATTATTCCAATATGATATGATGAATGTTTTCTAGCATATGAAATATACTGTATATGTATTATAGCATTAAATATTCATGTTGTCACACAACTGTATTTAGTTTATTTTCCCTTACTGAGAGGTGTCTCACCCCCAACATTAAGTCATTTTCTAAAAGCCCAGAAAGATCGGCAGATCGAGGCCGCCGTTGAGATAGTGTGGTGCTACCCTGCTAGGAAGGTAAGTTTGAACTAGGATCGGAAGATTTTGATGTGGGATCCTAGAGATACTTTTTGTATTTTTTGGAGATTATATATAAACACAGTGTTTTTGGATTATTGTTAACTCTGGAATTATGTATTTTGTGGTTATAAAAATGATGATTTACATTTACTGTTGCCTAGGTTCTGCTGTGTATAACAGGTGTCCCCGTTACCCACGTGTTTGGGTTGACTTTATTATTAAATATGTTTTATTATATGATAAGAAAAGTAGGTCGTTACACTTAGTATGATGACACTGATCGTATGTTTGGGTATCGTATGTACTGGAACTGGTTTGTGATAAATACTGGAACTATATTGTATTGTATTGTATCGTGTTATGTTTTATGCTGAAATAACACTCATATACCACACACTGATATAACCTGCTTTCTTCCTTACTAAGAGGTGTCTCACCCTGAATATACAAATAATTTTCTGGTCCTTTGGGTAGCCGAAACTAGCATCCTAGCGTCCGAAAGTGCGGGTGTCGGTTAGCTGTGTTTAGTACCTATGTAAGTACAGATTTTGTAACCAGGTTGTCATTGTTGAGTTTTGTAGACACCCGGAGTATGTACTGTATTTTGAAATGTATATTCCTGTTATGTATAGACTCTAGTATAGTACGTTGTATGGTATGATGTATGTATAGAAAGAACATTTCTGTTGTGTATTTAATGAGTATGGATATGTATATGAATGTGTATAAGGTGTACGTGTACCCCACGGGGTTAGACCCTCATTCAGCATAGTATCATGTATGTTTAATTGATACAGAGACAGGTTAGGTTACTATATTCACACTTAAGACCCATTCGCGGGTTCGGGCCATGACTGTGTCCCTAACGGTCAAAAAACCAAGAAAATCTATAAATAGCCCATTTGTAAGCATAATTAGCAACTTGATTAGCAAAAAAAATTCTATCTTAAATTTTGTGCTATTATTGCTTACACACTTTTATATTCAAGCATATTACTCTCTTTTTTTCATTCTTTCTTGCTAAAATCATTCTAAGAAAAAAACATCATTTACATACTCTTCATTTGCAAATTAATTGCAACTTGAAGAGTGTTTGATTTTCATTATTGTGGGGCTTACTCGTATATCATTCTAAAGCTTATACTCTCACATATCTATTTGTTTTTGAAAATCATTCTTGAGAGTTAGCGTTGAGATTTTTCCCATATTATTTCTTATTGATAAATATTGTTGGGAAAATCTCCTCTTAGCTTGTGAGTCTTTTTGCATTTTCATTGCAAGACTCAAGAGCTCATTTTGAGATTATTGCTAAAAATCTTTTGTGAAGCAAATTTCCAACATCTCCTACACTTTCTTTTAAAATATTTTTGGAGATATTATTTTGTGCTTTAGATCTTTGAAGATTTCTTAATATAAATTTCTGTTAACTCAAAGATCATTATCTCTCACATATTTCATAAATTTTCTCTTAAGAGATATTTTCACATAAACTCTATTGCGCATAAGATCTTATCATACAAGAGTGCATTTGAGCTACACTTTGCACACATCTGCTTAGTATAGAAGCATTCATTGTTGTACGCAAATTTTTATTTGATTTGTAAACGGTTATGGCTTAGCCCTGCAATTGAGCTAAGGTAAAACTCGTAAGGTGTATTGGTTATGGCTCAGCCCTGTAATTTGAGTTAGGGAGTCTCCACCCCGTAAGGAGAATTGTAAGTGGCGTCACTCCACCCAGTTAAGTGAGTAATTAGTGGAATCTTCTTGCTGGTTAGCTTGAGGCGGGGATGTAGGCACATTCGCTAAACCTTGATAACATATCATGTGTCACTTTTACTTTATTTTCTCTACATTCTTGTGCTTGTTTGATTATATTTATCAGCTGAATTTATTGCATTAATATTTAGATACTTATTTGTGACAATTTAGGAAATACTGAAACTGTTTTATTTGCTGAGCTTATCTAAACATTTTTATATCTATTAAATTGGAATTGTTTAAAAACGACCCTAGGTTGAGTTATACTGATAGTGGATAGAAAAATAGTACTCATTTGACCTAAAATTTTTTAAATTTCCAATTCACCCCCTCTTGGGATTATACCAAAAACATGATTTGGTATCGGAGTCTCGTTTCAGACTTAAACATTTTTTGTAAAAAGATCGCAATGACTCATGTTGGTGTAACCCCATTTGCTAAGAGACACTCATCCACAGGTCCTCCTATTTCCTGTGGTATTAACTACACTTTCTGGAAATAGAGGATGTGTATTTATCTTCAAAATATTGATTGGAAAGTGTGGAAGGTTGTCTCCAAAGGGGATTATGTTCCAATGAAAATTGTAAATGGTAAGACTGAACCTAAGACTAAGGATGAATACACTGATGATGATATGAAAGGAGTTAATGTAAATGCAACTGCCATGAATGTTTATAATGTGCTCTTGTTGTTAATGAATTTAATAGGGTTATGGCATGCACCTCAGCTAAAGAAATATGGGATAAATTATAGGTTACATATGAGAGCACTAGAGATGTAAAGGATAGTAGAATTGACATGTTAATTAGTGAATATGAGGCATTTAGGAGAAACTCTAGTGAATCCATACAAAGCATGTACACTTGATTCACACACATCACTAACTCATTACATGCACTTGGCAAGACTTACCCTACTTATGAAATGATTAGGAAAATACTTAGGGGTCTACTGCCAATATGGGAGGCAAAAACCACTGATTACAAGTCAAAACTGCGTAATTGGGCGTTTAACCTGAGCTTTATGATTTATATTTTTAATTAAATGTCCAAAATTGTCCAATATTTTAATAAAGTGCCAAAATCATCATTCTTGAACTTTATTGCAAAATTTATGAAGTTTTGGTAATTTTTTGTCGCAGGAAAATTCCCACGAATCAAAACCGACACCTATTTGTATTTCATACATAACTTTTCCGTCCGAGCTCCGATCGAGACGATTCAAATTTTTAGAGAAAGAAGAAAGGATTATCTACAACTTTTGTGTTTTGAGTTTTGTGAGAAGAGGACTTCAGAAGAGCAGAATTTGCAATGAACAGAGAACAAAAAAATATAATAATTCAGGTCCTCTAAATGGGTCAAATCTCTAATCCCGGTCTAGGGCACCCAATGCCTCCTATTTAAGTTCCTCTGTTTCTTCCCCCTCAGCAGGCAGCCCACGAGGGCTCCCCCTCTCCCCTTCTCTCTTTTCCCTTTCTCTTTTCTCTTTTCTCTTCCATGGTTTTTCTTTTGACTACTCTCTTTTCATTCCTCAGTTTCTCTCCTTGAACTCTCTCTTGTTCTCTCCTTTCGGCAGTTTTTTCTTTGTCTCTATTTCTCTCTCAACTTTCTCCTCTGGCCATAGCAGTGCTGCCATACCAGCACCATCAGCAACACAGAAGACCCCCATCCCACAGCCAACTCCAGCAGCAGCCCCGGCCTCCATCACAGCAACACCAATTGCAGTCCTCTGCCTCACCTCTGCTGCAGTCACCGCCAGCACAGCCAGCCTCCTCCACCATTCTCTGCTGTACCAGCATGCAGCAGCGCCTCCTTGCAGGACTCTGGCCCCTCCTTCCTGCTGAAACTCACCTCTACAACCAGCCACGCATAGCAACCTCCACAGGAAACCAGCAGATGCAGCAACCATGGCTGGGCTTTTCTCTTTTCTTTCTTATTTCCTTTCCTTTTCTTCTTTTCTTTTCCTTTTATTTTTATGTTAAGTACTGTGGTGTTATTATTCCAACTCTCTCTCTCTCTTCTTTTATTTCTTTCAATATTAAGTTGGATGCTACTATTTTAAATTATTTGCTGAAGTTATTTGGAAAGACAAGATCTTGAATTTTAAATATTTTATTATCATTGTAGTGGTTAATTATTTATTAATGTTTTTTTATTGTTTTCGGTGGTAGATTTAATTATTGTTCGAGTCATTTAGTTAATTTTTTTAAGGTTCGGTTTGGTTATTAAAAAGAAAAAATATTGTTTTTGTTTTGAAGTTTCCCAAGTTTTAGTTTTTTTTGAAGCTCGGTTTATTTTCGGTCAGATTTATCAAAGTTTGCATTTTTATTGTGTTTCGTTAGTATTTAAATTTAGGATTTTATTTGTGTTTTTTTATTTTGGTTCGAGTTCTTGCTTTGTGTTAAAGTCTTGGTTTTTAGTGTGTGCGTTTGAATCTGATTGAGTTTCCTTGCCTGTGTGTTTTTAATTCCATGTTCAAAATTATCATCTTTAATTAGCGCGTGTTTTGATATTTCCTTAAGTAGATTAGAGTTTCCATCCTTACTCTTTAATTCGAAGCATGTTAGTTTTAGGACTTTAATTTATGTTTTTGTTTAAGTC
Organism: Malania oleifera; assembly: GCF_029873635.1. Lineage (NCBI taxonomy): Eukaryota > Viridiplantae > Streptophyta > Magnoliopsida > Santalales > Ximeniaceae > Malania > Malania oleifera. The sequence continues at coordinate 13,951,928 of NC_080428.1, forward strand.
TCCACAATCTTGAAAAACCCGAATCTGAACTGAGTTCAGTACAATTTTGTTTTCGATTGGACGAACGTAAATTTTGAGATTAAACACATTCCCTGAGGAGACAATCTAGCCCTTGGGCTTAATATTACACGACAGAACTCCTATACTTGGGATAGCTTTCGAGCTGCTCATTTTTCGAGTGAGTCAAGTTTTTGGCGCCGTTGCCGGGGAATGTCAGTCTTAGTCTCAAATTTGCGTTTTTCCCGTCATTTTTGTTAGTTTTATGAAAAAGGAAAAAAAAATAGAAAAAATTTTGAGTTTTAAAAAATGGTTGCACCTGCACCGCGCACGATAATGGATTTTTTGCAGGTTGAATATGCCATTGCATCATCTTCCACTGTTTTGCCTTATGATGAGCTTAATTTCATGATGCAGCGCGGGAGGACATCATTGCTACCCGAGTTTTATGGGTCGGAATCTAACTGCCCTTATCAGCACCTAACAGAGTTTGAGTTAACCTGCAACATGTTTTTCTCTCATGCTAGAGCTGACAAATCTACTAGACTGAATTTATTTCTTGCTACTTTGTAGGATAGGGCACTGATTTGGTTTCATTCCTTGATACCTCACTCTATCACTAATTGGACTGATATGGAGCGTGAATTTCTACATGCGTTTTGTTCCTCACAGAAAACTCAATTTTTGCAGGAACTGATTCTTAATTTTGTGCAGCAGGATGACGAGACATTTAGGGCTTGCTGGAAGCGATTCAAGGATCTACTAAGCACTTGTCCACATCACGGGTTCGACTCATGGAGGTTAGTTGATTATTTTTATACTGCTCTTACCCCTAATTGCAAGTGTTTTGTCCAGACTATATCTAATGGAGAGCCCGTCAGCGAGGATCCAGATCAAGTATTATCATTCTTTGATTACTTAGCTGACAATGTCCCACAGTGCAACACACAATACGCTCAGGCACCTATGACTGCATACCCTATCAGCACAATTAGTGGTGGTGATGCATATGAACCACCAAAATACCCAGATATTCCTCCGCCTCAATATCAGCCACAACAGATCCCTCCAAGCTGTACATCGTCAGAATTTTTCAAGGATAGCATAACACAGATGGCGAACATGCTCCAACAATTCATGCAAAATCAAGTCGATCATAATAATGAATTGCGGGATACCATTAATGCGATTAGCACACAGTTGGATATTTTAGAAAACGAAGAATTGCTCGCAGAACCTCAGCCTAGTCCTCAAGCACCAGCAACCACAACAACAAATACACGATGATCTCTTTGAGGCAGCAGAGGCTGCCATCACTTTAAGAAGCGAGAAAGAATTTCCCCAACCTGAGATGCTCATCGCCAGGCAAACAGTTGTCCTAGCACCGGAAGTCATGGTTGAACCAGAAGAGGTCAAAGAAAAATCAGAGGAAATGGGGCCACAAGCGGAGCAGTTAGTTGATGAGGAGACTGATACTCATACGAAGTACCAACCTGTGGTACCTCCTACTCCGAGCTCAGAAATCGTGAAATCGTCACTCCCGCCTGAATCAGATGTTAAGGAGCCTAATGTAGAGGCAGACTCTTGCAGTGGTATGATGATATGTACACCCGATAAAGAGGTTGACCAGTCTGGTGAGCATATAATTTTCAAAGAACCAGGTAAAAGCTTTAATGTTAATGCTTCTGAAGAACTGCAGGTAATTATTCCGATCACTTTCTCTCAACCGTTAGTTCGTAAAGAAGCAAATTTCCTGGAAACGATGTTGAATAAAGACCCATTCTTATCAACACAAGTGGGTCGACCTGCACACAAATTGTTTGGTATTTTGACACGCATTAATTCATTTGAGGTTGATTTTTGTGCAGGTATGACGACTGATCGATTGTGGCGGCTCAAATTTGGAGAACCGCCATTGCAATTTATAGACCTGCGGCCACCAGACGAAATTCCTCCAGAGCCTCCGCCAGACAATTGTGATGTTTTTCTTTTCCGTATTTTCCTTTTATTTTATCTTATTTTATTTTTAGTTAGTTTTCAAGACCATTTTCTCGTAGTTCGATTTTTGTTATTTCGCCACTCAGGTACGCTTTACTTTTCCCGTGCACAGTCCTTTCTATTTCCCCTATGCTTTCACATTGAGGACAATGTTCCATTTTAGTTGGGGGGGATGAGCATTCGCATGTAACACTGTGCACGTACACGTACCGGGTTTTATATTTCAAAAAAAAATAAAAAATAAATAAAGAAATAAATAAAAATCAAAAAGAAAGAGAGAAAGAAAGGAGGAGCACTGAAGGATTACATTGCATTATGTCATGCTTAACACTGACTCATACCTTTTGCATACTTGCATATAACTTATGAATGACACATTTAAGTCAATCATGCATAGTTTCTCTTTATATGATTTTATGACTCCATGAAGAATCGATTGGTAGTACATTCGTGTTAATTTGACTATATAATTTCCTGTATTTACACGGCATCTCACGAGGCTGAATAAACACATTCACGTGATTCATTGCACTTAGGGTTCCTTGTGAGCATTGAGAGAACACCGTGGAGACTATGACACCTTATGAGATATCCTTGAGCTATTTATCCTCCTTTTGAGTGTTAATATTAAATCAGAGTTCACAAAACTCAATTCTATTTTTTTTGGATGATTCCTTGTACACTAGTCTTTGTTTTTGATTTGCTAGCCTAGAGGTGACACCTAGTGGGGAGATAGAAACCTAGGTCTTGTAGCCTACTCAAAATGTGAAGGCTAAGCCACCCCTAGAGATAGACTTAGTTCATAAACCACTATTCGAGCTCAATTCCCATTGATGGTATGAAGATTACAAAAGAAGTGTTAATATTGTCCTTATTGATCAAGAAAAGACAAAAAAATGAAGAATGAGTAGAAGAAAGAACAAGAAATACACATGCGCATGAAATGAAATGTCAATACCGGCCCAATTACATATCACAAAAAGTCAAGGACGACATATATTTTCCACATATGAAGATGCTTCAATCGGTTAATGCCTCAGATGTATTCACAACAAGTTTGTGAGTAAGTTGATCTAGGGTGGTCTCGATTGGATATGGCGAGTAGGTGAGAAGATGCTAGGGTGAAGGACCCGACACCTCATAGATAGGCTAGATCCTTTCCTGACTAGTCCACTCTATATACTTAGCATTGTTCTTTTTAATATGTGGGATGTTTGATCGCGACACTCCTCCTCACATATGATGAGTGAACCCATTTTCTTTGAGTGTTCTTGAGGGTATACCAGATAGGCCGAGTCAAAGCGACCGTTCTGTAGGTGTCCACTGGCGTCCTAGGTGTACTGAGTCACACACATCACACACACCTCGAGAGTTTACCTGTTTATACTCGAACTTATATGCTTGCATTAACTCTGAATGTGCCACTAATTAACTTCATGTGAGTATAATGCTCTTAAATGACATATAAACGATGAAACTTGCATGGGTGACGTGTTTTGGAGTTGTGTATACTGAATATAAACGAGCTTGTGTGAAATTCAGTTATGTTCTTGTATGTGAAGTGGTATAATATTGTCACATGTGCATTGATTTCATAATCACCGGAGTATGTAGTTCTAGACACCACCCTGAGATTCATTCACGTCATTTGCTAGAGACTAGCAAAACGTTAGTTGGGGGGTGTGATTATACGTCAAAACTGCGTAATTGGGCGTTTAACCCGAGCTTTATGGTTTATATTTTTAATTAAATGTACAAAATTGTCCAATATTTTAATAAAGTGCCAAAATCATCATTCTTGAACTTTATTGCACAATTTATGAAGTTTTGGTAATTTTTTGTCATAGGAAAATTCCCAGGAATCAAAACCGACACCTATTTGTATTTCATGCATAACTTTTCTGTCCGAGCTCCGATCGAGACGATTCAAATTTTTAGAGAAAGAGAAAAGGATTATCTACAACTTTCGTGTTTTGAGTTTTGCGAGAAAAAGACTCTAGAAGAGCAGAATTTGCAATGAACAGAGAACAAAAAAATATAATAATTCGGGTCCTCTAAATGGGTCAAATCTCTAATCTGGGTCTAGGGCACCCAATGCCTCCTATTTAAGTTCCTCTGTTTCTTCCCCCTCAACAGGCAGCCCACAAGGGCTCCCCCTCTCCCCTTCTCTCTTTTCCCTTTCTCTTTTCTCTTTTCTCTTCCATGGTTTTTCTTTTGACTACTCTCTTTTCATTCCTCAGTTTCTCTCCTTGAACTCTCTCTTGTTCTCTCCTTCCGGCAGTTTTTTCTTTGTCTCTATTTTTCTCTCAACTTTCTCCTCTGGCCATAGCAGTGCTGCCATACCAACACCATCAGCAACACAGAAGACCCCCATCCCACAGCCAACTCTAGCAGCAGCCCCGGCCTCCATCACAGCAACACCAATTGCAGTCCTCTGCCTCACCTCTGCTGCAGTTACGGCCAGCACAGCCAGCCTCCTCCACCATTCTCTGCTGTACCAGCACGCAGCAGCGCCTCCTTGCAGGACTCTGGCCCCTCCTTCCTGCTAAAACTCACCTCTACAACCAGCCATGCACAGCAACCTCCACAGGAAACCAGCAGATGCAGCAACCATGGCTAGGCTTTTCTCTTTTCTTTCTTATTTCCTTTCCTTTTCTTCTTTTCTTTTCCTTTTATTTTTATGTTAAGTACTGTGGTGTTATTATTCCAACTCTCTCTCTCTCTCTTCTTTTATTTCTTTCAATATTAAGTTGGATGCTACTATTTTAAATTATTTGCTGAAGTTATTTGGAAAGACAAGATCTTGAATTTTAAATATTTTATTATCATTGTAGTGGTTAATTATTTATTAATGTTTTTTTATTGTTTTCGGTGGTAGATTTAATTATTGTTCGAGTCATTTAGTTAATTTTGTTAAGGTTTGGTTTGGTTATTAAAAAGAAAAAATATTGTTTTTGTTTTGAAGTTTCCCAAGTTTTAGTTTTTTTTGAAGCTCGGTTTATTTACGGTCAGATTTATCAAAGTTTGCATTTTTATTGTGTTTCGTTAGTATTTAAATTTAGGTTTTTATTTGTGTTTTTTTATTTTGGTTCGAGTTCTTGCTTTGTGTTAAAGTCTTGGTTTTTAGTGTGTGCGTTTGAATCTGATTGAGTTTCCTTGCCTGTGTGTTTTTAATTCCATGTTCAAAATTATCATCTTTAATTAGCGTGTTTTGATATTTCCTTAAGTAGATTAGAGTTTCCATCCTTACTCTTTAATTCGAAGCATGTTAGTTTTAGGACTTTAATTTATGTTTTTGTTTAAGTCTCCACAATCTTGAAAAACCCGAATCTGAACTGAGTTCAGTACAATTTTGTTTTCGATTGGACGAACGTAAATTTTGAGATTAAACGCATTTCCTGAGGATACGATCTAGCCCTTGGGCTTAATATTACACGACAGAACTCCTATACTTGGGATAGCTTTCGAGCTGCTCATTTTTCGAGTGAGTCAACCACTGCCATAGCTGAGGGAAGAAACCTTAAGGAAATGACACTGGATGAGCTTATTGGATCGCTCATCACCTATGAAATGGTAGTATATAAGAGGCTGAATGAGCACAACCAAGCAAAGAAGGTGACAGCTCTAAAAGTCTCTACGAGTAGCTCCAATGAGGAGAGTGATAAGGAGCCTGACGAGGATATGGCCATGCTAACCAAGAAGTTCAATAGGTTCTTCAAGAAGAATGGGAGATCCTCTAGAAAATTCCAGAACTCAAAATCTGAAAAGGGAGAGTTGAGCAGGAAAAAAGAAAAATCAGATCCTCTCATATGCTACAATGTAACAAAGTCGGTCACATCAGACCAGAATGCCCACTACTGCAAAAGGATTCGAAGAAGAAGAAGAGAGCAATGATAGTCGATACGTCTTGAGACTGACATGGCACCAGCGGTTTAGACATCGACTCTAGCGACACTGAAGTTGTGAATCTGTTCTTAATGGCACATAGAGACTATGAGGTATACTTTTCTGACTCTTTATCATCTTATTATTCTAGTGATGAATCTGATTTGGATAACATGCCTACATATAAAGAATTACAACTTGAGTATATTTATATTCATATTCATAAATTGCTTGATAAAATGGCTAAGAAAAATAATGAGTTGAAAAACAAATGTGAGAATGGGTCAAAACTTTTTGAAATCGGAAAAATGTCTCATATTGCTTCATTGAAGGAAAAAGATTTGAAAATTGATTATCTTGAAAGAAAAATGGAGGATAACTCCAAAATCATTTTTAAATTCACAGAGGGCAAAAATAATTTTGAAAAACTTCTTGGGGTCTAAACAAACTCTTTTGAAAAAGAAGGCTTTGGTTTTAATGGGATAGAAAATAGGAGGCAAAAAAATCTCTACATGGGATACTTTGTAAAAGAATCAAAATCTTTTATCCCATCTAAAGACTCCTATAGGCATACCACATGTTATAAATGCAAAAAGATAAGCCACATTAAATTTGATTGTCCATTTAAAAACAGAGATGTGAAAAATTAAGAAAGTCTGGAGAATCATGCACTAACCCCTATGGACCCAAGAGAATTTGGGTACCAAAATTAGTTACTTGAATAATTATTGCAGGTGTGCTTGCAATTGTCCTCCACCAAGGGCAAATGGTACATGGATAGCGGCTGCTCATGATATATGACATGCAATAAGGCTAAGTTCGCTTCCATTGCACCCAAAGATGGAGGATTCGTGACATTCGGAGACAACGCAAAAGGCAAGGTCATTGGGGTAGGTAAGATTGGTAAGGAACCCTCTCTAGTTATAGATAATGTCTTACTTGTCGATGGTTTGAAACATAATCTGTTGAGCATAAGTCAGCTATGTGATAGAGGTTATAGGGTGTCCTTTGAGCATGATAAATGCATAGCAACGAATAAATCTGAAAACAATTTTTTTTTTATCGTTGGATGCCATGAAAATGTCTACACTACTAGCTTTGATAACTTAGCTTCTCAACATGTGAAATGCTTTTCTACTATAAATGAGGCTAGTTGGCTTTGGCATAGGAGACTAGGGCATGCTAGCATGGATTTATTGTCAAAGCTAGTCAAAAAGGAATTAGTTAAGGGCTTACCAAAGGCACAATTTGTGAAAGATAAAATTTGTGATGCATGTCAATTAGGTAAGCAAACTAAATCTAGCTTTAAGAAAAAAAAAAATCTTCTCCACTACTAGACTACTTCAAATGCTGCACTTAGACTTATTTGGTCCTAATCAAGTTCATAGTCTAGGAGGGAAATCATATGCATTTGTTATTGTCGTTGACTATTCTAGATTCACATGGGTAATATTTCTTGCACATAAAGATGAAACATGTGAACAATTTACTAGACTTTGTAGAAAGATTCAGAATGAAAAGGGCAATAATAGAACACACATTCGAAGTGATAGGGGCACATAATTTAAAAATAAAGATATAGAAAACTATTGTGACACTCAAGGAATATCTCACAATTTCTCAGCACCTAGGACTCCACAATAGAACAATGTTGTTGAGAGAAAGAATAGGTCCTCACAGGAAATGGGTAGAACAATGCTTAATGAACACAAATTACCCAAATATTTTTGGGCTAAAGCAGTGAACACTGCTTGCTATGTAATGAATAGAGTTTTGATCAGGCCCACTCTCAACAAAACCCCCTATGAATTGTGGAATGGCCATAAACCAAATATTTCCTATTTCCATGTCTTTGGGTGTAAATGTTTTGTGTTTAGAGATAATGAACACCTAGGTAAGTTTGATGCAAAATTCAATGAGGGAACCTTCCTAGGTTATTTATTAGATAGTAAGGCCTACAGAGTACTTAGTAAGAGAACATTGGTTGTTCTAGAGTCTATCTATGCAATGTTTGATAAGTCCAATCCCTTCTCTAGAAACACTGATGAGGATGATATTGAAATAAGAAAGGGATTAGAAAATTTATCTATTAAAAATGATACTGAAAAGAGTATAGAGATCACTTACTGAGGAAAATTAGGTAGAAAGTGAGGTGCATGAACTATCTAGAGAGTGGAAATTTGTGAAGAGTCACCCAAAAGATCAAATCATTGGTGAACCATCTCGAGGTGTTGCTACCCAATCATCCCTTAGAAACTTGTGTAGCCACTTTGCATTCTTGTCCTAGGACCCTAAGAATGTGAATGAGGTCATTGAGGATGAGTCTTGGGTAATGTCCATGCAGGAAGAACTTAATCAATTTGAAAGGAACAAAGTCTGTACCTTAGTTCCTAGACCTGATGATCATACTATTATTGGAACTAAGTGGGTCTGCAGAAACAAAAAGGATGAAAATGGAATAGTAATTAGAAACAAAGTCAGACTAGTAGCCCAAGGGTATAACCAGGAAGAAGGCATAGATTTTGAAGAAACATATGCTCCTGTGGCTGGGATGGAAGTCATTTGTATGTTAGTTGCATATGCTGCTTTTAGGAACTTCAAATTATATCAAATGGATATTAAAAGCACATTTCTTAATGGCTACATCAATGAGGAGATATATGCAGAACAACCTCAAGGATTTGTTAACCACAAATTCCCTAATCATGTTTATTGATAGACTAAAGCCTTGCATGGATTGAAGCAAGCTCCTAAAGCTTAATATGAGAGGCTTAGTGGTTTTTTGCTAGATAATGATTTTACTAGAGGAAAGATAGACACAACTCTCTTCATAAAGTCTAAAAATGATTATATGATCCTAATATAGATATATGTAGATGACATCATTTTTGGAGCTACAAATGATGAGTTGTGTAATGAGTTTGCTAAATGCATGCAAAATGAGTTCGAAATGAGTATGATGGGTGAACTTAACTTTTTCCTAGGACTTCAGATTAAACAGGCCAAGCATGGAACATTCATATGCCAATCAAAATATGCATGTTAGAGACTTACTCAAGAAATTTAATATGGAAGATGGTAAAATTTTAAGAACACTTATGAGTTCTTCCACAAAACTAGACAAAGATGAGTAAGGCATACTAGTAGATCTTAAGCTTTACCGTGGCATGATTGGTAGCCTGTTGTACTTGACTGCGAGTAGACCTGATATATGTTTAAAGTATGCATGTGTGCGAGATTTCATGCTGCACCTAAAGAATCACACTTGTTAGCAGTCAAAAGAATACTTAGATACCTCATTAAAACCATTGAGCTAGGATTGTGGTATCGTAAGTATACTTCCTTTGAAATTGTCAGCTATTCTGATGCAGACTTTGCTCGGACCAAAGTGGATTGGAAAAGCATGAGCAATACGTGCCATTATTTAGGACAATCTCTAGTTTTCTGGTTCTCTAAGAAACAAAACTCAGCTGCACTATCCATAGCTGAGGCTGAATACATAGCGGTTAGGAGTTGTTGCGCTCAAACGCTTTATATAAAGCAACAACTCATGGACTATGGATTGCACTATGACATAGTACTCATAAAATGGGATAATACTAGTGCAATTAATATCTCAAAGAACCCCATCTCATACTCACGAACTAAGTACATTAAAATTAGATATCACTTTATTCATGACAATGTGCAAAAAGGGGACGTGTCACTTGAGTTCCTGTGCACTGATGAAGAATGGGCAGATATATTCACGAAACCTCTTCAAGAGGATAAATTTATATAGATTCGATGTGAATTCGGCCTTATGCACAGTAGAGAAGTTTCCTAGAGATATGATGGAGTATATAATCCAAGGGAAGGCAACTTAACTTAAAATACTACCCTCTAAACATTTAAATTTCTCACATGTATTTACTTATATTTATATACTCTATATCTCATGTGGAGTGCAATTGCTATCCATAATGAACTGCATGTTTAATCTTTTCATGGATAGTTGATGTAATTTACTTAGCATGAGTTGCCTTGGTCTATACTGAATTGTTTGCAAGCTTGTAATGAAAGTCTTATGCAAGAATGTTGCAGATTTGATGAATGCATGTTATTAATTAATTAAGGCATTGGATGTTGGTTGAAATACTATTTTGTGCTCAAAATGATAAATTTTTTTCTCAAAATAATTGAATTTTTTTTTAAAGAAAATTTCTCTGCTTAAGGTTTGTTTAAAATTATCATTCTTTTTACCATAGTCCTTTTTGTTGATCTGGCTTGGGTCGACCAACCCTTGCGTGTTCAAAACATGTTAGTCGATCGACCACTTATTTTAGGATTTTATATTGCTCAGTTGACCGGCCTTCTTTAACACGTAAAATGCTCACTTAACTGAGAAAGTATGTCTTGAGTCATGCTTGTTCAAACTCTTATACAAATCCGTGACTACTTGTTTTGTGTGCATAATAGGGTAATCTTCATGTAATAGTAATGTAATCTTCTTTGAATATGATAATGCCTTAATTAAAATGGAGTATGAATCCTCAATTAATTTGATGTTTCCCAGTGTCAAAGCTAGAATAACATAGAAGCCTCTTTAGTGGAGAGTGAATGTTCATTAATTATTGTATAATTCACTAGCTTTTATAGAAGTTTTTAGACTATTTGCCTCCCTTACTAAGCACATGTTGCCTACTTTGGTGTAAGTAATGAATTAAGTTGCTTTATATTTTATTGTGTAACTCTCATTTGCTTTCATGATTGTTGACTTACTTCCACTTATTTTGCATTGGATGGTCATTAGTTTTTTATGTGATGACATTGCAGTGTACTTTAAGCTAGTTCCACTATTGTGTTTTAATGAGTGGTGCACGATCACTCATAAGGTGTGAAGTGTTCAATTCATGACATCTAGGGAAACCTAAGATCTACCAGAAGAGCAGAATAGGGTGTCCCCAGGATAAAATTAAGGGCATGGCTAAAAGAAGACAAGAAGTATTAGGGAAGACTACAAATACTTAGGAAGGAACAAGAAGCAAACAACTAGGCAAGAAAAAATCAAATGAGTTGAAGTGTCGCTTATATACAAGAATGTGAAAAGACATAGGTGGCCATAAGACACATGATGAGTAAAGGGCACAAAGGCATTCCCAAGTAACGACACTAGGTTAATGCATGTGTGTGCCCCCCACTCCCCTAAGGATGTGTGGGCTTTGGATAGCGCATACAAAATGATTGTATCTATTCCAATGTATTTCTTGTTAAATTGAGCAAACTAAATACTACTAGGTGCCGTGAAAGGATTTTTGGCTTGAGAACCCGATGAGACACATAAAAAGGAGACTCAATCCTTGTATAACCTTAAAACATCTTGGAGCTCGGTACTCTTCAGTCTTTAGGCTTGGGAGAGTTAAGGGGGCGTGGCTCATTTCGATTGTGAGCAAGGTTAATATAGAAAAATGAAAACTACTTAAAACTAGTTAAATGTTTCAACAATGGGCTCAGAAAATTAGGAAGAGGGTGCTGGACAATACTTCATTATCTTATATTGTTACATAAATAGTCAATGGAAGAAATTTGGGAATGAATGGAGAAAGTTATGCACATTCATCTATATAGATAAACGAGGAAGTAAAGTGACTAGAAAATCATAATTTTTGTATACTGTCTTTTTATGTCTAATTACTATATAAGTTTTCTTGAGTCTTGTTATCTTACCCCCCTTGTCTTCTCTTGTAATACCAAACATTAGACAACCTATTCTCTTCATAGAAGAACCTCAGAGCAGTCCTCCCCAAGTCGCAAGTTGAATGACTAAATTAATCCTCAGAATAGGAGGCCAATTTTTTAATTCGAGTAAAATCATAAGTGAGCATCTATACTATTAAGCAAAATTTGTTTAATTCCTATACTTTTAGTTAGTACAATTCTATGCTATTGTTTTGGTCATTCTATTTAAATTTAAAGATATTAGTGAATCTTCCTTTCATGTATAAAATGTTGGATTAATATCATACCTCGTATCAGTGCACTATTTATCATGAGCTAGCGCTAAAAAACCTAAAAAAAATTTTATTTATGAATTGATTATGACATCAAGTGCATAACTAATATAAAATAATTTAAAAATAATATATATTTTAAAATTAATAATATTCGAGTCCTAAATAGACCCACTAACCCAAGAGCATAGGGATCTTCTCTTAATTTTTATTCTCTACTTCAATAATCAAATTGATTTAAATGACAATTTTAATGGAATAAAATTAATAAATATAAAATTTTAATTATACAAATCAATAGTCCAAACTTCAATTGGTTATTCAATTACCAAGATCATTTGTCCTTCCGCCCAGCGAGGTCAACAGGGGGCGAAAGAGGGCGGATGTCGATCCTCTGGGAGAAAAGCCAGACATGGAGGTGGATTGTGCGCATGACAAAAGAATCGAAGCCCTTCTTCTTTACATTCGCCGCCGTCTGCGGTGTAATCCCAACCATAATCGGCTACGGAGTCATGCAAGTCACTAACTCTAGCAACCCACAGCTCGAAGCTCATCTCCGCCAGACCGCCCGCCCCGACTCCCTCGTACGTTCTTCTTCTCCTACTCTACCTAATGCTCCCCATAAAAGTTCCTTTTGGTTTGAATAATAAGTTACAGACTAAGATTTGCACTCAAATGTGCTTGCTGCTACTATTCTGGTTCACTCAAATGCACGCTGTTCTTGTGACCTGAAATTTACATTATTTCTTTCATTTGTCAAGGTTTCTCAGCTGTCAAACAGAGCTAGTTGATTTATTTGAGTAGGGTTTGTCGGTGTGAAGAGGCTCCGTTTATCAGTGTTTTTTTTTTCTCTTCTGGTTTTTGGCGTTGTATGAGAGGAAAAAGAAAAAAATTCAGTAGCTCATGATCTCTCTACTATTATTATATATATATTTTCTATGAGTGAGAGTAATGTGTTGGAATTGAAAGAAAAAAGGAATAGGGACTCCAAAAGGGAGTCGCTCCGTCGCCTATGAAAAGGCTCTCAATAAAATCTTTAAAAGAGACGACACATTTATTTTTTTTAAAAAAAATCTAGTGCAGACTTGTAAGACACAAAATCATCTTCCTTTCGACTCTCCCTCCACTTTCCCTCTGCCTTAACTTCTGTTTGAAACTTGAAAAATATTGAGGAAATAAAAATATATACCACATTAACAAAAAAAAAAAGAAAAGATTTTGCACATCGTTAACATTTTACTTTTCTTAGTTTCTAACCATATTAGAACTAATTTTCATATCTAATAGAATTTGATATAGAGAGAAAAACAAATGAAATGAATTTTTGTTCCTATTCTCCTTTCCTTTCCTTTCTTCCGAACAAATTCCTTGATCCAAATGGGCCTTAAAGGCTTTGGAATTCCTTTAGTTCTCTACAATAAGCTAGAGCACTAAGAGTGGGGTATCATCTTGCTGATCTATATCTCTTTCATTTCTCTTCAGAGCTTCCATGATCTCTCCATTATTATATTGTGCTATTTATTTGATTCTTTGAATTGATTGGTCAATATTTGTTGAACTATTGTCCTAATTGGTTATTGAAGAATACAACTCAATCCCTAAATTACATAGCATCTATCATATGCAATCCAATCAGGTGTTGTGGTTCACAAGAAAACAAATTGGCAAGTGATCTAAGGGGTTAATTGGATTACCTGGCAATATCTAGAACCTGGGGTGGAAGAACAACAAACAGTAAGGCAGTAATCCATAAGATTCAATACCATTCATGCTATATGGAGGGCTGTCATTGTTGGGTGACAAGGACCACCCAAATTGCAATTGGCAATGAGACAAGACAAAATTGCGAGAAAAAGAAGATTGAACAACCACAACCACAGTTCTAAAAAATCATTGTGTTACGGCTGCAACGATATCTGTGGCTTCCAAGGCCGTTATAGGGTGATATCTAGAAGGTCTTGTGATTCATGACCATACAACCATAATGGTTGTTACGACCTGTTATAGGCCGTTATAGTCTCAAATTGGTTGTAAATGACTAAAATAGGCTCTTGTGTCCTTTTTTTTTTTTTTTTTTTCGTTTTCCCTCTATTTTCCACTTTTTGAAGCTTAGAAAGGTTTATTTTTGTTAGTAAGTTTTTTTATAAAAAAAAAAATCATTTTTGGATTTATTTTCCTTGACATTTAATATGTATTTTTTTTTAAATAACTAGCATTTAAAAAACTTTTTCTCTCATTAAATTATATATGTTCATATTCTAAGTTCTTTAAATATTGGTCTCTTCGATGAAGTTTGATGTGAATAAGTTCAATGGAATTGGTAATTTCGAGCTTTGGCAGCGAAGGGTGAAAGAACGATGCAAATTGGAAGGAGCTTGAAGCAAAGGTTGTGTCCACTATCCAGCATTGTCTAGCCGAAGATGTGATGGATGACGTCATGGATGAGGAATCGCCAGCTGCCCAGTACATGTCCAAGTCGCTTACGAACAAGCTGTATCGTAAGCAAAAACTTTATTGGCTTAAGATGGCGGAGTGTTCAGACCTCACTCAACACATCAATACTTTCAATCAGATCATTGGTGATTTGAAGCGAGTTAATGTAAAGTTCGAGGAAGAGGATAAAACATTGATGCTACTGAATTCCCTGCCGATGTCTCCTACATACGAAAACCTGGTTATGACGTTGACTTGGGGGAAAGAAACCCTGGAGTTGGAGGACATCACGAGTGCATTGTTGGAGGACATCACGAGTGCATTGTTGGGGTTCCACCAAAGGAAGAAGGCCAGCGATGAGGGTTCACATGCTGAAGGGCTCGTGGTGAAGCTGAGTCAGGATCGTAGGATGAGTGGTTTCTGGGGTGGATTGAGCAGCCATAGGGCTCGGTCCAAATCTAGGAAAAAGAAGAACGTGTGGTGTTTTAAGTGCGGGAAAAGTGGGCACATAAAATTCGAGTGTCTTGAGAGGAGGAAGGGAGTTGTTGAAAGCAAAGAAGGTTTGTCAACGACGGCAAATGTAGTTGAAGAAGGAGAATTTGGGAGCGGTGATGGTGATATGCTTTCAATCTCATCGGGGTCGGATGAGTTTGCAAATTCTTGGATCTTGGACTTTGCGTGTTCGTATCATATGACGCCCAACAAGGATTGGTTCACTACGTATAGATTGGTTAATTCTGGTTCTGTTTTGGTGGGGAACGATGCTGCGTGCAAAGTGATCAGGATGGGGAATGTCAAAATCAGGATGTACGATGGTGTTGTGAGGACGTTGTGTGATGTGAGGCACATACTAGAGTTAAGAAAGACTTTGGTTTCGTTAGGCACCTTGGATTGTAACGGGTTCAGTTACAACATCGAAGGTGGGGTAATGAAGGTGAGTAAGGGAGTTTTGACCATGATGAAGGGGAAGAGAGTGTCGGGTAATATATATACGCTGCTAGGTACCACAGTTGTAGGCGGAGCTGTAACCATAGAGTCTGAGTCTGACAGTTTTGTTTTGTGGCATATGCGTCTAGGGCATATGGGTGAGCGTGGGATAAAGAAACTTTACAAGAGAAATCTTTTGAAGGGAGTAAAATCATATAAGCTGGAATTCTGCAAGTATTGTGTGCTTGGAAAGTAGAATCGGGTTGAGTTCATGAGAGCCACGCACAAGATGGAGGGAGTACTTGACTATATTCACTTGGACGTTTGGGGACCGGTGAGAGTGGCATCATGAGGGGGATATGTGTATTTTGTGAGTTTTATCGATGACTACTCACGAAAGGTTTGGGTTTACTTCATGTGTCACAAGTTGAAGACGTTTGCCAAGTTTAAACTATGGAAAGCTGAGGTGGAAAATTAGATTGGGAGAAAGATCAAGTTCCTCAGGACAGACAATGGAACTGAGTACACAAACTTGGGTTTTAGAGAATTCTGCGAGCAACATGGCATACGGATGCATTTTACCGTACACTGGACACCGCAGCAAAACGGTGTGGCGGAGAGGATGAACCGAACCCTAGTTGAAAGGGCTCGGTGCCTAAGGCTGCATGGTGAGCTCGCCATGAATTTCTGGGCTGAGGCGGTTAGTATGGTGTGTTTATTGGTAAACAGATCACCAAAGGCATCACAAAATGGGAAAGTTGCTGAGGAGGTGTGGATAGGTGACAAGGAGACTACTCTGGAGTTAGAGCATTTGGGTGTTCAGCCTATGTGCACATTCTCGGTGAGGAGATATCTAAGCTTGAGGCAAAGTCTAGACGGTGCATCTTTCTGGGATATCAGAAAGGCGTGAAAGGGTTCAAGCAATGGGATCTAGTGATAAACAAGATGGTGATTGGTAGGGACGTGGTTTTCGATAAGAAAGTCATGTCGCGACATATTCAGTAAGAAACAGAGAAACAGGTGCTAGAAAATCGGAGTAGTAATGAGCATGCGATTCAGGTGGAGTTAGAGACTTAAGGGCAGACATGCAGGGAGTCCTAACCTAAGAGGTCAACCAGCGGTGCAGGTGGAGTCAGAAACTCAGGGTGGAGATGACATAGGGAGTTCTAGCTCGGATGACCGGCAGCCGCGTCGTAGCATAGTTGAAGACAGACCCAGACGTGTTGTCAGACCACCCCCTAGGTATGGTTTTGACGATCTGGTGTCTTATGCACTTATCAACAACAGCGGAGATTTTGCTACTTTTTAGGAAGCCGTGTACAGCAAGGAGAAGGGTAATTGGATAGGCGCTATAGTGGAGGAGATGAAGTCATTGCATGAGAACCAGATGTGGGACTTGGTGGAGCTTCCAGCTGGGAATCGGGAAATTTGGATGCAAGTGGGTATACAAGAAGAAGGAAGCAGTTTCAGAAAGGGAAAGAAAGAAGTACAAGGCTCGCTTGGTAACAAAGGGGTACTCGCAGAGAAAGGGAGTAGATTATGATGAAATCTTTTTTCCTTTGGTCAGACACACTTCCATCAGGGTAGTGTTGGGACTGGTGGCGCAACATGATATGCATCTCGAGCAGATGGACGTAAAGACGACGTTCCTCCATGGTGATATGGAGGAACTGATTTATATGACGTAGCCAGAAGGGTTTAGCCTACCTGAATAGGAGCACTTAGCTTGCAAGTTGAAGAAGTCACTGTATGGACTAAAGCAGTCTTCAAGGCAGTGGTACAAGAGGTTTGATGCCATGTGAGTACGATTGTTGCGTCTATATGAGGAAACTTGTGGACGGGACTCTTATATTTTTGTTGCTGTATGTTGACGATATGCTAATTGTTGCTAAAGACATGACTGAGGTAAATCGTTTGAAGACTCTGTTGGGAAAAGAGTTTGACATGAAAGACTTGGGTGCAGCCAAGAGGATACTTGGCACGGAGATTCGCAGGTACAGAGCTGAAGGGAGACTATGGTTATCTCAGGGTAGCTATGTAGGGAATGTGCTAGAGGTTTAGCATGACTAATGCTAAGCTGGTGAGCACGCTTTTGGTGAGTCATTTCTGGCTGTTTACCACCCAATGCCCAAGGACGGACGATGAGATTTGTGATATGTCGAAGGTCCTCTGCTAGCGCAATGAGGTGTATGATGTATGCCATGGTGTGTACGAGGCAGGACTTGACACATGCTATTAGCGTGGTGAGTAAGTTCTTCTCGAATTCGGGTCAACAGCACTGGGATGCTATGAAGTGGATTCTCAGGTACTTGAGGGGTACGACTGGATATGACATCGTGTTCAGTGGACAACAGAGTGATCCGTCGGTGGTAGGTTACGTAATTGTTGACTACGTAGGAGACCTGGATGACAGGAGGTCTACCACAGGGTACGTATTTACCCTTGTGGGAGGACCCATTTGTTGGAGGTCTGTGGTGCAGTCGCTCGTGGCTTTGTCTACTACTGAGTCGGAGTACATGGCAGTGGCTGAGGTTGCCAATGAAGTGTTGTGGCTTACGGGATTGGTTAGAGAGTTGGGTATCCAGTAAGGTGGAGTTCGGCTGCAGTATGATAGTCAGAGTGCCATCAACTTGACGAAGAATTAGTTGTACCATGTGAGGACGAAGCACATTGATGTGCGGTATCACAGGGTTTGGGAACTGATTGCTTCAGGGGACTTATTCTTGAGAAGGTTCGTACGTCTGACAATGCGGATGATATGCTGACGAAGCCGGTCACAACGGACAAGTTTAAACATTGCTTGGACTTGTCCAACGTCTCCAAGTGTTAAACGGGAGACGAACCTAATCTACTGTCCCAGGTGGAGCAGCAGTTATGCTTTTAGATTTCCTCAGTGGTGAATATTTGCCAAGGTGGAAATTGTTGGGGATGTGGCTTATATTTTGAGTGGAAGCGCATGCATTGGGAAATTTACGTGAAGCGAGGAGCAAAAGCATGAGAGGAGGCTGCAGACAAAGGGATAACCATCGATGGTTTGGGCCTAAACTATTGATGGTGTCAGTCGGCGCAAGTCACGTAATTCAAATCGGGAGGCCAGTAGATTGGGCTAATCGGAGGGGATTGTTTAGACAGGATCTAAGGTTCTTGTACGTTTAGGGTTCGCATATAATAAATGATTTGTAACCCTAATGTAAGCTTTGACATTGTTCATAGTGGAAAACGAAGTTGCTCCTCCCGTGGACGTAGGCAAATTGCCGAACCATATAAATCTTGTGTCTTTTGGTTGTGTTTTCATTCTTCTCATTACTGAGTGTTTGCTTTTTTAGTAAATTTCATCATCGAGTGATTGCATTGGTTGTTTGTTGTTTAAATTGTTGTGTGATTGTGTGCTTCCGCTATGCATCCAATGAACAACATAATGATTGAACCAGTGAAGGAGCTAGAAGAGGTTGAGAATGTCTGTGCTGATTTATATTAGGAAGATATGGAATTTGATGACAACGATCAATCTATCACTTCTTTAGTTCATGCTTTAGCTAGGTATGCTAATCCTCAAACCATGAAAATTAATGGCTTCCTAGAACACCAACTTGTCACTTTCTTGAACGATACATATAGCATTAATAATTTCATGGATACTAAAAAACTGCTAAACTAGCCTATCCTATGGAGCAATGTGAAAAGTTTGATGTGATGGTTGTAGATGTAAGGACCTTGACATGTCAAAGCAACCGAAGGTTAAACTTACTATGCAGAATCATGATTTGTATGCTGGTTTCTTTTTGCTGTCGGTCTGCCACTTGAAGACTATGAAGTGGTTTGGGTATTGAATGATTACGGGCTTTAGGTGATTTAGCTTGAAATATGTTGTGAACTGCCTAAGTGACTCTTGAAGGCAAACGCTGTGGTTATGTCACTATAGTCTCTAGCCATCGTATAGAGAAGCTTCTTAAAGAGGAGCAACATTGCTGCCTTGTAAAACTTCGAGCACCAAAGGAGATATGCCATCAATATGGATAGAATGAATGACTAAAATCTTTTATTTCAGAGTTTTCTGACTTGTTTGTGGAGCCCTGAGGATGGCCACCTCAGCGAACACATGATCACCCTGTTCCTCTACTACCTGGTAGTGTCCTTAGTAATGTTTGTCCTTATCACTATCCTTATTTTCAAAAAGCTAAAATAGGAAAGATATTGAAAGAAATGTTAGATTCAATCAAGTGTAAGTCCACATGCTTCCTGTCTATTGGTGACAGATGGTTCTTGTGGCATATGCGTGTTGATTATCGAGCACCGAACAAGAGCACTGTGAAGGAGAGTTGTTAGATGAGTTGGGAGATGCCCAACAGTTTACCAAACTCGATTCCAGATCAATCTATTACCAGATTCAAGTACATGAGGATGAAATTTTCAGAATATTGTGTTTAGAACTTATAATGGCCGTTATGGGTTCTTGGTTATGCCTTTTGGGTTAACCAATGCTTGTCCCACCTTCTAGAGTCTGATGAATGATATTTTCCAACCTTATCTACATAAGTTAGTTCTCATTTTTTTATTTGAATACATCCTGATATATAGCTTATCTCTTGAAGATTATTATGTTAGTTGGGCGGCATAGCTAAGTCTGAAAAGGAAATTATTGATCAATTAGGTCAGAGCCGATCTCAAAGCCTTAGAAGAGGAGGAATGTTTTTTGCTGAAAACAACGAAGATTTTGAGGGGGAGGAGATCCTTAATAGTAAAAGTACAGTTATGATCCCATAGAAATCGAAGAGAGATTATCTTCAGCTGGACCCCAAGAACGTTTAAGCTGGTACAAATTTTATTAACAATAATTCTGATCATTTATTAGCTTTTAAATAATGAGGGGCCTTTGTCTTTCGATCCCAGCCTTAGGCTCAATATTTATTCTGTGGTTAAGTTGGCTATTTCTTCTAGTAGCATTTGGGGGGATGAGTCCAGGAAAGGTGATCTTCTCATGAAGGATCCTGGTTTATCTAGAATTAGTAAAGGTATCCTTCCTCTTTCTATTCAACACTTTCTTTTTTCGGATGCATTATGCCAAAGGGAGGTTTCTAATAGAAGGGAGGGCTGTGGGGTTCGCTTTTAGGGTGGTGAGAGAGACAACCTAGACCACAAAAACTCCTCGGGGACTTAGGTTTGGAACTATTAGACCATGCTGGAAATGTGGTGAGGGTGGGTTTTAGCCCTAGGACTTGCTAGAGGAGGAAAAATAAAGTCCAAAAAGAGCTAAAAAAAAACCTTGTTTCTTTGTGTAATCGTGTTAAGTTATGAAGATTATTAGTTGGAATGTTAGAGGGCTAGTGGGGACTAGGAAAAGGAATTTGATTACGTATTTGAAGCACTCCTCAGCCATTGTCCTCATCTTGGAAACTAAATTGGAAGTAATAGATGCTTTGGGGGGGGGGGGGGTAGTTAGAAGTATCTAGGGTGGTCATTGTAGGGATTGGGAATACCTACCCTCATGTGGAGCCTCTGGTTGTGGGATTCTTAGAATGTATCTAGGGTGGACACATTAGTGGGTTTTTTTTTTTTTTTTCTTCTTCCTTTCGGTGCAATTTGAAGTGAGAGGGAGGGGTCAGTGGTGGGTTTGTTAGTGTATGGGCCTTCTAGAGCAACTCTTAAGAGTAGTGTTTGGAATTAACTTTACTTTGTTTATGGTTTTTGCGCTCCTAAGTGTATAATGGGAGGGACTTAAATGTGGTAAGATTTCCTATAGTGACAGGGAGGGGGGGGGGGGGTGGGTTTTTGCAAGTATGATTCGTTAATTAGGGACAATGGTTTTTACTTGGTTTGTTTGTTTTATTATTATTTTTTTTTTAAGGGGGGGGGGGGTGGCTAGTGCAGTTGCGAGTAGATTGGGTATATTCTTGTTTTGCATGGAGTTGGAGGAGGAGTTTTAGAATCTCAATCAATGTACTCTCCCTAGGACCACGTCTGATCATTTTCCTATCTTGTTGAAATCCAATAGAGTGGCATGGGGTCCCACTCCTTTTAGTCAAGCCTTTGGTCAGGGAATCTTGGGGGAAGGTTATGGAAAGGGGATGCGAAGGTTTTAGATTCATTAAGAAATTGAAACATTTGAAGAAGTTAAAAGTTCGGAATTAGGAGGTGTTTGGTGATGTTAGAATTAGAAAATCTAAACTTTTGTGAGAGTCGACTTTCTTGTCTAGGAAGCAGGAGGAGACTATTCTCTTGAATTGCAAGGAGACTAGAAGAGTTTCTTTGAAGAATGAGTTGGAAGAGGTGATTTTTTCAGGAATTGAGGAGTTGGAAGAAAAAGACTAAATTCAAATGCATAAAAGAGGGTGACTGTGACTCTTCTTTCTTTCATAGGTTAGCTAATGGCAAGAGTAAAAAAATTTGATTAGGGAGTTAGATGTGAGAGGGTGGGGAGTCGCTAGTGATCAAGGTTAGATCTTAGATGTGTGGGTGGGGGGGAGTCACTCTTGATCAAGGTCCTCTTTTATTACCAACTTCTTTTAGAGCTTGTATTTGGAGGACCTTTGTAGATCAATGTGGGAGGGTTGGGTTGGAATCCTATTTCTGTTGATCAAAAGATTTAGCTAGAGACACCCTTTGAAGAGGAGGAAGTGAGGGGGATGGTTTTTGGTATGGAAAGAGATAAGGCCCCAGGTCTGGATGGGTTTAACCATATCTTTTTTCCAAGATTGTTGGGAGGTTGTAAAGGGTGATTTGTTGAAAATTTGTATTGAATTTTTTGGCTATGGGATTTTGAGCAAAAGCATTAACTCTTCTTTTATTGCCTTGGTGCCTTAAAAGTCTAGACCTATTAAGGTTATGGATTTTAGACCTATTGGCCTTGTTTCTAGTGTGTGTAAAATTATCACTGAAGTCTTAGCTAATAGGAAGTATGGTGCTTCTTGATATCATTTCTACGGCCTAGTGTGCATTGATGAGGGGGAGGCAAATAGTGGATGCTATGCTAGTGGCCAATGAGATGGTGGAGGATGTCTGTAGGAATAAGAAGAGGAGTTTCATCTTTAAATTAGATTTCAAGGAAGCCTATGATAGAGTGAGTTGGAGCTTTGTGGATAAAGTCATTGAGAGAGGGTTTTGGTGAGCATTGGCGTTAGGATTAAGGGCTGCTTGTTTAATGTGTGAATCTCGGAGATTGTTAATGGTGAGCCAAAATCTTGGTTTTGTGCATCTAGTGGCATTAGACAAGGTGACCCTTTATCCCCTTTTTATTTGTCCTTGCAGCTGATGTGTTGAGCAGGATGGTGGATAGGGCTATGATAAAGGGGCTGGTTAAAGGTCTAGATGTAGGGAGAGAGGAAGTGGTGGTATCCCATCGTTAGTTTGCTAACAATACCATTACGATCAAAGCCCTTCTTTTATGAAATTTTGGGTATTCTTCAAATTTTCGAGAGAGTGTCTGGCCTTAAAATTAATATGGGGAAGAGTCGTTTAGCAACTATGAATGTGCCCGTAGTGTAAGGGTTAGGGCTAATGAAATGGGGTGTGGCATTTTGGATTGGCCTATGACTTATTTAGGGGTTCCTTTGGGGGGATAATCCTAATGGATTTTTGGAATCCGGTAGTGGAAAGGGTGATAAAGAGGCTAGACGGCTAGAAGGAGGCTCTCTTCTTTTTAGGGGCTAGAATAACCTTGATTCAGGCTTGTCATTCTAGCATTTCATTATATTTCCCATCCGTTTTTATTGCTAGCAAGCTTGAGACTTATGAGAGACTTTTTGTGGTCTGGTTTGGGGTGGGGGGGGGGGGTGTCACAAGGTCCACTTAGTTGGAGTGAGGTTTGTTAGTCAAAAAAGGAGGGAGGGCTGGGTCTGAGAAAGTTGGTGTCTTAAAACATGATTTTTTTTTTTTTTTTAAGAAATGGCTATGGCACTTCCCTCTTGAAGAATCATCCCTTTGGCATAGAGTAATAAGAAGCAAGTTCCGGTTGGATGAGAACGGTTAAGGTACCAATGGTAATTTAAGATGTTCATTGGGGAGTCATGGAGGTCTATATCTCAGATTTATCCTTGTTTCATCCCTCACACTAAACTTGAGCTGGGGATGGGCTCTCGGATCCATTTTTGGAAAACTCCGAGCAAAATAGAGCCATATCATTCTTTGTTGATGTCCTAGGGGAATTGAGTAGCCCATTGGTTTCTTGGAACCTCCGTTTTTTAGGAGACCTCCTAAGTCCTAACAATAGGGAGTTGGTGGAGTTGTCTTCTTTGTTATCTCGTTTGAATGAGATTAATCTTTCTTCAGGGTGGGATGTTTGGTCATGGTCATTGGACCAATGGGAGTGTTTTCCTGTAAATCTTTTTTTGAATTCTTGACTCACCGGCTATGGCACTTCCCTCTTGAAGAATCATCCCTTTGGCATAGAGTAATAAGAAGCAAGTTCCGGTTGGATGAGAACGGTTAAGGTACCAATGGTAATTTAAGATGTTCATTCATTGGGGAGTCCATGGAGGTCTATATCTCAGATTTATCCTTGTTTCATCCCTCACACTAAACTTGAGCTGGGGATGGGCTCTCGGATCCGTCTTTGGAAAACTCCGAGCAAAATAGAGCCATATCATTCTTTGTTGGGGTCCTAGGAGAATTGAGTAGCCCATGGGTTTCTTGGAATCTCCGTTTTTTAGGAGACCTCCTAAGTCCTAGCAATAGGGAGTTGGTGGAGTTGTCTTCTTTGTTATCTCGTTTGAATGAGATTAATCTTTCTTCAGGGTGGGATGTTTGGTCATTGTCATTGGACCAATGGGAGTGTTTTCCTGTAAATCTGTTTTTGAATTCTTGACTCACCCCAGTTCTTCTTTCCCACTTTTTCATTTCATCTGGAAGGCAAGGCTCCTCCAAAAATTAAGACTTTCACTTGGTTGGTTGTGCTCAATAAAATTTATACTATGACTTGCTGCAAATTAGGAGACCTTTAAAGGCTCTCTCTCCCAATGTATGTGTGCTCTGTTACTAAAATTTTGAGACAGTATCTCATTTTCTTCTGCACTGTGAGTTTTCTTGGAGGATTTGGAATAAGCTTTTTAGCATTTCAGGAGAGCTGGGTATGCTTCAGTGGGTGAATTGTTAGCTATTTCTTTCGTAGGCTTTGGTAGGAGGAAGGATAAGGCAGTCCTTTGGAAGTGTGGAATACTTAAGAATCTTATGAGGGTTATGGTTGGAACATATTGCAAGGATATTCACCAGGAAAAAATTAAATTGGGCGCTGGTTTGGGATAAAATTCAGTATTTGGTCTCACTATGGTGTGCTGGATTGGGATTTTACTGAGGAAATAGTTTTCATGAGTTACAAAGAGATTGGAGGAACCTATTGGCATGTTGATCTTTTCTTTTTTTGGTATTTATTAGTTTTTTTTTTTTTCTGGATTGTTCTGATGTCTCATTCTCCCTCATGTAAATTCTCTTCCCATTATTGAAATCTTCTTTTGCTATATATTAAAAAAAAATGATTTCAACAAAAATTTCGAGGCTTAAAAAATATGGGAATTTTGATGTCTGTCTATTTCAATTTCGGTATTGCCACTTATGCCCAAAATCCTTTATCTCAAACTCCCTATCCAGAAAATTCAAACCAACCCTACGGTAGGCCTTCTGAAAGTCCAATTTAAAAATGAAGCCCTTTTTGTTTTTGCTAACATCCTCTACACACTGCCATCCTAGCCTCATCCTCTAATGGTCTCTCCAACCAAGCATACAACCCCTAGAAATGGGTCTCCAACAGAACTGCTTATAAAAAGCCTCATAAGCTCCTCAACAATAACACTTTGGTCCCTGACAACAGTCCGCAAATCCAATTTCAATTCTTTAATCACATTCCTTTTGCGTCTTCCATAAGCTATACTATGGAAGAATCTAATATTGCAATCCCTCTCCTCAGACCATTTAAACCTAACTTTTTGGCCCCAACTCGTCTCCATTAAAAAAACCTCAAAAATCATTTCTTAAGAAAAGCCCTTCTATGAGCTAGATCCTCTGAAATATTACCCAGCTATTCTGCATTACCGATCTCAATCTCTTTTGAAATATTAGATATCTTATTGCGCACGTTACCAAAAACGTCTTTATTCCATTTCTTCAATGCTACCTTTAAGAGTTTCAACCTCTTCATAAACTTAAAGCCTTCTCACTCCTCTCACAAACAATTATCCCAAGATTCCTGTACAATGGACAAAAAGAGTGAATCCGCATATTTTCAAATTGGAAAGGAGTGGGAACCCCTTTTAACAGAAGGTTTGGAAAAAAAAAATTATGAATACAAGTTGAAAAAAAATTTAAAGATTATTTTTTTAAGCTACTTTTTGGCACCATGTTAAAGCTAATAATAACATAAGAAAGTTCAAATTATGTTCATGATTCAGGTTGCAACTTCCAACTGTTTCTGGAGAGGCTTAGGTTCAAGAATTTTAGAGATGTTGATGCAGTGCCAGTTATATTTTGCCCCTTTATTAAATTGACTTAATGCCAACTGATTATGTCCAACTGTATTGGCATTGTTCATATCCTGTTGTGTAGTATTTGGTTCTGTTTTTGCTTATTGTTTACCTGGCCTTGTGTGAGACATTTTGTAACTGCTGTAAAATATCTTCTTATATAACACATTTGATGCTAATATGATATATTTGCATAGTTTCTTGTATTTTCACTTCAGGATTACATCTGCATATACATAACCGATATTCTGTTTAATTAAAAATGATGAACTTGGTATCAGTTCAAAATTTTCACGGGGGCTGTTAGAAACTGCTCTAGCATAGATCAAGTCATTGGAACACTTTGTAAAATATGAGCTAATCAGAGGGAGGGTGCTAGAAGCTTTGGAAAAGTAGGGCCTCTCGGTTTGAGTTCATGGGGCTCCAAATGAAGGGAAACCATACCTGCAATTTCACGGCCTGCTTCTGAATTGTGGAGTTTGGTGCATTAACATTAAAAACTAGCAGTAATGTTATTTTCCTCATTTTTCTGTCCTAACCAACTTTCATACATGTGCTGGTAAAGACATCGTCAGTATGACTTATGTATGGTTAAATTCTTGGTTTAATTTTCTTCCCTTCACATTTTTCTCTTCTTTTTCCTCGTTGACAAATGTGGCTGGGAAGCTGAGATGCGATCATTCTATATGCAGTATTGTTGCCAAAAGTCGGATAATATTGATGCATTATGCATGGGTTTGTGCGGAAAACACTTCTGTTTTTCGGGTTTTCCCTGGAAAAGAAAAGAAAAAAAAAAAGACAACTATAACAGGGTGTATTACTGATTAGTTGAGGTTTGTGAATGAATCAGATGATGGGAAAAGTAAATCAAGACAGGCTGAAGGAATACTTTGGGGAGCTCCAGCGGAAAGAGAATACAAATGACCGATACGTGGCTGCTCTGAGGGGAGAAACCTTGACTAGAAACCCCTACGTGAGAATTCAGCCCATGCCCAACCCAAGCCCAAACCAAAGCACCCAAGTTCAACAAGGTTCAACAACAACAGCCGCAGCAGCGGAGAAGCAGCCAAAATCCACAAAGCCAAGCCAACACTGATTATTGCAAGGAGCAGCAGAAGTATATGATTAGTTGTGATTTAGGATTGGGAGGATGCTCGGTGACAATACAGCCAGCTTTGCTTACATTTTTTTTTTTTGGTGGGGGAAGCGTGCGTGCGTGCGTTGGAAAACTTCAGTGGGTAAAAGAGATTTTTATTTTAGTTTTGTTTATTTTGGAAAATTTCAGTGGGTGAAAGAGTTTTATTTTAGTTTTGTTTAGCGAAATTAGTCATATTATTAATGAAAGTTTACGTATTTGTGTGTGTATTAAATATGAATTAAATCAAGTGGGGCATGGCCCATGGGCCAGAGATCTTGGGAGACCCAAATGGGAACTTCAACTCAGGGACTCTTTTGGAACTTGAAAAAGAAAAGAAAAATATGAAGGGGTTTACATATTTTTTTCCGTTGAAGGTTTGGTTCTCCAGGAAAGTAAGAAAAAAATTATCGAAATGTAATGAGCATTACACTTTTGCGAAAATATGGAAAGATTCTGCCAATCAAAAAATTATATAACAAATCCTTGAAAGTTGGCGTGAAAAAATGCGTTTCATTTTTTGAGCTACTTATTTTGATAACTAGGCGTTTTGCAGCCTATTTTTATGATAATCTTGATTGGAATTTATAAAGTCCAAATATGAAACCAAAGAATATGCAGTTGCATGAAACTTCAGACTTGTTATATATTTTATTTCTTTTTAATTTTCACACAAGAAAATTATGAGGGTCTACTTTGAGTACTTATTTTTTTTCATTGGCAGCCGATAAACTTATTAAAGTATCTAAAATGAGGTTTTATGGCATATGTTTTTGTGAACTATGTTATCTTGATTGATGAAAGTAGATGTAAAGAAGAATCAAAATTTGAATATGGAGAAAAGTTTTGTAATCCAAAGTTTTTAGATAAGTTAGAATAAGATAGAATATAAGAAATTAATTTTAGACAGTACAGAAGATATATTAGGGAAAAGATTAAACTTGATAGGTAAGAAACTTTTAATATTATCAGATTTCAATAGCTTGGATAAGTGTGCAAAATAAGAAGAAATTGAAGGAAATGTAATGCATGGATGTTAGGCACGTGTTTCGTAGGGGAAGTCTCAATGGTTAAAGATTGGAGCTTTCATTTCAAAGGTATCAGGTTCTCAAAGTTAGGAGGGGTGAAAAGGGATATGATATGAAAGATGAACTCCTTCTTGTTTGTATAGCTCTTGCAGAATGTGAGTCTCCAACATATAATATAAAAATGTTAAAACAAGTTGGATAAAATAGTAATATGCTTCGAGTGTATTTTGTGATAGTATAGACTCCTTAAAATTAAAGAAAATTTGTAAACCCCAAAAAGTAAAAGTTGTTGTAATGAGAATATTAAGATGGATGAGTAATATAACTCTAAAAGATAAATTAAGAAGTCATGATGAGAATACTAAGATTGATGGGTTGTATAACTCTAAAAGATAAATTAAGTAATTAGCATTTTGTGGGAAGTTGGGTGTAGCACCTACAAAAGATGAATCTAGGGAAGTAAGAGCAGTCAATATGATTTATGCACTTTTAACGTATGGCAAATAATGCACCAATGTGGAGGAATAAGTTAGTAAATGCTAGTGACAATAGGAGGGAGCTGGGGGGGGGGGGGGGGGGGGGGTAGACTTAGGATAATTAGCTAGTGCTGAGATAGCAAGAATTAGTTGAAGATAACATGTGAATTGAGATACTATTAAATTCGAGCAAGATAATGGAATGAATAAAAAGAGAACCCTAGTAGCTTGTTAATTAGAATCAAGCATGTTCAAGAAATAAACTTTCAAGTGGTGGATTAGTTACAAGAATGTGAGGACATCTTTGTTTGAATAATATACACATCACTATAAAAGCAAGTACATACAAGTGAGCATTAACTTGAAAATCATTAGAAATTATCCTAAGTTTTGCACATTACGCTTGAAACGAATAACTCTTGAGGGTATGTTTGATTTGATGACTATGCTAGATTGGGCTAGGCTAAGGATGCTTAACCTATGTCTACTGCAACAAACAAATTAAGCTTAGGATGGGCTAGGCTAAGGATGCTTAGCCTATGTTTATTGCAACAAAAAAAATTGAGCTTAGGATGGGCCAGGCTAAGGATGCTTAGATTATGTTTGTTGCAACACACAAATTAAGCTTAGGATGGGCTAAGCTAAGAATCCGCAGCCTATGTTTATTGCAACACACAAATTAAGCTTAGGATACACTAGGCTAAGGATTCTTAGCCTATATTTACTACAACACACAAATTAAGCTTAGGATATGCTAGGCTAAGGATGCGTAGCCAATGACTACTGCAACACGCAAATTAAACTTAGGATGGGCTAGACTAAGGATGCATAGCCTATGTTTACTCCAAAACACAAACTAAGGTTAGGATAGGCTAGGCTAAGGATGCTTAGCCTATGTTTAGTGCAACACGCAAATTAAGCTTAGTATAGGCTAGGCTAAGGATGCGTAGCTTATGTTTACTTCAACACACAAATTAAGCTTAGGGTGGGCTAGGCTAAGGATGCTTAGCCTATGTTTACTGCAACACACAAAATACGCATAGGATATGCTGGGCTAAGGATGCGTAGCCTATCTTTACTGCAACACACAAATTAAGCTTAGGATGGGCTAGGCTAAGGATGCTTAGCATATGTTTACTGCAACACACAAATTAACTTAGGATAGGCTAGGCTAAGAATGCTTAGCTTATGTTTACTACAACACACAAATTAAGCTTAGGATAGGCTAGGCTAAGGATGGATAGCCTATGTTTATTGCAACACACAAATTAAACTTAGGATAGGGTAGGCTAAGGATGCATGGCTTATGTTTACTACAACACACAAATAAAGCTTAGGATGGGCTAGGCTAAGGATGCTTTGCCTATGTTTACTACAGCACACAAATTAGCTTAGGATGGGCTAGGCTAAGGATGCGTAGCCAATGTTTATTACAACACACAAATTAAGCTTAGGATATGCTAGGCTAAGGATGCTTAGCCTATGTTTACTACTGACTCATTCCAAAAATGAGCAGCTCAAAGGATGTCTCAAGTATAGGAGTTTCGTCGTATAATAATTAACCCAAAAGGCCAAATCGTCTCCTCGGAGAATGCATATTGGTTTCAAACTCGCGTATTAAAAAGAAGAAAATAAGAAAACACAATTTATTGAACACAGTTCAGATTCTTATTTATGGATTTTTGGGAGTGTGTGACTAAATTGAAATAACACAAAACATAAACTAAGAACCTAACACGCATAAAAATAAATGACAAAAAAAGAGTAACAATAAATAGACGCCGATAGGTAAATGACAAAAGAACTCAATAACTAGACTCAACGACATTATTAAACTAACTCAACACAATAATAATTAAACTTCAATCCAACAATAGATTCAAACATAGGTAAAGTAAACTTAAACTTCAATAACAGATTAACAAAACTAAATCCAACAATAGTTTATCCAAAAATGGACTCACACCTTGTTATTTATGGCTCTTATACTTTTTTTTTAATAAGCAAATAAGGAAGAAGGAAAAACATGAAGGGGGCAGCACAACAGGCCTTGTCAATGAAGGCCTTCTATTCGTTGACGAGGGGATAGTAAAGGTGTGTCGACGAAGGCTCTGAAGTTCGTCGACAAATAATTACCGAGAGCAGGAAATTTTCAGACTTCTGGCATCATAGACGAAAGCCTTGTATTCATCGACGAAAATTCTTCTTGGTCTCGTCGATGAAGCCCTATGTTCATCGACGAGAGGCACTTGGACTATGGTAGTTCCTTCAAAAATTTGAATTTTTAAATGTTGGGTGGTTGGGTAAACGGGGGGAAACCTCTGAGGAACCTCTATATATGGCATCTAAGCATATTTTGAGAGTCTGAGTTATTATTTGAGAAGTGTATTGTGTACATTTTGATTTCCATAGTGAAATTTGTGTGCCATTGCTTCCGTGGATGTAGGCTTTGCCGAACCACGTAAATCTTCGTGTTGATCTTGTTCTGGTGTTTTATTTACATTTACTTGTTGTTTATTACACTGTGCATCTTCATTATTCGATCCATATTTCAACAAATTGGTATTAGAGCGACTGTTGTTATGGCATCGGGATCATCTTCTGCAAGATTTGACGTTGCCAAATTTGATGGAACCGGGAATTTCAGTTTATGGTAGAGGAGAGTTAAGGACATTCTTGTGCAACAAGGAATGGCTAAGGATTTCCTTGATACTCAACCAGAAGAAATGGATGAGACAACATGGGCAGATTTGAAAGCAAAGGCAGCGTCTACAATACGCTTGTGTTTGGCCGATGAAGTTCTCTATCGGGTGATGGAGGAGGAATCTCCAGTGGCGATCTGGCGAAAGTTAGAAAGTCGGTACATGTCTAAATCCCTCAATAACAAATTTTTTCTTAAGGAACGTTTGTATTGCCTTAAGATGGTTGAAGGATCAAGTCTGGATCAACACATTAATGCCTTTAATCAAATTATAAGTGATTTGATGAGGGTTGATGTGAAGTTTGATGAGGATGATAAGGCTTTAATGCTGTTAAATTCTTTATCCTTGACTTATACATACAAAAATTTTTGTGACCACTCTTATGTGGGGAAAATAAACTTTTGATCTGGAAGAGGTAACAAGTGCCTTATTAAATTTTCATCAAAGGTTGAAGATATGTGATAAAGGAGAATGATTTGTGATAAAGGGTAGCAATGAGCGAGGCAAAGGAAAGTTTAAGAATGGGTCTAATCAAAAATCCCGATATCAATCTAAGAAGAAGAAGGAAATCCGATGTTATAAATGTGGTAAAAAGGGGCATGTGAAACCGGAGTGTTCAGATGGGAAAAAGGGAAATGCTGAAAAGAATGAAGGGATTTCAAAATCTATGAATATTGCCCAAGAAGAAGATTTAGCGGATGGTGATGTTCTATCAATTTTAGCGGAGTCAGATAATCTAACGAACTCTTAGATACTTGACTCGGCATGTTCTTATCACATGACTCCGAACAAGGAGTGGTTAAGCACTTACAGGTTAGTGAAATCTGGATCAGTTCTTATTGGTAATGATTCTTCTTGCAAGATCATTGGCGTAGGAAATGTAAAGATAAAAATATTTGATGGTGCTGTAAGAACATTGTGTAATGTAAGACATATACCTGAGTTAAGAAAGAGTTTGATATCTCTTGACACTTTGGATTGCAATGGCTTTAATTACAAGTCCAAAGGTGGAGTCTTGACTGTATGGAAAGGTAATTTGACTATAATGAAAGGGCAGAAACTTAATGAAAATATTTACACGTTGCAGGGAACTACCATTGTAAGTAGAGTTACAACTGTGGATGCTGAATCAGATGAGACCGTCTTGTGGCATATGTGCCATGGGCATATGGAGGATATCATGGCATGAAAGAACTACACAAGAGGAAACTCTTAAAGGGCTTGAAATCATGTTAGATGGAATTTGTCAGGATATGTGTTCTGGACAATAGAACAGGGCAAAGTTTAGACCAGCTATTCATAAGATGAAGGATATTCTTGACTATCTACATTCAGGTGTTTGGGGCTGTAACGTCCCTCAATTTCTTAACATAAAATATCACATAATAAATAATATGGTCAACCCGAACCCGTGGGTAGCGGGGACACCTGTCATACACAGCGGAAAACCTAGCAGCAGTACACATAAAATCTCAAACATCCAGTCATAAAATATAATACCAGAGCTTTCTATAACATTATGATACTGTACTACTATACATCCTCATATATATCCAAATATCTCTAGGGTCAAACACAAAATAATTCTAACCCTAGTACAAAATCTTACCCTCCTCACGGGGTAATCTCACTAATCTCAACGGCGGCCTTGACCCGCCGGTCTCTCAGGGACTCCTGAAAAATGTAATAATATTGGGGGTGAGACACTTCTCAGTATGGGAAAATAAACTAAATACAGCTGTGTGGCAACATGAATATTTAATGCATTTATACGTATATAGTACATTTCATAACTCCATAAACATCATCATATCGTACTGGGTAAACATATATTTTCACATTTGTTAATAATTCATATCATACATAAAATCATTTGTTATAACTGTAGTACTGAAAATAAACACAGGATGAATAGCTAGCTAGTGTCATGTATTACCCCCCATGACGGGTTGTGCAGCCCGAAGGCGGGACCCGACAATGGCTGGCCGACCACTGCCGAATCAAATATGTCTGTAAATACGATGAGCCCGCCACACCCTGGTCCGGACTGCCAGGTGGACGTCCACACTCTACTGAAAGCCACATCGACTATCCATCTCCCATCCCCTCGTGGGACGGTAGCACTAATAAGGCCTCGTGCCAAAATGAACCCATAGCTACGGTACCGAGCTCCTGGTCTGAACTAAACTAATATCCTGGTTGTGAAAACATATAATACATGATCATACGTAACATCATTACGGCCTCGTGCCGAAAACATAGATACGGCCTCGTGCCGCAATCATACATATGGCCTCGCGCCAAAATCATAGTAAATATGGCCTCACGCCAATAATATAAATACGGCCTCGTGCCGATAACATAGATTTGGCCTCGTGCCGATAACATAAATACATGGCCTCGCGCCAATAACATAAATACGGCCTCGTGCCGATAACATAAATATATGGCCTCGCGCCAATAACATAAATACGGCCTCGTGCCGATAACATAAATATATGGCCTCGCGCCAAAATTGTTTCAGGTATATATATACTGAAAATACATCATTTATCACAACATAACTCATATTTCCATAAATGCTTGGTTCGTAAAATCTTTCACATCATAATACATTTCACATAAAATAATATTCATGCCACACATATGCTGTTAAAAGTCATACTTCATATTCTAAAATCGTGAATTTCTTACATCTCATACATACATATACATTTTAATCATCATAGCAGTATTTTCCCAATCGTACA
The DNA here is from genome assembly GCF_029873635.1 of Malania oleifera. Lineage (NCBI taxonomy): Eukaryota > Viridiplantae > Streptophyta > Magnoliopsida > Santalales > Ximeniaceae > Malania > Malania oleifera. Next base: position 13,985,697 of record NC_080428.1, read on the forward strand.
TTTCATTCGAAATACACAATATAACATATGTTTTTCTGAAAATAAATTTACTCATAATCAATAATAATTTGTATGGAAAATTACTGTTTTAGTTTATTCCCTTACCTGACTATTGAGAAATTCCTTAGAACCCAAAATTTCACGCCTTTGGCGCCCGAAATTTAATTCCTGCAATTTACATTTTTCCCCAGATCAATTAATCTATTTCTCCAAAATAATACTCATCTAGCCCTCCTTAGGCTTCATATACCTCAAATTAACATTTAAACTATTATTTAAAATCCCCACTTATTTTTCTAAATTTTGCCTGTGGGTCCCAAAATTACACCCGCGGCGCTCACCCGGGCCCTAAATTCCAGAAATCCTACTTTAGTTCCAAATGCTTAATATTTTAGCATTTCTAAATTAATGCTAATTAATTAAAAATAAGCCCCTTAATAATCGCCGCACCTCAAATTTGGGGTTTTGGCCCGACAACCCCACGAAAATTCCGTCTTACTAGACTTGTAGAGAATCATCCCTAGATTCTCGTGGTGGTGTCCGTTCGTCAATTGGGCTTATATTTTGCAAGAAATTAAAGAAAAAGGGGAAAATGGCTTACCCCAAGGAATATGCTTATGCCGCTCCTATCACCGATCTGCTTCGGTAGAAACGACGGCAGTAGCGAATGGAGTCCAGTGGTATCTTCGGATTTTCGATCGGGCGAAAATCCGTCACGAAATCGAGGAGAGAGAGAGAGAGAACGTGAGGAGAGAGAGAGAGAGTGAGCTGCGTTGCAGCAACAGAGAAAAAAAAAATAAAGAAGAAGAAGAAGAAGAAGAAGGAGATGATGATGATGTGGGGATGGGATGATGATGATGTGGGGATGGGATGTTTAAATAAAACATTTCATCCTGAAGCTTTCTGAAGCTTCAGGATGTTACTATTAATAATAATAATAATAATAATAATAATAATATATTTAATTAATATTAATAATAATATATTTTATTAATAAAATAAAAATAATTTTAATTAATTAATTTTTTTTCTTTTTTTTTTTTAAAAAAATCTGTTTAATTAATTAATTAATAATTAATATTTTATTTATTTTATTTTATTTTATTTTATTTTCTTTTTTTGAAATCATTCTATTAATCTTTTATATCTCTTTTTGGGGGTTTTTACAGGGGCCCAATTAGAGTTGTATCAAAGGGTGGAAATGTATATTATGTGATTTTCATTGATGATTACTCAAGGAAGGTCAGGGTTTACTTCATGTATCACAAATCAAGTACGTTTGCCAAGTTTAAGGTTTGGAAGGCTAAAGTGGAGAACCAGATAGGGAGGAGAATCAAATGTTTATGGTCAGATAATGAGACCGAGTACGCTGATTCTCAGTTTATGGAGTCTTGTGTAGAGTAGGGTATCAAGAGACATTTTACAGTTTGCCAGACACCTCAACAAAATGGTGTGGCAGAACGGATGAATCGGACTCTTGCTAATAGGGTTCGATGTCTCAGATTGAATGCAGGGCTACCGAAAAACTTCTAGGCCGAGATAGTTAGTATGACTTGTTTTTTGATAAAAAAATCACTAAGAGCGTCACTAGAGGGTAAAGTGGCGGAAGAGGTATGGACGGGAAATGCAGTAAACTATTTCGAATTGAAAGTATTGGGGTGTCCAGCCTATGTCCACGTGTGTAGTAAGGAGAGGTCTAAGCTTGATCCGAAGTCTCATCGTTGCATTTTTTTGGGTTATCCAATAGGTGTAAAGGGGTACGAGCTATGGGACCCAGTGGCAAACAAGGTGGTGATCAGTGGGGATGTAGTCTTCGATGAGAAGGCTATGATGAAGCATACTCAAGAATGTGATGAACAGAAACCGGAGCCAGAAAGTTGGGGCAGTGATGAACATATCGTGCAGGTGGAGTTGGAAGCTTAGGGCAACGAAAATGATCATGGTATCGTGGTTGCAAGGAGCTCTAGCTTGGAAAGTTAGCAAGTCGATGATATTCCGTTAAGAAGATCCAGACACACTATTTGGCCTCCGCCATGGTATGAGTTTGAAGAGTTAGTGTCTTATGCTTATCTTACTAGTTGCAACGATCCAACTACATTTCAAGAGGTAGTGCACGGCCAAGAGAAAGATAGATGTATGGGTGCAATGATTGAGGAAATGGAGTCGCTATGTAAAAATCAAACTTAGGAGTTGGTGAAGCTTCCAGATAGGAAGAGACCGATTGGGTGCAAATGGGTGTATAGGAAGAAGGAGACAATATTAGAAAAGGAAGGTGAGAAGTTCAAGGCACGGTTGGTGGCAAAAGGATACTCACAGAAGAAAGGGATAAATTATGATGAGATCTTTTCTCCAGTGGTCTGACATACTTCTATCAGAGTAGTGTTGGGGTTAGTAGCTCATTATGATTTTCATTTGAAATAAATGGATGTGAAGACTGAGTTTCTTCACAGTGACTTAAAAGAACAAATCTACATGGTTCAGCCTAAGGGATTCATTGAACCAGGAAAAGAAAATTTTGTTTGTGGGTTCAAGAATGTTGTGATAAAGGATCGAATAATGAAGATGCACAGTAGAAATTAAACAACAAGTAAATCAAAATACACAACTGTTGGCCTTTCAAGGCTTAATATCCTATTTTGATACTAACAAACAAGTATAACTTAACATATTTGGTTAAGTGTTGTTATTTTCAGGACTAAATGAAGAATGCAAGGATAAAGAGTTCATGAGAGCTTGTACTTCAGAAAAAGGATAATTATATCAAGCTTGAGGCATGGATTCAAGAATAAAAAACCAAAATTCAACATATAAATGCAAGTGGTCCAAATTGAAAGCTCAGAGAAGTCTTGAAGATAAGAAGTTCAGCAAAGAAGATCAAGAGATCTTAAAGCCAAGAAAATGTCAAAATAGCTTAGGTCCAAGTCTTTATAAGTACTTCTAAAGTTTATTTAAATATGAAGTTTTCATTTTGAAGCTCTTTAGGAAAAAAGACTTAGATACCTTAAAATAAAACTTGGAACAAAATATTTCAAAGTCAAACAAATTCATATTCCAATATTAATTGAGCAAAGAAGAGAGAATTTAAAATTTTGGTTGAATGATTGATTACTTGTTTGGCTAAGCAATAGTATTGTTGATTGGATAAAAGAATTTAAGTTCTTTTGTGATTAAAGAGTTAAAAAAACAAGTCAAGAATTGTTTGAAAGAAATAAAAGAAGTTTAAGAATTCTCAAAAGGAATTAAAAGAAAGTTTAAAAATCCAATTCACCCCCCTCTTGGGACTACACCTTGCTTTTCAATTGGTATCAGAGTGGGGTTATAGAAAATCTTAATTAGTAGCTATAAAAAGATCTAAATGGCTCGATTAGGCGTAGCTCCCTTTGGAGAGGGACAATCTTTAACTAGGCCACCAATCTTTTGTGGTTTGAACTATATCTTCTGAAAAAAGAGAATGCAAATATATCTTCAAACTATGAATTGGAAAGCATGGGAGGTTGTCATGGAAGGTGACCAAATTCCCACTAAGATAGTTGATGGAAAACAAGTCCCTAAGGAGAAAATTGATATGACAGACTTAGACTATACGATGTTGCAAGTAAATTCTAGTGCCATGAATGCTTTATATTGTGCTTTAGATGCCAATGAATTTAATAGAATAATGGCTTGCAAATCAACTAAGGAGATATGAGACAAATTAGAAGTAACATATGAAGGCACTATAGATGTTAGGGATAATAGGATCGATATGCTTACAAGTGAATATGAAGCTTTTAAAATGAACTCGAATGAATCCATAACTAATATGTTTACTAGGTTTACTCACATAATCAATTCCCTAAATGCACTAGGAAAAACCTACACTACTTATGAGATGATAAGGAAATTCTTAGAGGGCTGCCACCTAAATGGGAACCAAAAGCCACTGCCATAACGGAAGGAAGAAATATGAAGACACTTCCTTAGATGAGCTTATAGGTTCTTTACTTGCATACTAAATGGCAATGAATGAAAAGAGTGGTAAAACCAAAGCCCAAGAAACAATAGTTTTCAAAGCCTCAAAAGAGAACTCAAGTAGTGAAGAAGAAATAGATGAAGATGAAGTAACCTTTATATCTAAAAAGCTACCAAAAATTCTAAGAAGGAAAAATAAATTCAAAAGAAAATACAAATCTGAATCAGATGAAGAAGAAGAAGAAGTTAGTAAGAAATCAAAGAATAAAACTCCTACGTGTTACAATTGCAACAAAGCTGGACATATTAAACTAGAATGTCCACTACTAAAGAAAGAATCTAAGAAGAAAAAGAAAAAGGCCATGAAAGCCACTACTTGGGACATGATGAGTACAAGTAGTTCAGAGAATGAATCAAGTGACCAAGAGGTTGCTTATACGTGCTTTATGGCTTGGGACAACGAGGAAAGCTCTTCAGCTAAATCCTTAGATAATTCTTGTAATAATTCTTCAAATGAATCCAATAATGAGGGGATGCCATCTTATGAAGAACTACAAAATGATCTATTCAAAGTACATAAGATGCTGATCGAAGTAAATAAACAAAATGCTTCAATGAAGAATAAGAATGAAGGTATAATGAAAGAATTAGAATCCCTTAAGAATGCTGAAAGGGAAAATGATTCAAGGATCAAGAAAATTGAAAATAAGTATGATGCATCTATAAAAGAATTAGAAGCTAAAACTCTTGCTGAAAAAGAAAACGACTTAAAAAGTAAGAAATTAGAAAGTAAGAATGAACAAATGATAGAAGACCTTCGATCCCTATCTTCTACGATATATGAGAAAGATATGTATATTTCTGAATTAGATAATAGAATTAGAAAATTATCTCAAGAATTGGAGAAATCATTAAAGAAAGTTGACAACAAGAAAGAGATAGAGTTAAATGATGTCAATGATCAGATTAAAGATAATGAAAAGATCATTTATAACTTTACAAGAGGAAAAACAAACTTTGACAAAATGTTAGGCTCCCAAATAATGACTCTAAATAAAGAAGGCATTGATTTTAATGGAATTGAAAATACAAGAAAAAAGAATCTTTATATGGATTATTTTTCAAAAGAAGCCAAAGACTATGCTACCACATCTAGTAATGCCTACACTAATACAATATGCTATCAATGCAAGAAAAAGGGGCATATCAAGTTTGAATGTCCATTCAAGAGAAAGAATGTGAAAACGAAACAAATATGGAGAATTAAGGAAACATCCCTTGTGAAACCTACAAGACCCAAAAAGGTATGGGTACCTAGATAAAAAGCATTGAAAAACTTAGTGTTTATTAAAATACATTGTTGGCCAAAAAATCATAAAATGATTCATACAAACTCATAATAGAGATTTTTTTTAAAGAAAAAGTCATATGAAAGCAAAAATCAAGCTTGATACATATAAGAGAAGTTAGCTAAAAGAAGAAGAAGAGTTGGTCAGGGCAGACGACTGCCAGAGAGCTGGCAGACGATTGACAGGCTACTATCTATGTAAAAGACAGTAGACAGACAACTGTCAACATAGTGACAGACGACTGTCTCACGGCGGGTGGAGTTAATTTCACTTAAAAATATGATTTTTAAAGCCCCCATATGTCTATCCATTCGTCTTCCCTTCTCTAAATCATCTTCTCTTCCTTTTTCGTTCTCTCATAAACTGCTCCCAATGATCATCCATCATAACCCTAATCCATACACATCTAGGGTTTCTGAACTTCAACTAGTTCAAAATGGTTCGAACCAAAACCATAGGAAGAAAATAAAAAGTCTCCTCGTCTTCTTCAAAGCCTACAAGCAACGATGACATAGAAAAATGGCTGATTTCCTCGCATGTGAAAGCAATATATCAAAATCACATTTCGACAATCGATCTAATGCTTTGCAAGGTACTAGATGTCACTTTCTTTGAAGAAAATTTTCCTAAAATATCGAAATGTTCAAAAATATAGGATGGGATGAGTTCATTCTTTACCAAGTGAAAAGGTATTACCCAGATCAGATTAAGATTTTTTTATTCAAACTTGGTAAAGAAAGAAGTTGGAATTGCTACTTAAATTTATGGCCAGAAGATAACTCTTACCCCACACTCTTTACGGAAAATTCTTCACCTCAAACATGGAGATTTTGAGTGTACTCCAGTTGAAAAACAATGGACTATGGAACAAGATTTTTCACCACAAGCATTTCTGCCTCTTGTGATGAACGATGCACCTGTTTATTTTGGACATCCTCCACCATAAAAACAACTCAATCTTCAAGAGCAAATCCTGCATAAGATCATTGCGTACAATATAATTCTGAGGTCTGGATCCTTTGATCATGTGTCGTTCTTCGTTTGTTTCATAATGTGGTGCTTACTAAAAGGGAAGAAATTAGACTTAGCCAACATTATACTGAAATGGATGGTTATGAAGCTCGAATCCCCTAGAATTGGGCTTTCGTATGGCGGGATTCTTTCCTTGATCTTTGCTCATTTCCATGTCCTCTCTCCATCTTCAAAAATAGTGAAGCAAACCCATTATCATGTTTTCTCATCTACTACACTGAAACGAATGGGTTACAAAAAGTATACCAAGGGTTGGATGTTTCGGGACAATAGACCGGCAAGACCTGCACAAGAAGAAAGGAATCCAGCTCCTGAAGAAGCTGATATGCCACCGTGGTTTGTTCCGTTTTATCAGAATTATACTAGTTTTAGTTCTGAAATGCAGGAACATTTTGCTTCTCTTTAGGATAAAATCTGAACCATTGATGACAAGTATACCTTGTTAGATAATCGCATTGCTAAAATAGAGCATCATGTCACTAAAAATGACACTAATTTAGATAACGAGGGTAATGAAAATACAAATGAGGAAGAAGCTGAAAATGAAGGAGAAGATGAAGAAGAAAGCTGAAAATGAAGGAGAAGATGAAGAAGAAGCTGAAGAAGAAGGGGAAGCTGAAGGAGAAGATGAAGAAGCAACTGAAGAAATAAAAGAAGAAGAAGGCTCACAGAAATCCAAAGGAAAAGGAATTGCTAAAGATAGTGACACTAATTCTGATACGTAGACTTTTGATGTTGTTTTTTCCACATTGTATACTACATGTGCTCAAAATCTGGATGTATTTTGCCTTTTTGTTGATGTAAAAAAGGGGAGTATGTGTGAGAAAAGTCTATGAGTCTTTGTTTCTAGTTTTGAAGCTCTGAACCTATGTAATGTTTTGTTAAACAGTTTGATTTACTATAAGTTCTAATGTTAATGTTAAATTTGAAACTTTGCATCTTATGAATTATTGACTTAAAAAGAAATTATTGAGTATGCTGATTGACAGGGAGAGTGTTATGACTTATCACGTGTATATGCTCATTTCCTTATTAATCATTTGATACCATGAATCATATCTTAAATTGGATAATAACAAAGGAAGAAAAGGCTATTAGTAAAGATATGCCTATTAACACACACTACCCATGCTATATTGAAAAATAAATTGAGGTGTCCACATGGTTGATGATATACTCAAAATGTCATTTGAACTTGATAATCATAATTTTTTTTTCTCTTTTTGATCGATATCAAAAGGGGGAGAATTGTTTAGCAAAAATTGAGTTACAAAAATTAAGCTTGAACATAATATATATATCAAAAGGATGAGAAGTATTTGAACTTGAACGTTGTTAAAATAATGCTTATTGAAAGGGGGAGTCTTATTTAAGGCTCACTCCAATTTTATTTTTGCTTCTTGTTTGTCATCATCAAAAAGGGGGAGATTGTTGGCCTTACAAGGCTTAATATCCTATTTTGATGTTAATAAACAAGTATAACTTAACATATTTGGTTAAGTGTTGTTATTTTTAGGACTAAATGAAGAATGCAAGGATAAAAAGTTCATGAGAGCTTGTACTTCAGAAAAGGATAATTATATCAAGCTTGAGGCATGGATTCAAGACTAAAAATCCAAAATTCAACATATAAATGCAAGTGATCCAAATTGAAAGCTCAGAGAAGTCTGGAAGATCAGAAGTTCAATAGAGAAGATCAAGAGAGCTTAAAGCCAAGAAAATGTCAAAACAACTTAGGTCCAAGTCTTTGTAAGTACTTCTAAAGTTTATTCAAATATGAAGTTTTCATTTTGAAACTCTTTAGGCAAAGAGACTTAGAGACCTTAAAATAAAACTTGGAACAAAATATTTCAAAGTCAAACAAATTCATATTCCAAGATTAATTTAGCAAAGAAGAGAGATTTTAAAATTTTGGTTGAATGATTGATTACTTGTTTGGCTAAGCAATAGTATTGTTGATTGGATAAAAGAATTTAAGTTCTTTTGTGATTAATGAGTTAAACAAACAAGTCAAGAATTGTTTGAAAGAAATAAAAGAAGTTTAAGAATTTTCAAAAGGAATTAAAAGAAAGTTTATAATCCAATTCACCCCCCCTCTTGGGACTGCACCTTACTTTTCAACAGCCAGAACAACAACACAAAGATTTACATGGTTCGGCAAAGCCTACATCCACGAAAGCAATGAAACACAAATTTTCACTAAGAAAATCAAGATGTACACAATACACTTATCTAATGATCATCATCACTCTCATATATGCCCAGAATAACATATATATGAAAGTTTCTTGGAGGTTTCCCCCCGTTTGCCCAACCACCCAACGTTCAAAATTCAAAAATTCTGAAAAACTTCTCGCAGCCCAAGCGCCTCTCGTTGACAAACAGAAGGCTTCGTTAACGAGGCCAAGAAGACCCTTCGTCAATGAGAATAGACTTACGTCGATGAATCCATAAATATGAAATTTCCTACTCTTAGTAATTACTCGTCGATGAACTTTAGAGCCTTTGTCGATGAGCCTTTGCTGTCCCTCGTCGACGAACATAAGTCCTCATTGATGACGCTGATGTGCTACCCCCTTGTTTTTCCTTCTTCCTTATTTTCTTATAATTACAAAGGTGTTAGAGCCAAAAATAACAATCTCCACCTTGGCGATTATATGCACCTTAGGAGAGTCTTGAAAAACATGATCAGCTCCACCTTGATCTTGAAAACGTTAGGTTTGGGCTTGTCTCCCTTTAATCACTTGGAGACATAAAGCAAGTCCAAGCAATGCTTGAACTTATCTGAAGTAATTAATTTGGTCAGAATATCTGCTGCATTATCAGATGTATGAACTTTCTTTAACACAAGTTCACCCGAAGAGATTAATTCCCGAACCCTGTGAAAGACAACCCTGTTGCTTGCCGAACATGATGCCACATCCCGATGTACCCCACAAGTATCTGAATATCCATTTAACCACTTCCCAATGTTGCCTTCTTGGATTAGAGAGAAACTTGCTCGCCACGCTTACCACATGCGCAAAATCTAGTCTTGTACATAGCATGACATACATTAAACTCCCCAAAACACTAGCATAGGGGACCATTGACATGTCTTGGATTTCCTCATCCAAACTTGGGCAATCTACAGTAGACAACTTAAAATGATTCGCTAAAGGTGTACTCACCGGTTTTGCATCAGCCATGCTAAACCTCTTTAACACCTTCTGCACATAACCTCCCTGAGATAACCATAATCTCCCTGTAGTCCTATTACAGCGAATCTCCATCCCAAGTATTTTCTTGGCTAAACCAAGATTGTTAACCTTATTGGTCACACCCGGTTTTGATAATGACAAATACTTAGGTATTTGATCGTTTTCAAGTGTTTTTGTAGGCTTAGATAATCATCTCAAGGAATGACACTTGAAGTAACATGAAGACCCTGAAAATTTTAACTTGTATTGCCAATTCAATTAATGTAATATGGGTTTGTAATAGCAATTTAGGAATATGGTCTGTATACTTACCTACACATCATGCATATAGGATATTTGATAAGCTCAGTAAGACCATAGTATGACTTGAGGTCCCAACACTCACACACATATCATACAAAATACAGGAGTGTTAAAAAATAAGCTAAATTGAATAATATTAGGGAATTTGAGAGAGCTCGGGCGATCGAACCCTAGGAGTTCAAAACTACTCGGGTGCTCAAACTGTTGAGAAGTCAACAATTGACTTAGGCTCTCGGGCGACCAAACTATTTTGTGCATACTGTCCACGGGTGCCCAAACCACCTGAAAGGGTCATTCCACCAACTCGGGCGACCAAGCTATTTAGTTCAAACTGAGCCCTAGGCGATCGAACACATGAGTTCAGGCTACCGAACCTATGACCGAGCACCCAAATTTATGAAGCAATGTTTCTGACTTTGATTTGGGCCACCGAACTTGAACTTGGGCTGCCGAATTGATTTTAATAGCTTTTTATTATTGTGTCTGTTTGAACGACCGAACCACGGTTCAGCCACCCGAACCTCGCCGGGTTAAAATTATCTTAACTGCGGTAAAATCTCGTTAAGTTGGGTTAATGTTGTTTAAACTATTTGAAACGTTTCTAATAATTCCCAACAGGTCCCAAACAGTTATAATTTTACCCTTGCCTATAAATATAGGCTCATTTGTAAAGATTAGCAATAATTAGCAATTTTCATTAGCCAAAATTCTCTCTTTGGAAAACACTCTCTTTGTCCAAATACTCTCAAATTTTACTTCCTTAATACATTCTAAGATTGAGAGAGCATATTTAGAGTGCTTGTGATTGCTAGAGTTTGCTACAAACTCCCATTTGTGTGATTGATTGTGATATTATTTTTGGGGAGTTTAGCTTAGGTTTATCCCATAGATTTTCATATTACAACTCTTGTGTTGGGATAAACTAAGTAAGCCTAGGATATTTGCATCATTATTGCAAGTTTCCAATAGCTTTGATTTTTGTTGTGCAAGGATATTTCCAACAAGTAAAATATTTTCAAACTAGTAGTGTGCTTATTTCATTGAAGAAAATCTTTTTGAAGTAGTTTGAATATCTGATTGATATCTTTGGAATATTGATTTGCTATTGAACTATGCTTTACTTAAATTCCAAGATATTGCTTGTATTGAACACTTTTGAGCATTTCACTGATTATTCCATATTAAGTGTTGATAACACAACTATTTGCATCACTGAACTTACACTATATCCATATTATTGATGTGTATGTGACTACGTGTATTGGATACATATTTGCTTTACATGAAAGCGTAATCACTGTACCAGTTGATTGAGAAAATATTGTTATATTCCAAGCGTGGCCTGAGGGGGTGGTAATCCAGCCCGGTAAGAATTTTGTAAAGGTTGAGGTTAGCCCTGTGCTAATTGACCTGGTTGTTTAGGTGCCACTCCACCCGTTTAAGTGAGCATTATAGTGGTAATCCTTGTCTTTGTTAGCCAAGGCAGGGACGTAGGCAATTTTCCGAACCTCGATAACACTTCTTCGTGTCACTTCTCTTTACTGGTTTCTGGTGCATGCTTGGTTGATTAAATTGCGTTATTTAATTTCTGCTACATATTACAATTGATTTACTTTACTTACACTAGATTGACCTTAGGGTTGTGAATATACTGTTGTTAAGATATTGAACTAGGGCATTAATTTTAAAAGTACCAATTCACCCCGCCTCTTGAAATCATGGTAAAGCTAACAATTGGTATCAAAGCCATGTAGCATAGACTTATAGTTATATTGAAAAAGATCTTAGATGGCTCATAGCTCCGTGACCCCTTTCCCTGAGGGACCATCTTCCATACGACCTCTAGTTTTCAGTGGTGTTAATTACACCTTATGGAAACAGAAGATGCGTATCTACCTTCAAAATACATATTGGAAGGTGTGGAGGATCATATCTAAGGGAAATTATATTCTTATGAAAACAGAGGGTACAACTAGAGTTCCTAAAACTAAGAAAGAATATAATGATGATGATAGGAAAGCTGTTAGTTTGATTGCCACTACTATGAATATTCTGTATTGTAGTCTTGATGTGAATGATTTTAATAGAGTAATGGTATGTGCTATTGCAAAATAAATCTGGGATAAATTAGAAGTCACATATAAAGGTTCTAGGGATATGAAAGATAGTAGGATAGATATGCAGACTAGTGAATATGAGGCCTTTAGGATGAATGTAGGTGAGTCCAGTCAGAGCATGCACACTAGATTCACACACATTATAAACTCATTGCATGCATTAGGTAAGACCTGCCCTACATATGAGATGATTAGAAAAATCCTTAGAGGCTTGCCTCCTGTTTGGGAAGCTAAGGCTACGTCCATTTATAAGGGTAGAGACCTTAAGGCCATGACTCTAGATGAATTGATAGGTTCCCTGATCACCTATGAATTAGCCATAAATGAGAGACTCAATGAACATAATAAGGTGAAAAAGATGACTGTATTGAAAACCTCCACTAATACATCTAGCAAATGCAGAGAACCTGACATTGATGATGATATGGCCATGCTAACTAGAAAATTTAGCAGATTCTTCAGAAAGAATAGAAAGCCATACAAAAGATATAGGGAGTTTGCATCTGAGAAGGGAGAGTCTAGTAAAAGAAAATAAAAATCAAATGCTCCCACATGTTACGATTGCAACAAAGTAGGGCACATCAAGCTGGACTACCCACTACTGAAAACGAAGGCTAAGAAAAAGAAGAAAGCCATGAAGGCAGGCACTTCATGGGATAAATTAAGCAGCAGTGACTCAGAATTAGATCGCAGCAAATCAGAGGTTGCTAATCTGTGCTTGATGGCACATGGTGATGAGGTATCGTCCTCTTCCTTTTTATCTTCATATTAATCATCTGATGATTGTGATTCTGATTGCATGCCTACATTTAGAGAAACACAATTTGAATATATTCGTGTATCTAAACCGTTGAAGAAAAGGACCAAAGAAAATGATGATTTGAAAAAGAAATGTGAAAATTTGTCAAAATTGTTTGGAATTGCAAAAACCTCCCATGCTTCAATTTTTTTTTTAAAAAAAGGCTGTGACTATTGTTGAACTTGAGAGGAAATTGGAGGATAGCTCCAAAGTTGTTTTCAAATTCACCGAGGGAAAATGCAATTTCAAAAAACTACTTGGTGCCCAAAGAAATTCTCTAAGTAAAGAGGGTCTAGGTTTTAATGGTATTGAAAATGTTAGACGACCTAATCTTTACATGGGACATTTCACGCTTGAATCGAAATCTCAAGTCCCTTCTAAAGATCATAAGTGTAGAATGAAATGTTTTAAATGCAAACAAATTGGCTATATTCAATTTGACTATCCACTTAGGAATAAGTATGCGAAAATTAGAAAAGTATGGCTAGGTAAGGGTGATCCAGCTACTAACCCCCGTGAACCCAACCAAATTTGGGGTCTAGCATCAGTTACTTAGTCTATTTTGCAGGTATGTTTAAGATTGTTCTCCTCCAAGGATAGGTGGTACTTGGATTGGGGGTGCTTGCGACACATGACCAGCGACAAGGCAAAATATGCGTAAATTATTCCCAAGGATGGAGGATATGTGACGTTTGGCAACAACGCAAAGGGACGCATCATCGGTCTAGGTAAGGTTGGTAAGAATCCTTCCCTTGTTATTGATAATGTTTTATTAGTTGATGGGCTGAAGCATAATTTGTTGAGCATAAGTCAATTGTGTGATAAAGGATATAAGGTATCGTTTGAAAATGATAAATGCATAGTTGAAAGTAAAACAGATCAAAAAGTTCTTTTTACTGTAGATCGCCATGAAAATGTGTACACTATCACTTTTGATAACTTAGCTTCACAACAAGTAACTTTTTTTTCTGCAATAAATGAAGCTAGTTGGTTATGGCATAGACACTTAGGACGCGCTAGCATGGACTTATTGTCAAAGCTAGTGAGAAAAGAATTAGTAAAAGGCTTGCTTAAAACATCATTTGTAAAGATAAAATTTGTGATGCATGTCAAATGGGTAAGCAAACAAAATCTAGTTTTAAGAAAAGGAAATTTATATCTACCACTAGACCACTTGAAATGCTTCACTTGGATTTGTTTGGTCCTAATTCTGTGCAAAGTCTTGGTGGTAAATCATATGCTTTTGTCATTGTTGATGACTTTTCTAGAATCACATGGGTGTTATTTATTTCACATATAAATGAATCATGTGAATAGTTTACCCAACTTTGCAGGAGAATTCAAAATGAAAAATGCTATAAGATAACTCATATAAGAAGTGATAGAAGCACGAAATTTAAAACTGAAGGCATAGAAAATTATTGTGACTTAGAGGGCATATCATATAACTTTTCTACACCTAGGACCCCTCAACAAAATGGTGTGGTAGAAAGAAAGAATAGGTCATTACAAGAAATGGGTAGAACTATGCTGAATGAACATAACTCACCTAAATATTTTTGGATTGAGGCCATAAATACTGTTTGTTATGTCATGAATACAGTGTTGATTAGACCGTCAATTGATAAAACCCCTTATGAATTATGGAACAACCATAAGCCTAATATTTCCTATTTTCATGTTTTTGGTTGTAAATGCTTTGTGCTTAGGGATAATGACCATCTAGGGAAATTTGATTCCAAATCCGATGAATGCATTTTCCTAGGCTATGCTCTTAATAGTAAAACATATAGGGTTTTCAATAAAAGAACATTGACTATTATTGAATCTATCCATGTTGTGTTTGATGAATCTAATCCATTTTCTAAGAAAGATGATGAAGATGATATTGACATTAGAAAATGATTAGACAAGTTATCTATTGAAAACAATGCAAATGAAAATTCAGAAGTGAATGATAAATTATCTGAAGATAATGACAATGAAAATGAAATTCAGGAGTTGCCTAGACATTGGAAATTCATTAGAAACCATCTTGTAGATCAAATCATAGGTGAACCCCATGGTGTAACCACAAGATCTTCTTTGAAGAACCTAGTGAGTCATTCTGCTTTCTTGTCCCAAGAAGAACCTAAAAGTATTAAAGTAGCTATAGAAGATGAGTCTTGGGTGATGTCCATGCAATATGAACTTAATCAATTTGAAAGAAGTAGAGTGTGAACCCTAGTTCCAAGGCCTAATGATCATACCATTATTGGAACTAAATGGGTATATAGAAATAAGAAAGATGAGAATGGGGTAGTAACTAGAAATAAGGCTAGACTAGTTGCCCAAGGTTATAATAAGGAAGAGGGGATAGAATTTGATGAAACATATGCTCCTGTTGCTAGGTTAGAAGCCATTCGTATGCTACTTGCTTATGCCGCTTTTAAAAATTTTAAATTATTTCAAATGGATGTTAAAAGCGCTTTTCTAAATGGCTATATTAATGAAGAAGTATATGTAGAACAATCACCTGATTTTGAAAATCATAAATATCCAGATCATGTTTACCGGTTATCTAAGGCCTTTTATAGATTGAAACAAGCTCCTAGAGCTTGGTATGAGAGACTTAGTGGTTTTCTGCTAGAAAATGGGTTTACCCATAGCAAGATTGACACTACACTCTTCATCAAATCCAAAAATGATGATATGCTCATAGTTCAAATTTATGTCGACGATATCATTTTTGGAGCAACCAATGATGAATTGTGTAATGAGTTTGCCAAATGCATGCAAAGTGAATTTGAAATGAGCATGATGGGTGAACTTAGTTTCTTTTTAGGACTGCAAATTAAACAAGCTGAATATGGAACTTTCATATGCCAATCTAAATATGTCAGGGACTTGCTAAAGAAATTTAATATGGAAGATTGTATAATTCTTAGTACCCCTATGAGTTCTTCCATTAAACTTGATAAAGATGAGCAAGGGATCCCTGTTGATGTGAAATTGTATCGTGGCATGATTGGGAGTCTTTTATATCTCACTGCCAGTAGGCCTGATATTATGTTTAGTGTGTGCATGTGTGCTAGGTTTCAGGTTGCTCCTAAGGAATCTTATCTAATAGTAGTTAAACGAATCCTTAGGTATCTAGTTGGAACTATAGAGTTAGGACTATGGTACCCTAAGCATACTACCTTTGAGATTGTAAGTTATACTAATGCTGACTTCGCCGGTAGTAAGGTTGATAGAAAGAGTACCAGCGGCACTTGTCACTATTGAGGAAAATCTCTTATTTCTTGGTTCTCCAAGAAATAAAACTCAGTTGCCTTATCCACAGCTGAAACAGAATATATTGCGGCTGGAAGTTGTTGTGCTCAAACTCTTTACATAAAACAACAACTTATGGATGTTGAATTGCACTATGATACAGTACTGATTAAATGTGATAATACTAGCGCAATCAACATTTTTAAAAATCCTATCTCACATTCACGAGCTAAACACATTGAAATTAGACATCACTTCCTTCGTGATCATGTGCAGAAAGGAGATGTGGCTCTTGAGTTTGTATGCACTAATGAGCAGTGGGCGGACATTTTCACTAAACCACTTCCAGAAGATAGGTTCGTACAAATTAGACGTGAATTAGGTCTCATGTATAGTAGAGATACCTCCTAGATAATTCATAGTTTGCATAAATTTAGGGTGAGCTTTCAAATAATTTTAAAAGTCTAACAATTAATATAACTGTTGATATCTTTTATTGGCTTAGACTTTGTGAAGTTAATTGTGTTTTGCAATGCATAATTCTCATATTTATTGCATGATGATGATTACACTTATGTTTTTTTTCTTGATCATACTGGAACTGTTTGAGTTGCCTAGATGCGGATAAACTGTTAGGTCTTAAATACTCAAAACAGGTTATTTTTATACATGAATTTTTAGGAAATGTCATATTTTTAAACGGCATGCTGCCGAAATTTTTAAAAATTCCCAAACTTCTCTTGTATACAAATGATTCTTACCCATTGCCTAAGGCTATAAGTTTCATGGCCTTTTTTATTGTTACCAAAAGGGGGAGATGGATAAGAGGACAAAAATTGGGTTGAGTTGAACTTAAATGAAAAATTATTTAAAGTTTTACATAATGCACATTGTTAGGGGGAGCCTTCTAAGGCTATACCAATTTTTGCATGATGTATTTGTTATCATAAAAAAGGGGGAGAAATGTAGTAATCCTAAAAAAAAAAAAAAAATAATTTAAAATTTAAAAAATAATAATAAAAAATATTAATTAATTACTTAATTAATAAATATTATTAATTAAATAATATAATATAATATAATTATAATATAATATAATATAATATTATATATATATATATATATATATATATATATATAATATATATATATATATATATATATATATAAGGTTTCTTGAAGGATCAGGAAACAAGAATTTTTTATTTTATTCTTCTTCTTCTTCTTCTTCTTCTTCATTTCCATTTTGTGCAGGACATCCCTGAACTCCTCTGCTCCTCTCTCCCACTCTCCTCCACCTCGTTTCCATTATTCGGCTGATAAAAAATCTGAAAATACCGTTGGGCTTTGCTCGCCCCATCGACATTTCTACTGGAGCGGATATGTCGTAGGAGCGGTGTAGGCATATCTCCTGGGGTAAGGCCAAATTTCAAATTTATCTCAATTTCTCTTAGACTATAAGCTCCATTAATGAACGAAAATTGTCAAGAGACTCGTGGGGAGATTCTTTACAATCTAGCCGTAGAGAGTTTTCAAATCGGAACTACGGGGTACCAATCCTAAGTCGGGGGCAAATTTGATAATTTAGGCTTTTATTAGGCTATTTAGGGCATTCAAAATTTAGGAAAATTTTAGGAAAAGTTATTCTAAGAATTATGACGAATAATATGGTGAAATTTGAATTTCAGGATTTAGGGGTTTTTGAACACCTGGGGCGTAGGTCGGGGTGTTATTGGGTTTTTTTCAAGAATTAGGTAAGGGGATAAAGTTAAGTCAGGAATTTTATTTAATTTGAACCTATTAAATTAATATATTTATTTATTTATGTATTTATTTATTTATTCATTTGGGAATTTAAATGCTATTTTGAAAACCAACCGTTCAAAATGGATTTTACAAACTTAGGATATATGATATGATATTTTTAAATGAAATGAACTGTAGAAAGCTTGTTTGTTTATATGGATTTTTTAAAATATGGAAAATCGTGTAGCAAATGATTTAATTTTTATGGATTATTGTATATCTGGATTTGGGATTTTAAAATACTGAATTGTCTGTGAAATACTGAATTGGTTGAGAAATACTGGAAATACTTTGAAAATACTGGAACTATTTATGAAATGTAGAAGTTTGAACTAACAGCCAATGGCCGGGTGTTATTTGATTGGCCAAGGGCCAGGATTATTATTTGATGGCCGAGGGCCGAGTTTTAATTGATGGCTATATGCCGGGTTATATTTTGTGGCCGGGGGCCAAGTGTTTGGAATAACAGGAAATATATAAGAATTAATATTTTAAATAGTGATTTCTATTATCTAAATTGCATGATATGCTTTAGGAACCCTGGGGACCAGTGTATTGTGAGCACGGTACCATTGCTAGTTAGACCATGTGCACCCACACTCTCTGGATAGAAGTGCAGGGGATCCAGCCAACTGCCTGCGTGAGGTTGAAGTAAGGGCGTCGGACCTACAGCTTTGTTGTGGATGTCTGTAGATGTGTTTGCAGAGGATGTTGTTTTTGACTTTGTTTGGGCTGATCACCCAGGCTTAGTCTAGCCTTCGAGTTGCATAACCTGTGCCATGGGGATGTAAATGGTGTGTTTGTCACAGGGAGTGTCTTATATGCATATCTATTAATTTAAGTGAATACAATAAATTAATTAGATAACTTCGAGGGCTTACTGAGAAAGGTGAGTGCCTTGGTAGCAGTAATGGTACTAGAGCAGAGGGAAGCTACTTGTATGAGCTGATAATCTTCCCTATCCTCGGTTATTTAGGTGTGTAAGTGTAAATTAAGAATGTTTTCATAAATAGGTTTATCTATTTAGTGAACTGGTTATTTTTTGTACACTAAATGCATACTGGCCACACACTGACATTAACTTAGTCTTTCCCTTACTGAGCTGTGCCTCACCCCTACTTTACAAATTGTCTTTTCGGGGAATCCTAGAGATCGGGTCTAGCAGGCTAGAGGAGTCGGGCAAGTGGTGTAAATTTTATGTAGGTAGTGTGTAGATAGAGATTTTATTTTTTTTTAGTTTTATGGGATGTAATTATGTGAAAATGGATATATTCGTGTATAAAGATAGTTAGAACTCTAATGTAATTCGACGATTTTATATTTTATTTTTTCGGCGTATGTGTGTTATATATTTTATGAATAAGGTATCAGGTACACTGACGTCACTAAAGTAGCACTCCAGGCCCACGTGGCGGGTCGGGGGCGTTAGAAGAAAGTTAGCCTTATAGGTTACACCTGGTTTTGATAATGACAAATACGTAGGTATTTAATGGTTTTCAAGTGTTTGTGCAGGCTTAGATAAGCATCTCAAGGAATGACACTTGAAGCAACATGAAGAACCTAAAGATTTTAACTTGTAATTCCAATTCAATTAATGTAATATGAGTCTGTAATAGTAACTTAGGAGTATGATCTATATTACTTACCTACATATCATGTATATAGTATATATGGTAAGCTCAGTAAGACCATAGTATGACTCTAGGTCCCAACACTCACAAACATATCATACAAAATACAAGAGTGTTAAAAAATGCACTAAATTGAATAATATTAGGGAATTTGAGAGAGCTCAAGCGACTGAACCCCAGGAGTTCAAAACTCCTTGGGCGCCCGAACTGTTGAGAAGTCAACAGTTGACTTAGGCTCTCGGGTGACCGAACTATTTTGTGCATACTGCCCATGGGCGCCCGAAACCACCTGAAAGGGACATTCCATAACTCGGGCGATCGAGCTATTTAGCTCAAACTGAACCTCGGGCGACCACACACGAGTTCGGGCTACCAAACCTATGATCGGGCACCTGAATTTACGAAGCAATGTTTTTGACTTTGATTCAGGCCACCAAACATGAACTCGAGCTGCTGAATTGATTTTAATAGCTTTTATTATTGTGTCTATTTAGGCGACCGAACCACGGTTCAGCCACCCGAACCTTGCCGGGTTAAAATTATTTTAACTGCAGTAAAATCAGGTTAAGTTGGGTTAATGGTGTTTAAATTATTTGAAACTTTTCCAATAATTCCCAACACGTCCCAAACGGTTATAATTTTACCCTTGCCTATAAATATAGGCTCAGTTGCAAAGATTAGCAATAATTAGCAATTTTCATTAGCCAAAATTTTCTCTTTTGAAAACACTCCCTTTGTCCAAATACTCTCAAATTTTCATTTCCTTGATACATTTTGAGATTGAGAGAGCATATTTAGAGTGCTCATGATTGCTAAAGTTTACTACAAACTCCCATTTGTGTGATTAATTGTGATATTATTTTTTGGGAGTTTGGCTTAGGTTTATCTCACAAATTTTCATATTATAAATCTTGTGTTGGGATAAACTAAGTAAGCTTAGAATATTTGCATCGTTATTGCAAGTGTCCAATAGCTTTAATTTTTGTTGTGTAAAGTTATTTTTAACAAGAAAAATATTTTCAAACTAGTAGTGTACTTATTTCATTGAAGAAAATATTTTTGAAGTAGTTTGAATATCTTATTGATATCTTTGGAACATTGATTTGCTACTGAACTGTGCTTTGCTTAAATTCCAAGATATTGCTTGTATTAAACATTTTTGAGCATTTCACTGATTATACCATATTGAGTATTGATAACACAACTATTTGCATCACTGAGCTTACACTATATTCATGTCATTGATGTGTATGTGACTGAGCGTATTGGGTACATATCTGCTTTACTTGAAAGCATAATCACTGCACCATTTGATTGAGAAAATACTGTTGTATTCCAGGCGTGGCCTGAGGGGGCAGTAATCCAGCCCGTTAAGGATTGTGTAAAGGTTGAGGTCAGCCCTGTGCTAATTGACCTGATTGTTTAGGTGCCGCTCCACCCATTTAAGTGAGCATTATAGTGGTAATCCTTGTGCTTGTTAGCCAAGGTGAGGACGTAGGCAATTTACCAAACCTCGATAACACTTTTGTGTGTCACTTCTCTTTACTGCTTTCTAGTGCATGTTTGGTTGATTAAATTGCGTTATTTAATTTCTTCTGCATATTACCATTGATTTATTTTAATTGCACTAGATTGACCTTAGGGTTGTGAATATACTATTGTTAGGATACTAACCTAGGGCATTAATTTTAAAAGTACCATTTCAGCCCCCTCTTGGGATCACGGTAAAGCTAACAAAGATCCTTCATGTCAAATTCCTTATGCAACAGATCCTTTAATCGATTTTCCTTTGTTAAATCCTTTGGGGCTATCAACTTTTCATCGACGTACAATAACAAGAAAAATAAGAGAACCATCCTCAAGTTTATTCACATAAACGTAGCATTCATACTCACACCGTTTGTAGCCAATCTTGATCATGAAGGAATCAAACCGTTTATACCATTGCCTTGGAGATTGTTTCAACCTATAAAGAGACTTCTTCAACCTACAAATAGAATTTTCTTTTCTTGACTCAATAAATCCCTCTGGTTGTACCATGTAGATTTGTTCCTCCAAGTCACTGTGAAGAAACGTTGTCTTCACATCCATTTGTCCCAAATATAGATCGTAATGAGCTACCAACCCCAGCACAATTCTAATAGAAGTATGTTGTACCACTGGAGAAAATATCTCATCATAATCTATTCCCTTCTTCCGTGAGTATCCTTTTGCCACCAATTGTGCCTTGAATTTCTCTCATTCCATTTCCAAAATTGCCTCCTTCTTTCTATACACCCATTTGCAGCCTATCGGTCTCTTTCCATTTAGAAGCTCCACAAAGTCCCAAGTTTGATTCTTATGCAAAGATTCCATCTCCTCAATCATCGCTCCCATCCACCTATCTTTCTCCTGGCTATGCACTGCCTCTTGAAAGGTAGTTGGATCGTTATAACATGTAAGAAAGGCATAAGATACTAACTCATCAAAACCATACCTTGATGGAGGCCTAATAGTGCATCCAGATCTTCGTATAAGAATATCGTCGACTTGCTGGTTTCTCAAGCTAGAGCTCCCTGTAACCATGAGACCGTGATCATTTCCGTTGCCCTAAGCTTCTAACTCCACCTGCACAACATGTTTATCACTACCCCAGCTTTCTGGCTCCTATTTCTGATCATCAAACTCTTGAGTACGCTTCACTATAGCCTTCTCATCAAAGACTACATCTCTACTGATCACCACCTTGTTTGCCACTGGGTCCCACACCTTATACCCCTTCACACCCTCTGAATAGCCCAAGAAGATGCAACGATGAGACTTCGGGTCAAGCTTAGACCTCTTCTCACTAGACACGTGGACATAAGCTGGACACCCTAATACTTTCAATCCGAAGTAGTCTGCTGCATTTCCCGTCCAAACCTTTTTCGCCACTTTACTCGCTAGTGATGCCTTTGGTGATTGGTTTACTAGAAAACAAGCCATACTAACTGCCTTAGCATAGAAATTCTTCAGTAGCCCTGCATTCAATCTAAGACACTAAGCCCTATCAGTAAGAGTTTGGTTCATCCGTTCTGCCATACCATTTTACTGAGTTGTCTGGTGAACTGTAAAATCTCCCTTGATGCCTTGCTTCACACAAAACTCCATAAATTGAGAATCAGCGTACTCAATCCCATTATCCGACCTTAAGTATTTGATTCTCCTCCCTATTAGGTTTTCCACTTCAGCCTTCAAAATCTTAAACTTGGCAAATGTACTAGATTTGTGATGCATGAAGTAAACCTAGACCTTCCGTGAGTAATCATCAATGAAACTCACGTAATATACATGTCCACCCTTTGATGTAACTCTAATTGGGCCGCAAACATCTAAATGTAGATAGTCAAGAATATCCTTTATCTTATGAATAGCTGGTTTAAACTTTGCCCTGTTCTGTTTTCCAAGAACACATATCCTAAAAAATTCCATCTGACATGATTTCAAGTCCTTTAAAAGTTTCCTCTTGTGTAGTTCTTTCATGCCATGTTCTTTCATATGCCCAAGACACATATGCCACAAGACGATCTCATCTGATTCAGCATCCACAGTTGCAACTCCACTTACAATGGTAGTTCCCTGCAATGTGTAAATATTTTCATCTAGTTTCTGCTCTTTCATTATAGTCAGATTACCTTTCCATACAGTCAAGACTCCACCTTTGGACTTGTAATTAAAGTCATTGCAATCCAAAGTATCAAGAGATATCAAACTCTTTCTCAACTCAGGTATATGTCTTACATTACACATGTTCTTATAGCACCATCAAACATTTTTATCTTTACATTTCCTATGCCAACAATCTTGCAAGAAGAATCATTACCCATAAGACCTGATCCAGATTTCACTAACTTGTAAGTGCCGAACTACTCTTTGTTCGGAGTCATGGCATAAGAACATGCCGAGTCAAGTATCTAAGAGTTCGTTAGATTATCCGACCCCACTAAAATTGATAGAACATCACCATTCACTAAATCTTATTCTTAAATAATATTCACAGATTTGGAAATCCCTTCATGCTTTTCAGCATTTCCCTTTTTCCTATCTGGACACTCCAGTTTCACATGCCCCTTTTTACCACATTTTTAACACCGAATTTCCTTCTTCTTCTTAGATTGATTTCGGGATTTCTAATTAGACTCATTCTTAAACTTTCCTTTGCCTCGCTCATTGCTACCCTTTATCACAAATCCTTCTCCTTCATCACATATCTTCAAACTTTGATGAAAATTTAGTAAGGCACTTGTTACCTCTTCCAAATCAAGAGTTTCTTTTCCTCACGTGAGAGTGGTCACAGGATTTTCATAGGTATGAGTCAAGGACAAAGAATTTAATAGCATTAAAGCCTTACCATCCTTATCAAACTTCACATCAACCCTCATCAAATCACTTATAATTTGATTAAAGGCATTAATGTGTTGATCCAGACTTGATCCTTCAATCATCTTAATCCAATACAAATGCTACTTAAGAAAATAGTTGTTATTGAGGGATTTTGATATGTACCGACTTTATAACTTTCACCAGATTGTCGCTGGAGAATCCTCCTCCATCACGTGATAGAGAACTTCGTCGGCGAAACCCAAGCGTATTGTAGATGTTGCCTTTGCTTTCAAATTTACCCATGTTGTCTTATCCATTTTTTCTGTTTGAGTATCAAGCAGAGCCTTAACTATTCCTTGTTGCACAAGAATGTCCTTCACTCTCCTCTGCCATAAACCAAAGTTTCCGATTCCATCAAATTTAACAATGTCAAACCTTGTAGAAGATGATCCCGCTGCCATATCAACCTCTCTCTGATACCAATTTGTTGTGATAATGGCTAGGATAATGAAGATGCACAGTGGAAATTAAACAACAAGTAAATCAAAATACACAACCAGAACAACAACACCAAGATTTACGTGGTTCGGCAAAGCCTACATCCACGGAAGCAATGACACAAATTTTCACTAAGAAAATCAAGATGTACACAATACTCTTCTCTAATGATCATCATCACTCTCATATATGCCCAAAATAACATATATAAAAGTTTCTCAGAGGTTTCCCTCCGTTTGCCCAACCACCCAATGTTCAAAATTCAAAAATTCTAAAAAAACTGCTCGTAGCCCAAACGCCTCTCGCCAATGAACACAGGGCTTCGTCGATGAGGCCAAGAAGACCCTTCATCGTTGAGAACAGAGTTTCGTCAACGAATCCAGAAATCTGAAATTTCTTGCTCTTAGTAATTCCCCGTCGATGAACTTTAGAGACTTTGTTGATGAGCCTCTGCTGTCCCCTCATCGACGAACATAAGTCCTCGTCGATGAGGCTATTGTGCTGCCCCCTTCGTGTTTTTCCTTCTTCCTTCTTTTCTTATAAAAAAAAAAGTATAAGAGCCAAAAATAACAATGAAATCTCTTTATGGGTTGAAACAATCTCTAAGGTAATGGTATAAACGGTTTGATTCCTTCATGATCAAAATAGGCTACAAATGATGCGAGTATGACTACTGCGTATAAGTGAATAAACTTGATGATGATTCCCTTATTTTCTTGTTATTGTATGTCGATGATATGTTGATAGCTGCAAGAGATTTAATTGATGTGAATCAGTTAAAGGACTTGTTGTATAAGGAATTTGACATCAAGGATCTTGGTTTAGCCAAGAAAATACTAGGGATGGAGATTCGCTCAGACAGGACTACAGGGAGAATATGGCTGTCTCAAGGTAGTTATGTGCAGGAGGTGTTGGAGAGGTTTAGCATGGCTGATGCAAGACTGGTGTGTACACCTCTTACGAATCATTTCAAGTTGTTTATTGCAGATTGCCCAAGTTTGGATGAGGAAATCTGGGACATGTCAAAGGTCCCCTATGCTAGTGCTTTGGGGAGTTTAATGTATGCCATGGTGTCTACGAAACTGGATTTAGCCCATGCAGTGAGCGTGGTGAGCAAGTTCCTCTCTAATCTAGGAAGGCAACATTGGGAAGCTGTAAAATGGATACTCAGGTACTTGCAGGGTACATCGGGATATGGCATCATGTTCGGAAAGCAACAGGGTTGTCCTTCAGTTATGAGGTTTGTCGATGTAGATTATGTTGGAGATATGGATGATAGAAGGTCTACAACTGGATATGTGTTTACCCTTATAGGAGGACCGGTATGTTGGAGATCCATGGTACAGTCTCTAGTAGCATTGTCCATGACTGAGGTAGAATATATGGCGTTGTCGAAGCTACATAGGAGGCCTTATGGCTTACTAGTTTAGTTAGAGAGCTAGGGTTACAACAAGATGGCGTGGTGCTGCATTGTGATAGTCAGAGTGCCATTTACTTGGCAAAGAATCAGGTATACCATACTAGAACCAAGCACATTGATGAGAGGTTTCATAGGGTTTAAGAATTGATTGCTTTGGGTGAACTTGTATTGGAGAAAGTTCACACGTCTGATAATGCAATGGATATTCTGACCAAATCAGTAACTTCTAAAAAGTTCAAGCATTGTTTGGACTTACTCTATGTCCCCAAGTGATAGAAGAGAGACAAACCCAAACCTAGCATTTTCAAGTTTAAGGTGGAGCAGATCATGTTTTTTCAAGACTCTCCTAAGGGGCGTATAATCACCAAGGTGGAGATTATTATTTGTGGCTTTTATACTTTTTTTTTTTAATAAGCAAAGAAGGAAGAAGGAAAAATATAAAGGGGGCAGCACAGCAAGCCTCGTCGAAGAAGGCCCTGTATTCGTTGACGAGGGGACAACAAAGGTTCGTCGACAATGGCTCTGAAGTTCATCGACAAATAATTACAGAGAGTAGGGAATTTTTAGACTTCTGGCATCGTAGACCAAAGCCTTGTATTCTTCGACGAAGGTTCTTCTTGGTCTCGTCGACGAAGCCCTATGTTCATTGATGAGAGGCACCTGGACGGCGGCAATTCCTACTGAAATTTGAATTTTTAAATGTTGAGTGGTTGGGCAACTGGGGGGAAACCTCCTAGGAACCTTTTATATTTGTCATCTTGGCATATTTTGAGAGTGTGAGTGATCATTTTAGAAGTGTATTGTGTACATTTTGATTTCCATAGTGAAATTTGTGTGCCATTGCTTCCGTGGATGTAAGCTTTGCCGAACCACGTGAATCTTAGTGTTTATCTTGTTTTGGTTGTGTGTTATTTACATTTACTTGTTTTTTATTCCACTGTGCATATTCGATCCATATTTCAACACACCTTAATAACTTAAATGAAAAATAGATCCAACAATATCTTGAATAAAAATAAACTAAACTAAACAATAGATAAACTCAAACAAACTTTTGAATAAAAATAACCAAATTTAAACAAATGAAAAACTTCAACAATATATTTAAAATGACATTAAAGTAAAATAATGAAAAAGTTCCAACAATATATTTAAAATAACATTAAAGTAAAAAATATAACTAAATAATAACAAGGTATTTAGAAGTGACATTAAAGTAAAAAGAATACAACTAAATAATAACAAAGTAAAGAGAGAGAATGAGAGAGAGTGAGAGAGATGGCCGTGGAGAGCTTCTCCCAGCTGCGGCATAGCTCCCTAGAAACAGCCCTTAGCTCCTAGCCTTTCGGCCTCCTCATGTCCCCAAGGCACTCACCCCCCAAACCCTAAAAGGCCTAGTTAATAAAAAACCCCCATAGCGCATGGCCTTCGTTCACGCATGGGCCTGTCAAATCACATGCATGCGGACTGCCCACGAGTTGCATGCACACTGCTCTAGCGCATGCCCCCATTCACATGACTTGCATGTACACGAACCTTTATTTCATGAAGCTCTAGCTACCTAGCCCACTTTATGTTTGCTTGTACATGGCCCCTCACGTTCTTGCATGGGATTTCTTGTGCATGCATGGTTGCCTTCATTTAATGTTCATGACCGAAGACATATTGCCCAACTCCTCTTCTCTAAAAACACTTCAATGCACATAGCCAGCTTCTTCATGGCTTCCATATTAAACTTCATGCATGGCCCATGCATGCACCCTTAATGCTCACGACCTAGCTCACTTGGTTCATTGCTTCTTTGTATGACACGGTCTTGTTGCATGCGCACAACCACGTCATTAAATTCATGGCCCCTCTAAATTTTTGAAAATTATCCTACGATAATTAAACATGAATATTCGTAAATCTATGGCAAAAATAAGATAATTATCTCAAAATTATCAAATGGGCTTAATGATTAAAATACATGACATAATTAAGTATTTAATTAAAATTGTAACACTTAATTAATGCATTTAAATACTTAATTACGCAACTTTGACACGTAATCACACCCCCCAACTAACATTTTACTAGTCTCTAGCAAATAACGTGAATGCAATCAGACTAGGGGAGTAGCAACCATAATTCCAATACTTATGAAAATCATATGCCATGAAATATGCTTAATGAGTTTAGGAACACCACAAACATATTAATCCAAATTAAGCATCAACTGAGAAACTTATACACCATTTAGTAAACCAACCAAGGTACTATAATGTAGCAAAGCTCACGTGCATGAGAATAAGACTAGAATTCCAAGATTGACTACTAATAGACATTAACAGTTTCAATAACAACAATTAATCTGAAACAACCTCACGGTCTTACTCTAAGTCAAAACCATTGTATTGGCAACTTTCACACTATTACACTTTAGAAGGCACCCACTTTCTTGTTTAGTTAGGACCCTGGTAGTAGGTAGCCGTTTCTAATGCATGAATGTATGATGGTGGATTATACGCTACTACACTTTAAAAGGCACTCATTTTTTTTTTATTTAGTTAGGAACCTAGTAATAGGTAGCTCTTTCCAATATACAATCGTTTCCCTCTTTGTATTTCTTTTTTTTGTTCTTTTCTCTATTTTTCTTCTTTTCTTTTTGCAATTGATTACTGACTTGTTTCTCATTTTCATTTGCTTCAAGCTTTTTATTTTTCTCTTTTTTCTAAGCCATTAGGATATTGTTCATTAGAGTCCCAAACAACTGAAGTATACATCAACCAAAAACAATCTAAGGTAGTCTTTCTAAGTCTTCCGTCCTATGTAGTGATTGTAGCAAAACTTTCAACATCCTTCCCTTGGTTGAAACTAAGTGAAATGGATAAAGGTCCCTTTTGATTTAAACTCAGGTTTGCACTACATCCTACATGTTCCATATCCTCAAAAAGAAAAAATTTTTTTGGCATGTAACATTCACAAATAAGGAATTCAGTATGCTCTGAGCTCAATACCAGTATTTCCCAAGGGTGGACAAACTGACATGCAAACATCATATGCAAATATCACATTAAAACTCATCAAATGGCAACACACAATTTCACATGCAAATGCTCTCCCCCCAACTAAAATGTAGCATTGTCCTTAATGGTTGAAAAGAGAAGCAAAAGAATGATACTGAGGGAGGTAGCAACGTACCTGTTTAGAGAAGTAAGGGAAAAGAAAAATTGAAACTAAGGGAAAATGTACCTAAAAATAAACTAAAAATAAAAAAAATAAAACAAAATGAAAATAAAGGAAAGAAAAACATCACATTATGTTTGGGGGAGGCTCGGGAGGAATTTTATCTGGTGGGTGTAGGTTTATAAATTGAACTGACGAGTCTCCAAATTTGAGTCGCAACAATGAATCTGCTTTGTTACCTGCATAGAAATTGGCCTCACATAAATCAATGCTCTCTAAGGTATTAGACAAGACATGTGCAGATTGACTTCCTTGTTTTAACAAGAATGGATATTTATGCTGTATGTTTTCCAGGGAATTCATTTCTTTAAGAACTAGTCTTTGAGGAGCAGATTTTGGAACAATTACCTTCGGTGCTTCAGAAACATGAACATCAAAATTTTTACCTGGATCCTTGAAAGTTGAACTCTTACCATTCTGCTCAACCTCCTTATCTAGTGTACCAATCACCTTACCACTACGGAGAATTGTTTCAGAATTGCAATCCCTGACATTTACTTTAGTAAAAGATGATGGCTCCATGATTACAGACTGCACTTGAGTATTTAGCTGGGCTTGAAATAGGGATTTATCTTTCTCTAGTGCACTCAATGTTGTGTTCAGCCTAGTCAAATTGATGCTTATCTCGTTGATGGCTTGAGAAGTCTAAATGTAGATCACATTTTGGCTTGCCATGAATTGCTAAAATATATTTGCCATTTGTGCCATACTATCCTCAAGAGACTTCTTCGGTCAAGTGGGTGCTGCTAAAGAATAGATCTGAGAAATCTGATGTGGCTGAAACTGATGCTAAAAAGCAGCCTGATGATATGTCAGCTGAGAAGGTGGTCCATAGGACTGAGGAGGTTGATTCTGAGGTTGCTCTATACTATTCTATTTTTCCATCTCCATAACATCCAATCTTCTAGTGATTTCAGCCAGATATGCCTGAACATCAACATCATCCTTTAGTTCATACCACACTCCACCAAGTATTGCTCTCAATGGTTGAGCTGCAATTGGTCTTTTGTCAATCCTAATGTTCCACTACTGAGCATTTTCAGTTAAATAATATAGAAAACCTAGAGTGTCATCAGGCTCCTTGTTGAAGAAATCTCCTAAACACATAGTATGAACAAACTGTTTTGATTCAGGAGTCAATGTAGTGTAGAAATAGTTGACCAGACACCATGATTAAAATCCATGGTGGGGACAAATGTTAACCAGATCTCTAAATCTTGCTCAGCTTGTATAAAATGTCTCATCCACTCTGTTGACTTTGGTGTTTTCCCAAGAGGGGGGGGGGGTGAATTGGATATTTAAAAATTCTTCCTAGGTTTATGTAATCCAACAATAGTATAACTCAACCTAGGGTCATCTAAGCATTCCTCAATAACACAGATAAATAATTGAGAAAATATTTAAACAATTAACACAATATCAGTATGTCCCAAGCATTCACAGAATTTGAAATATAAACATATAATTGCGGAAAATTAAATAGTGCAGGAAAAGAGAATGACATAGGATATGTTATCGGGGTTCGGCCAACTGTGCCTATGTCCCCGCCTTGGATCACCAGTACAAGGATTCCACTAATGCTTACTTAACGGGTGGAGCAGCACCATTTACAACCAGGTCAATTAACGGGCTAACCTCAACCTACAATAGCACCTTACCAGGATGGTGCACCTAACTTTCCTAACCGGGTCTAAGCCAATTTGGGACTATTCAACAGGGCTAGTCTTCCTCTTTAGGCCCACGCCTGGAATATAATCAATACAGTACAAACCAAACAGGGTACAATGATTGTGCTTCTCAATCAAACAGATATGTACCAATTACAGTCAATCAATACACATCAATAATATAGGATCTATAAGCTCAGTGATGTAAATGTGTGCAATCAACACTCAAGATAAAGAATGTACTCAGTCAAGCACAAGAGTGTATCAATAACTTTTTCTTTGAAGCAATGTATGAAATAATCTTAATATCAATTTAGGGTTTCAAAGATGCTAGCAAGATGATTCAAACAAACTCAAAAATATTTTCTCTATGTACTTAGCACAAGAGATGTTTGAATTCAAGCTTATAAAAATATTTTGCACGAAAAAAAAAAAAAAAATATTGGCTAAAGAATCTTGCAATATCAATGTAAAGACCCACAAGCCTCAAAGTTCTCCACACATCGAATTTATTAAGTTAAATCGGTGGAGAACTTTATACTTAACTCTCAATAACAAAATCAATAAACAATCACTATGAGAGTTATAAGCAATATGGAATGATACACAAGCACTCTAAGCACTCTCACTAAACTTGGTTAATCAATAAAATCGAAGTCTTAAGAGTGTATGGAAGTAGTATAAGCAAAAAGGGGTTTGAAAAATTTGAGAGAGTTTTGGCTTAATCCTTTTTTCTAATCCACCCTTAATCAAGACAAGTGAATGTGTATATATAGACAAGGGGGAAAAATTAGCCGTTGGGGACATGTTGGTAATTTTCAAAAATGTTTTAATTATGCTTAATAAAATTAACCGTGTTTAACCGCGATAAAATTTGGACCAACCTGAGAGGTTCGGTTGACTGTACTTAAGGTTTGGTCAACCACTTTGGGTCATTCGGTCAACCAGCTCATTTTTGAACTGAATATATGGTCGACCAGACTTTGGGTGATTGTAAAGTGTCTATGGTTCGGTTGGCCAAAACTTGTTTGGTTGACCATATTCCGAACTTCGATCGACCAGCATGAAAATAAACTAGTTTGGTCGGTCGACCATAGCATTGGGGTTTCCCACGTAGGGATTCGGTTAATCAAGTTGGTGAAGTTAAAAATGGTCCGATTTACCGTATCATGGTCAACATGTTGACCTCCCCAGGGGTTTGGTCGACCAACAAATTTGAACTGGGCTGGTTCGGTCGACCGAACTTGCTTCTTTTATGTGATTTTGATCCTGATTATTATGCATCAAAGTGAAGGGACCTAGGGTCTTTTCTAAAGCCTTTTTGAGCCTCTTAATTAAGCCCAAAAACTTGACGGTCGACCGAAGAGTGATCTCTAAGGTCTTTCTAGGGTCTTGAACTTATAGTCCTATATGCATGATATGCAGATTATTACAGACCCATTTGAAATGAAATTATTACAGACCCAATAATATTATAAAAATTAACGAATAATAGATGTGTCGAAGTCTTCATTTTCTTCAAGTTCATGTGCATCATATGATTTTGCTAATTTGTCTTGCACACAAACTAGATCACACATAAGATTCTTGTGTTTCATCAGCATCAAAACCAGAGATCGGACTAAAAAAGTCAACAATCTCCCCCTTTTTGATGATGACAAACACACATAAGCAAAATGGGGTTTAGCTTAAAAAGGCCCCCCCCCCCTTAGAATTATGAGTATGAAGGATATAAAAGATATGCAATCATTTTGCTCAAACAATTCTCCCCTTTTTGGCAACAGCAAAAAGCTCATGAAAACAAATATGACTGTTTTTGAAAAGTATGGCAATTAAGCACACAAACAGTATATCTGTTCATTTAAAGATTTAAATAACATGAAAACAAGGTTAGACCACAAATATACACAAACCATTGCAATTGAAACATATCATAAGACCTGTGGAAGATTTGAGTTAAAGGCACGTGACATATGATACCAAATAGAAGGTTTGAGCATAAATCAGTCTAACTAGTTCGCATGCATTTTCATGTGAAGTTACCGAACCAGTTATGCAATTTAAAATATATAAATATATATATATATATATATATATATGTATGTATGTAATATTAAGGCAAGATATAAAGGATTTTTTTGATTTGAAAGAATTTCTTGCCAAATAATAAAGATATATGTAAATGTATATATATATATATATATATATATATATATATATATATATATATATATATGTCCCCCTTTACAATGTTGTCAAGAGATATTGGGGGTGTGCTTGCTGAAAAAGAAGATTTTAATTTAAATCAAGCAAGCCCAAATTTTCTGATTTGTCAATTAAGCACATACTAAGATATAATTAGAAAACCACAACCATAATGACCCTAAAAATTTAACAATCACATGCAAGATCATATGACAAATCAAATGACTGTGGCAAATCAACATGTTTTAGATTATGATTTTCAATAAAACAATTCAATTAATCACATGCCACACTTGATTCAATAACAAATCTAAGCTAAAAAATTTGTGAGTGTAATATGATAGGCATTTTAATTTTTGGATGCTCCCCCTATCAATTTGAGTTTAGGTTTAGATGTAATAAGCTGCTTATACCAGTTAAAGACCATTTTCAATATGCTTAGTAGTATAAGTTGTTCATTTTAAAACCTTTAAACCAACCATACTAATGATTTATCAACTATGTTCTGATTAGTATGGTCGTCCCTATAGGCAAGAAATGCATCAGAAATAGATATTAAGGCATGCAATGTAGTTCATGAACCAAGAATATTCCATATCGTTTCATAAAGCATTAAGCACAGGATATAATGTTTAGGGTTTTTTTTTTTTAAGAGCCCCAATATTCAAGAAGCACAACATGATGCATATGAGGCCATTATGCTCTTTTCTAGGGATGGAGCTGAGCTCCTCACAATACTTGATGATTATGTGAGGATGAAATTCAAAATTTTCAAATTTCACTCATCATTTCAAAAATATTTTAACGTTTATTTTATCATAATCATTTTTGTACAAGGTTTTACTTTTGGGAAAAATCCTATCGAAATTTTGGCAGTATGCCATATGTAAATCGGACATTTTCTCATAAAACCTGTACCCGATAGGTTCAAACAAACAATTTATAATTCAGTTTCAAGGCACACAAGAACCTATATCCATTACCAGCATGCAATTCACATCAATTGCATCCGCCATGAAGGAGGCATTCTAGACTACGCATGAAATGAGGTAGCAATTTTTAATTCATAAACAATAATCTATCCATCAAAGAATGTGAACACTAAAGAGCAGTGTGACTCACTTAGAAAATGAGTAGCTCGGAAGCTATCCCAAGTATAGGAGTTCAGTAGTATAATACTTAGCCCAAGGGCCAGATTGTCTCCTCAGGGAATGCAGTCTAATTCCAAATTTTGCGTAATTTTCGCAGAAAATAAAAAACCAAAGGTTTACTGAACACAATTTAGATTTGGGTTTTTTGGGATGTTTGAGATTTTTTTTTTGACGAATTAAAGCAACATGAAATTTAAATTACGAGTCCTAACATGAGCTAAATTTAACAACAAAAAATGGGAAAGGGCACAATAAAATAGACTATGACAAAATTAAATACTAACCACAATCCTATGTGTGAAATTTTGGACAAAAGCCTAAAGATCAAAACTTTACTACGTGCTTCAAGCATGCAACTCTAAAAAAAACTCAATCAAACACAAACCCAAAAACAAAAACCAATTTTTAACGCAATCAAGAACGCAAACTTAACTCTTTAACAATTAAACAATAAACGAAAACACGACAAAAATTTGGACTTTAATTAAACTGAACTTAAATTAAATAGAACCCAACAAAATTTAATTTCTAAAGAAGATTTTTTTTAGTCATCAAACCGAACTTTAACAATGCAAAATAAACCAAGCAAAAATTAACTCTAGTAATAATGTTAAATAAGAAGAGAAATAAAATAAGTTAACTTTAATAATAATAGCCCAACATGAATTTAAAAGCTTAAAATTTTAATTGAAACTCTACTAAAAATTAACAATTTTCATTCAAGTATTTCAAAAAACAAGAATAAGAGTAGGAGAGAGAGAGAGAGAGAGAGAGAGAGAGAGAGAGATAGGAGAGAGAGAGAGAGAGAGAGAGAGATAGAGAGAGAGAGAGAGAGAGAGAGAGAGAGAGAGAGAGAGAGAGAGAGAGAGAGAGAGAGAGAGAGAGAGAGAGAGAGAGAGAGCAAGCTGGCCCGTGAAGTCTTCTAGCTATAGCAAGGTCTCGGATCCACACAATAGTAGCAGCAATGGAGTGGAGGCTGGCCATGGAGAAGAACGGAGCAGGAGCAGTAGCCGTAGGGTTTTCTCGGGTCTTTCAGCACAGCAGCGGCAGGAGCAGGGGTTTAGGTTGCAGCAAGAGGAAAAGGAAAGTAAGGAGAAAGGGGAGAGAAGAGAGGAGAGGAGAGAAGGCCAAGAGAAGAGGGAGAGAAGGGAAAGGGAAGAGAGGCTGGGAAAGTTTGGGGCCGTGAGGGAGAGAAGAGAGACTGAGAGTGAGAGAGAAAAGAAAAGAGGAGAGAAGGCCAAGAGAAAGGAAGAAGAGAAGGCGGCTTGATTGGGAGGAGAAGAGAAAAGAAAAAAATAATATAAAGAGTGTCCCTCCGAGCCCTACACCTAGTGCAAGAGGACTTGGCTGCATGGCTGGGTCAAATCACAATTTTTTTTTTCTTTTCTTCTCTTTTCTCATTTCTCCTTCTTTCCTTTTTTGTTTCCCAGTGAACAAGCCCAAGTTTAACCATCCTAGATCCCATATCTCTCAATGCTTGAAACACAAAAGTCGTAGAGCACTCCCTTATCTTTTCCTAGAATTTTGAATCGTCACGATCAGAGCTTGAACGAGAAAGTTACGCCCAAAATACGAAGTAGTGTCAATTTTTGCTTCCAAAAATTGCCCTGCGATAAAAAATACCAAAAATTCACAAATTAATCAATAAAACCCAAATGTTATAAATAGAACACAATGTTGAAATATTGAGAGTAATTAGGTATTTAATTAAAAATATATGCCTCAATGCATGAATTAAAATATCTAATCACGCAATTTAAGCATGTATTCACAGTGGATGGATTTGAGTTCAGTGCAGTTCTTATGAAGGCATATAGACATAAATTTTATAAGATAATGAGAGTAGTTTAATTTATATGACCATGAAAAATATATGCTCCCCCTGAGTTATGCACTTAATCATTTTAAGCCTTTTCAAAATTTTCAAATTCTTAGCCAAGTGTTGTTAAGATTTTCAATGACTTGAACTTGGCTTTGGAAGCCTGGGCTAAGAGGACCAAAAAGTCATAAACAATATTTCTTGGGGGTCATAAGCCAGCTTTTGCCTCTTTTTTGATGAACTTTAATACATGAGAGGCACAAGATGAAATGGCTTTCAATTTAAATTGCATGTGCATAGGTCTACTTGAATTTTTTGCACTCATCTAGATTGAGACCTGCTGCAACCAACTTAGCCATTCAACTCATCTCTAAGGATATAAAGATCTAAAGGATATGATTTTACGATTTTAGAGCTTGTGAGAGAAGTAAAGAATAAATACTCTTAACAATTGAATTTTTATTAAGTTTAGAAGAGTATTTAGGAGAGGTAGGAAATTGTTCAAAATGTATTCATGCTAGCTAATATGTCCTAACAGTTAGACTAAGAGCAACTAGAAGTATATTATTATTATTTATGGAATAGTGCTCTTTGGAGGTTGGAAAGTATCCTTTAGATATGATCACAATTTAGAGCAAGGATACTAACCAAGGAATGGGAGAAACCTTACTGAATATGATCGTGGTTTGATAAGGAGTCCTATGGATGGGACGATGAACCAAAATAGAGGATTTTTATATTTTAAGTTCAAAGGGAATATTTTGATTTAATCAATAAACTTGAATCCCTTAGTGGTTGCCTATAATCTTGATTATAGCAAGATTTCTTATGAAAAGAACACTTAATATATATTAATCATTTATGATCAATAGGGCTTTAAGCCTAAAGTGATGACTTGATTTTGATTTAGGCTTTTCATATTCAAAAGTGAGTTTAGGGTATAGTGATATATGATATAAGATGGATCCCTAACACTCAATCTTGTGCAATGGACAATAGTGGCTTAACTTAAAGTATTATATTTAAGCATGGGTTAAGCATTTGGAATTATTTACCTAACAATGATGCCTAGTCCATTTGGAAGTGAATTTTATTCAATTTTTGAATTGGCTTGCAAATCTTATTTCATTTTAAGCACTAATCACTTCCTAAGCCTGCAGTCATCACAAACCCTAAAGAAACTAAGGAAAGATTAACTAGAAAATAATTTCAATTTGAATCCGTTTTTCCTTAAGTCCTACGGGGTTTGCTTTGCTGATTATCTATTTCATTTCTTTTTCCATACCTCTAGTACCTCTAGCTAAAAAACTAAACCTGCTGTGCTCTTTTCTTTTATGTTGTAAGCAAGTTTTGAATTTTCGTAAAAGGCTATGCTTACTAATCTTATGATTCCATGATGAGGCATGATAATGGGATCATATGATAATCCTCAATCCTCTTTGAAAAGATTTTTCTTTTTAATCTCTAAGGATTTATTATGATTATTCTTTTCATTTATAACTTTAAGTGTAGCCCAAGAATAATCATTCATTTCTTCTTCTAATAGATAATTTTTAAGATCTTCTTAATCTTTCTCTTTTCTAAGATGGCATGATAATCTTTTATTTCTCCTAATTGCTTTGCCATGCTTTTATTTTCCTTTTTCAAGAAGAATTTCTGCTTAGATAACTTTGCTAGAAATTTATTCATTTTCAATAAAGTTTTATCTAACTTTTCATACAAAGGCATGCTTTCATTTTTCAATCTAGCACATGATTCATCATAAGATATATCATAGTTATTATATGAATCATTGCATGCAATGTCAACAGTATTATCACAAGTTTTAGCAGATGATCCATCACAAGTTATATCACAAAATTCTTCACGAGAATCATCGCATGCATTAACAACAGAACTATCATTATATTCAATAGATGATTCAGCATAAAGTGTATCACAGAATTCAGCAAATGGATCATCTATAGAGGCTGAGATGGGATCGTATACCTTCTGTTCTATAAATGCATTATCCCTGTGATTTACCACTTCCTGATCATTAGAGCTTGGAGCTTCTAAAGTGGCATTACCCTTTTCCTAGGTCACTCTATATTTCCTTTTCAGTTCTACCTAGATTTCCTATGCACTTTTACGAGCGATGATCTTATGAAAAACATTAGTCTCTAAAGCATAGTACATTATATCCATGGCATTAGAATTAATCATATTAAAGTCATTTTCATTTATTTGTGCACGTATTCACTTAAGAGTCACAAGCTAGACCCTTCAGTCCATATATTTTATAAATATGCTCATTCTAATTTTCCAATGGGTGTAATCTACATCACAAAACAATGGAGGGCTAGAAGGTGACTATCCCTCGTCGAATGGGGATACACCAAAGTGAGCAATTACGATCTTTTGAAAAAACGTTTAAGTCTATGCAACGAGGCTCTGATACCAATTGTTGACTTTGATGTATTCACAAGAGGGGAGTGAATTGGATATTTAAAATTTCTTCCTAAGTTTATCTAATCCGGCAATAGTATAACTCAACCTAGGGTCGTCTAAGCATTCCCCAATAACACAGATAAATAATTGAGCAAATATTTAAACAATTAACACAATATCAGTATTTTCTAAGCATTCATAGAATTTGAAATATAAACAAATAACTGTGAAAAATTAAATAGTGCAGGGAAAGAGAATGACACAGGATATGTTACCGGGGTTCGGCCAACTGTGCCTACGTCCCCGCCTTGGCTCACCAGCACAAGGATTCCACTAATGCTCACTTAATGGGTGGAGCGGCACTGTTTACAACCATGTTAATTAACGGGGCTGACCTCAACCTACAACCGCACCTTACCAGGATGGTGCACCTAGCCTTCCTAATCGGGTCTAAGCCAATCCGAGACTATTCAATAGGGCTAGTCTCCCTCTTCAAGCCCACGCCTAGAATACAACCAATACAGTACAAATAAAACTGGGTACAGTGATTGTACTTCTCAATCATGTAAATATGTACCTATTACAATCAATCAATGCACATCAATAAAATAGGATCTATAAGTTCAGTGATGTAAATGTGTGCAATCAACACTCAATATAAAGAATATACTCAGTCAAGAACAAGAGTGTATCAATAACCTTTTCTTTGAAACAATGTATGAAATAATCTTAATATCAATTTAGGGTTTCAAAGATGCTAGCAAGATGATTCAAACAAACTCAAAAATATTTTCTCTATGTACTTAGCACAAGAGATGTTTGAATGCAGGCTTATAAAAATATTTTGCACATCCAAAAATATTGGCTAAAGAATCTTGCAATATCAATGCAAAGACCTACAGGCCTCAAAGTTCTCCACACACCGAATTTATTAAGTTAAATTGGTGGAGAACTTTATGCTTAACTCTCAATAAAAAAATCAATAAACAATCACTATGAGAGTTATAAGCAATATGGAATGATGCACAAGCTCTCTAAGCACTCTCACTACACTTGGTTAATTAATAAAATCGAAGTCTTAGAGTGTATGGAAGTAGTATAAGCAAAAAGGGGTTTGAAAAATTTGAGAGAGTTTTGGCTTAATCCTTTTTGCTAATCCACCCTTAATAAAGACAAATGAATATGTATATATAGACAAGGGGGAAAAATTAGCCATTGGGGACACGCTTGTAATTTTCAAAAATATTTTAATTATGCTTAAGAAAATTAACCGTGTTTAACCATGGTAAAATTTGGACCAACTCGAGAGGTTTGGTCGACCGTACTTAAGGTTTGGTCAACCACTTTGGGTGGTTCGGTCGACCAGCTCATTTTTGAACTGAATATTTGGTCGACCAGATTTAGGGTGATTCCAAAGTGTCCATGGTTCAGTTGACCGAAACTTGTTCGGTTAGCCGTACTCCCAACTTCAGTCAACCTGCATGAAAATGAACTAGTTTGGTCGGTCGACCATAGTGTTGGGGTTTCCCATGTGGGGATTTAGCCGACCAAGTTGGTGAAGTTAAAAATGGTTCGGTCGACCGTATCATGGTCAACACGTTGACCTCCCCAATGGTTCAGTCAACTAGCATATTTGAATTGGGCTGGTTCAGTCGACCGTACATGCTTCTC
Source organism: Malania oleifera (assembly GCF_029873635.1). Taxonomy (NCBI): domain Eukaryota; kingdom Viridiplantae; phylum Streptophyta; class Magnoliopsida; order Santalales; family Ximeniaceae; genus Malania; species Malania oleifera. The sequence goes on from NC_080428.1 coordinate 14,025,567, forward strand.
TTATGTGATTTTGATCTTGATTATTATGCATCAAAGTAAAGGGACCTAGGGTCTTTTCTAATGTCTTTTTGAGCCTCTTAATTAAGCCCAAAAACTTGACGGTCGACCGAAGGGTGATCCTTAAGGTCTTTTTAAGGTCTTGACCTTATAGTCCTATATGCATGATATGCAGATTATTAGAGACCCATTTGAAATGAAATTATTACAGACCAAATAATATTACACTCAATAATAAAATGTGTCAGGGTCTTCATTTTCTTGAAGTCCATGTGCATCATATGATACTGCTAATTTGTCCTATACACAAACTAGATCACACTTAAGATTCTTGTGTTTCGTCAACATCAAAACTAGAGATCGGACTCAAAAAGTCAACACTCTCTTTGCATGAATTGACTAATTTGTTCCTGTGAAAATTGAGATCTCTGTAAGGGAAAAAATTTATGCAGAAATTCTTTTTGCATATCAGCCCAACTAAAGATAGAATTAGGCCTCTAATAATTAAACTAAATCTTTGCTTTATCCTTTAAAGGGAAAAGAAATAAACGAAGTTTAGTAAATTCATCAGTTCTGACTCTAGCAATAAAAGTAGTGCAAGCCAACTCAAAGTCCCTCAAGTGCTGGTAAGGATTCTCAGAATCCATCCCATGGAACTGAGGTATCACTGACATCATCCCATGCTTAATTGTGAAATTATGTGCATCATCAGAAAGAGCAATGCAAGATGGTGTAGTGGTTCGTGTAGACTGCAAAAAATTCATAAGAGTACGTGGTGCAGGTGCAACCATCTTTTCTTCAAAAGACTTTTTTTTTTTTTTTTTTTCATAGGAAAAATCAAAATAACGGGAAAAACACTAGTTTGAAACTAAATCTAATATCCTAAGAGCGGCGCCAAAAACTTGACTCTCTCTAAAATTGAGCAGCCTAAAGGCTATCCCAAGTATAGGAGTCCTGTCATGTAATAATTAGCCCAAAAGGTCAGATCATCTCCTCAGGGAATGTAGATCGGTTTCAAACTCACGTAAAATAAAAAGAAGAAAATAAGAAAACATAGTTTACTAAACACAGTTCAGATTCGTATTTATGGATTTTTAAGAGTTTGTGACTAAATTGAAATAACGCAAAACTTAAACTAAGAACCTAACACGCATAAAAATAAATGATAAGAAAAGAGTAATGATAAACAGACGCCTACAGGTAAACAACACAAAAACTCAATAACTAGACTCAATGACATTAATAGACTCAGCACAATAATAATTAAACTTCAATCCAACAATAGATTCAAACTAAGGTAAAGTAAACTTAAACTTCAATAACAGATTAACAAAACTAAATCCAATGATAGTTTAACCAAAAATGAACTCACACCTTAATAACTTAAATGAAAAATAGATCCAACAATATCTTGAATAAAAATAAGCTAAACTAATCAATAGATAAACTCAAACAAACTCCTGAATAAAAATAACCAAATTTAAACTAATGAAAAGATCCAACAATATATTTAAAATGATATCAAAGTAAAATAATGAACTAAACTCAAGCTAATAGAAAAACTCCAACAATATATTTAAAATGACATTAAAGTAAAAGATACAACTAAATAAGAGCAAGGTATTTAGAAGTGACATTAAAGTAAAAACAGTACAACTAAATAATAACAAAGTAAAGAGAGATAATGAGAGAGAGAGAGAGAGAGATGAGTGAGAGAGATGGCCGTGGAGAGCTTCTCCCAGTTGCGGAACAACTCCCTAGAAATAGCCCTCAGCTCCAAGCCTTTTGGCCTCCTTATTTCCCCAAGGCGCTCCCCCTCTAAACCCTAAAAGGCCTAGCTAATAAAAAACCCCCTAGCGCATGGCATTTGTTCATGCATGCGCCTATCAAATCACATGCATGCGGACGAACCACGAGTTGTATGCACACGGCCCTAGCGCATGTCCCCATTCACGTGGCTTGCATGTTCCCGACCCTTTAGTTTATGAAACTCCAGCTACCCTGCCCACTTTATGTTTGCTTGTACATGGCCCCTTACATTCTTGCATGGTCTTTCTTATGCATGCATGGCTGCCTTCATTTAATGCTCATGGCCCAAGACATATAACCTAGCTCCTCTTCTCCCAAAACACTTCAGTGCACACGATTAGCTTCTTCAAGGCTTCCATATTGAACTTCATGCATGGCCCATGCATGTACCCTTAATGCTTACAACCCAGCTCACTCGGTTCACTATTTCTTTGTATAGCACGGTCTTTTCACATGTGCATGGTCACGTCATTAAGTGCATAACCTCTCCAAATTTTCGAAAATTATCCTACGATAATTAAACATGAATATTTGTAAATCTATGGAAAAAAATAGGATAATTATCAAATGGACTCAATGATTAAATTATTGGACATAATTAAGTATTTAATTAAAATTATAACACTCGAATAATGCATTTAAATACTTAATTATGCAACTTTGACGCATAATCGACTGCAACACACAAATTAAGCTTAAGATATGCTAGGTTAAGGATGCTTAGCCTATGTTTACTGCAACACACAAATTAAGCTTAGGATGGGCTAGGCTAAGGATGTGTAGCCAATGTTTATTACAACACACAAATTAAGCTTAGGATATGCTAGGCTAAGGATGCTTAGCCTATGTTCAGTGCAATGCACAAATTAAGCTTAGGTAATGCTAGGCCAAGGATGCTTAGGCTATGTTTCCTCCAACACACAAATTATGCTTAGGATGGGCTAGGCTAAGGATGCTTAGCCCGTGTTTTCTGTGACAAAGAAATTAAGCTTAGGATAGGCTAGGCTAATAATGCTTAACCTATGTTTACTGCAACACACAAATTAAGCTTAGGATGGACTAGACTAAGGATGCGTAGCCTATGTTTACTGCATCACACAAATTAAGCTTAGGATGGGCTAGGCTAATGATGCCTAGCCTCTGTTTACTGCAACTCACAAATTAAGCTTAGCATGGGCTAGGCTAAGGATGCTTAGCCTATGTTTACTGCAGCATAATAATTAAGCGTAGGATGGGCTAGGTTAAGGATCTATAGCCTATGTTTACTGCAACACAAAAATTAAGCTTAGGGTATCCTAGATTAAGGATGTTTAACCTAAGTTTACTACAGAACACAAATTAAGCATAAGATACTCTAGGGTAAGGATGCATAGCCTATGTTTAACACAACACACTAATTACGCTTAGGATGGGCTAGGCTAAGGATTTGTAGCCTATGTTTATTGCAACACACAGATCTTGGCTTAGGATAGGATAGGCTAAGGATGCGTAGCCTATGTTTACTGCAACACACAAATTAAGTTTAGGATAGGCTAGGCTAAGGATGAGTAACCTGTGTTTACTACAACACACAAATTAAGTCAAGGATATGCTAGGCTAAGGCTTAGCCTAGGTTACTACAACATACAAATTAAGCTTAGGATAACCTAGGTTAAGGATGTGTAGCCTATGTTTACCGAAACACACAAATTAAGCTTAGGATGGGCTAGGCTAAGGATGCTTAGCCTTTTTTTTTTTTTTTTTTTTTTTACGAAAACACAAAAATTAATCTTAGAATACACTAGGCTAAATGATGCTTAGCCGATGTTTACTGAAATACAAAAATTAAGCTTAGGATGGGCTAGACTAAGGATCCATAGCCTATGTTTGCTGCAACACACAAATTAAGCATAGGATATGCTAGGCTAAGGATGCTTAGCCTATGTTTAGTGCAACATCTATGTTTACTGCAACAAAAAATTAAGCTTAGGATGGGCTAGGCTAAGGATGCTTAGCCTATGTTTACTACAACACACAAATTAAGCCTACCATAGGCTTGGCTGCAAATGCTTAGCCTATGTTTATAGAAGCACACAAATTAAACTAGGATGGGCTAGGCTAAGGATGCGTAGCCTGTGTTTACCGCAACACAAAATTAAGCTTAGGATGGGCTTGGCTGAGGATGATTATCCTATGTTTACTACAACACACAAATTAAGCTTAGGATGGGCTAAGCTAAGTATGCTTGGCCTCTATTTAGTGCAACACACCAACTCAACTTAGGATAGGGTAAGCTAAGGATGCTTAGCCTATGTTTATTGCAACACACAAATAAAGCTGGATTGGCCAAGAAGAGAGGGTCTTTAGCCCTTTTATGCAAGATAGGTATGGCCGGTTCACCCTGTTGTTTAACCCTAGCTACCCAAAAAGAAAAAGAAAAATCAAATGGATGAGCATGACATCCCCTCCCCTAATTTCTTGGCATAACTCATCCTTCTTCTTTAATCATATTCTCCAGCAGAACTCCTCCCCCAATCATATTTTTGCAAAAAATCAGAATAACGTATAAGCTAGATGTTCTTGGGCATGAACATGACTCGCTTGGTGTGAATAGTGTAGACTATGACAAGGTCGTCCTCCTACAGCATAGTGACAATGCTACGATCTTGGAGTCTTAAGCATTCTCTTGCACCTGCCTCTAGAACGGGGGCTTCTAGATCAATAGCTCAATGCTGTTCTAATACCTCCTGAATGATCTCTCGCAACACCGGAGTCCTCGGCTTGAACATGTAGGGCTTCTTCATGTCTGCAAGCTGCCTTCATAGCCAGCTGCTTGAGTGGGGTCCTACCTTTGGTTGAATTCCTTGCAATTTGCTTCATTCTAGCTATCTTCCAAATAATATTGAATGATTGATGTGAGCTTCAAGTTGAAATCAATGGCATGTTTGGAATTCGCAAAGGAGGGGCTTGTTATTTGGGAATTTTGAGTAGGGTATTTTAGTAATTATAATAATTGGCCTCTTCTATGGGTGTCTTTATCCAACATGATCATAGGTAGGCCAATGCAAGTTCAGTTCAACCCTATGAACCTTATCTATTGAACTAAATGCACATGAGAGAACATGTTCAAATAATGGATGGATATTGGTTGGTCAAAATTAATTTTTTCTTTCTTTTATCCTATAGTATGAGTCACCACGTTTTACCCTCCTGATCTTATTTCACAAAATCTTTGTTTCATTTAATGCCTATCTTTATATAACCTTTGCATATTTTCTAATGTTTACTATTATGCCTCGAAGTTTAGGTTAGGAAAAGCTACAAATAAACACAAAGAAAGGTCATTTTTTTTTCCTACTATATTATAAAATTACCCCATGTTAACCATATTTTAGCATACAATTATATTTATTTCTAAAGTTAGGTCAAAGGATCAACCATTATGATAGGACATGCTATTTCCAAAAAAAGCAATGTTGTTACAACATTTAATTGTCAAAGGAATGAAAGTTGCAAGAAAAAACGAAAACAAAAGAGAATATTGAAAAAACCAACTAGAATAGAGAAATAAAAATGGAAATTATTGCTATCAATAGTTGATCCTCATTTATAAGTAATCCTTTGGGGGCAAAGAATTTTGTGCTTAACGAGTTACTCATTAATCATTTTATTTAACCCAAAACCCTAAACCAAATTGAGAACTTAATCCCATAATGGGTATTTATAAAACTTGTTAAAGAAAGAAACATGTTCATTCCTACTTTTCATTATATTGAGACATTACTCTAAACCCACATAAGGGTGTGGGTTTAATATAGGGTTAAGCCTAGTTTTTCTTTTTCTATACCCTTAACTTGGCCTCTATGTTGTCATATGTTACACATCCACCCTGATCTCATACTCTTAGTCTTGGTGCTTAATGGTCGTTGCTTAAATCTTTAAATAGAAGATAAATGGAAACTTGGATTGAGAAAACCTTAGCACAATGTTGCTCATTTTTTAAAGGGATAAATTAATCTTCATTTGCTGTTTAAGGTATCTTTGGACATGTAAGAAGGAAAGGAAGATGGAGAGGGGAATAGATGTTTGCAAAAACTTAAAAAAGGTGATCATATATGTAGATCTAATTGCTAGATGAAAAAAATTGAAATTGGCATCAAGTGATATGGTATAAGGGAAAAAAACAAACAAACAAACAATAAATAAATAAATAAAAACTAAAAGGAGAAGACAATAAGAGAGGATTGACAAATTAGAATTAAAAGCGCAATTGAGAAGACATCCAATTTAGAGTACAAACTCACAATAATGTTGGAAATAGAGGATGCAAAGTAGATGATGAGAAGTGGATAAGTATTTTTTATTCCACTTGATGCAAATGACTTGAGTACATATCTTTTTATAGAGTTTTACATGGAGCCTACATGTATCTATAATAATTGTAATTGATACATTTATTGTAGCCTATTTATGTTGTTACTTAAATCCCTATAGATACATCATCCAATACAAAAGACTTTTCAAATACTTGAACAAAACACAATGAATATATATCAATTTTATTTATTTATTAATTTACCACACCACTTGTAACGACCCAAATTTCCTAACCATTTTTTTTTTCAAGCTATAAATCATAACTCTGATACCTTGTATATAAAATATCAGTCACCATCACGGCCCGAAGTGGATGCCGTGGTAACTTGTGCATATCATTTATATTACCTAAGCAGCAGGAAACATAAATATCCAAACCATATCCCAAAATACACAATACCAGAGTACTACTGATCCACCTATAAATATATACACACATGTACATCACTTCCCAAAAATCTCAAAATACTGAGGGCTCTACTATTCAGCCCAAAACTCACCCCAAAACTATGCTGACTCAGCCGCTTTCACTATCTCTGAACCGGCCATGCACATCTCTCTAGGTTACCTGAAATTTTATAATGCTGGGGTGAGACACCTCTCAGTGAGGAGAAACATGTTATTACCAGTGTGTGGCATATGATTCTAAATACAAAGCATACTCTTTAATTAAACTATAAATGAGAAATAATGTAAAAGTATCTATATAATAATCCACACCTATATAATTTAAAATACAGAATTTTTGAATTATCTATTCAATCATACTTCTAACTATAATACGTAATCTCTATTTTTGTGTATACTATATATACATCATTCTGAAAACTTCCCTGGATGGTTGTATGTCATGATTTAACCCCTCATGACAGGGTTGGGTGGCCCGTAGGTGGGACTAAACAATGGTTCGCCTACCAAAGCTAGTCTAACTATATGCATATGTTTGTATATGCCCATAGCATGAAAGGCCCGCTCCACCTGGTCCGGACGCTAGGGAGCTCTCTACCCTACCTGTGGCACAATCAGCAATACCATACTCTATCTAAGACGTACGGTTGCACTGTCTATACTGTATAGCTATGGTACTGTGCTCTGTAAACTGCTCCATTCCATCAAGGTCAGATACTATATAATACTATTTCTATATAATATCTATCTATTTTACCATGATTATGTATAAACTGTATTTACCATGATTCTGTAATTGACTATATTTACCATGACGTTGTAATAATTATAAATTTGTATAATCTATATTTCTGTATGTCATGGTTCTATGCTCTGTATATAATGAATCTGTAAAACCCTGTATAATCATGGTTGTGTAAAATATTGTATAATCATGGTTCTGTAAAATGCTGTATAATCATAATTTTGTAAAATATTGTATAATCATGGTTTTGTAAAATATTGTATAAACATGGTTATGTAAAATGTTGTACAATCATGGTTCTATAAAATACTGAATAATATGTATTTCATAATTCCGTAGAAACTATACAATCATAATTTTGTAAATTTGTATAAAATCCTATAATATTTCAGTATTACTCATGCCACACAATTCAATAAAATTCATTAAATATAATCTATAAATCTATATAATTTTCCATGCTCTGATATGTTCAAAAATCATACTCTGAAAGCTCATGATCAAATACTATACTTTTCTGATAAAATTTATAATTTAACATGCATAACATATTTCCCTTACAGGACCTTCTGAGAACTGTTTACTATTTCCTTGTTTCACGCTTGCAGCGTTTGTAATTTCAATGCCCTGAAATTGTACATATATACATTTCTCCCTGTCAATCAACTGAATATCCAGAATAATTATCATACTCACATTTCTAAACTATAAACTCTTTATCATTTTACTAGGTTCCTGAGATAACACCCGATGGGATCCTTAACCCATGCTTGCGGTGTTTGGAAACCCAAATCCTGAAATCACAACACCTTAGTTTAATCATCACAAACACCAGTATGTCAACATCTAATACAAAATCTGGGTTCAGAAATGCTTGATAACTATGAAAACCTTAAAATATCCTACATACCTTGATTTTGGGATGGTGTCTGAACTCCTCAAGCCAAATTTATGCTCTGGCTAAGTTGTAGAGAATCTCCCTAGGATCATCGTGGTAGCATTTGATCATCGAACCAGGGAGACACGAGGTCGAAATCTTAGAGATAAGTGAGAGAAACCAAAAATCTAATGTGAGAGAGAGAGAGAGAGAGAGAGAGAGAGAGAGAGAGAATCCAGCTAAATTTTTGCCCACATATCCGCTTTTGCATATGTATATAGATTGCTGCCACGTGGCTTCGTTGACGAGACATGTGCACTTGTTAATGAACTGAAGAAGGGAGTTAGTCGATGAGGATAATGAGTTCGTCAATGAACCAAAGGGTTTGCATGTCCCCTTCTTGATATCTCTTTGTCAACGAGGCACTGAAGCTCATCCATGAACTGTATATGGACGTTCGTCGAAGAAACTAGGAGGTTCATCAACGAACTCTGCTTTTATTCCTTTTTAATTTTCCTTTTATTTTTTGGGTCTCTACATTCTCTCCTCCTTACAAAATTTCATTGTCGAAATTTGCTATCTGCGCTATATGCCATTCTTTGAGGAAAATTGGCTACTTATTTTATTAATTACCCTCACTTATGGTGGAGGAATACCATGGTTACAATTGTGGTTCTGGGAGATTACAAATATACTCATAAAATAAAATTCTCCAAAAACCAAAACACTACCTGCCTTATAACCTAAAATACAACTTATACATCAATTACTTTGTACTATATAAACGATATCAAACAAAACTTACTTTATCTGAGCTATAGTTGTTTCTTCTCTGTCTAATACTGGTCCCCACTGAAAAAATGTGGGTAATTCTGTTGTATCTCCTCCTATAGCTCCCACGAAGCCTCAGAGCTCCATTATCTGAAATATTGAACTCCTCCCCTGTTCGTCCTGCACTTTATTTATCAGCTCTACCTGTTCTACATCATTCCTTTGAGCAGCTTTAATCTTTTCTTGCAAAATAGGTTGTAACACTAGGTTGGTAATAAATGTCTGGTGTTCATCCTCTACTAACTCCACACCGAGCCTCTCCAGGTCTATCTGAATCGGATGCTAAATCGCCATTGCCGACAATGTTGCACCCACTGATTTTTGGCTTAAAGCATCAGCCACCACATTTGCTTTCCCTAAGTGGTAGCTGATAGTGCAATCATAATCTTTAATGATTTCTAACCATCTTCTCCATCTTATATTCAGTTATTTCTGGGTGAAAAAATGCTTCAAACTTTTATGGTCAGTGAAAATCTCGCATCTCCCACCATAAAGATAATGTCTCCAGATCTTTAGAGCATACACCACTGCAGCTAATTCTAAATCATGTACTGAGTAGTTCTTTTCATATTCTTTAGGCTGTTGAGAAGCGTAAGCAATAACTCTCCCATATTGCATCAATACACACCCGAGTCTCTTTAATGATGCGTCACTGTATATAACAAATCCATCCTCTCCTGATGGGATAGATAATACCGATGCGGAGACAAGCCGCTACTTCAACTCCTAGAAGCTCTGCTCAAACTTGTCGGTCCATTCAAATTTCACATTTTTTCTTGTAAGTCATGTCAGTGGACTTGATAATCTAGAGAAGCCATCCACAAAATGCCTGTAGCATCCTGCCAGACTTAGAAAACTCCCAATCTCCTGTACGTTCCTCGGTCTTACCCAATTTACCTCTGCTTCTATCTTGCTCGGATATACTGATATGCCATCCCCAGAGGTCACATGCCCAAGGAAAGTGACTTGCCTCAACTAGATATCACACTTCTTAAATTTAGCGAACAGTTTTTTTCCCTCAATACCCGTAAAACCAGCTTCAGATGATTCTCGTGCTCTTCAAAACTCTTCGAGTAAACTAGTATATCATAAATAAATACCACGACAAATTGGTCTAAGAACTGATGGAATACCTGATTCATTAAGTCCAAAAACATTGTGGGTGCATTAGTTAGACCGAATGACATTACCAAGAACTCGTAGTGCCCATACTTGTTTCGAAAAGTCATCTTCGAAACATCCTCTGCTTTAACTTTCACCTGGTGATATCCTAGCCAAAGACCAATCTTGAAATATACCTGGGTCCCCTGGAGTTGATAAAATAAATCGTTGATTCTGGGAAGAGGATATTTATTCCTAACCGTCACTTTATTTATCTATCTATAATCAATACACATCTTTATAGTCTCATATTTCTTCTTTACAAACAAGACTGATGCTCCCCAAGGTGACACACTAGGTCTAATAAATCCTTTATCCATCAACTCCAACAACTGTTCTTTTAATTCTTTTAGTTTAGCTGGAGCCATTCTGTAGGGTGCTTTAGATATTGGTGCTGTCCTTGGTAGTAAATCCATGGCAAATTCTATCTCTCGATCCGGTGGTATACTAGGTAATTCCTCTGGAAAAACATCTTAAAATTCCCTGACTACTAGAATATCAGCTTGTTTCAATTCTTCCTTTGGCATTTCCTTTATATAGGCAACATATCCCTGGAAACCATCCTAAAGTAGCCTCCTTGCTTGAATAGCCAACACCATCTGCAGCGAAATGCGCACACGTGATCCCATGAATTTGAATTCCTGTTCACCTAGGGGTCTGAAGATCACTTCTATTTGATGGCAATCAATGCTTGCGTAATTAGCTACCAACCAGTCAATACCCAATATCACATCAAATCCCTACATATCTAATATCACGAGGTCAGCTAGTAATACTTTATCTTGAATACCCAGTGGAAAGTTTTTAAGTACCATCCTACATCTCATTATTGATCTAGTCAGCATGACTACTGAAAACTCAACATCTAATAGTTGTGCCTCGACCCAAGATAATTTAGCATATCCCGATGACACAAAATAATAGGTGGCACTTGTGTCAAAAAAAATAACAACTTTATATGATAAAATAGTAAGAATACCTGTCACCACGTCTCCGGCAGTCTCAGCCTCTCTTGGTATCAATGCATAAACCATCTTCGGTGCTGTATTCCTTTACTGACCATCACCTTTGGGTGCCTGATTATATCTCCAAATCTATCTAGGGGCTGGAGCACTGTTTTGGTGGCCAATGACGCTCCCGTGCTATGTGTCCGGGTCTACCACATCTGTAGCAAACATTGTTTCGCAACCGGCATGCTTCCGTATATCTCCTACCTCAAATAGGACAAACAAGGTATTTTTGCTCACCCTAGTACCCATGATCTCCTCTCTCCCGTCTCTAAGCTCTGCTATATCTATCTCCCCTCCAAGGTCATCGACTAGACCCTACCTAGAAACTTGGAGGCGTGGGTCTCTTTCTATGACTCGGGCTTCCATATCCTTCTGGCTACTCTCGTCGGCCACTGTGGCCCTATCCACCAATATGGGGGAATCCTGCACTTTTAAGACTGCCACCTGCTTATAAATATCTTGCCTCAAGCCCCTCTTAAACATCCTCACCTTTTTAACCTCATCTGGGATGATGTAAGGGGCAAAGCGTGACAGCTCAATGAACTTTGCCACATACTGCTGGACCGTGAGATTTCCCTGGGTCAAATTCAAAAATTTTGCTACCTTAGCTTCTCTGAAAATGGCAAAAAAAAATACAATCAAATAAGATTTCTTTAAATCGGCTCTAGGTCATAATCACTGGTACACGTCTTTGCACCTCCAATAATCTTGTAGCTGTCCACCATCTCTCAGCCTCACTTATCAATTTATAGGTAGCATAGAGAACCCTCTAATCATCCGTACAGTGGAGCACTGTCAGTATTTTCTTGATCTTTTGCATCCAATTTTCATCCACTGCATGATCGACTCCTCCTAAAAATGCCGGAGGATTCATTTTGGTAAACTTCTCAATGGTACAACCTTGGTATGTCGATAGGCCTCCCTGCTCTCTAGAGCTTCACGCAATCTCAGCCATAACTTGCTGAGCCACACTACGTAGAACTGCATCTGAATCACCACCACCTACACCAGAGGGGCCTACACCATCATCACCACTGGCGTGGGCACTGCTACCCCTAGGGTCCATCCTAAAAAGAAGTTAAACATAGTCTAAGGACTCTATCTATATAACATAACTAACATATTTATCTAACTAAAATCTCATATCCTTAACTAACCTATCGTCCTTCTTCTCAACTTAAGATTCTGTCTAACAATTGAGAAACACAACCTGACAATAGTTTACTATGGTTTTCCTGAAATTATCACCTCAGGAAAGACACAGAAACTACTATGAAAATCCTGTCTCCTGATCACGAAACAAAACCCTAAATACTTATCTTAATTTCCCCGACATTGACTCACTAAATTCATGTTCTATTCCTATACTCTAGTATTGTTTTACGCTGTACACTATAATCTACAAAACCTAGCATCAACCTAGGTTCTGATACCAAATTTGTAATGACCCAAATTTCCAAACCATTTTTTTTTCAAGCTATAAATCATAACTTTGATACCCTGTATATAAAATATCGGTCACCATCACGGCCTAGAGTGGATCTCGTGGTAACTTGTGTATACCATGTACATTACCTATGTAGTGGGAAATATAAATATCCAAACCATATCCCAAAATACACAATATCAAAGTACTACTGATCCACCTATAAATATATACACACATGTACATCACTTCCCAAAAATCCAAAAATATTGAGGGCTCTACTACTCTGCCCAAAACTCACCCCAAAACTATGCCGATTCAGCCGCCTCCTTAATCTCTAAACCGGCCCTGCACGTCTCTCTGGGTTACCTGAAATGTTATAATGCTAGGGCGAGACACCTCTTAGTAAGGAGAAATATGTTATTACTAGTGTGTGACATATAAGTCTGAATACAAAGCATAATCTTTAAGTAAACTATAAATGATAAATCATGTAAAAGTATCTGTATAATAACCCACACCTATATCATTTAAAATACAGAACTTCTAAGTTATCTATTGAATCATACTTCAAACTATAATAGGTAATATTTGTTTTTGTGTATATTATATATATACATCATTCTGAAAACTTCTCTAGATGGCTGTATGTCATGATTTAACCCCTCATGACAGGGTTGTGTGGCCCGTAGGTGAGACTAAACACTAGTTGGCTTACCAGAGCTAGTCTAACTTTATGCATATGTCTATATATGCCTATAGCACTAAAGGCCTACTCCACTTGGTCCAGACTCCAGGGAGCTCTCTACCCTACCTGTGGCACAATCAGCAATACCATACTCTATCTGAGACGTATGGTTGCACTGTCTGTACTGTATAGCTACGGTATCGTGCTCTGTAAACTGCTCCATTCCATCAGTGTCTGATACTATATAATACTATTTCTATATAATATCTATCTGTTTTACCATGATTCTGTATAAACTGTATTTACCTTGATTCTGTAATTCTCTATATTTACCATGACACTGTAATAATTATAAATCTGTATTTCTGTATGTCATGGTTCTATGCTCTGTATATCATGGGTCTGTAAAACTCTGTATAATCATCGTTCTGTAAAATACTATATAATCATGGTTCTGTAAAATGGTTTATAATCATGATTCTATAAAATACTGTATAATCATGGTTTAGTAAAATACTGTATAAACATGGTTTTGTAAAATGCTGTATAATCATGGTTCTGTAAAATACTGTATAATCATGGTTCTATAAAATATTGTATAATCTGGATTTCATAATTTTGTAGAAACTATACAATCGTAATTCTATAAATCTGTGTAATATCTTGTAATATTCCAGTATTACTCATGCCACACAATTCATTAAAATTCATTAAATATAATCTGTAAATCTGTATTATTTTCCATGCTTTGATATGTTCAAAAATCATACTCTAAAAACTCATGATCAAATACTATACTTTACTGATAAAATTTCTAATTTAACTGGAATAACATATTTCCTTTACCGGACTTTCTAAGAATTGTTTATTATTTCTCTATTTCACACTTGCAACTTTCGTAGTTTCAACGCCCTGAAATTACACATATATACATTTTCCCTATCAATCAACTGAATATCCAGAATAATTATCATACTCACATTTCTAAACTATAAACTATTTATCATTTTACTTGGGTTCCTGAGAGAACACCCAATGGGATCCTTAACCCATGCCTACGATGTTTGGAAACCCAAACCCTAAAATCACAACACGCTAGTTTAATCATCCCAAACACCAGTATATCAACATCTAATACAAAACTGGGTTTAGAAAGACCTAATAACTATGAAAACCCTAAAATATCCTACTTACGTTAATTTTGGGATGGTTCCTGAACTCCTCAAACCAAAATTCTGCTCTGGCTAAGTTGTAGAGAATCTCCCCAGATCATCGTGGTAGCTTCTAATCGTCAAAATAGGGAGAAACGAGGCTAAAATCTAAGAGAGAAGTGAGAGAAACTAAAAATCTAGTGTGAGAGAGAGAATCAAGCTAAATTTTCGCCCAAATATCTGATTTTGCATATATATATATATATATATATATATATAGACTGCTGCCATGTAGCTTCGTCGACGAGACATGTGTACTTATCGACGAACCGAAGAAGGGAGTTCATCGGTGAGGATAATGAGTTCATCGACGAACCAAAGGGTCTGCATGTCCCCCTCTCGATATCTCTTCATCGTCGAGGCATTGAAAATCCTCCACAAATCGTGTATGGGCATTCATTGACGAAACCCAAGGTTCATCGACGAACCCTACTTTTATTCCTTTTATTTTCCTTTTATTTTCTGGGTCTTTACATCACTCTTAAACTTGATTTTGAATTCATCCAAGAAGACTCCTTAATTTTTTGAATTCATCTAACTGTTGAGACTTGGCAAATATATCTACAACCTAGTCTTAATATGTCATAAATTTTAGATTCCGTCTCCTTTTGCATTACTTATCCCAAGATAGTATGACATGAGTCCAATATCTATCATCTAAAATTCATTTGAGGTTGCTATTTTAAATTCTAAAAACATGCTTGGATTATTTCCTGTTAATATTAATTAAGTCATCAACGTTGAAATATACAATCAATATATCTCCATTTTTTTTTGACTTAAAATAAAGAGCATGTTCACATGGGCATTTTTCAAAATTGTTTTCTTGACAATACTTGTCAAGTACTATAGCAAGGCCAAGGTGCTTGCCTCGACCCATAAAGTTCTTTGTTGTGCCTTAGCACTTTTATTATTATTTAAAAAAAAAAAAAAAAGAGTCGGTAGCCATCGACATAGCGGCCCTATCCCAAATTTATTAATAACTCTCACTTATGGTGGAGGAAAATCGTGGTCAAAAAGTCAAGCAAACTACACAAACCTAACATCTAATACTAGGGAAGTCAAGATTATCAAGTCTCAATATGCCTCTAAGCTTCCTTGGAGGCTTATCCACCCCCCCCCCCCCCAAAAACTATATATCATACCTTCTTCACGTGGACGAGTAAGATAATTTGCTGCTTTATAAGCCTCTCTATAAATGTGTCGAATAGAGAACTGAAGACCATGAAGCACCGAAACAGTCTCCTCCCAAAAATCCCATAAATACCACATCGTACATTTATCATTATTGATCCAATCAGCAATCAGCTTAGAGTCACATTCAATAATAATATTATAAAAACCCAGATCCCTACATAACAACACCCCCATGTGCAAAGCATGAAGCTCAATTTCATTATTTGTACCTTGTCCAAAATAAGAATAAAATGCACTTTTACGTTTGCTAGAGGAATCCCGAATAGTGCCTCCACCTCCACACGAACTTGGATTACCTCTACAACTTCCATCAACATTCAACTTCACAAAACCTGTTGATGGTTTCTCCCAAGCAACCGTACACCGTCTTCTAAGTTTATGAGGCACTAATCAAGGTATACCAAATAAATCAAACCCCCTGGATTCGGATTTAAAAATAGAATGCTCTGTCAAAATGCGCCTAATCTAAAAACAAATGGATCTCCAAACCACCTCCTTGGACTTTGCCGTATTTTCCATCCTAGCTTTGCATCAAAATTGCCAAAGACTTCAAGTGATTATAGAGGGAATTGACCCAATAATAATGCCACATTGAGAAGATTTTTTTCTTAAGGAAAATCAATGAAAGACACACCCCACCAATTTCCCACAAAGAATGTCGGCAAGCCCAAAACACAAGCAGCTCTATCCCAAACAAATGAAACCACGTTCCCTGAACTCAAAACATGATCTAGCGTTTCAATCTTCCTATTAAGACAACAATCACATCTTGAACCACAATGCTAAGCGCATATATCCACTGGAGAACAATTGAACTGAGCCTTCCACATACACACTGAGATTTTTTTTAGGAGGAATTTATGCCATATCCACTCCATACCTGGGTATTTGTCTTGCTTTAATCCGATAATTTCCCAAGCATTAGATGATGAAAAACTTCCATCCAAGGTTTTTTTCTATATTAGAACATCAAGTCCCTATTTCTTAATAGGCAACAAGAGCAAAATGTCGCCCAACAAATTAGGACCAATAAGTTCTTGCGATCGCTCATGATCCCACCCATTATCATTGCAATCCTTTACTTGGATAAGAGGACAGGAGATGTCCTCCACCTTTAAATAAAGAGGCCCTGATTTCAGCCAGCGATCGAGCCAAAAGGAGTCCTGTCCATCACGAACTCTCCAAATGGTGTTCTTGCAAACATCCAACAAAACTTGCATTAGGGACTTCCAAAACCTTGAACAACCTGAGTGATTGCTAGCAAGAGCAAGATGACCTTTTTAAACATATTTAGCCTTAAATAATCTCATCCATAAATGATCCATTTTCAACAAATGCCAAACAAACTTCATATGAAGAGATTTCTACACCTCCACAATATCTCTAATTCCCAAACCTCTTTCCAACTAGGGAACGCATAGTTTCTTCCAAGCCCATCATTTCGGCTTAAACTTTCCATTTTCCTCTCCCCAAAAGGATGAGGATAAAATAGAGTTTACATTCTCCAGGGTAGAATGACGTACGTTAAGCACCGCCAGCAAGTGAGAAGGCATAGAAGACAGAACATGTTTCTATAGAATTAACCAACCACCTTGCGACAAAAGCTTAAGCTTCTAACTCGCCACCTTTGATTGAATTTTATTAACCAAAGGTTCCAAAACTCTTGCTTTAAGCCGACTAGACACAAACGGAACTCCCAAGTATGTTATAAGAAAGGAATCTTCAAGAAAACCTGAGGTCCTCAAAATCTCACAACGCCTTGATATATTAAGGAGCTTAGAAAAATACACAGCAGATTTCTCCTTACTAATATGTTGGCCCAACCATTCTTCATACACCTCAAGAGTCTTCAACAAATTCTAAAAGGACATCTCAATGGTTGTTCCACATATACTTCCTCCTTAAGTAATCATTCCAAAATGATGATTTGACATTCATTTGATGAAATTTCCATTTATTCCAAGTTGATAAGGAGGTAAGATTGAATTGTTTCTAACTAAGCAACTGATGTGAATACCTTATCGTAATCAATTCTTGGACTTTGATTGTATCCTTTGCCACAAGTCTCACTTAGTAACTTTGAACTTCTCCACTAGCATATTTCTTCACTTTGTAAACTAATTTAACTCTAATTGATTTATCTTCCTTTGGAAGAGTAGTTAACTTCTATGTAGCGTTCTTTTTTGTTCCAACAATTTCTTTATCCATTACAATTCTTTACTTCTTATTTTTGTATTGCCTCATTAAAATCTAGTTGCTTACAATTAGAAAATAGATAGAATAGGCTTAGATTATCTATATTTTCAGTTACCAAATAGATTCCATGAAGAATTCTCATCAAAGGTGGTCTTCTATCAAGGACCAAGAAGCATGGGATGGGAGTGATTAATGTTTTTGTTACATGTTGTAGTTTGTGATCTTGTGGTGGGTTTATGAACGGGTAGAGAACAAGGATCATCCTTGCATTTTCTACCTATGATGGTAAGTTTGTAGGATACTTCGAGGGATCCTAGGCCTCCTTAGATTCATTTATAAGAATAAAGGTGTAATCCCAAGAGGAGGGGGGGTGAATTGGGTTTTAAAATTTTCTTTACAAAACTTTTCATCTAGTATAACCCTTTTACAATCTAATGTGATTACAATCACACTATCCAACCAACAACACAATTCTTATCAACCACTATACTAATAATTATTGTAATGTAAAGATGATGTTACCAATTCAACTTTCAGTACTTCAATGGATAAAAATTCCAGATCAGATTTTCTTTTCAATATATATGAAAGACAATATTAGCTTCAGAAATTTATCTTAGGTACTCTGCAATTTTTCTTTAATAGAATAATTTATTTCACAAGATTAAACTTAGTTATAATACTTAATAATTCAGTATTCAAATTCAATACTTCAATACATAACCAAATTTTAGAATCAATTATTCTTCTTAACAATGAACAATAATAGCTTCAATAGATAATCTAAATAGATCATTCTGAAGTGTCTTGCAATATAATTACCCAAGATTTATATTAGTTATTCATTCAACAGTTCAGATTCCAAAGCTTTAATTGAATATTCAATTCGATCAATCTCCTTGATTCAAATCGGTAGTCAACAATATCCCAACTTTCAGAAAGTTCTCAGTAAATATTTAAACAATAACTTAAATAATATGTTTGCAATAATTTAAAAGATTAAAGGAATAAGAGAATAACACCAAATTTTTACAAGGTTCGATCAGCGGCCTACGTCCTTGCCCCAAGCAACCGTTGTGAGGATTTTCTTTTCCAACTTATTTCCAGGCTAAGTTACAACCGCTCCATATTAGGTGGAGATCTCTCTCTAACAAGAATACTCCTTTTTGGTAGGCAACGATCCAACAACCCCAAATCATAAACAATAACAAGAGAAACAAGAAACAATCTATTGTACAAGTAGAACTCTCAACAAGTGCAGATTAGTACAGTTGAATATCAATATATTTCAATTAATAATCAATATAGAAAGATGAAGTTCATATGATTATCATCGGAATTATTTTTTAGCATTGAACTTCTCAGTAGAAAATGATCAGAAACCATGAGTAGTATCAATAAGTTCGTATCCACTTTTACCCCGAGGGTGTGGTTCAGGTGGTAGTGCGGGCTGCGGGAGTGCCTTTCATGAGGTTAGGTGTTCAAACCCTCCCGGGCTCGTTTCCACCCCTAGACTTATGAATTTACCCTCCCTTTGGAGTTGTGGGGTCAACTTCAAAGGGTGTAGGATTAGTCATGTGGACCGTAAAACAGACGCGTGGATACCCGGTGCGTATTCCAAAAATAAAAATAAAAAATAAGAACATAGCAGGAACTTTAGCAAAGGTATTAGCAAGATAACTTTGAAGAGTAGAAAGAATTTTCTTGAATGCTGATAGTTTTTGTTTTTAATTCTTGATATTAACATGTATTTATAGATATAAAAAGTAAATTTTCATATTCCCTAAGTTACTTGTAGTGTTTCCTAAGTTTTGACAAAGTTTGGAGCCAAGAAATCAATTCCGAAGGTCAGTCGACTATGACATAAGGTCAGTCACCTGATCCTTTAGAGTTAAGCGTATTTTTCAAACATAGAATGGGGTCAGTTGATTGATCTTGAAGGGTCAGTCGCCCCTTTTAATTCTATTTGTTGTTCTTAAAAACACAGAAAATGTCAGTCGCCTGATGATGTTTCACCAGTCACCTGTCTTTAATTCAGCTTATGTGTTTTTCAAATTTTGATTTCAAAACTTTACTTGGATCTTGGAAAAAAAACTTTTTCCATGATTTAAAATATGTTCTCTAGGTCAAAGATAATTCCTAAGAGCTTCATACGTCAATATTGAATTGTTTGAAGTACTTACATGAGACTTGTATATGATAGAACTATCTTAAACACTAAGTCTTCATGCTTCAGCTTCCATGCTATGTCCAATCTTGAACTTCTTCTTTTAGTATGCTTTAACTTCCTTCATAGCTCATTGAATTAAGTACATACTTCATCAAACTCTTCAAGAACATAATCTTGATCTCATAAGCTCTTTTTAAGGTCCTGAAATATGCTTTAACAAGCATGTTAAATACCCTTAATTTGTAAGGCCAACAATCTTCCTCTTTTTGATGATGACAAATAAGAAGCAAAAATGAGTAAGCCTTAATAAGGCCCCCCCTTACAAAAGCATCATTTTAACAAGATTTGAAGAACAGTACGATTGCATATCAGAATTTTCAATAATTTTTAGTAATGGACATAAATCATGATATCATCACTTAACAAGTCTAGCTCCCCCTGAATGAAATATATTCCATATTCAATAAATTCAGAATTTCATTCATGAAGTATAAACTATGTATTTATGTATAGTATGAGTGTAAATATCATGTGGAGCTATCATCATTATCAATGTTGGAATTGGTGTGATCCCAAGAGGGCGGGGGGGGGGGGGGGTGAATTGGGTTTTACAAACTTTTTCAGCTAATTTAAACATATCACCGATTCACCACATATTATATCTCATTTTCACGCATGTATGAAAATTAATAAAATGATAGATGCAGACATACATGTGAAACATATCTCATTTAAAATAGAAGTGTTCATGCAAATAATTATAATAATAAATGAAAGCATACACATGCGGAAATTTAAATGCAGTAATGAGATAGAGAGAGTGACACACGATATTTGTTATTGGGGTTCGGCTAAACCAGCCTACGTCCCCGCCTTGGGCATATCCCCCAAGGATTCCACTATCCCTGCTCACTTAAACGGGCGGAGCAGAAGCCATTACAACCTCTTCTTACGGGGCGAGGTAAAATCCTACTCAATTACAAGGCTGAATCCAACTTGTCTCACTTATGGGGCTAAGACTCCCTAGTTCAATTTTTGGGTTGAACCCAACTGGTTACACTTATGGGGCTGAGACTCCCCAGTTCAATTCTGAGCTGAACCCAATCGATACATAAAAACATTTTTGTACATAATAATACTTCTAAAAATACAAGCAGAGATGTACACGTTTAAGCTCTAACAAATGCACTTTCTAATGATATGAAATGTGCTCAGTAGAGTAAGGGTGCTTTTCTAAATAATATTTGCACAAATAAAATATGTGGATATAAAAAATAATTATTATGTTCTCCAACAAATATTTTTGCAAATAAAAGTATTTGGAGAATCTGGAGTTTAAGTTCAAGAAAATATTTGTGTAATAAATAATTTCTCCCAAGAATGTTTATCAGCAAAAATAATCGGGAGAAACCAAAGCAATATTCTTAAAAATAATTTTCAAAAATAAATAGTATGTGAGAGTATAGCATGTGGATACAAAAATAATTGCCCAAAATAAATATACTCTCTTCCAAAATGATTTTGAAATGAATGGATGGAAAGAGAGTTGGAGAGTTTTGTTTGAAAACTATTGCCCCAAAGAAGAGATTTTTTGCAATAAAAGCGATTTGGGGGAACTTTGATTAACAAAGGATTAGAGAAAAATTTGGAATTAATCAAAGTTGCTAATCTAGAGTAATGAGGGGGTATTGATATATTTTCTAAAAATTATAACCGTATGGGACACGCTTGGTATTTTGAAAAAGTTTAATTAAAAATTAATAACGTTTTAGCCCTTAAAAAATTTGCAACCTTAGAGGTTCAGTTGACCATATTAAAGGTTCGGTCGACCACTTTACTGAGTTCGATCGACTGTGGCAGTTTTGAACCAGGGATTTGGTCAACTGTCTTAGGGTGATTTTGAACCCCTTCGTGGGTTCGGTCGACCAAGACAAGGTCGGTTGACCATTTTTGTAGATTTGGTTGACCAAGGCAAGGTTTAGTTGACCATTCATAAGATTCGGTCGACCAAAGCCAATTCGAACTACAAGGTTCGGTCAACCAAGTAGTTGGGTGTCAGACACATATCAATTTGGTCGACCGTGGACGACACGTTCATTTTAGATAGGTCAACTGAGCGAAGTCAACATGTTGACTTTTGGCCTGTTTGGTCGACCGTGGCATTTATACTGCCATAGGTTCGGTCAACAGGACTTGGTTCGGTCAACCGAGGCATTTATACTGCCAAGGATTCGGTCGACTAGACTTTAAATTAAGCCCAAAAATCAACATCGGTCGACCGAAGTCTTCGTAAGCCCTAATTTGACCCTAAAGTTATTTCAAAAATGATTTTAGTCTTTTAGAAAAAAGGCTTTTGGTGAAATGTTAGGTGTCCTACGGTCATCTGAGCATTCTAAACATATCATGCAGATGATGCATTATTACAGGCCAAAGTAATAAAAATAAATGCATATACAATTAAAAGACAAATGTCTTCATCTTCCTTTTGCTCTTCAAAACTCCATGGAAGGCGTTAAAATGATGATAAGTTTGAAGTTCCTCCTGACATCCATTTCCCCTTATGTGTGTGTTTGAATAAAAGGTCTATTCACATACTAAGTACAAACATAAGAAACTTGCAGTTTGTCGTTATTAAAACCAGGGATCGGACTCAAAAAGTCAACAATCAATCATGCTTTTATCATGCCATGCTCATGCTTAGTTTGCTCACACTCAGTTTTGCTAAATTTCTCCTCCATTTGACATAAAAAAAGAGGATAAATGAAATGAATATTATGCAAAGGTACTAAGGACCCAAAATTTTTTTTTCGCATTTACAATAGCAAAGTCCATAAGCCAGCATATAATTCAATCATAACATAGTCATCCATTAGTCAACATGCAAAAGATATATAACATAATCCAGCATCAGCATGTGAACTAAGATAGGTCAAAAGAAATAGAAAACAAATAAAAGAGCTAGGCAAAACAGAATAGCAGTGTCAAATGTTACAATCCAGATTAGTGTTTGGTATAAGAAAATATTCATGCATCTATATTTCCATTAGATCTAGTTCCTTTCTCATCATCATCCTCTTCATCTTCTTCCTCATTATCAGTCTTTGTTTACTCTATGAGTCCAATCCTATTTTGATAATGACGAATCACTTGGTATTTGACTTGTACAATTGAGTTTGTGAATAGGATCACAATTTAGAATGTACGAATGGTAAGCATGATACGGAAGCCACAAGGAATCTAAAGTACATATCACTTGGCTCAATCCATGGAACTAGAAGAGCAAAGGGATGAAGAAGCAAGCTTTAAGTTCAATATCTTCAATTGGAATGGGTATTTAGAATTGAATATATTTATATATGTCATATGATATAATTCGAAGCTCAAATATACCCTAGATTGACCTTAGGACTCATGCATTTCATGAAAGATTCATTTACATTAGTTCTAGGTTGAATGAATTTTCAGAGGCAAATTTTAGAGCCCTCGTCGATGAACCCCATGGCCTCATCGACGAACTCATAAGACCACTTGGTGAAGAACGATGTGTTCTCGTCGACGAGAAAATACCGAGAGCCCAAAAAGTTTAGATAGGTCTCTCGTCAACGAACTTAGGTTCTTATCAACGAACCGAGTTGTATACTTGTCGATGAATGCATCCTCTCGTCAACGAAGGTCGCGGCGTAGAACGGCGTCTCAGAGAGGATATGCACGGAAATTACTTAATCTAATTGATCAAATGGCTAGAAATTAATCTAGGGTTGAGAGCACTTATAAAAATAATCTCTAAACCCTAAGGCAACACTTTTTGCCTACCTCTTGAGAGATTTGAACGTATTGCAACATTCTTGTCTGTACACCAATTCATTCACATCAAGTTTGGGCATTTTGTATGTTGATTATCAAGATCAAATAGTGTTAACTCATATTCTCTGCAATCAACTTGGGTATTGAGGTTTGGTAAACAAAAATATATTTTTTGATATTTTGATTTTTATTCTCAAAGTTTTATTCTCTCACAAATTGATTATTGAATATTATTTGAGAGATTGATCTTGAGTTATTATATATATATATATATATATATATATATATATATATATATATATTGTAAAGATCATTCTTTGTGAAACGTTTTTTGCTAAAGTGTTGAATCTTTGAAAACTATTACTTTGATTATTTACCCAAAGAATTCAGCTCAGCTTTGTTTAAAATATTTGATTTAAAATTTTCAAGAAAACTCATTGATTAAATATTTTTACAAAGACTATACCTTTGATTTAGATCTTTGGTGAAAATTTATTGTCTAAATATTTTTTATAAAGATCATAAATCTGATTGAAATCTTTGAGACATGTTATTCTTAAAAAAAGATCATATAATTGTTGATACACAAGAATCATTGAAAACATCAGACTTACTCATTGAGCTTCATGTTTTATCATGAGTATGTACTAGGATTTCTATTGTACTTACTAGTTTGGTTAGAAGCATTTTGAGTTTTGCAGAAATTGTAATCTTTATATTATATTCACGGTTCGGGTTGTGAACTGGGGTTGAGAAGGAAGCTATGCCTCTTGTAAGCAGTAGACTGTAAGGAAAGCTCTGTCCTGATTAAAGGAGTGGGAATTAGTGGAATCCTTGAGTGGGTTGCTCAAGGCAAGGACGTAGGCCGAGGTAGGCTGAACCTCGTAAAAATCGAGTTTGCATCTCTCTTACCCTTAACTCCTTTTAATTTCTGCTTGCATTTTATTATTGATCTTGCATGTTTGTATGTTGTTAAATATTACGAACACTCCTGAGAATTAATTGGGTATCATCGAATTTACTAAGGTATTAAGTTGAATTAATTTCAAGTCCTTGTGATTATCTTGTTAACTATTAAAATAGGGATTAAGTGGTAAAATATATTTAAATAATTTTTAAGTACCCAATTCATCCCACATCTTCAGATAACACCGGAATTCACAATCTCTCCTGAGCTTGTTTCCACAAGAGCCTTGCCATGGGAAGAAGATGATGCAACCACATTTTGTTCAATTCGTCCAAGACGCTAATAGAAAATAACTAGTATGTACTTCATCACGGAAATCAACCATCTCCTACTGATAAGCAATAAACCAGGAAGAAGTGTCGACTGCGGGAGGAGCAACTGGTGGGTTTTAAACCACTGTCAGCCAATTGATTGAAATCGAGGCGTCAATCGCCTGACAATTTTGGTTATTTGAATATTTTCAAAAGAGTAGCGAGTTAGTCGACTGAAGTCAAGGAGTCAGTCACCTAACCTTATTGATCCTGAGAATATTAGCAAGATAGAGAGTGCTCAGTCGATTGTGGATTCATGTAATATTCGTCTGACCTTACTTGCCATCTTCCATAATTTGCTTTAGATTCTCTCTTTTGATTTAACTCCTTTCCTTATGCATATGGATTATCCAAAATTCATATTTCTTTTTAAAGTTTTTAATAAATTAAAGCATATAACTTCTTTGAATTCAATGCTTTCTAAGTCAAGCCTTGTACAATCCAACATTGCCATTTTTATATTTACTTAGATTTCAACACTAAAGTCATTACTGAGCTTGGATGTTATTCTTTAAGATTGATATAACTCATTTCAACTTGATCAAATATCCTTGTATTACTTGTTTAATATTTAAGTATCTGAATTTCATATTTTCACTTTTGAACTTCTTTCAGTGTTTGATCAATCAACTAGGTTCAAGAAGAGTTTGGGACTTTATGAGTACTCTTTTAATTTAATCTTCATATATTAGGATAGACTTAATTAAACCCTGTAGGCTATGGAGGCATCACCATGCCCTTTTATTTTAGTACCAATTTAGCTTTCTTAATTCCTAAAAAGGGAATGACTATTCCTAAAATATATGGAGGCTTTAGTTTGAGAACTAGGTTTTCATTTTAGGTACCCATTCCTTCTTAAATCTTAATGGTTTAGCAAGAAATGTTTCTTTTACTCTCCAAACTTGTTTAATTTTTACACCCTTTTTCTTTAATGGACATTCAAACTTTATGTGTTCTTTCTCCTTACATAAGAAACATGTGGTGTGTGTGTGTAGGCATTTGAGGAGGTGCTAGCATAATCTTTGAAGGCTTTTACAAAGTACCCCATGTAGAGGTTCTTTTTCCTTTTGTTTTCAACTCCATTGAATCACATACCTTATTTATTCAAGGACATTCTGTAACACCCCAAACCCGAAAACCCAATCTGGTGCGTTACAGATGGTATCAGAGCAATGTCCAATCGGAAGTGTGATGAGATTCACATTGCTTGGTTATGGAAATATCAGAGCATTAGGTTTTTAGATTCTGCAAACCTAGGGATGATTTATACCAGAGTATAGGAATCAATTAGGATAAAGATACTAGATGGATAGGTTAGGTTGGGTGTTGAGAAGTATAGGATTTTGTTTTGTAGTTTAGAGGCGGAAATACGTCGACGATTTCCTATGATTTTTCTGAAGCAGTCGACGGCCTCAGAAAAGGCACGGTAACATTGGATGATTTTATTTTTGAGCTGTGAGACTGGTCCTTATACGGAGAACTTGGATGTATATTGGATTTAAATTATATAATTGTGTCATGTTGTTGGGGTTATGATATGGTATTCTTATCTCTTTCCTATTATATTTTCAGGATGGAGCTTAGAGATGATGACATAGAGGCAGAAGGAAGGGATAATTCAAAGACTTTGAGTGAAGAGGATATTGATACCTCTATGATGTTATGGGGTATAGCTTGACAAGTTAGGCCAAAAATGAGGAAGGATCCTAGAGAACATAACTGCCCAATTGCAGATAAGGGCAGTAGCATCAAGGAGTTTATGAGGTTGAACCTCCTACGTTTGAGGGAGGACCTGATCTGGTGATTGCAGAGAACTGGGTTCAGTAGATAAAAGAGATATTGTAGGTACTCGGTTGCACGGACGAGCAGAAGGTCCGTTATGCTGCATTTAAGATGACCGGAGAAGCAAAACGCTGGTGGCTTTCTATGAAGCTACTAGAGGAACAGAGATTGGTAAAGATAGCTCCGACCTGGGAAAGATTTAAGGAGCTGTTCTTTGATAGATATTTTCCTTCATTTGTCAAAGAGGAAAAAATTGAAGAGTTCACTAACCTGACCTTGGGAAATATGACAGTTGGAGAATATGCAGCCAAGTTTGTTGAATTGTAGTGTTTTGCTCCGTTTTTGTTTCCGAATGAAGTAAGGAATGCTAAAAAATTTGAAAAAGGTTTGAGGCACAGAATTTATGAGCTAGTGGTGGGGTTTCAGGTTTAGAATTTTTCAGATTTAGTTGATAAAGCTTTGGTATTGCAAAAGAGCATCCAGGGCAGTACTGAGCCTATAGAGCAGAAGAAGAGGCCTACACTTTCCAGTTTTCAGGCTGAGGTCGGTTAGGGATTAGGGAAGAAAGGGAAAGATGCAGTATGATCAAGACTAGGGACAAAAGATCGGGGTTATCCCAGTTATTAGGGTAATCAATCCTACCCCGCATGCCAGACATGTAACAAGAGGCATAAGGGTGAATGCTGGTAACTCCTACCTATTTCAGGTGTGGTAAACCAGGGCATGTTAAGAAGAATTGTTGGAAACCATTGCCTGTAGTACCTGCACAGACTGAGGACTGAGGGAAACAGCAGATACCACTGGGCAGAGGTGGACCAGAACGTGTTTATACGATGGTCTTGGATAAGGCTGATAAGGCCAAAGGGGCAGGTATGAATTTATGTTTAAGATAATGATGATTTTATTTAATTATTGATGATGCAAAAATTTATTTGGGAGATATATTTACTGAATTGTATGAGGTATAGTAAATCGTAAAATTATGGAAATGAAAAATTAGGTAACGAATTTCGAGGACGAAATTCTTTTTAGGAGAGGAGAATGTAGTGATCCAATAAATAAATAAATAAATAAAATAAAATAAAATAAATTTAATTAAATTAATTAAATAATAATTATTTATTTAAGTTAGATAATATAATATATTATATTATAATATAAGATTATATATATATATAGTTAAGTAACTTCAGCTTTAGGAAGAAGAATTTTTGTTTAAAACAGAGAAGAACTGTGCCCCCCAATGTCTCTCTCTCTCTCTCTCTCTCTCTCTCTCTCTCTCTCTCTCTCTCTCTCTCTCTCTCTCCTCATTTCTCGGCAGATATTCGGCTGATTGGGAAACACAAGGTACCGTTGGGTTCCTAACTCCACCACTGATATTTCTACCAGAGCGGATTTGTCGTGGGAACAACATAGGCACCATTCCTGGGGTAAGGTAACTTTTCCCTATTTTCTCAATTTCTCCTTAAATCTGCCACTAAATCGACGATCGGGCACCACCACAGTGTCTTAGTCACAGTGTCCAATTTGGGTTTCCTAGGCCCCACTCCAAAGCAAGAGTGGAATTTGAAAAATTAAGTAAATTGGTTATATTTGAGGGTATAATTAATTTTTTAAAATTTATGGGCCTAGGAAGTATTAAAATAGTATTTTAGTTAGAGTTGATTTAATGGAACTAGGATTTTTATTTTAGGACTCGGGTGAGCGCCGCAGGTATCTTTTCAGGGCCCCTGTTGGCGTAGTTCAAGAAACCAGATAAGGGGGAATATATATATTAAACCATATTTTTATGGATTAATTGATAAATGAAATATGTTATGAATATACATGTATATGTTTTTGTATGGGTTTAAAATGCCAACCATTTAAATTATGCTTTCTGAGCCTAGGGCTGTTTTATTAGATACGTATATGTGAAATTGATTTAACGAAAGTGAAAGATATTTTCAAGATAATTATGTAAGAAATGAAAGGTATATTTTCAGCATATAAATGTTAAATGTAGTTTGGCTTATTTTACAGGAAATATATATGAATTTTACTGCTAAATAGTGTGACATGAGTAAATAGGAATTTTGTGTAAAAATATGTTATATGTGTGAGATGTAAAATATACAGGAAATGAACTGACTATGAAAATGTTATATGAAATATGCAGTATGTGAGTGTTAATGCAACAATGTAAAACAACTGAAAAATGTTGGGTAAAACAGCTGAAAGGTGTTGGGTAAAATAGCTGAAAAATGTTGGGTAAAATAGCTGAAAGATGTTGGGTAAAACAGCTGAAAAATGCTGGGTAAAATAGCTAAAAGATGTTGCGTAAAATAGCTGAAAGATGCTGGGTATGTTATGAAATGAAATGAAAATGAAAATGAATGAAACGAAAATGAAATGTGAAATGTGAACAATGTAAAATGGGAAAGAGCCATGTAAAGTGAAACGCTACGAAATGACAAAGCTGAGAACATGAACAAATGAGAATTAAAAAATAATGATAGACAGAATAATATATTATGATATTATCGGCATTTATGCTAGTAGAACATGTTACGTTGAGGTGAGGCAAACTCTTCCCCTGAGGGCTTGCTAAGAAAGGCGAGTGCTTTGGTAAGCATTAAATGTAGTAGTAGGTTGCATAACGTACTAAGGCAAAAGGAAACTGTTGACTCTATGAGTCCAATCCAGTTTTTGATCATGAAAAATCACTTGGTATTTGATCTGTACATTGAGATTGTGAACAGAAACTATATATATACCATGCACGGAAGGATAACAAGTCATGGAAGTCATGAAGATGAAAGTATACATATCTTGACACAACCCATGGAACTCAAAAAGTACAAGAATGAAGATGCAAGCGACAAGTTCAATAGCGTCATGGGAATGGGTACTTAGACCTCATGTATTTACATTTTCATATGATTTAATTTGAGGCTCAAATCATAATTTAGAATAACCTTAGTACTCATGCATTTTGTGAACATCATTAAGGGACATTCATGGACTTAGAAATAATGTCAAAACCCAAAAAAAAATTTTTACAAAAGAGTTAAGAAAGAAAGCAAAACAAAATTTTCGAACTAAAAGAAAAAATTGAGGAATTGGGAACTTCAGAAGACCGAAGTTAACTTTAGTCGTCTGAAGAATTTCTTGAGAAGACCGAAAATTATGTTCAGTTGTCTAAAGAATTTCTGGTGAAACTCAGAAACTAGCAGAAGCACCTCAGAAGACTGAACTCACACTTCAGTCATATGAACCCAGCACTTCAGTCGTCTAAGCCCCAACCTCAGTCGTCTGACCCTGTGTCCAAGTTATTTTTCGAAGCTTAAAAAGAACTTCAATCATCTGGGCCCTTGACCTCAGTCGTCTGAACTTGTGGGAAAACTTAAAAATTTAATTTTTATTAAGAAAACTTGTGAGATATTTTTTGATCCAATGGTTGAGATATATTCTAAAGGCAAGATCACTATATATACTGAATATCTAAAGCCTAGTATAAGAGCTAAGACATACGAGAAGAGAAGAGATCATCTTGTTGAAAAGAGAATTGAGAAACTTAAACGTCTTGATATACGATTGCCTGCACTCCAACTTACAATCGTCAAGCTTAGGCAAATCAACTTAGAAAATCAAAGGGAATCTATTTACACATCTTGATTTCAACTTGGTTTTGAGGTTTGGCTAATTCATTTAGTGATTTCAAGAGTTTTTCATATCATCATTTGTTATTGAATATCATTAGAGAAGATTGATATCGAATTTTCATATACATATAGAGAGTGCTTTTGACTAGTTCATTACTTGAGAAAGTTTTACTTTGGCCATTGATTAAAGAGTTATTTTTTAAGCGTGTTCTTAGCTAAAGACTTAATACCTTGGATACTCCTAAACTATTTGATTAGATATCCTTAGCAGTGCATAACTATATATATTATTGAAGGATAGTTTCTGAAAATCTTATATTAAGGTTTGATCTTTGGTAATCTCATTATATATATATATATATATATATGTGTGTGTGTGTGTGTGTGTGTGTGTGTGTGTGTGTGTGTGTGTGTGTGTGTGTGTGTATGTGTACATTAAGTTGAATATTACAAAGATCATACTGAGATCAAAATCTTGAGAGAAATATTGTTTTGACAAAGAGTGTTTTTCAAATCTTTGCAATTTTCAAATTTGCGTGTGTATTCAAAGGTTTAACCTAAGTTTTCCAAAGCATTGATTTATATAAATATTTTTGGGAGATTTGATAAATGGGATAGATAGTGAATCATACACTTACATATAACGATTACATCGTTACATTCATTCTGAGCTTCGAGTTTCATCATATGTTAATGTGTTAGAAATTTGAATTGTACTCACTAGCTTTGTTGGAAGCAATTTTGAGTGTTTTACAGATTTCATTGTATTCACGGTTCGGGTTGTGAACCGGTTATGGGGAAAGAGTTGTATCTCTTGTAAGTAGCGAATTAGGATGAAGGTGTACCTCTTGTAAGCAGCGGATTGTAAGGGAAGCTTCGTCCCAATTTAAGGAGCCGGCATTATAGCGGAATCCTTGAGTGGGTTGTTTAAGGCAAGGACGTGGGCCGGGTTGGCTGAACCTCGTAAAAATTGTGTTTGCATTCTCTCTTCCCTTATGTCTTTACTTTCCGTACTACATTTCATTATTTACATGGCATGTATGTTTGTTGAATAATTTCACACGAACTTGATAAGTAATTGGTTGAATTTAGACATAGGGATTAATTGGTAAATAAGTTTGAAAGAATTTTTAAAATACCCAATTCACCCCCCTCTTAGGATTACGCCTAAATCAATAGAAACTACTTGTGTGGGCGGGTAGATTTCCTTATTCTAGGGGGCCTTCTCTGGTAAACTTTTGTATGAACTATGTAAGTATGAGATTACTTCTTTACCTGAGGGCTTACTGAGTAAGGTGAGTGCCCTAGTATGCTTCAGTCGTGACCTTTGGGTTGCCTGATGTATTAGAGTAGAGGGGTGCTACTTGTATGAGCGGGTAATCACCCCTATCCTTAGGTATTCTCATAGGTAAAATACCTTGCATGTGTTTGAATCGGATCAAAAAATGATTTCATAAATTATTTTAATGATTTGCAAATGATGAATAATATGTTATATACCAACCTCATGTTGGCCACACACTGTTTTAATATATTGTTTCTTTCCTTACTGAGATGTGTTTCACTCGAATACAAAGTTATCTTTTTTTGGACCTCCATGAGATCAAGCTTAGAGAGCTTGAGTTGGATATAGCATATTTGGGTTATAGAAAGAAAATGGTATATTTTTTATAATATTTTGGGATGTAAATACTTTATATTTTATGTTTTATGTTTTAAGTCTTCTGAGAAATGGATGGTTGTGAATATTGGAAGTGTAGATTATGTTTTGGAGATATGTATATATGTGAATACAGGTGGATGCATGGTTTATTATGGTGTGTAGATAAATTTAGAAAACTCTGGTATTATATTTGTTGGAAGATTATAATTATATTTTTTGCTCCTTATTTATTAATGGAATATCAGGTACATGAAGTGAATAACGTGGCACCCGGGTCCCATAAGGTGGGTTCGGGGCGCCACGAGGCGTGGTCTATTCAGGTTTAATGCACCGGATCGGGTTTTAGGGTTCAGGATGTTACACATTCTTTGTGCTCCAATCATTTTATCAAAGTTCTCTTTTACTCTAGTAAATTTGTAAATTCTATTAGATTGATCCTCAATCTGTCTTTTAAGACTGAGTATTTTTTAATCTATTGTATCCTTGCAATTTGCTTGTAACTTCACTAGTTCGTTAGTTATATGATTTATTTTGCTTTCAAGTTCATCAATGACTAGGTCCTTTTCTTTTTCAATCGAAGTTTGAGACCTTAAATCTTCCAATTCTTTTATCACTTTTTCATTTTTGCTTTCTAATCTCTTAATTTTTAAATTCATTTCTCTTTCAGCAAGATTTTTAGATTCTAATTCTTTCATTATTGCCTCATTCTTATTTTTCAATGACGAGTATTGTTTAGCTACTCTAACTAAAATCTTATGAACCTTGAATAGTTCACTTTTTAGTTCTTCATAAGATGACATACTCTCATAATTGGATTCAATAGATGAATAGTCACAGGATTCATTACATGAATTATCAAAAGATTTGGATGAAGAACTTTGTTCTTCATCATCATCACATGCCATAAGACATGCATCAGCAATCACTTGGTTGCTTGATTCACTTTTTGAACTACTGGAACTTATATTGTCCCATGTAGTGGCCTCCATTGCCTTTTCCTTCTTCTTCTTAGAATCTTTCTTAAGTTGTGGACAATTTGGTTTTATGTGTCCAACTTTCTTACAATTATAGCATGTAGGAGATTCAACCTTTGTTTCCTCTTTATTGGTCTCTCCTTTATTTGATTTGGAGTCTTAGAATTTTCTTGTGATTTTATTCCTTCTAAGGAATTTTTCAAGTTTCTTGATTATGAAAACTCTATCATTAACATCCATTATCTCTTCATCTTCATTGCTAGAGCTTTCTTTTGAGACTTTAAATGCTATGGATTCCTTGAATTTAGATTTTCCTCCAATTCTTTCATTTATTGCCATCTCGTAAGTGAGGAGAGATCCAATTAATTCATCTAAGGAGGTATTTTTCAAATTTCTTCCTTTCGTTATTGCAGTGGGCTTAGGTTCCCAAATTGGTTGAAGTCCTCTAAGGATTTTCCGAATCATCTCATATATAGAGTAGTTTTTTCCTAAGGCATCGAGGGAGTTTATTACGTGGGTGAACCTAGTGTACATACTAGTGATGGTTTCATCGGGGTTCATCCTAAATGTCTCATACTCGCTAGTGAGCATGTTAATTCGACTATCTCTTACATGAACCGTTCCTTCATAGGTTACTTCAAGTTTATCCCATATTTCTTTGGCTGAATTGCATCCCATAATTTTATTGAACTCATTCACATCTAGAGCACAATATTGTAGGGACTCGAACCTCGAAAAGAAAAGAAAAAAAATAAAAAAAAGGGAGAAATGAAGGAAAAGAAAGGAAAAAGAGGAAATCGGTTTGGCAAGACCCCAAACCGTCAACTGTTTCATTGATCTAGGAAAAAACCATTGACGACTACAAACAACTGAAAGCATCAAACTACCAAACCATTGACGACTTCAAAAACCCAAAGAAAACCGTCCACAGTTTTCCTCTAGGCAAGCTTACTTAAGTAGTAAGCAATGTATTTGATTTCATAACTTAACATTTCCCTCTCTCTCTAAATTAGGTTTTTGAGACTCTTTCTCTTTACTTTCACTCTCTCTCCGTGGCTCTCTCTCTCTCTCTCTCTCTCTCTCTCTCTCTCTCTCTAAGATCACTCGGAGTCCGTCATCGGTCCCTGATCATTTTTCTCTCCTCTCTCAGCTTGCTGGCTCACTTTCGGCAGCGAGTTCGGGAAGCATGGGTTTTCGTTTTCGAAATGTAATCGACTTATTTTTCTGGAACAGGTAAGGGGATTAAATTATGTCATGTTTTTATTGAAATTGAATCGGCTAAACTACGTTATATGTATGTATATTCATGATTTCACTTGATGGTTTGAAATCCAACCATATAAAATTGAGTTTAAAAATATGGGAATATCCTACGGTGATTTTGGAATGATTCAAATGGTCAAAATCTTGGTTTGGTTGATATACACGTATTTTGGAGAAAAACCTAAGGGTATGGGGTGATCATCTCAGTTTTCCTATAAAACGTATACGTTTATGTATATATGTATGTATGTATGTATGTATGTATGTATACCTTTTCACAAAATAACAAGTGGATTTTGATAAAGCCAAGCATGGTCATCTCCCCCTTTTTAAACTACTCACAACGCACTTATATTTATATATATATATATATATATATATATATATTATTTTGTGAAAAGGTGTCCGGTTGGTGTATTTAGTTATGATTTAATATTCAAATCGTTTGGCATGAGAATAATTCACTTCATGTCATTGCATATTGGAATCTAGGTATTGTGGTAAGATTATACGGTGAAATTGTGAACTATACTAGTTATGGATGAAAATGGATGTGTGATATGGCGGTTGTATGCCGATTGTTGATATGATGGCTATAGGACGGGTTTTGATATGATGGAAGGTTTTATATGAAATGACAACATTGAGAATATATTATAGTAGAAATATCACGGGGGTTCATTAAATTATGTAGGGTAGAAACATTGTTATTAGATGCCAAGTTAGCAGTGGTCACACCTACAGGGTCAGTTGTAGTGTGTAGTAAGGTGATCAGAGACTACCTAGTGGAGATTTAGGGGAGAATGTTGCCTGCTAGCTTCATTGTTTTTGACATGCATGGTTTTGATGTCATTCTGGGGATGGATTGGCTAGAATCTAGTTATGTGAGTATTGATTGCCACAGGAAGGAGGTAGCATTTAGACCTCCTGAAGAGTAGGAGTTTAAATTTGTAGGGTCATGTGTGCGCTCTGCACTACAAATTCTTTCAGTTATTCAGGAAATGAGGCTACTTTTGGAGAGATGCTAGCGATACCTGGCATTTGTGAAAGAAGCACCGAGGAGGAACTTAAGCTGGAGGATATCCTCGTGGCAAGGGACTTCTCGGATGTTTTTCCTGAGGACTTACTGGGATTACCTCCTGATCACAAGGTGGATTTTGCCATTGATTTAATTTTAGAGAAGACATCGATTTCCAAGGCTCCATATAAAATGGCTTCGGCTGAACTAAAGGAGTTAAAGGAACAACTACAGGAACTACTTGACAAGGGGTTTGTCAGACTAAGCGTATCACCATGGGGAGCACCGGTGTTGTTTGTAAAGAAGAAATATGGGTCGATCAGGATGTGCATCGACTACAAGGAAATCAATAAAGCGACAGTAAAGAACAAGGACCCGTTACCCCGTATTGACGATCTATTCGACCAGCTACACGGCACATAAGTTTTATCCAAGATCAATCTGCAATCCGGGTATCATCAGGTGAAGGTTAAATCAGAGGATAAACCAAAGATGACTTTTCACTCTAGGAATGGCCATTATGATTTTCTGGTTATGCCTTTTGATTTCACCAATGCTCCTACGACATTCATGGACCTGATGAACATGGTGTTCCACGAGTACTTAGATTAGTTTGTGATTGTGTTCATCGACGAAATCCTAGTTTATTCGAGGAGCCCTATGGAGCATGAAGCTCATTTGATACTGGTACTTTAGGCACTTAGAGAAAAGAAGTTGTTAGCTAAATTTAAGAAAAGTGAATTCTAGTTAGAACAAGTTGCATTTTTGAGACATGTAGTGTCTAAAGAAGGTTTTTCAGTGGACCTAAGCAAAATAGAGGTGGTAGTTAATTGGGTAAGGCCGAAGAACATGCATGAGGTCAAAAGTTTCTTGGGTATGGAAGGACACTATCGCTAGTTCATAAAGGGATTTTCTAGACTATCAGGTCCTCTGACATAACTTACGAGGAAGAACATGAAGTTTGAGTGGACTAGTGAGTGCGAGTAGAACTTTCAAGAGTTGAAGCAGTGACTAGTCACTACCCCAGTGTTGACCATTCCATCAGGAGATGGTGGATTCATGATCTACAGTGATGCATCCCATAAAGGACTCGGATGTGTCTTAATGCAGTAGGGAAGAGTTTTTGCGTACGCTTCTCACCAACTCAAGCAATACGAGAAAAACTATCCGATGCATGATATAGAATTGGTATCAGTAGTTTATGTGTTAAAGATGTGGAGCCACTACGTATATGGTGAAGGGAGCAAGATTTTTACTGATCATAAGACTCTTAAGTACTTTTTCACCAAGAAGGAGTTGAACATGAGACAGCGAAGATGGCTTGAGTTGATAAAGGATTATGATTGTACCATTAGTTACCACCCAGGAAAAGCTAATGTGGTAGCTGATGCGTTGAGTTGAAAATAAGTGGGTGCGTCAGTCTCAGCAGTTGTAGCTTCGCATTGGATCAAGATGAACCTGGAAAGGTTGGGTGTAGAGTTAATAGCAGGGAATCACCAGGCGTTTATTGCAAGTCTAGTGATCCAACCAACTTTGCAGGAAAGAATTAAAGCCGCTCAGATAAAAGATGCAGAGTTGGTGGAAATTATGGAGAAAGTACAGAGTGGACAACTGACAGAATTTAATGTCTCAAATAAGGGAGTGCTAAGGTTTCATGCCAGACTGTGTGTACCTAACGATGTAGAGATTGAAAGGATAATTTTGGAGAAGGCTCATCATTCTCTCTATACTGTACATCTAGGAAGCACAAAATGTATAGAGATTTGAAAGAATTTTTCTGGTGGAGCAATATGAAGAGAGAGATTGTTCGGTTCGTGGGATAGTGTTTTATGTGCCAGCAAGTGAAAGCAGAGCACCAAAGGTCAATGGGACCACTGCAACCACTTCGTATTCTTAGATGGAAGTGGGAGCATATCTCTATGGACTTCGTATTAGGGTTGCCTTCTGCAGTGAATGGAAAAAATGCTATATGGGTAATAGTGGATCATATGACTAAGACCACGCATTTTGTTCCTATTAAAGTAAGTTACTCCATGAATAGGCTAGCAAAACCTTATGTGTAGGAAATTGTCCGACTTCATGGCATCCTAGTTTCCATAGTATCTGATCGAAATCCATAGTTCACCTCTCAATTCTAGAAGAGTTTGCAAGTTGCATTAGGATCTTAACTAACTTTCAGTACTGCATTTCACCCACAAACTGATGGACAATCCGAGAGGACCATTCAGATTCTAAAGGATATGTTACGGGCATGTGTGCTGGATTTTAGGGGTGGTTGGATTCGATATCTACGGTTAGTTGAGTTTGCTTATAATAATAATTATTAGACCAATATTAGGATGGCACCATATGAGGCATTGTATGGGTAAAGTGCCGATCTTAGGTACATTGGGATGAGTTAGGTGAGTGACAGTTTTTGGGGCCGGAACTTGTTCAGCAGACCTCTAAGAAGGTCAAGCTCATCAAGGAAAGGATTAAAATGGCACCGAGTCTGCAAAAGAGCTATGCAGATACGCACCGGCAAGAGCTGGAGTTTGAGATATGTGATGCGATATTTTTAAGGATCACTCCGATGAAAGGGGTGATGATGTTTGGAAAGAAGGGTAAGTTGAACCTTAGGTATATTGGGTCATTCGAGATTCTGGAGAGAATTGGCCCGATTGCCTACCGAGTGGTGTTACCCCTAGCTTTGTCTAGGGTTCATGATGTTTTTAACGTGTCAGTGTTGAGGAAGTGCGTCCCAGATCCTTTACACATAATAAGCTATGAATTCTTGGAAGTCAGAGATACCCTATCTTATGAGGAGGTACCAATTCAGATTTTAGATCAGAAAATACAGGAACTGCGTACTAAGGAAATACCGTTAGTAAAGGTACTTTGGCATAATCATGAAGTGGAGGAAGCTTCATGGGAATTAGAGATCGAAATACGTTAGAAGTACCCACAACTTTTCAGAGAGGCTGAGTGCTAGATAGGTCAATACAACAACACAGGTAAGTGTTTGGTTTTGTATACAAGTTGTGTAAAGTAGGTTTGTTTAGTTTTATCAGTTTGTTTACGGTTTTCGTATATGGATGGTCTTTGGGAGAGTTTCGTAGGGGTATTGTAATCTCTCGAGAAATTGTGTGTAACCACAGTATTCCTCCGTAAGTGAGGGTATTTAATAAACTTGGTACAGGGCCGCTATGTGGGTGGCTACTGACTCTTCTTTAGAGTCGAACCCGAAAAAGAAAAGAAAATAAATAAAAGAAGAGAGAAATAAAGGAAAAGAAAGGAAAAAGAGGAAATCGGTTTGGCAGGACCCTAAACTATCGACGATTTCACTAAGCTAGGAAAAAACCATCAACAGCTACAAACAACCAAGAGCATTGAACTGCCAAACCATCGACAGTTTTAGAAACCCCAAGAAAATCGTCAACGAATTTCCTATTGGCAAGCTTACTTAAGTAGTAAGTAATGTATTTTATTTCATAACTTAACAGTTCCCTCTCTCTCTAAATTAGGTTTTTTAGACTCTCTCTCTTTACTTTCACTCTCTCTCATGGCTCTCTCTCTCTCTCTCTCTCTCTCTCTCTCTCTCTCTCTATAAGATCACTCAGAGTGCGTCATCGATCCCTGATCATTTTTCTCTCCTCTCTCGATTTGTCGGCTCACTTTCGACAACGAGTTCAGAAAGCTAGGGTTTTCGTTTCCATAACGTAATTGGCTTATTTTTCAAGAACAGGTAAGGGGATTAAGTTATGTCAGTTTTTTTTTATTTAAATTGAACTAATTAAGCTACGTTATATATATATATATATATATATATATGTATATTCATGATTTCAGTTGGTGGTTCGAAATCCAACCATATAAAACTGAGTTTAAAAATATGGGAATATCCTACGGTGATTTTGAAATGATTCAAATGGTCAAAATCTCGGTTTGGTTGATATACATGTATTTTGGAGAAAACCCTAAGGGTATGGGGTGATCATATCAATTTTCCTATAAAGCTTATACGTATATGTACATGTATATATATAAGTGTGTTGTGAGTAGTTTAAAAAGGGGGAGATGATCATGCCTGGCTTTATCAA
This sequence comes from Malania oleifera, assembly GCF_029873635.1. Taxonomy (NCBI): domain Eukaryota; kingdom Viridiplantae; phylum Streptophyta; class Magnoliopsida; order Santalales; family Ximeniaceae; genus Malania; species Malania oleifera. Next base: position 14,065,154 of record NC_080428.1, read on the forward strand.
AATCCACTCTTTATTTTGTGAAAGGTGTCCAATAGGTGTATTTAGTTATGATTTAATATTCAAATCGTGTGGCATGAGAATAATCCATGTTATTTTATTGCATATAGGAATTTGGGTATTGTGGTAAGAATATACAGTGAAATTGTGAACTATACTGGTTATGGATGAAAATGGATGTGTGATATGGCGACTATATGCCGGGTGTTGATATAATGGTCGTAGACCAGGTTTTGATATGATGGTAGGTTTTATATGAAATGACAATGGTGAGAGTATATTATAGTTTTTATTACTTAAATTGCATGATATGGTTTAAGAACCCTAAGGACCGGTTGTATGGTGAGCACGGTTGTAAAGCCTCGGACCCGCCACGTGGGGCTCGGAGTGTTATGAGACCAATCATACGTCTTTGATACCATTTACGCAGCAGAATTAATTAAATAACCTTAAACAAAATGCCATAATAAAATACAATCCCATTTTTCATATTACATAACCAAAATAAAATATATTAAACATAAAACTAAACACATATCCGTTCTGATATCCACTCACAAAAACTAACCCCACCCTAGAGCTATCTAAGCTCGATCACTTGGATGACCTGAAAAAATTAAATATTCGCCGGGGTGAGACACCTCTCAGTAAGGAATAAATAAGTTACAACAGTGTGTTGCTGAAGTGTTTAATATATAATTACAAAATATACATACAATTTTATTTCACCACCAATAGCAGCGAAGAAGATGCATTCATAATAACACCATTGTCAACTTCTCTGTCACCCTATCACATACAAACGTATATAATTATTGTTACTGATAATTCCTGTGAATAGGGAAGTCTACCCGCCCATACAAGTAAATTCCCTCTGCTCTAGTGCTAACACCAGGGCACTCACCTTTCTCAGTAAGTCCTCGGATTATGTATCTAGGTAAAGTCTCCAAGAATAGGGAAGGTCACCCGCCCATACAAGTGGCTTCCCTCTACTCTAGTATCCACAAATAATTACCAGAGTACTTGCCTTCCTCAGCAAACCCTCGAGTGGAGAATTTAACTATACCATAAATACTCATGTAATTAAAGTTACACATATCCAATGCTGTCATTTTACAGAGTTCTACACATATACGCGTACCACAACCAATCCACATAGGATAATTTGTATAGTTTTCATTCACACCCACATAGGGTTCATATCCACTCAGAATGCAATGTCCACACAAAACTAGTCCACACACGACTATCATACATACAACACACACATCCACATAGGACTGGTCCACACAGGACTAATCAACCACACAGGTTACACGGTCTACATAGGACTAATTATCACATAGATTACAACACATATCACCCTGTTCATGGTAAATAGGTAAAAAAAACTCCTTATACCACTACCAATGTTTTACCCCCCAATATAAACTCCTATATAACGACCTCCTCATACCACTGCCAACGTTATATGATGGTTATATCAGGTGCGATATAACGACCTCCTTATACCACTGCCAACGCTATATCACAATTTACATGAACCATAGCACAATTCAATAACAAAACCAACCACTTAAGCATGTCCACACATTTACCATAGTATACACAATCGGACAGTATTCACAACCAAACCAAACAGAATTCACAGCCCAAATAGTATCCACAATCACACAATACATCATAATTCCGCAATATTCGCAACGATTTAATTATCAAAGTTGTTTTCATGCCACACGATTTTTCCCAATATAATATATGTTAAAAAATAATATTTTCAATGCCTGCACTATTTAGAAAAATTTACCTAAATATATAGAATTTTATACCAAAAAATTAACTAGTTTGAAATTAATAAAAATCTGTTATATCAAATCCCAGAAAACACTCATTTAATACTTCCTAGGTTCCATATATTTCAAAATAATAATATAACCCTAAAATATCTCACTTACCCTAGTTTTGGAGTGGTTCCCAAGTACTCCCAACTAAAAATCTGCTCCACCTATGTTGTAGAGAATCTTCCCAGGAGTCTCGTGGTAGCTTCCGATCGTCGAATTGGGCTAAAACCGGGCTGAATTCAAAGAGAGAAGGCATAGGAAGCATTTTTAGAGAGAGAAATAGAAGAAAAATGAAATCCTTTGCTGAAATTTTGATTTTTGCCTATTTATAGGCAACTTGCCACGTGGCCTCGTCGAGGAAACATCTGGACTCGTCGACGAGCCTAAGAACATAGTTCATGGACAAAATCGGTAGTTCGTCTACAAAATTCAAAAATATGAGAACCTCTCTCAGCAAACCTTGTCGACAAGACATGCATACTCGACGACGAGGCTCAGAAGATCGCTCGTCGACGAGAAAATCAAATTCGTCAACGAGCAATTGCTTATTACCTTTTAAAATTTCTTTTCCCTTTCTTTTATTTCTGATTTTCCTTTTATTATTTTTCTTATTATTTTAAATAGTTAAAATTTTCTAGGTCGTTACAAAGGTACCGTTGCTAGTGAGTTGTTTGGCCAGGTGCAACCACACTGTAGTGGAAGTGTATGTTGTTTCAGCCAATTGGCCTATGAAGTGTTGTTGTACCTTCCCTGGGGTCCAGACCAGCAAGTGGTAAGGCAATCGGACCTACAATAGAGCTTACAGATGCCTACACATGTACTTGCAGATGGTTACTTTAACTTTGTTTGCGTTGATCACCTATGTTTAGTCTAGCCTACGGGCCGCACAACTCGTCATGGGGGTTAATTATATCGTTTGTCCCAAGAGGTATCTTCTACGCTTATACGTGAATTTATGTGAATGGTGCTATCTATTAATTGAACTAGTTTATATTGTGGGAATGAATGTGTATTTTCAACTGTGTAGGTGTGAGTACAATTTACAAATGCTATTTTTGGTTAAATGGAGAAATGGAGGTTTTCTGCTTCTACTAAAAGTCATGTTGGCTACACCCTCATATTAACTTAATCCATCTTACTGAGAGGTATCTCACCCCAATGATCGTTTTACTTTTCAAGAAATACTAGGGATCGTGCTTAGCTGGCTAAAGGGGCTGAGTTTAGTTTGTTTAGTGAAATTAGGAATAGCTTCCCAAGAGGGGGGGAGGGTGAATTAGAATCTTTTTATATTTTGATGATTTTTAATCCTTTTCTTTAGATACTGAATAGAGCACACCAGATAATTTATAAACACTCCTTAGAATACTTGTAATTTAAATAAACAAGACAATCAATAAAGCTAAAACAATTTAATCACTCAATCAAGGATAATATTGCTTTTGTTGATTTCCCTGTGAATATGTATCACCTGCTTTGAATTAATTTTTAGTATGCTCCTCTCTTGATTAAGATTTCCGCAGATTAACCAACGTACTCTCTTTTTGGTTTCCGAAAACGGTTAATCGAAACGTACTTTCTAAATACCAAGAATCTTTATTTCGTTCTCTTTGAAACTTGTTACCTGCACTTTGAAATCATACAACACAGCAAGTAAAGTATATAAAATAGAGAGAAAGACACAAGATTTTTACGAGGTTCGACTTCAACACAGCCTACGTCCTCGCCCTTGGCAAAATACCAAAGGTTTCCACTATAGCAGTTCCGTTACCGGGTGGAACAACACCTGTTTACAACCAATCCTTTGGTCAAGGCAAGAGCACGCCTTATCCAAACAATATGCCCTTGTTTGGTCAACGTTCCAACAGCCTGGAATCATTCAAAATCTACAAGAGAAATTTCAAAATCTGATGTACAAGAGAAGCTCACACAAAGAGCAGATTAGTACAAATAAGAACTATGTACTTCAAAAGATAAAATATCAAGAATGAAATAAACTTTTGAAGCTTTTCAAAGAATTCACCAAAATCCTTTTCTCCAGATGAGAAATCTGTAATTCTTCAGGATTTGATGAAGAAAAGATCAGAACAACAATACTTTCAGCTTTGCAAGAGATTTAGTAAGAGATTTTGAGAGCAAGAGAGGTTTGAGAGAGTTTCAATGCTTCGGATAAATTTTTGATTCACAAGAACCATGTATTTATAGGCTTTCAAGTAGGTTCCCTTTTTGTAAGAGTTTCCTTAAAGAGTTTCCCAAGTTGTTAGAAAATTTGGGTTTCAAATGGCTACAATTTAAAAATAAGAGTTTTAAAATTTTTGCCCGTTGAACAGTGTTCAGTCGTCTGAAGTGTCGAGGTCAGTCATCTGAAGTTCCTTAAACCCTTAAAAAATAGAACTGAATACAGGGTCAGATGTCTGAAGTCAGGGTTCAGACGTCTGATTTCATAGGTTCAGATGACTGAAGTCGCAAGTTCAGTTGTCTGAACTCACTGCTGTAACTCTCTGCTTGTTCTGGAAATTCTTCAGTCGTATGTACTTATTCTTCAGATGTCTGAACTTAATGTTCAGTCATCTAAAGTCTCTACTTCAGTCATCTGAATTGGAAAGTTCAGTCAATTGAACTTACTAAAATCTGTTTTATAAAAAGGCTTTCTTTAAAACTATTTTGCTCTCTCATGAATTTTATGAAAACTTAATTCAATATATTTAAATAAGTCTTTAAACCTTGATAATCTCTTAGAAAAAGCTTCAAAATATATTTCAAAGATATTTTGCCTTTCGAAATACTTACAAATATGTTTCCAAGGCCTTCAAGCTTGAGTTCTCTTTGCTCTTGAGATTTTTTGAACAATTTTCTTGAGCTTCAAATATATTAGACCCTCTTTGGATCTTTGAGAAGATATCTTCATACTTGACTTATACTTATTCTTCTCTTAAACCATACTTAAGTTTTTCTTTGAATCACACTTGATCCATATCTCCTAAAACATCAAAACTCAACCTTTTTTAAGTTAAATCATCCTTTGTTTGCTATCACCAAAATCAATTGAAAGACCTTGTTAGGCCAAAAATCTCCCCCTTTTTGATGATGACAAACAAGGAGTAAAGATAAAATGTAAAATGAATTACTCCCCCTTAGTATGAACATTAACAAGCAAGTAAAAAAAACTCCCCTTTGCTAAAAGCCATAGAAAATTTTAAGTTCATATATTCATGTAATTCATATATCCATGTAGTTCATATATAACAAAGAACCAGGTTCACAAGATATGTTGTAGATCCATCAAGATCAAAATTTATTTATCAAGATCAAATTCACATATGTGATTGGAGTTTATGTACTTTTACATAATATAGATTGTAGTTCAAGTTCACATGTACTTTATTTAATCCATTTACTTTCAGGTTTTATCTTTACGAAGCACTACTTTTTCTCCCCCTTTGGCATTAATAAAAAAAATAAGCCAATTATAAAGAACCATCAAAAATCATTTGCTAAGGAGATAATATATATGTCCCATTCAAGAAAAAGTTACATTGAAGCAAGAGGACAGATAAGGTAAGATACATGAGTTGTTATCCTTTTAAAACAAAAATTTACATAGAAACCTAAACTAGAGAACATCTAGCTTTCCTAGTCTTCTTCTACAGAATCATCTCCTTTCTCTGCTTCTTCTCCTCCATCTTCTTGAGTTCCTTCTTCTTCAGTGTTTTCTTCATCACCTTCATTTTCAGAATTTCCTTCATTATCATCATTTTCATCATCATCATCGTCACCATCATCATCATCTGCACTCTGAGGAGCAGAGCTAATGTCCGTGGGATCACTGCTTTTAAAAGTTTTGGCATGATATTTCTCTGTAAGAGTGACCCGTTTATCAAGTGATGTGACCTTTGCCTTGATATTCTGAAGGCCAGTGTGTACTTCAGAAGAGAAACTAGAAAAGTCTTGTTGAAAGGATAAGAACCAAGAAGGAGCTTTTGAAGATAAGCCAAGTTCTTGTGTGGAAGAGGATTGAGCTGCTGTTGATACTGGAGCAGAGGCTGACGCTAAGGCTGAAGCTGAAGCTGCTGCAGATGCAGATGGTGCTTGTGTAGACTTAGCAACTTTCAAATACCATCTGGTACTTCCCTTATCATAGCCCATTTGTTTGAGAGAAGTTTCATTAAAAAAATCATATCGAGTCCTCTTTATGAAAAACTCAGAAACATTGGGAACATTAAGTTGAGTAAAGAGGAGTGTAAGAATTCCTCCATAAGGAAGAATAACTCGATTTGATTCCAACTTAGTCCACATCCAACGGACAATCAAACTAGCCAAATCTAATTTCTTGCCTTTAAGTAGACACCAAAGAACAAAGCACTCGATATAAGAAAGATGATCAAAAGAGCCTTGTTTTGGTAAGATATTAGTTGAAATGAGCTTATGAAGAATTTGGCCTTTTAAATTCAATTGTTTGTATAGTGGAGGATGTGCAAAATAAACAGGCTCATGTTCCATAATCATAGGAAGAAATTCTGCAGGAGGGAATCCTTGTTCTAGGATCCAAGACTGAGTGAACACAGGACAATTAAAATCTCCTTGAGCAATTTTGAAAATAAGAGATAATATTTTAGAATTCAACAAAATTTTATTTCCCTTAACTTCGGAAGTGAAAATCCCATGTTCATATTGCATATTCGCATAGAATATTTTTGACTAAATGAGGAAAACAACCCTTAGGTTGTTGAGTGATAAAGTCATACCATCCAATATCACGAAACAAAGTAAGAATATTAGGAAATTCAGTGACAAAGAATGATACATCCAGGACTTTACCTAAGATGGGTTCTATAGAACTCAAGGAATTTTGATAATGGAGTCGAGCTCGAGGAGCAACTAACCACTTATCGATATTTTGGGTTTCTCTCCCTGAAGAAGGACCTTTGTTCGCAATCTACTTGATTCAAGGCATGGAGATACAGATTTTCAAAAACCCTAGATGTCTGTGAGGAATCTGAGTAGGGTAGAGATTGTGAAGTGAAGGGAAAGTGAGGGAAGATGAAGAGTTTGGAGTTTGGATGAATGAAGCAAAGAACTTCAGAAGTCTGAAGTTAGGGTTTAGTGCACTGAAAATATATAAATCCCCCGACTTCAGATGTCTGAAGTTAAGTACAGAAGTTTGAAGTCTGAAAAATTTGGAAGTTTTAAAGTCAGTATGAGTTCAAACGTCTGAAGCCTTAGGTTAAGTCATCTGAACTCTTCTGCTACTGTGTTCAGACGTCTGGGGTGTGAACATCAGACGTCTGAAGTGTATATGAATTCTGGAATTTTACTTTTAAAACACTTCTCTACTGTGAATTAACTCAAGTTCCCTCCTAATATGTATAAATCTTTCTTCACATAGAGGTTTTGTAAAAATATCAGCCCATTGATCACTTGTCCTTATAAATTCAAGAATTATATCCTCCTTTTGAACATGATCTCTCAAAAAATGATGTCTTATGTCTATATGCTTAGTTCTTGAGTGTGAAATTGGATTTTTAGATATATTTATGGCACTTGTATTATCACACTTTATCGGAATTGTTTTATATTCTAAATTAAAATCCTTTAATTGTTGTTTCATATATAGGATTTGTGCACAACAACTTCCCGCTGCCACATATTCAGCTTCGGTGGTTGATAAAGCTATAGAATTTTGTTTCTTTGAAAACCATGACACCAATGATTGTCCTAAAAAGTGACATGTCCCACTTGTACTTTTTCTATCAATCTTACAACCGGCACAATCCGCATCTGAATAACTTATCATATAAAAATCTGTGTCCTTTGGATACCATAACCCTAAATCAAGTGATCCTACCAAGTACCTAAGAATTCTTTTGACGGCTGTTAAGTGTGATTCCTTAGGAGCTGATTGAAATCTCGCACACATACACACACTAAACATAATATCCGGCCTACTAGCAGTTAAATATAGTAGGGTACCAATAATTCCTCTATAGTGAGTGATGTCTACTTGCTTTCCTTTTTCATCTCTATCAAGACTTGTAGTTGTACTCATAGGAGTTCCTATTGGTTTACTTTGTTCCATGTCAAACTTTTTAAGCATATCCTTGATGTGCTTAGTTTGATTTATGAAAGTTCCATTTTTAGCTTGCTTTATTTGTAGTCCTAGAAAATAATTTAACTCCCCCATCATACTTATCTCAAATTCTTTTTGCATACATATGGCAAATTCTTTACATAGATCTTCATTTGTTGCTCCAAATATAATATCATCCACATATATTTGAACTATTAGCATATCTTTATATTTGGATTTAATGAATAAGGTACTATCAACTTTTCCTCTTGTAAATTCATTTTTAAGTAAAAATTTACTTAATCTCTCATACCAAGCTCTTGGAGCTTGTTTCAAACCATAAAGAGTCTTTTTCAATTTAAATACATGGTTTGGATTTTTAGAATTTTCAAAACCTGGAGGTTGTTTGACATACACTTCTTCATTTATATACCCATTTAAAAATACACTCTTTACATCCATTTAATATAACTTAAAATCCTTATGGGCTGCAGAAGCTAAAAGCATTCTAATAGCTTCCATCGTAGACACCGGTGCAAAAGTTTCATCATAATCAATTCCTTCTTCTTGATTATACCCTTGAGCTACTAACCTAGCTTTATTTCTTACAACAACTCCATTTTCATCCTTCTTGTTTCTAAAGACCCATTTAGTTCCTATGATTGATTTATCTTTGGGTTTTGGTATAAGTTCCCATACTTGACTTCATTCAAATTGATTTAACTCCTCTTGCATAGCTATAAACCATGAATCATCATTTAAAGCATCTTCAATATTTTTAGGTTCATCTTGGGATAAAAAAACATAGTGATTACAAATATTTTTCAGTGAGGCTCTTGTGGTTATTCCTTTTGATGTTTCACCAAGAATTTGTTCTTTTGGGTGATTTTTGTCATATTTCCACTCTTTAGGAAGTTTCATATTTTCAGAAAAATTTTCATTTAGATCATCATTATTCTTTTCCTCTTTTATTTCAAGGTCTTTTTCTTTTTGAAGCATTACTTCTTTTTCATCATTCATGTCTTTGATGTCATAACTATTTGTTTCATCAAAAGTTATATGAATTGATTCCATGATCGTAGAAGTTCTTTTGTTAAAAATCCTATAAGCTATACTGCTTGTAGAATAACCTAAGAAGATATCTTCATTTGATTTTGCATCAAATTTTCCTAGATCATCTTTAGTATTTAATATAAAGCATTTACAACCAAAAACATGAAAGTAGGAAATATTAGGTTTTCTATCTTTCCAAAGTTCATAAGGTGTTTTATCTATTTTTGATCTTATTGAAACCCTATTTACAATATAGCATGCTGTATTTACAGTTTTTGCCCAAAAGTATTTAGGCAAATTATTTTCATTTAGCATTGTTCTTTCCATTTCTTGTAAAGTTCTGTTTTTCCGTTCAACAACTCCATTTTGTTGTGGAGTTCTGGGTGCTGAAAAATTATGCGTTATTCCATGTTCATTACAAAATTTATCAACTTCCTTATTTTTAAACGCTCTTCCTTGGTCACTTCTAAAACTTGTTATATTGTAACCTCTCTCATTTTGTAATTTCTTACATAAGTTTATTAAATGGTTACAAGCTTCATCTTTGTTTACTAAAAAGATTACCCAAGTGAATCTTGAATAATCATCTACTATAACAAAAGCATATTGCTTGCCACCTAAGCTTAAGGTTCTAGTTGGACAAATAAGTCTAGATGCAAGAGTTCTAAAGGTCTTTTAGTGGATATATATTTTTTCTTCTTAAAGCTGGTTTTTACTTGTTTTCCCTTTTGACATGCATCACACACCTTGTCTTTTATGTGTTTAGTATTTGGTAGTCCTTTTACAAGGCTTTTCTTAGATAATTTAGATAGTAGATCCATGCTAGCATGACCTAGTTTCCTATGCCATAACCAACTTACTTCATTCATAGCTGTTAAACAAGTTATGTTTTTATTTGCTATTTTCTCAAGATTTATACAATATACATTATTTATTCTATGAGCCATGAACATGATTTCTTTGTTTTTGGGATTTTGGATAACACATTTTTCCTTCATGAAAATTACTTCAAAGCCTTTATCACTTAATTGACTAATACTTAAAAGGTTATGTTTTAGTCCTTCCACTAATAACACATTGTCTATAGTGAGTGAAGATTCACTGATTTTTCCAATACCAACAATTTTACCTTTGGCATTGCCACCAAAGGTGACATATCCCCCATCCTTCTGTTTTAAAGTAATGAACTTGGTCTTGTCACCGGTTATATGCCTTGAGCACCCGCTGTCCAAGTACCATTTGTCCGTTGTCATTGTTGTCCTAAGGCAAACCTACAATGAGGAATACTATATGTTAGTTTTTGGTACCCAGATTCTTTTGATTTTCTTTATTTTTTTATTAGTTCCACTATTTGCTTTCCATTCTCCTTGAATTTTAACATATTTTCTTTTTAAAGGAAAATTGAACATCACATGACCTTTAGTTTTGCACATATAACAAGTGGTGTGTTCATGTTTGTTATTTGATGAAGTACTAGCATAAAACTTAGCTTCCTTAACAAAATATCCCATGTACAACTTTTTATTCCTCTTATTTGTTTTACCGTTGTAGCCTATTCGTTCTTTGTTTCCATGAAGCCTTTGCTGTCCAATCATCTTTTCAAAGTTTTCTTTACCTTTGGTAAAATCATAGATAATTTTTTCTTTATCCTCAAATTCCTTTTTGAGTTCATTTATTTCTAAATATTTCTTATTCAAGCCTTCTTTATGAGTTTTACCTAACTCTTGTTTTACTATGTTTATTTCTTCTTCCAGCTGCTTATTATAAGTATATCTTTCTTCTTCAATAGCTTTGAATGATTCAAGTTGCTTTACTAGTTCTTGATTTTGATCTTTTAAAGTTATATTTCTTTTAGACACTTTTATAAATCTCTTGTGTGGTGAGAATAATTCAGTTTGTAATTCCTTATAAGAAGGCAAGCTATTACTTGACTCATCACAAGACTCATTTTGAGATTCAGATGAAGAGTAATAAGAATTTGCCTCTTCATTGTTTGCCATGAAGAATATATTCGCCATCTCCTGTTCATTTGATTCGATTTCAGCTTTGCTGGAGCTTGAGTCATCCCAAGTAGCTTTCATTGCTTCCTTCTTTTTCTTTTTGTCTTTCTTGAATAATGGACAGTCCGGTTTGATATGCCTTGACTTTTTGCAATGATAACAAATTGGTAATTGATTCTTTCCTTTAATTTCTTTCCTATTTGTTTCTCCTTTCTCAATTTTCTTTTTGTTAAACTTTCTAGGAAATCTTTTATTTCTTCTATAAAATTTTCCTAATCTCTTAGTAATGAATGCCAACTCGTCTTGATCTAAGTCACTTGTTTCGCTTTCTTCTTCACTAGTGGTATGGCTAGATGCCTTTAGAGCTATGGATCTTTTATGCTTTGGTTCAGGATTTCTTTCTTTCAAGGCCATTTCATATGTAAGAAGTGAACCTATAAGTTCATCCAAAGAAGTGGTCTTAAGGTTTCTACCTTCCGTGATAGCTGTAGCCTTTAGTTCCCAAATGGAGGGTAGGCCTCTTAGGATATTTCTAATCATTTCATATGTAGTATAGGTTTTTCCTAAGGCACTTAAGGAGTTTATTATGTGGGTAAATCTGGTGTACATGCTTGATATTGATTCATCAGAATTCATTTTGAATGCTTCGTATTCGTTTGTTAACATGTCAATTCTATTATCTCTAACATCAACGGTTCCTTCATAAGTTACTTCTAGTTTGTCCCAAATCTCCTTAACTGTTTTGCAGGCCATGACTCTATTAAACTCATTAGCATCTAATGCACAATATAACGCATTTATAGCACTAGCATTAATTTGAAGCATTTTATAATCTACGTCGGTCATGTCTTTCTTTTCTTTTGGAATATGTTTTCCATCAACTACCTTAGTAGGGATAAGTTTCCCATCTAAAACAACTTCCCATGCTTTCCAATCCATGTGTTGGAGATACATTTCCATTCTCTTTTTCCAAAATGTATAATTGTGTCCACAAAAGATTGGTGGACGGGTTGAGGATTGACCTTCACCAAAGGGTGCTACTCCAATATTTGCCATTAAATCTTTTTATAGTTTCTTGTTAGGAATTTCTATAGCTAGGCTCTGATACCAATCGAAATTAGGAATAGCTTCCCAATAGGGGGGTGAATTGGAATCTTTTTATATTTTGATGATTTTTAATCCTTTTCTTTAGATACTGAAAAGAGCACACCAGATAATTTATAAACACTCCTTAAAATACTTGTAATTTAAATAAACAAGACCATCAATATAGCTAAAACAATTTAATCACTCAATCAAGGATAATATTGCTTTTGTTGATTTCCCTGTGAATGTGTATCACCTGCTTTGAATTAATTTTTAGTATGCGCCTCTCTTGATTAAGATTTCTGCAGATTAACCAACGTACTCCTTTTGGGTTTCTGCAAACGGTTAATCGAAACGTACTTTCTAAATACCAAGAATCTTTATTTCTTTCTCTTTGAAACTTGTTACCTGCACTTTGAAATCATACAACACAGCAAGTAAAGTATATAAAATAGAGAGAAAGACACAAGATTTTTATGAGGTTCGACTTCAACATAGCCTACGTCCTCGCCCTTGGCAAAATACCAAAGGTTTCCACTATAGCAGTTCCGTTACTAGGTGGAACAATACCTGTTTACAACCACTCCTTTGATCAAGGCTAGAGCCTGCCTTCTCCAAACAATATGCCCTTGTTTGGTCAACGTTCCAATAGCTTGGAATCGTTCAAAATCTACAAGAGAAATATCAAAATCTGATGTACAAGAGAAGCTCACACAAAGAGCAGATTAGTACAAATAAGAACTATGTACTTCAAAAGATAAAATATCAAGAATGAAATAAACTTTTGAAACTTTTCAAAGAATTCACCAAAATCCTTTTCTCTAGATGAGAAATCAGTAATTCTTCAGGATTTGATGAAGAAAAGATCAGAACAACAATACTTTCAGCTTTGCAAAAGATTGAGTAAGAGATTTTGAGAGCAAGAGAGGTTTGAGAAAGTTTCAATGCTTGGGATAAATTTTTGATTCACAAGAACCATGTATTTATAGGCTTTCAAGTAGGTTCCCTTGTTGTAAGAGTTTCCTTAAAGAGTTTCCCAAGTTGTTAGAAAATTTGGGTTTCAAACGGCTACAATTTAAAAATAAGAGTTTTAAAATTTTTGCCCGTTGAACAGTGTTCAGTCGTCTGAAGTGTTGAGGTTAGTCATCTGAAGTTCCTTAAACCCTTAAAAAATAGAATTGAATACAGGGTCAGATGTCTGAAGTCAGGGTTCAGACGTCTAATTTCACAGGTTCAGATGATTGAAGTCGCAAGTTTAGTCGTCTGAACTCACTGCTGCAACTCTCTGCCTGTTCTGGAAATTCTTCAATCGTCTGTACTTATTCTTCAGATGTCTAAAGTAATTCTTCAAATGTCTGAACTTAATGTTCAGTCATCTGAAGTCTCTACTTCAGTCATCTGAATTGAAAAGTTCAGTCAACTGAACTTACTAAAATCTGTTTTATAAAAAGGCTTTCTTTAAAACTATTTTGCTCTCTCATGAATTTTATGAAAACTTAATTCAATATATTTAAATAAGTCTTTAAACCTTGATAATCTCTTAGAAAAAGCTTCAAAATATATTTCAAAGATATTTTGCCTTTTGAAATACTTACAAATATGTTTCCTAGGCCTTCAAGCTTGAGTTCTCTTTACTCTTGAGATTTTTTGAACAATTTTCTTGAGCTTCAAATATATTAGACCCTCTTTGGATTTTTGAGAAGATATCTTCATACTTGACTTATACTTATTCTTCTCTTAAACCATACTTGAGCTTTGCTTTGAACCACACTTGATCCATGTCTCCTGAAACATCAAAACTCAACCTTTTTCAAGTTAAATCATCCTTTGTTTGTTATCCCAAAATCAATTGAAAGACCTTGTTAGGCCAACATTTAGTTTATGTGTGAGGTTTGTATGGACGAAGTAAGTTTCTATTCTTTATTTTTGTGTTGTAATATTAAATGCTTGGAGACCCATGTGGATAATGGTAGTCTAGAACTCTGGCAATGTATTTGAGGATGTTTAAATTATTTCCGCTGCTTTTATATAATGATTATGGTATTAGGAATATGGATTTTATTAAAGTAGCACCCCAAGCCCCACGTGGTGGGTCGGGGCATTACAAGAGTGCATTCATAGTATTTGAATTTACCTGTAGCATATTTAGATCATTATCAATCATCTCTTTTTCTTCCTTAGGTATTTCTATTATCCACGATTTTAGTGGGAATGTGGTCACCATGTGTGACTGCTTTCCAAGCTTTCCAATCCATGGTATGTAGATAGATTCTCATTCGTTATTTCCAAAAGGTATAATTAACACCGCAGAAGATAGATGGTCTATAAAAGGATTGACCCTCGGCAAAGGGAGATACACTTAGGTGTGCCATAGGAATCTTTATGTAACTTCTAGATTAAGATTTACTACAACCTAGATTTGATACCAATTGAGAATAAAGGTGTAATCCCAATAGGGGGGTGAATTGGGTTTAAAATTTTCTTTACACAACTTTTCATCCAGTATAACCCTTTTACAATCTAAGTTGATTACAATCAAACTATCCAACCAACAACACAATTCTTATCAACCACCTTACCAATAATTAGTGTAATGTAAAGATGATGTTACCAATTCAACTTTTAGTACTTTAATGGATAAAAATTTCAAATCAGATTTTATTTTCAATATATATGAAAGACAATATTAGTTTCAAAAATTTATCTTAGGCACGTTGCAATTTTGCTTTAATAGAATTATTTCACAAGATTAAACTCATTTATAATATTCAACAATTCGGTATTCAAATCCAATACTTCAATACATAGCCAAATTTCAGAATCAATTATTCGTCTCAACAATGAACAATATTAACTTCAATAGATAATCTCGATAGACCATTCTGAAGTGTCCTGCAATATGATTACCTAATATTTATATCAACTGTTTATTCAACAATTTAGATTTCAAAGCTTTAACTAAATATTCAATCCAATCAATCTCCTTGATTCAATCAGTATTCAACAATATCCTAACTTTCAACAAGTTCTCAGTAAATATTTAAACAATCATGCAATTAATATGTTTGCAATAATTTAAAGAGATTAAGCGAATAAGAGAAGAACACCAAATTTTTACAAGGTTCGGCCAACGGCCTATGTCCTTGCCCTAAACAACTGCTGTGAGGATTTAACTTTCTAACTTATTTCCAGGCTAAGTTACAACCTCTCTGTATTAGGTGGAGATCCCTCTCTAAGAAGAATACCCCTTCTCATAGGCAACGATCCAACAACCCTGAATCGTCAAACAATAACAAGAGAAACAAGAAACAATCTTGTGTACAAGTAGAAATCTCAACAAAAGTAGAATAGTATAGTTGAATATCAATATACTTCAATCAAGAATCAATATAGAAAGATGAAGCTCAGATGATTATCACCAAAATTTGTATTTAGGATTGAAATTCTTAGTAGAAAATGATCAAAAACAGTGAGTAGTATCAGCAAGAACACAGTAGGTACCTCATGTAGAGACCCATAAAATTTAATTTATGAAAATAATAAAGGAAAATAAAAGAAAGAGAAAGAAATTGAAGGGAAAAAGAAATTTAAAAGGGATCAGTAAGGATTCGTCGACGAATCCATGGTCTTTGTCGACGAACATCCTTCTTGATCTTGTTGACGAGAACATGTGTCTCGTCAACGAGAAAAAATCGAGAGCAGAGAATTTCAGGCCATTAAGGGTTCATCAATGAACCCATTATCTTTGTTGACAAACGTCCTTCTATGGATCATTGACGAACCTATTCTTCGTCAACAAACTCCCTTCTGTGACTCATCGACGAATGCACATGTCTCGTCGATGAAGCCACGTGGCCAGCAGTCTATATATATGTTAAAAAT
This sequence comes from Malania oleifera, assembly GCF_029873635.1. Lineage (NCBI taxonomy): Eukaryota > Viridiplantae > Streptophyta > Magnoliopsida > Santalales > Ximeniaceae > Malania > Malania oleifera. Next base: position 14,081,077 of record NC_080428.1, read on the forward strand.
TAGATTTTTCAGTGAGAAACTCTTCTCTCTCTTCTCTCTCTCTCTCTCTCTCTCTCTCTAGGTTTGGCTCCTTCCCTTTCTCTCATCGATTTCAGCTCTGTTTTAGCCCATTTTGATGATCAAAAGCTACCACGGGGTTTATGGGGAGAATCTCTACAACTTAATCGGAGCGGATCATTGATTTTGGGTTCTGGGGCACCATCCCAAATCCAGGGTAAGTGAGATATTTTCGGGTTTAATTGATTATTTGGAGTATGTGAGCCTAGGAAATGTAGTAGATGAAAAATATACTGGGTTTTAGTTGATTGATCTGGGGATAATGCGATTTCAAGGTTTGGAATTCTGAACGCCGCGGGCGTGGTTTAGGGTTTTCAACAGGCATCTTGAGAAACAGGTAAGGGGATAGATTAAGTCAGGTATTTTTAGAAAATTAATTATTGAATATACAATATTTGATTCAAAAATTTATATATGATTTAGTATAGTCTTTGGGAATACTGATGTTGAATTGAGGAAACGCTGAAAATAAATTTAATATTATTTTTGTCAGCAAAATATGTTTTCTCAGGCCAAATAATTTATTACAGAATAGTACTCACTTATGTGTGGCATGAGTATTGATTTTATTGTAAATAATGGTATGTCAGGATATTTTATGATTTCATTGAATAAGCATGATGTGAAGACAATTTTTTTTTTCTTTTAGAAAAACTATAAAAGGTACAGGAATTATATTTTCAATATATTATGATATTTTAGTCGGCATAGATGTCATGATAATTTAGCTAGCATAGATGTCGTGATAATTTATCCGGTGTAGATGTCGTGATTATTCAGCCGGCGTACATGTCGTGATTACTCAGCCGGCCCAGATGCTGTGATTATTCAGCCGGCCTAGATGTTGTGAACAGATTTATATGTATAAAAGTTTATTCAGAAATTATGATATGATAGATTTTATGCAGAAATATGAAATGAGATATATTTCAATTATATATTATATGAAATATACCATATGGTATCAGAATTTCTGATGGATTAAGTATGTTATTAGCACGGTACCGTAGCTAGCTAGCCAGATCAAATAATGTAACCCCTGTGTGCCGACCCGAGAAGTGTTGCGGAGAGTAGGATGGGTGGACCAGGTTGGTGTTAGCTTATAGTGTAACCCCTATGTGTCGACCCGAGAACTGTTGCAGTGAGTAGGATGGGCGGACCAGGTTGGTAATATTTGACAATGCAACCATACTATTCAAAAAGTGTTGGGTCAAAGACCGATTAGCCCCGAAGTGTTGCGAAGAGTAGGATACCCACTGTGTGCCAACCCAAGAAGTGTTGCAGAGAGTAGGATGGGCAGACTAGGTTGGGTGGGCAATTGTGCGTAGTTATGTCATGTTTGACTTAGCCTGGCAGGTTAGCCAGGGTTAAGTCTAACCCACAGGCCGCACAACCAGAATCATGCGGGGTTATTTCATGATAGACAATTATCAATCCAAGGTATGATTTCAGTAATATACAGATTTAATAGATGATTTATATGTTATGAACATTTATTATAATATAGTATGCTTATCTTTAAAAGTACAGATTTCCATGTGTTATCAGTTACTACTTAATATATTACAGTTATATTGCTTGTAGTATATGTTTATAACATTAAAAAACTCATGTTGCTACACACTGATATTAGTCTATCTCCTTTACTAAGAGGTGTCTCACCCCAATAATACAAACATTTCAGGAAACCTAGATAGACGAGCGGAGCAAGCTTCAAGATAGAGGAGGCTGATAATGCTACCCCAGTTGCAGGATAAGTAGTCAAGTCGGGATCAAGATGGATTTTTGGGTATGACTTTAGGATTTGTGGTCCTTTTTGGGATGTATATGTGTATATATGGAAACAGTAAAACTATAGTATTGTGTATAAGTTAAGTATATTACGGTTTCCACTGCTTAGTTGACATGTATGTATAAACAAGTGAATCCCCGGTACCTATGGGTCTAGGTTGACTTTGACTACGTGTTATAGTATCAAAGTATAACAGAATTTTCGAGGCATTACACTTCAGCAAAAGTATTAGCAAGATAACTTTGAAAAGTAGAAAGAATTTTCTTGAATGCTGATAGTTGTTGTTTTTAATTTTTGATATTTACATGTATTTATAGATATAAAAAGCACATTTTCGTATTCCCTAAGTTACTTGTAGTGTTTCCCAAGTTTTGACAAAGTTTGGAACCAAGAAATCAATAATGGAAACTTTCCCTCGCGGTTTAGAATTTAAAATCCCGAAGGTTAGTCAACTGTGACCAGAGGTTAGTCACCTTATCCTTTATAATTCAACATATTTTTCAAACACAAAATGGGGTTAGTCGACTGATCTTGAAGGTTCAGTTGCCTATCTTAGTTCTGTTTACTGTTCTTAAAAACATAGAAAATGTCAGTCGCTTGATGATGTTGCATCAATCGCCTGTCCTTCATTCAGCTTACGTGTTTTTCAAATTTTGATTTCAAAACTTTACTTGGATCTTGGAAAAACATAAGAAAAACTTTAAAAAAAATTTCCATGATTTTAAAATAAGGTCTCTAGGTCAAAAATAATTCCTAAGAGCTTCATATGTTAATATTGAACTATTTGAAGTACGTACATGAGACTTGTATATGATAGAACTATCTTAAACACTAAGTCTTCATGCTTCAGGTTCCATGATATGTCCAATCTTGAACTTCTTCCTTCAGTATGCTTTAACTTCCTTCATAGCTCATTAACTTAAGTACATACTTCATCAAGCTCTTCAAGCACATAATCTCGATCTCATAAGCTCTTCTTAAGGTCCTGAAATATGCTTTAACAATCATGTCAAATACCCTTAATTTGTTGTCATAAAAACGAGATTAAGCCTTGTAAGGCCAACAATTTAATTAAAGGAAAATCATGACTCCCAGTCAACTCCAGGTTGAGAGTAATAAACATGTGATAATTTTATTTATGGCCTCAAGCTATTAAATAGCCGAAAGACTCTTAAAGAATAGGCAATGTCATATTCTTGGGGAAAGGAAAATTACACTTGCATAATTCTAGCAAAAATTTATTGAAAGGAAAGAACATTGACTGAAATGAAATGACATAAAAAAAAATAACATTGAATTTAATTGATTGATGGTAAGCATAAATCACTCCCATCATTGATGGTAAGCACAAATCACTCCCATCATTGATGGTAAGCATCAATCACTCTTATCCCATGATGCTTGGTCCCTAACAACTCTTCCCTCCTTAAAAATTTCCTTGTCCTCAAGGAAAAAGTGTGTCTTCAATTTTTTCAGATTCTCCCTTGTGGTATCAACAGGAGATAGATTTTGCTAATGAACAAGAACCCCAGTATTTCCCCTTTTCTTGTGAGTTTCCAAAATGGCTGGAGGAAGTGGGTGGAGTGTAGATTCAACTGGTAATTCAGGTAGAGTGGGAGAGATTTCGTCTTGATTTCCAATCCTATTTTTTAGATGAGAAACATGCAAAACTAGATGTATTTTAGATTCTTAGGGTAAATCCAATTTTTATGCCACGGTGCCAATCTTGGATAGGATTTTAAATGGACTAAAAAATTTGGGAGTAAGCTTCAGATTTTTTCGTTAAGCCAAGGAAAGCTGGCGACATGGGCACAATTTTAAGTAGACAAATTTTCCCACGTACAAATTCCTCCCCATGCGCTTCTCATCATAATATTTACTTATTCTCTCCTTTGAAATTTTCAAGTTGGCTGTGACATCCCTAATCACCACATTCCTTTTAAGTAAAAACTTGTTAACGGACTCCACACGCGAGGTGCCATGAACATAGGCAAGTAAAGTGGGAGGCTTGCGCCTATAGACAATTTCAAAGGGTGTCTTCTTGGTGGAAGAGTGAATGCTCATATTGTAACAATATTTTGCCCATGTAAGCCAAACCGTCCAAATTTTAGGCTTAGAACTCATGAAACATTGCAAGTACATCTGCAACATCTTGTTGACCACCTTAGTTTGTCCATTGGTTTGTGGGTGATAAACAGAGCTGAAATTGAATTTAACTCCATTTAATAGGAATAAATTCTTTGAAAAAGAACTTGTGAACACTAGGTCATGATCACACACAATAGACTTGAGCATGCCATGAAGCTTGAATATTTCGGAAAAAAATGTTTGGGGAACTGTGGTGACTGTGTAAGGGTGTTTAATGGCAATAAAATGTCTATATTTGGATAATCGGTCAACTACCACAAAAATGGTAGAATTACCTCTAGATGTTGGCAAACCATTCACAAAATGCATGGAAATATATGTCCACACATGACGTGGAATTGAAAGAGGGCTGAGTAAACTAGCGGGTTTAACTTAGTCCACTTTGTTTTTTTGACAAACATCACACTCTTGAATAAATTTCCATACATGCCTCTTCATGCTCTTCTAATAAAAAATTGTTTTGATTTTGTAGAGAGATTTGTGGAGCCCTTCATGTGTGTTGGAATGGGATTCCTTGATTATAGGCATAATCAATTCGGATGTGGGCAAGAGGTAAATCCTATCCTTAAGAAAAATCAATCCTCCCTTGAATAGCCACGATTGTAATAACCCAAAATTTTTATTTTTTTTTTGAATAATTAATAAATTAAAATTATTAATCAATTAATTAGTTAAACATTATTAAATTAATGTATTAAATAAACAAATAAAGGAAATAGAAAAAAAATTAAATTAAATTAAAATTATTTATTAGTAATTAATTAGTTAAACATTATTAACTTGAATTAATTAAGTTAAGTAAAATGGTGATTATATATATATAAGTTAAGTTAAGGTAAGTTTAAAAAAAAAAAAAAAAGATAAAAGAAGGAAGCTGAAGCTTCCTGTTGATAGAATTGCAAAGATCTCTCTCAGACAGTCTGCTCGCCTCTCTCTCTCTCTCTCCCTTCATTTCTCGATGGATATTCAATCGATAGGGAAACAAAATGTGTCGTTAGATTCCTAACTCTGCCACCGACATTTCTACTAGAGCGGATTTGTCATGGGAGCGGCGTAGGCACCATTCTTGTGGTAAGGAAGCTTTTCCTTAATTTCTTAATTTCTTGTTAAATCTGCCATTAAATCGATGATCAGACACCACCACGGGGTCCTAGTCATGATCCTCGTCATTTTGACATAAGTGAAGTTCCAATTGGGGTTTTCTAGGCCCTACTCCAAAGCAAGAGTGGGATTTGGAAAATTTGGTAAATTGATTATATTTAAGGGTATATTTATTTATTTAGAATTTATGGCCCTAGGAAATGTTAAAATAATATTTTATTTAGGGTTAATTTAATGGAATTAGGATTTTTGATTCAGGGTCCAGGTGAGCGCTGCAGATATTTTTCGGGATCCTTGTTGGCGTAGTTCAAGAAATCAGGTAAGGGGAAATTATATATTAAAGCAGATTTTTTGAAATTAAAGGTAATAAATTATGTTATAATATACGTATGTTTTGGTGTGAATTATTAAAATGCCAACCATGTAAAACTATGGTTTCTAAGCCTAGGACCATTTATTTAGTTATGTATCTGTGAGAATTAACTGAAGAAAGTGGAAGGAATTTTCTAGATAATTACGTAAGAAATGAAAAATGTATTTTCAGCATATAAATGTTAAATGTGGGTTGGCCTATTTTACAAGAACATGTATGAATTTTTACTGTTAAATTGTGTGGCATGAAATTTTGTGCAAATATATGTTAAATGTATGAGATGCAGGCTAAGTAAGTAAGACGTTATGAATAAAATGTGATATGGATGATGTTGCCTGTGTATGTTAAATGCAACCATGTAAATGTAAGACAGTTAAAATACAGTCATGTTAGTAGATCTAGCTCATTTCTATGTGGACTAACTGATGACGGCTAAAAGGAGCTGTGTTAGCAGATTCTAGCGCATTTCTCTGTGGACTAATTGATGATGACTAAAGACCAGTTGTAGTACGAAGGAATGAAATGAAAACGTTATGCAATGAAATGAAAATGGAATGACTATGTAATGAAATGCAATGTGAAACGTGAATGATACAAATGGGAAAGAGTCACTTATAATGCAATGTTAAGCTATGAATATGAACTGATGTGTATGATTGAATAATGATAGAAAAAATGATGTATTATGATATTAGAAGTATGTAAGTACGTAGAACATGTTACAATTGGGTGAGGCGTACCTTTCGCCTGAGGGCTTGCTGAGTAAGGCAAGTGCACTAGTAGCTACAGATGTGGCAGTAGCCGCATAACGTACTAGGGCAAAGGGAACCTACTTGTATGGGTCAGTAGTCTTCCTTATCCTTAAAGCCTTTGCCAGTAAACTATTGTTGAACTGTGTAAGTACAAGATTAATCTTATACTTAAGGGCTTACTGAGTAAGGTGAGTGCTCTAGAATGTTTTAATTGTGACCTTAGGGTTACCTAAGTATCAAAGCAGAGGGGTGCTACTTGTATGGGCGAGTAATCACCCCTATCCTTGGGTAATCTCGTGGGTAAATCTCTGCATATGATTGTTTGGGTTCAGAAAATGGTTTTAATGTTATGATAATGATTAGCAAATGTATTTAAAATGATACCTATATAACTCATGTTAGCCACACGCTGTGTTTAATATATTGTTTCTTTCCTTACTAAGATGTGTCTCACCCGAATATGAATTTATCTTTTTCAGGATTTCCTTGAGATCGAGCTTTGAGAGCTCGAGGTTTTTATAGCATTATTGGGAAATAGAAAATGAAAAGGGTATATTTCTATGTTAATTTTGGGAAATGTAAATATTTATGTTTTATATCTTTATGTTTTAAGGCCATTGAGTAAGGAATGATTGTGAAAATACTGAAATATTTTGGGAGTTATGTAGATTTATGGAAATGCAGGTGATGGATGATTTATTATGGATTATAGTTAGAATTAATAAACTATGGTATTATGTTATATGGAGATTATGTTTATGTTTTCCGCTGCATATATATTGATTTATGGATTATTAGGGATTTTATCCGATATAACGCACCGGACCCAGGATTAAGGGTTCGGGGCATCACAACAATCCCAATGCTTCTCTTTCCTTGATGTTCTCCATCAAATCCTACAAGTGGGGGTTAGCCAAAATTTCAAATTCTATGGGATCCACCCAATTAGGAATAGGAGAAGATATTCCACATGCTTGAATTTCAAAATTTCGTGAAAGGCTATCAACAACTGAATTTTTCTTGCCTTTTTTCTAATGAATTTGAAAATCAAATCCTAAGAGCTTCACAAACCATTTTTGTTAAACGGGCATAGTAATTGTTTGCCCCAACAGAAATTGCAAGCTTTTTTGGTCAGTCTGGACAATAAATTTGGCTCCTAAAACGTATGGACGCAATTTTGGACCGCCTTAACCAAGGCCAACATTTCCTTCTCATATATGGATAAAGCAAGATTTTTGCCATGTAGATCATGTCTAAAAAAAGCAATTGGTCAATCTCCTCGCATGAGCACTGCACCCAAAATGATGGGGATCAACATGCACCTCGAGTATCTTTCACGAATATTGTGACACGTGGGCGACCACCCGAAGTCCACCATTGGATGTGAACTTTATTTGTAGGTGCTTTAAAGTTCAAGCCTAAATGATCACTTAATGGAATTTTACATTGGATGGGCTTGAAGAATGAAATGAAGGACTTAAGCTTTGGAGCATGGAATTGAAGACCACTTGAAGATCCATGAAATATTGGACCAAAAGCACCCCTTCCCCCCTTGAATTCGACAACTACATGGGGAGACTCAAAATTGGAGATTCTCTTGGAAGCTAGCTAGGAAATATGATGAAAACTTGCAAGTCAAAGGGTCTTGGTATTTCAAGAAGCATTTATTTCATTTTAAGTTCCTAGACTCCACTATCATAATTATTCTAGTTCCTAGGCACTTATTTCCTATGACAGACTATTTCTTAGGAACCTCATTATCTATGTTTTAAATATTTTATTCTATTTTTTTATTTTCTTTAATCTCTTAAGAAGCCATGTGCAGGTCATGTGCATACTCATGTAAGGCTATAAATATGTCATCACTAGTATTGTAAAATGGCTCTTTGCATTATTAATTAAAAGAAGCCTTTGATTGAGCTTGTGAAGCTTGTTCCTTTCCTTGTGATTAAGTAGTGTGAGGTTACGTTCCATCTCTCTAGAGATTGGGTGGTGAGAGACCACGAAAAAATCAACGTCATCATCAACTCTCCATGCCCTACTCCTCTTTCATAGCTCACGTCCACAAACTTCCTCAAGCTTCATTTTTGTCTCATGATTCCTAAGGATCAACTAGCTTGTTTGTGGTGCGATCGAGTACCCGTGTGCCTTGGGGTTTGTCATTCCGAACCTCTTGGTAAGCTCATTTCAATTCCTTGTTTGTGACCATCTAAAACAACCCCTAAAAGTCCCTTGTAAGCCTTGAAACCCTACTCGAATCCTTTATTGAAAACCTTGTTCATTCTCTTTGAATCTTCCTAGATTTTCAACATGAACATGTTTGCTAGTACCGTGCTTGGGGATATTTTATTTATATGCTACGACTTGTGATTTAAGACTTCTAATATGACATATTTTAAATTGAACTTGATTACTTGAATGAAATAATCAACTAAGGACTTTTAAATCAAATCATATACGTTTTCAAAATCTCAACAACTCGCGATCACTAGAATATGTTTGTGATGTTCATGCTTTGTTAATTCAGTTCTCCCTTTAGATTGTGATATTGTGCATACTACAAAAATGGTCAACCATAGGACTAGGGCTACTTAAAACTGTTCTACATCACAAACCCACGCCGGAGGCATTATATTCCATAATGAACGGTTGTAAAAAATCCAGAAGAGGCAATAAGGATCCGGATGTCATCACCCTTTTTAATTCTTCAAAAGCTTGTTCCGCCATAGAGGTCCATCTAAAGGAATCCTTCTTGAGTATATGGGTCAATGGTTGCGCAATGATGCCATAGTGGTGGATGAATTTTTGGTCATAACTAGTGAGGCCCAAAAAACCTCGCAAGCCCTTCAATGTAGTCGGCTTGGGCCATGTCATCATAGAGGATATTTTTTTCCGGATCCATGGCCACTCCACAATGAGAAATTAAATTCCCCAAGCAGCCAACTTCCTTTTGCAAAATTCGAATTTTTTCTACTTGACAAAAAATTGGTTAGCGTGCAAAATGTGTAGCACATGCTGCACATATAATAAGTGATCCTTCCATGACTTACTAAAAATAAGGATATCATAAAAAAAAATACCAAAACAAATTTATGAAGAAATGACTTGAATGCCTCATTCATCATGCTTTAAAAGTGGCAGGTGCATTTGTAAGGCCAAATGACATGACCAAAAATTCATAATGGCCTTGGTGCGTGCGAAAAGCCGTTTTCTTGATATCACCGGGGTGCATACGAATTTGATGGTATCCCGACCACAAATCAAACTTTGTAAAAAATTGTGCCCATGTAATTCATCCAATAACTTGTCGACGATGGGTATCAGGAACTTATCCTTGACTATAATGTTGTTAAGTGCCCGATAATTGGAACATAGTCGTCACGAGCCATCATGTTTTTTGACCAATAATTCAGAAGAGGAATAGGGGCTTGTGCTAGGCCTCACCACACTGGATTATAAGAGCCCCTTCACCATTTTCTTAATTTCATCTTTTGGGTAATGTGGATACCGATAAGGCTTGATCGAAATTGGATTAGCTCCCTATAGCAATGGAATCTTGTGATCTTGAGAGTGCTGAGGTGGCAAGCCTTGAACCTCTTGGAAAATGGCTGAATATTGATTCAAAATGTTCACCAAATCCGGATTTAATTGATTAACTGCAGCTCCTTGCTTCTTTCCAAAATTTAAGGAATTGAGTTGTAATAAAAAAAGCTCTTTTTCCTTCTTACGACTGCTCTCCCAAATCATGACCACCTATGATTTTATTGCTACGCCCTTTTGTCCCATGCAACTCCATTGTTTTTCCCTTCCATCACTGCATTCATAGCTCATTGAATTCCCAAATAATTAGACCCAATATTTTTAGCCATTGAGTTCCAAAAATGGCATCACATCCTTCCGCGGGTAAAAGGAAAAGATTCACGTGGAATTGAATCTTTTGCACAGAAATAGGGAGATTTTAACACAATCCTTCGCTCTTCATTTTATTTCCATCTGCCGCTTACTCCAAAAATTCTCCCTTTTTTGTGGGATAAATTCTCATTTTGGTAGCTAACTCTGAATTCAAAAAGTTATGGGTGCTACCAAAATCCACCAATATTTTAACCACAAAATCTACAATTTTACCAAAAAAACGAATGGTCTAAGGTGTCGCATTTCCCAAAATAGCATGAAAACTAATTTCGGGAATCTCCTCTTCCTATTCCTCCTCTACGGTAGTCTCAACCAATGACTCATATATGGATGGAAAAGTTCCTTCTATTAAAACTAACTTCTTGAACCGATGGCCCAGGAAAAATATTTCATCACAAATGAAGCATAGTTTGCGCGTTATCCTTTCTTGAAACTCGGTCAGGTTCAACCTCTTGATGGTGGGGTTACGGGCTCAGGCAAGAGATGCTGAGGGTAAGGGTGGCTATCTCATGATTAATGGGGCCTTTCGAGGTTCCACATACCCTCCCTTTCGTTGGTCGTATATACAATACTTATAGAGCCATGCAAGACCGATAGCGGTGGACAAGGAAATTGGATTTCATGCTTGCACATTAACTCAAATTTCCTCCTTTAACCCTCTCACAAAGCACCCAACTTGTTGTTCTTTGGATAAATGGCCAGCTCGATGCAACAAACGATCAAACTCCATTTGGTAATCACAGATGCTTCCCGTTTGTTCAAGCTTTGTGAGATCCCCAAAAAAATTTTGGTATCTCGAACACCTATAACATAAATGCATCTCACACTTGAAAACCTCCCAATTGAAACCTTCCCTCCGATGTTTGAATCGTTGATACCACAATTGGACATCACCATCCAAGTGGTAACCGGCCATGGGAAGTTTCTCCGCCTCTTTCGTGCATTGGAACTCGAAAAATTGCTCCACCCAAAAAATCCACCCAGTTGGATCTTCCGTGCCATCATAGCATGGAAAGTCCAACTTTGTGATTTTGGGTGCAAGACAGCCTCCTCCTGAGGGGCTACGATGGGGCCTATGAGAAGACTTGGCATCGTTGTCATGTCCTCACCGTGCGTAGAAAAACGAGCAAACATGTTCTCCATATGCTTTAAGAGGCGCTCTTCACTAGCCCTCATGGCTTGTTGTAGTTCATTTTGGCCCACAGCCAATGAGCCAAGCTCGTTCTCCACTTGCTCAAGGCTGTGGTTGGACATGCTTGGCTCTAATACCAAGTTGTTACGTGCCATAGTTTGTGATCTCCTAGTGGGTTTATGAATGGGTAGAGAACAAGGATCCTTCTTGCGTTTTCTACCTATGATGGCAAGTTTGTAGGATACTTTGAGGGATCCTAGGCGTCCTTAGATTGGTTTAATTTGAGGAAAACCATGAATCCCAGTCAACTCTAGGTTGAGAGTAATAATTATGTGATAATTTTATTCATGGCCAGCTATTAAATAGTTGATCGACTCTTGATAGAATAAGCAATAACCTATTCATAGCGAAAGGAAAATTACACTTGCATCATTCTAGCCCAAATTTATTAAAAGGAAATAGCATTGATTAAAATAAAATAACATTAATTTTAACTGATTGATGGTAAGCATCCATTACTCCCATCCCATGATGCTTGGTCCCTGACATCTTCTTTCTAATGATGATGATAACGGTAAATGCTCACTAGAAGGTGACTTCGATGATGGTGATGGAGAAGTAGGCACTTCAATGGATTTATCTTCTTGCTCCTTATTCTCTTTAAATGGAGGAAGGATGCTATACTTCTCCTCTTGAGTGTTCCTATCGTATGTGCTTGCCTTATTGAACTTAACATTTCAATTTATGATAAAATTTTCACTGCTTGGACTGTAGAACTTGTATCCCTATGAATATTAGTCATACCCAATGAAGGCATATTTCTCACTCTTGTCATCCAACTTGGAATGCTTTTGATATGCTACATGCGCATATGTTATACTCTTGAAAACCCATATTTTAAGAGACACTTAGCTTTTTACACTCCAAGATTTTGTGGGGCTTGATTCCGCACAATTTCTAGTCACACGCTGGTTTGATATGTTGCACAATCTAGTTTTTAGGCCCAAAATTCTTTAGTCATTTTCTTACTTTTCAACATACTTCTTGTCATATTAAGAAGTGTTCTATTTTTGCACTTTTCATTTTGTTAAGGAGACCTTGGAACTATCAAAGGATGATGTAATTCATTTCTTTCATTCTATTTCTTGAATTCATTTGATGTGAATATTCCTCTTCTATCTAAACACGTAACTATGATTTCATAACTACTTTCTTTTCTTTTTTTTAACAAAAATATTAATTTTTTAAAAAATTTCGAACACCTTTGCTTTTTTTTTTTTTGGTTTTTTGAAAATAGACCCAAGTCTTTCCACTAAAATCATTAATGAAGAGCAAAAAAAAAAAAAAAACCTTTCTTACCAAGTGATAGGGGATTGATCAACCCACACACATCAATGTGGATAATCTTCAGTGGCTTCTTCGCCCTCGTGTTTGCTTTTTTTTGGAAAATTGTTCTTGTACTATTTACCAAATACACATCCTTCGCATAATTGGTGGGGAGGTTCAACCAAAACTAAATATTTCACCATCTTTTTCTTCTTCATCAATTTCAAACTATTAAAATTCACATGGTCATAGCTAAGATGCCAAATCCAGGAGGAATCATTCAAGCAAACCTTAAAAAAATATAGCAACATCACTGTGAATGTTTAATTTAAACATTCTATTTTCCATCATTATCATTTTTGCCACTAAACAACTTTTAGGATTTTTTATCAAAAGGTCACGATCTTTCATATGGATATCATATCCTTATTCTAAAAGTTATCCCAAACCTAAAATGTTATTCTTCATATTTGGCACATAGTATACATTAGTGATGAATTGATTCCTTCCATCTTTTAGGCGAAATAATATTTTGCCTTTCTCCTTTAGTTGAATCTTGGACAAGCCTCCAAATGTAACATTCCCACTTACCGATTCATCTAGCTTAACAACCAAATTCTTGTTTCCACACGTATGATTACTTGATCCATTGTCAAGATACCATGTGCTCTTTTCTTATTCTCTTTATCCTTTCTATGGTCGAAGTAGAGTAGGCTTCTCTTGATTACGTGTCAAAGTTGCGTATTTAGGTGTTTAAAATAATGAATTAAGGATTGCAATTTCACTTAAAAGCCTAATTAGTTCCAATATTTCAATATTAAACTCAATTTATAGTATTTGAATTTTTTATCCTATACTTGCCTTAAATTTATGAGTTTTTGTATTTAATTATTGCAAGGTATTTTGGGAATTAAAGAAGTGAAACAGGCCATGAGAAATTATGCAAATGAAGGCATTAAGTGCAAAACGAAGCTAATTGGGCAATTATGGATAGTTTCAACATTGCTTCATAACTTGGGAATAACTCTCTCGTCTATGCTCTTATTGAGATGATTCAAGATGCTGTGCAATGCCAAGAAAAGACTCTACAACTTTCATGTTTTTAGTTTTGAGAGATACTGGCTGCATCAAGGTCGAAATCAAGCTTGAAGTTGTTGTACTTGCACAACACAAGGAGGCATGTGGGCCTAATATATTGCATGTGGGTCGTGAAATAAAAGAAAATTAAAGGAATGGGCTGGAGTCTTGACTCACTTTTAAGCAATTGGATTTCACATGAAGGCCCAATTGTTTGTATGGGCCATGCAAACAAATTGAGTGGGCTGTCGTAAAAATTAAAGGACGGGCTGTTGTGCACAACATTTAAAAAAAAAAAAAAAAACAAGGAAAAAGAAAAATAAAAAAGAATAGGGTTTTCAAGGAAGAGGTCTTGGGTGTTCTTTTTGGGAGGGTAGCCGACAGCAAGGGGGAACCAAGGAAGCTGCTGTGCAGCAGCTTTTGCAGGAGGATCCCGAAAAGAGCTGATGTGCTCTCTCAAACATGGCCACATCCATCTCTCTCTCTCTCTCTCTCTCTCTCTCTCTCTTTCTCTCACCTTTTCCTATCCTTTGTTTATTTACTTTTTGTTTTGCTTCATTGTCATTTCAATACCTATTTTAATTTTTAGTTTGAGTTGATTATTGAATTGAGTATTTTTGTTTAAAGTTATTATTAGGTTTGTTTATGTTTAAGATATTGTCAGATTAAGTTTATTTGCAGTTAAGCTATTGTTGAGTTTGTTTTATTTTTGTTTAAGAGATTGTCGGACTTATTTTTTGTTTAAGTTATTAATGTGCTGATTTTATTTTTTGGTTTACTTTATTGTTCTTTCAAAATCTTGTTGGTTTGAGTTTATTTTATTGTTGAATGAGTTTTATTAGACAAAGTTCTTATTTTTGGGTCATTATTTGAATGTTTAAATATTGAGTTGTTTGGGTTGTTTTATTTTCATTTTATTATTTGAATGAACCGTTGGATGAGTGATATTAGTTGAGTTGGTTTTGTCGTCGTTTATTTATCGTTATTCATTTTTTGTCGTTAACTTTATGCATGTTATTTCCGTAGTTTATGTTTTGCATTGTTTTAATTTCGTTACAAATTCCCAAAAACCCAAAAATATGAATCTGAACTATGTTCAGTAAATGTTCTTTTTATTTTCTCCTTACCGTTTTAATGCGAGTTTGAAATTAATCTACATTCCCTGAGAAGATGATCTGACCTTTTAGAGTTAATTATTATGCGACAGAACTCTTCTACTTGGGATAGCCTTTGTGCTACTCATTTTAGAGTGAGTCACCTCCTTTTCCTCTTCTTCTCCAACACAATTGTCCATTTCTTTAACATTGTTGGGAGTTATACACTCAAATGAATAATAACCATATCTATTGCAATTATAACATCTAATTTAACATTTGTTATACCTTTTTCTTCTCAAATTTGATCGTCTTCCACATCCTCAAGTGAATTGATAATTTTGTTCTCTCATCATTGTTGGATGATATAGAATCACATATTTTCCTCTTCCTCGACCTCAACCAAATCCATTTCCATAATCTCTTCTTTCATAAGTTTCTTCTCTCTCCTTGCAAGAAAGTTCGGTTCGAAGAGCCTCCTCCAATGTTTCTTGCTTCTTCTTAATAAACCTCTCTTCATTGGCTTGCAAAAATCCTATAAGATGATCAATTGTCATGGACTCCAAATCCTTAGATCCTTCAATGGCTTTCCAAAACATAGTTGAACTTTAGGTCCAATGATGGGATATTTTTTTTTCTATCACTGGAGCATCTTTTAAATGTTCACCATATCTTCTCAATTGGTTAAAAATACCCAAAACTCTTGAAAAATAATCTGAAACTGATTCAAAATCTTTCATGTGGTGTGTTTTAAACTCATCTCATAGTGCTTAAAGATGAACTTTCAGCACTTTATGGACTACTTTTTGGGGTTTTTTTTTTTTTGTAGATTGTCCCATGTTTGTTCAGAGGAAGTCACATTTGCAAAATTTTCAAACAAACTTCATCCAAACCTTCATATGTGAGGGTGAGAGCCTTCTGATCCTTTTTTCTTGAATCTTTTAAAGCATCCTTTTGTGCATGATTCAAGGTAACCTAATCTTACAGATCTACATAACCTTTTTCAATGATCTCCCAAACATCTTGAGATCCAAGTAAGGCTTCCATTTGAATACTTCAATTATCAAAATTATCTTTGGTGAGGAGAGGGACTTGAAATGGACTTGCCGTCATTAGGAACACTAGACTCACACTTTGCTTTGATATCACTTTTATTGACTTTTTGAGTCCGATCTCTGGTTTTGATAATGACAAACCACATGTTACTAATGTGTGTGCTTAAGTACTTGAAAAATTTAATCATTTAGAACACACACATGTAAGTGAGGTGGAAGCCAGAAAGGACTTAAAACACATAATCCTGGCTGATTCCAAGAAGAGTCAAGAGCAAAAGAAGAAGTCATTTGTTTTAATTGTAAATGCATTTTTGTTTCATAATTTGTTGGGTCTGTAATAATTATGGTCTGTAAAAACTACATTTTATGCATGATAGGTTTATACTCAAAGGTCATAGTCTGACCATAGGGAAATCAAAAGACCATAAAAAGTCGACCGATGCCAGGTTTTTAGGCTTAATTAAAAAGCCTAGGTCGTAGACTGACCATAGGTCCCCAAGAACTTTATGGAGAATCCCCATAACTCAAAAGTTATAACTATGTGAACATGGGAGAATTCCAATAAAAAATAGGACCCAAATCTACTTTCAAAGAACTTCGGGCGGCCGACCATAAGGAGTTATAAATGGCCCAGTCAACCAAACTGGTAGAAAGTCAACATGTTGACTAAAACCTGAGCGACCGAACCGAAATTGAACTAAAAGTCCACGGTTGACCAAACCTTAAACCTTAATTTTTCTACCGTCCTCGAGTGCCCAAGCCTGTAGTTCAAAAACACCCCGGATGACCGAATTGGGAGGTTTGGCAACCCAAATCGTAGGATAGGTGCTCGAACCTCAAACGATTGGAAAATTGCTTTAGCCCAGCCAACCGGACTCACCCTCGGGCACTCGAACTCAAAAATTAACCTTTTCCCTGTGTGTCTGTTTGGGCGACTGAACTTGAGCTTCGAATGACTGAATCTCTCGGGTTGAAAATTTTTACCTCAGGTAAATCAAGGTTAAAATTAATTAAACCCAATTAAACTTTTTTCTAAAATTCCCCTTGTGTCCCCAATAGTTATATTTTCATGAAAATCTATAAATATCTCCTCATTTATCTTAATTAGCATGGGATTAGGAGAATCATTAGCCAAAAAATTCTCTGAAATTCTTTTTGTTTATACTACTCATTTTGATCAAATTCTTTCTATCTTTCAAAATACATTTGCTCATTCTCGCTACACTTTGATTTGAAAAATGTTTCTTAAGGAGAATCATTTATTTATACTCCTTATTTTCAACTTGAAAGGGAGTTTGAATTTTTAATTATTGTGCATATTTCCATTCATCTCCAAACATACAACTCTCATCTTATATAATCTTTTGGAAAATATTTTTGAGGGTTAGCTTAGCGAGTTTTTCCCATAGTAATTCATATTGATAAATATTGATTAGGAAAACTCTATATTTGCTTGAGATCTTGCATCCTCATTGCAAGTATCTAAAGCTTGCATATTATTATTGATATATATCATATCTTTGCAGGCTTTAATCCTAATCTCTATTTAGCATTATATTGAAAAATATTTGTTGAGAATATTTGATTAGGATTCCCAAGTTCCTTTGATTATTTGTTAATTATAATATTTTGAATCAAAGGTCTTACTCACACATACATTGATATACACAAATTGTTGTAAGTTGATATATCACTTGACCAATCTCACCTGAGCATAAATACTACTATCTGTAAGTGCATTAGTTACTGTTTGTGCGTATCGATACATACTTGCTTATTGGAGAAGCATAGATATTATACACAAAATCTATTTTACTTATCTGTTTTATTCTAGGTGTGGCCTAAGGTGGGTATTCTTCACCGCGTAAGGAGAGTGTGTAAAGGTTGAGGTCAACCCTGGTAATTTGACCTGGTGTTGTAAACGGTGTCACTCCACCTGGTAAGCGAGCATTAGTGGAATCCTCGGGCTTGCGAGCTGAGGCGAGGACGTAGGTAGTATTGGCCGAACTCGGATAACATATCATGTGTCTACTTTTAATTTCCAGCACTTTTTATTCTACTAAATGCAAATGACTTGAGTAGATGACTATTCATAGTCTTTACATGGAGCCTAGTACATGGATCCATAATAATTTTTTTAAACCACATTTAATGTAATCTATTTATCTAGTTACATGAATCTCTATAAATATATCATCCAATTTGAAAGAATTTCAAATATTTGAATCAAACATAATGAATATATATCAAGGTTTATTTATTTATTTATTTTTTCTAACTAGTAATACTAGCTTAGATTTTGAATACCATTTGTTAGCAATAGTTCAGGCTAGAGTTTTAGAAAATTCAAATAATTATGAGAAATAGTAGGGATTAGTTATTTTTCCATTGAATACAAAGAATCAGTGCCAATATTGGATAGTTTTTCCTATAGTCGGTTAAAGACAATTATGGATCAGTATCTTTACTGCCTTAAGCTAAGAGTCTTAATATTATAGCTATGCCCTTCAAAATAATAGTTTTTGAAAAGGGAACCAAATCTTTTTTGTCCATTCTCATCAAACTAGTCAAATTCTCTATCTTTCAATTTCTATATAACGACAAAGTCATCTATATACGATTCCTTTTTCTAGTGTAAAACTCCTCATTTTAGATCAATCAGGAAGGTTAAATGGTTTAACTAATTTATCTTGTAAAGCTTGAATATGCAAAAAAGAAAAAAAAAAATGTTAGTTATTGTTTATTACAAAAGAAATTAACAATGTGGTCCAATTAAATCTCGTCTTATTCATTGGTCCCCTCTAGAAAAAGTAAAAAAAGAAAAAGAAAAAAATGAAATAATTAATTGATCTACCAATTATGGATCTTCAAACAAATAATGGGTTTTTAGAAGAATTAGGAAGGTTACCAAATATCTAACCAACACTTTTTTGTTGGAACATTTGAAGATGAGATTATTTCTTAATATTCTTCAAATATTGATGCAAGCAATCATGCTAAAAGTGGTTTGTCCAAAAAATATTATATTTTATTACCTTGTGAAATGGAAAGATATTCTAATAAAGTTTTGTAGCATTAGATTTAATTCTTTGTACTTCTGAACATAACGGGTAATATTTTTATTCATATTTTCTTCATTTTTTTAAGGAGTGTAGAGATCAAAGATGGAAAAGACCACCTTTTTGTTTCGTTACAGTTTAAAGATACAATGTGATAAAACTTGCCTTAAAAGATTCTATTTGCTATGTAGTGTTTTAAAAATTCTAGTTTAATTAGACATTTTTATACTTGGTATGAAATTTTTATAATCGTAGAATTTGCTTTGGTGATTATGGAGATGACATAAATTTTCCTTATATATTTTATAATTATACAAAATATTTACTCTGGAGTAAAATTTTTGGACATTTTCATACTCGAGGATTCTATTTGCTTTAAGGATTCTAGTTTAGACATTCCCATACTATCTTTATGGATTCTATTTACCCTAGAGAGCATAAACCATAAGTCCTTTCCTCAAAAAAAAAAAAAAAAAAAAAAACACACACACACACACACACACACACACACATATATATATATATATATATATATATATATATATATATATATATTATTTTTAAGGGTACAAGCTTTTGGGTATATAGAATCCCCAAGGATTATCTCCTTTTTTCTAAGCATATGCTCTAGGATAACTAGAATCTTAAGGATTGTTGGTGTATTGTGTGTGTAGGTGTGTGTGTGTGTGTGTTTTTTTTTTTTTTTTTTTTTTTTTTTACGTAAGGCATGTGCATTAGGGCAAGTAGAATTCCTCAAAAGAGCCTCCATTTTGGTTTTTTTTTTTTTTTTTTTTTTTGGAAATGGACCGTATAATGAAATTGCAAAGCGGAATAAAGAACAAGAAATAAATAACACAACCAATAAGAACAACAACACAAAGATTTACATGGTTCGATAAAGCCTACATCCACGAAAGCAAAAGGCACACAAATTTCGCTATGAAAATCACAATGTACACAATACACTGTAATAATTATCTCTCTCTCACTTAAAATATGCCCAAATGACATATATAGAGTTTCCTAAGAGGTTTCCCCCCGTTTGCGTAACTGCCCAATGTTCAAAATTCAAAAATTCAGACAAACTACGGCAGCCCAGGTGTCCTTCGTCAACGAACACAGTAGCTTCGTCGATGAGACCAAGAAGAACCTTCGTCGACGAATACAGGGTTCTCATCGATGAACTCAGAAGTCTGAAATTTCCTACTCCCGGTAATTATTCGTCGACGAGCTTCAGATCCTTCGTCGACGAACCTCTGTCGTTCCCTCGTTGACAAGCATAGGCCCTTCGTCAACGAGTCCTGTTGTGCTACCCCCTTCATGTTTTTCCTCCTTCTTTATTTGCTTGTCAAAACAGAAGTATAAGAGCCACAAATAACAATCTCCACCTTGGCGATTATACGCCCCTTAGGAGAATCTCAGAAACATGAATTGCTTCACTTTGAACTTAAAAACGCTTGGTTAGGTACGTGTCCCTTTTATCACTTGGAGACATGGAGTAAGTCCAAGCAATGCTTGACCTTCTCTGAAGTAGTTGTTTTGGTCAACATATCAGCAGCATTATCAAATGTGTGAACTTTCTCCAACACAAGTTCACCTGAAGCAATCAATTCCCAAACTTTGTGGAACCTCACATCAATGTGCTTAGTTCTAGCATTGTATACCTGATTTTTTGCCAAGTAAATGACACTCTGACTATCACAATGCAATACCACACCATTTTCTTATAACCGTAGCTCTCCGACTAAACTTGTAAGCCATAAGGCTTCCTTTGCAGCTTCGGCAACTACCATATATTCCGCCTCAGTCTTGGACAATGCAACAAGAGACTGTACCATGGATCTTCAACATACCGGTCCTCCTATAAGGGTAAACACATATTCCGTTGTAGGCCTTCTGTCATCTATATCTCCAGCATAATCTACATCAACAAGCCTCATAACTGAAGGACAACCCTGTTGCTTGCCGAACATGATGCCATATCTCGATGTACCCCACAAGTATCTAAGTATCCATTTTACAACTTCCCAATATTGCCTTCTTGGATTAGAGAGGAACTTGTCCACCACGCTCATTGCAAGAGCTAAATTTGGTCTCGTACGTACCATGGCATACATTAAACTCCCCATAGCACTAGCATAGTGGACCTTTGACATGTCCCAGATTTCCTCATCCAAACTTGGGCAATCTGCAGTAAACAACTTGAAATGATTCTCTAGACGTGTACACACCAGTATTGCATCAGCCATACTAAACCTCTCCAACACTTTCTGAACATAACCGCCCTGAGATAACCATAATCTCCCTGCAATCTTGTCATGGCGAATCTCCATCCCAAGTATTTTTTTGGCTGAATCAAGATCCTTCATGTCAAATTTCTTATGCAACACGTCCTTTAACTGATTCACCTCAGTTAAATCCTTTGCAGCTATCAACATGTCATCAACGTACAATAACAAGAAAATAAGAGAACCATCCTCAAGTTTGTTCACATAAACGCAGCAATCATACTCACACTGTTTGTAACCAATTTTCATCATGTACAAATCAAAACGTTTATACCATTTTCTTGGAGACTATTTCAGCCCATAAAGAGATTTCTTCAACCTACAAAAAAAATTTTCTTTTCCTAGTTCAATGAATCCCTCCCGCTGTACCATGTAAATTCCTCCAAGTCACCATGAAGAAATGTCGTCTTCACATCCATTTGTTCCAAATGAAGATTGAAATGAGCTACTAACCCCAACACAACTCTGATAGAAGTATGTCGGACAACTAGAGAAAAGATCTCATCATAATCTATCTCCTTCTTCTGTGAGTATCCTTTTGCCACCAACCATGCATTGACTTTCTCTTCTTCCTTCTTTGAAATTGCCTCATTCTTCCTATACACCCATTTGCAACCTATTGGTCTCTTCTCATCTGGAAGCTCCAACACCAAGTTTTGTTCTTATGCAGTGATTCCATTTCCTCAATTATTTCTCCTATCCACCTATCTTTCTCCTAGCCGTGCACTGCCTCTTGAAAAGAAGTTGGATCGCTACAACACATGAGGAAAGCATAAGATACTAACTCATCAAAACCATACCTTGATGGAGGCCTGATAGTGCGTCCGGATCTTCGTATAGAAATATCTTCGACTTGTTGGTTTCTTGAGCTAGAGCTCCCTGCAATCATAGGAGCATGATCATTTTCATTGTCCTGAGCTTCCAACTCCACCCGCACAACATGTTCATCACTGCCCCAACTTTCTAGCTCCTATTTCTGCTCATCAAACTCTTAAGTACGCTTCACCATAGTCTTCTCATCAAAGACTACATATCTACTGATCACCACCTTGTTTGCCACTAGGTCCCACAACTTATACCCCTTCACACCCTCTAGATATCTCAAGAAGATGCAATGATGAGACTTCGGGTCAAGCTTAGACCTCTTCTCACTAGACATGTGGACATAGGCTGGACACTTAAATACCTTCAATTCAAAGTAGTCTATTGCATTTCCTGCCCAAACCTCTTCCGCCACTTTACCCGCTAGTGATGCCCTTGGTGATCGGTTAATCAAAAAACAAGTCATACTAATTGCCTCGGCCCAGAAGTTCTTCAGTAGCCCTGCATTCAATCTGAGACTCCGAGCCCTATCAGCATGCTAAAGTCCAGTTCATTAGTTTTGCCACACCATTTTGTTGAGGTGTCCGTCGAACTGTAAAATGTCTCTTGATGCCCTACTCCACACAAAACTCCATAAACCGAGAATCAGAGTACTTGATCCCATTATTCGACTTTAAGTATTTGTTTCTTCTCCCTGTCAGGTTTTCTACTTCAGCCTTCCAAATCTTAAACTTGGCAAATGTACTAGATTTGTGAAGCATGAAGTAAACCCAAAACCTTCTGTGGGTAATCGTCAATAAAACTCACATAGTACACATGTCCACCCTTTGATGCTACTCTAATTGGGCCCCAAACATCTGAATGTACATAGTCAAGAATTCCTTTCGTCTTGTGAATAGCTGATTTGAATTTTGCCCTATTCTGTTTTCCAAGAACACAAAACCTACAAAATTCCAATTGACAAATTTTCAAACCTTTTAACAATCTTCTCTTGTGTAGTTCTTTCATGTCATGTTCTCCCATATACCCAAGACGCATATGCCACAACACAGTCTCATCAAGTTCAACATCCATGGCTGCAACTCCACCTACAACGGTAGTTCCCAGTAAAGTGTAAATATTTCCATCCAGTTTTTCCCCTTTCATTATAGTCAGATTACCTTTCCATACCGCCAAGACTCCACCTTTGAATTGTAATTAAATTCATTACAATCCAAAGTGACAAAAGAAGTCAAACTCTTTTTCAACTTAGGTTTATGTCTTACATTACTCAATGTTCTTACAATACCATCAAACATTTTTATCTTTACATTTCTATGCCAACGATCTTGCAAGACGCATCATTACCTATAAGAACTGATCCAAAATTTACTAATCTATAAGTGCTAAACCACTCCTTGTTTGGAGTCATGTGATAAGAACATGCCGAGTCAAGTATCCAAGAGTCCGTTAGATTATCTAACTCTGCTGAAACTGATAGAACATCACCATCCGCTGAATCCTCTTCTTGAACAACATTCACAGATATAGAAATCCCCTTATGCTTATTAGCATTTCCCTTCTTCCAATCCGGACACTCCGGTTTCACATGCCTTTTTTTACCGCATTTATAACACTAGATTTCCTTCTTCTTCTTGGATTGATTTTTGGATTTCTAGTTCGATCCATTTTTAAATTTTCCTTTACCTCGCTCATTAAAATCCTTTACCACAAGTCCTCCCCCTTCATCACATATTTTCAACCTTTGATGAAAATATAACAAAGCATTTTTTTACCTCTTCCAAATCAAGTGTTTCTTTTCCCCACATAAAAGTGGTCACAAGATTTTGGTAGGTATGAGTTGAGGGCAAAGAATTTAACAATATCAAAGCCTTATTATCCTCATCAAACTTCACGTCAACTCTCATAAGATCACTTATGATTTTATTAAACGCATTGATGTGTTGATCTAGACTTGATCCTTCTACCATCTTAAGTCAATATAAACACTGCTTAAGAAAAAAATTGTTATTGAGGAATTTAGACATGTACCAACTTTCTAACTTTCATCAGATAACCACTAGAGAATCCTCCTTTATCACCCGATAGAGAACTTCGTCGGCCAAACACAAGCGTATTGTCGATGTTGCCTTTGCTTTCAAATCTAACCATGTTGCCTTATCCATTCCTTCCGGTTGAGTATCAAGTAGAGTCTTAGTCATTCCTTATTGCACAAGAATATCTTTCACCCTCCTTTGCCATAAACTGAAGTTTCCAGTTCAATTGAATTTGACAATATCAAATCTTGCAGAAGACGATCCCGATGTCATAACAACAATATCTCTGATACCAATTTGTTATGATATGGACCGTATAATGAAATTGCACAGTGGAATAAACAACAAGAAATAAATAACACAACCAATAAGAACAACAACACAAAGATTTACATGGTTTGGAAAAGCCTACATCCACAAAAGCAAAAGGCACACAAATTTCACTATGGAAATCACAATGTACACAATACACTTCAATAATGATCACTCTCTCACTCAAAATATGCCCTGATGACATATACAGAGTTTCCTAGAAGATTTCCCCCCAATTTTCCTAACCACCCAACGTTTAAAATTCAAAAATTCAAACAAACTGCCACAGCTCAGAAGCCCCTCGTTGACGAACAAAATAGCTTCTTCGACGAGACTAAGAAGAACCTTCGTCGATGAATACAAGGCTCTCGTCGACGAAGTCAGAAGTCTAAAATTTCCTGTTGTCGGTAATTATTCATCGACGAGCTTCAGAGCCTTCATCGACGAACCTCTGTCGTTCCCTCGTCGACGAGCATAGGCCCTTTGTCGACGAGTCTTGTTGTGCTGCCCCCTTTATGTTTTTCCTCATTCCTTCTTTGCTTATCAAAACAGAAATATAAGAATCACAAATAACTTTTCTTTTTTTTTTTTCACTTTTATGGGCACATGCTTTAAAGTAAATAGAATCTCTACCTTTTTTCCCCTTTTCATAATGAATCTGCTCAAGGGTAAATAAGATTCCAAAGGCTTCTTTTATCATTATTTTTTTACCCCTTTTCATTGACATGTTACTCTAAGGTAAATAAAATCCTCGAGGATTGCTTTTGTTCATTTTTTATTTTCACTATGCACTAACATAGAGAAATCTTAAGATGAATTTGATCCCTCTTTTTGTTTCAATTTCTCTTTTTTAATTGCAAAAATGGAGTATAACAAGTTTAGTAAATAACTTTTTTAACTTTTAAAAGTTTTTAACTTTTTTGGTGAACTTTTAAAAGATATAGAATTAAAACTTTTAAAAGCTTAAAATTAGCATTTTTTTTTTCCAACAAAATATTCTATTATATTATTATCCTTATTATTGTTTTTTCAAATATTACAAAATTATCAACGTATTAATTACTTTTACTAAAATACATTTCATTTTAGTCATTTAAAATACTTTTAGGCATCTTACAACTTTTTAACCTGTTGTGCAAATCAATGCGCAGTGTGTGGAAACCGATCTTACAATGCAGCAATTAACGATGAACAGTACGAAAACACAATCATAGAGAGTATAATGAAAGTAATAAAACAGTGACATAAAGGATTAACTTGGTTCAGTAATTTTCCTACGTCCACCGAAGCAAGCGGCTGTAATTTTCACTATGTTCAAAACCAAGGTTACCACATTGTATATATGCTAACACCTTACATATAGAGTAGTTAGAAAGTTCCCTAAATACTCCTGTATCAACTCCCAAAGATTTTCCCTCTGAAACCCCAACCTATTCAACTTCTCAATTCAAAATTCAAAAATATAGTCAAGCAAAACCGTCTGAAACTATCGACGGTTTCAGACAAAATGTTGACGATTTCTTCTAAAAAAATAAACCATCGATGATTTCTACCAAACCATCGATGGTTTCTTCCAGAGCCTGACTCTGTTGATGCAACTCTGTAGACCATCGATGGTTTCTTCGGCAAACCAGCTTCTCTGTTATTCCAAATTATGTTTTCTTTCTACATATATTCCACTCAAAATATAAGCCACATACTACAACAAGCTCCACCTTGGCGAATATTCACCCCTTAGGAGAAAACTAAAAAAACATAACCTACAGCTTCACTTGGGACAATAGGTTGGGAAGCCTTCCGTCTAGCATCTAGATACGTTGATCAAGTCCAAGAAATGCTTGAACTTGTTCGTGGTAAATGGTTTTGTCAATATATCTATTGCATTCTCATAAGTGTGAACTTTCTCAATCGAGAGTTCACCAGAAGAAACCAATTCCCTGATCCTATGAAACCTCACATTTATGTGCTTGGTCCTCGCATAACACACCTAGTTCTTCTCCAAATAAATGACACTTTGACTATTATAATGTAGCTGAACTCCACCTTGCTGAATACCCAGCTCTTTGATCAATCATGTAAGCCACAATGCTTCCTTGGCAACTTCGGCCACTGCTATATACTCAAACTCGGTTATAGATAGTGCAACTAGAGATTGTACCATGGACCTCCAACAAATATGCCCTCCTAAAAGGGTGAACATATACCCTTTTGTAGACCTCCTGTCATCCATGTCTCGTGCATAGTCTACATCTACATATCCCACAACTGAAGGATCACTCTGTTGCTTGCCAAAAATGATGCCATAGTCTATAGTACCTCTCAAGTATATGAAAATACACTTGACAATGTTGTCGACCAGGATTTGAATGAAACTTGCTCACCACACTAACAGCTTGTGCCAGATCCAGTCTTGTACAAACCATAGCACACATCAAGCACCCCACTGCGTTGTCATATGGGACCTTTGACATGTGATGAACATCATCATCTGTATTTGGGCACTGGGTAGTAAACAATCTAAAATAATTTGCCAATGGTTTACTCACTGGTTTTGCATTATCCATGCTAAACCTCTCCAACACCCTCTCAACATAGCTACCCTTAGATAACCACAATCTCCCTAAAGCTCTATCCTTGCAAATCTCCATCCCAAGAATCTTTTGAGCCGCAAATCCTTCATGTAAAATTCTTTAATCAAAAGAGTTTTCAACTGATTTACCTTAGTCATACGTCTCACAACATTCAACATGTCATCCACATAAAGTAAAAGAAAAATAAGTGAACCATCATCAAGACTCTTCATATAAACGAAAAAATCATACTCACACCTCTTGTAGCCAATCCGAACCATGTAGGAGTCAAAACGCTTGTACCACTGCCTTAGAGACTGCTTCATCCCGTAAAGTGAATTTCTTAATTTACAAACTAAGTGTTCCTATCCAGGTTGACTAAACCCTTTTGGCTATACCATGTAAATCAGCTCATCCAAATCACCATAAAGAGACACTGTCTTTACATCCACCTACTCCAAATACATATCAAAATGCACCACCAATCCCAACACTACACTGATGGAAGTACATCTGACCATGGGGGAGAAGGTCTCATTATAATCTACTCCTTTCCTCTGTAAGTAACCCTTTTCTAATAACCAAGCCTTGAACTTCTCTCCTTCTTTTTCTAACACCGCTTCTTTCTTCCTATACACCGATTTGCATCCAATCGCTTTCTTCCCTTTTAGAAGCTCCACCAACTCTGGTTCTTATGCAGTGGCTTCATCTCCTCCACTATAGCACCCATCCATATACTTTTCTATTGGCTATGCACCGCCTCTTGAAAAGTAGTAGGATCCTTGCTACTAGTAATGAGTGCATAAGAAACCAAATCATCAAATTCATACCTATCAAGTGGCCTGATAGTGCATTTGGGTCTATCTATAGCTATATTGTAAAACTACTGGTTTCCCAAGGTAGAACTCCCTACATTCTGAATATTTTCATCTCTACCATGAGTCTTTAACTCCATCGGCACCATATGCTCATTACTGTTGCAGTTTTCTGGTGCCTGTTTCTCTTCTTCTTCGTCTTCTTCCTCCTAAGTGCACTACAACATGGCTTTCTCATCAAAACTACATCTTTACTTATCACCACCTTGTTTGCCTTTGGATCCCACAACTTGAACCCTTTCAAACCTTTATAATACCCCAAAAAGATACACCATCTAGACTTTGCATAAAGCTTCGAATTCTCCTCACTTGAAATGTGCACACAAACTAAATATCCTGAAAATTAAGGTGTAATCCCAAGAGGGGGTGAATTGGATTTAAAAATATTCTTTTAATTCTTTTTAAGAATCCTTAACCTCTTTTAATTCTTTTAATGAATTCTTTAACTTCTTATTGAATTATCAAATACACAATGAATACTTAAAACAAACAAAAAAAAATTCAATTTACAACCACAACACAAGTAAAATCAAGTAACCAATCAATCAACCAAGCCAATCAATTTTCCAATCAACCATAATATCCAAAGATATAAGATCCAGCTTTAGTTTGTTTGCAGCCTTGTAAATATGAAAGTTTGATTCAAGCCCTATGGTAATGAATTTTCTTTCTCAAAATGATTTTCAACAAAACATCCACACTTTTCCCAAAATTCAAAATTCAAATAAACTCTTAGTTAATTTATCTTTGGGTGTTAACCAATTAACATACTCCCTTATGATTTCCGCAAAGTATGGATTAACCAACGTACTCCCTTTCATTTTCCGCAACCCAAATCAAAACTAGACCTTAAGTTTACTTAATTTCAAAATTTACGTAGTATATATGATTAAGAAATTAAGTCCTCCACGCAATTTATATGTGCTAAAAATAAATAGCAAGGGAAAGAGAGAGTGAGACCATGGCTTTACGAGGTTTGGCTTATACCCAGCCTATGTCCTTGCCTTTGGAAAACCACCAAAGGATTCACTAAAACTAGTTCCTTTGCCAGGCGGAACAACACCCTTTACACACTCCTTTAGTAGGCTAGAGCCCGCCTCTCCAAGTGATATCCCCTCACTCGGTCACTACTTCAATTAGGCTAGAGCCCGCCTCTCAAAGCGATATCCCCACACTTAGCCAATGATCCAAACACCTTGGAATCGTCAAGAATACTACAAGAATACAAAAGAGTAGCTGCGAACAAGAACACTCTCAAAACAGAGTAGATTAGTACAAATTTAGCACTATGTACTTCAACAATTTAAATACCAATATGAAATAGAATTGAAACTCAAGTGTAGAGATCACCCAGGGTTCTTTTTTGATAGATAAAACTCAGGATGAGAACCATACATTGATGTTTCAGCAGCAATTCAGATGATTTCCCCCCAGAAAGAGTATGAGCAATAGAGAACTATGAGAGAGATTGAGAGTTTTAATGCAAGTGTGCTGTGTGATTGCTTGGTTATTAGTTTCTTGGAATTAAGTAAGTATTTATAGGCTTTTTAGGATTAGTTTCCTTGTTCCCCGAGTTACTTGGAGTGTCCACCAAGTTTTTATAACGTTCATAATTGAAAAACTGATTTTTAGAAATTTTCCCGTTGAAGTTTAAAAATTTGAAATCCCGTGGAGTCAGTCGACTGGACAAGCAACTGGGTAGTATATTTCAGAGGGTCAATCGGCTGGACAGTGGCTGAGACCCTTCTATCTGCCAAAAATTAAATTCATTAAATTGTTAGTCAGGTGTTTGAACCACGTTCAAAAAATGTCAGTCGGCTAGACATTGTCAGTTGGTTGAGTATGGCTAGTTCATTTGATGAGTCAGCTGGGTAGTTTATTTAACTGTTGCATTCTTGTCAGCCATCTGATTGATCCTAGTTCATAGTGGTCAGCCATCTGGGCAGGTTTTCAACATATTGCTTGTGTCAGTCAGCTGAGCCATTCTAGGGTGTTCTGGTCAGTCTGTTAACCAATCTATTTTCCTGGTTTTTCATTTTTAGTTTTCAAAATTAGTTTTGTTCTCTTGCTTTGACCTTTCATAAAACATTTTCTAGGGTTTTAAAATAGGTCTCTAAGTCCATAAATACCCCCTAAAGAGCTTCAACAATATTTCAAAAGATATTTAAACATTAAAGTACTTACATAAAGACTTCTAAGCCATTTATCATTCTTAAACACTTAAGTCTTCATGCTTTGGTCTACTACTTGTCTTCAAGCTTTAAAATACTTTGAGCTTTTTCATCGAGTTCTCTTTAATATCCATGTTCTCACGATCTTCAAGCTTTATGTTAGCTTTGGTGTGATCCCAAGAGGGGGGGTGAATTGGGTTTTAAAAAATTCTCAGCTAATTTAAATGTTTCACCGATTCACCACAGTTTATATCCCATTCAGTATATATATATATATACATGTATGTAAATCGAGTTTAATAATAAAAGCAAACATACACGTGTGTAGTATCTTATTTAAATTAAATGTGTGCATGAGAATAATTTTGACATTAAATAAACATTCATACACATGCTAAAATTAAAGTGTAGGAATTTAAATTTGATAGAGAGAGAACGACACCAGATTTGTTATCGAGATTCGGCCAAACCAACCTACATCCCCGCCTTGGGCTTATCCCTAAGGATTCCACTATAACATGCTCACTTAATTGGGCGGAGCAAAAGCCTTTTACATCCTCTCCTTACGGGGTGAGGAAAACCCCTGCTCAATTACTAAGCTGAGCCAAACTAGTCTCACTTGCGGGGCTGAGACTCCCCAGTTCAATTTCGGGCTGAACCGAACCGATCTCATTTACGGGGCTGAGACTCCCCAGTTCAATTAACGGGTTGAACCCAACCGTCACGCCTTACCAGGATGGTGCACATAACTTTCCTAACCGGGTATAAGCCAATCCGGGACTATTTCAGGGCTAGTCTCCCTCTTCAGGCCACGCCTGGAATATAAATATATTTAATAGAATTTGCGTACAAACAAATGCTTCTAAACTAAGCAAGGATGTACAACATTAAAGTCTAATATGCACTCTCATATGATTTTGAAATGAAGCTCATGTAGAGTATGGGTTTTCTCTCAAAATATTTTTCAAGTAAAACTTGAGAGTTTGGAAAATGATTTTCTTTTCTAAAATGATTGACCTTTTCAAATTCAAATCATAAAGGTTATCAAGCAAAAATGAATATATGATTTAGCCTTTTTTTTTTCAAGAAGCTTTTCAAGCCAATATATATTAATGAATATATGCTCAAAGCTCTTAAATAACCCAAAGAGTTTCTCCAAAAATATACTTCAAGAAAAGTATGAGAAAGTAGGATTTTGCTATCAAAATGATTGACCTTTATAAAATAAAAGGAGAAGCCTCTCAAGCAAGTATATATTACATTGATATATGCTCAAGGCTCCCCCTTGTATAACCCAAAGAAATTCTCCAACAAATGTATTTCAAGATAAGAGTAGGAGAATATTAGGGTTTTCTTCAAAATGATTGAACTTAGTAAAATAAATCCCAAGAAGGCATTCAAGCAAAATATATGAGCAAGAATATTAGCCCAAGCCTTCAAGACATTATTCACAAGAAATTTCTTCAAAAAATATTTTTCCAAATAAAAGAATATGGGAGAAATTTAATCTTTGAAAATGTATCACAAATGAAAGAAGAAGGCCATCAAGCAATATATATATGTATATGATATATGCTCAAGCCTCTTCAAATAAAACCCCCAAGAATATTTTCTCCCAAAATGATTTTCAAGTAAAAGAAGAGTAGGAGAAAAATGAGAATTTAAAGAACAAATGGGGCATATAAGTGTGGGAGAATCAAAAAATGATAAACTAAATTAACAAAGGGATTCTCCAACAATTTTCAAGTGTTTTGGGGTTGTATTTATAAGAAAAACCCCCTTGTGACCGTTATATAACCGTTGGGACCTTAAAATATATTTTTATTTTGAAAACTAGCCATTTTTTGGCCGTTGGGACACTTTCCCGAGAAGTTCGGTCGACCAAGCTCAAGGTACGGTCGACCGAGGCTTGAAATCCACGAGTTTCGGTCGACCGTAGTGAAGGTTCGGTCGACCGGCCTCGACTTTTCTACACGGATACTGTTTAGTGTTTTGACCATAACTTTTTCTATACAACTCCAAATTGGGTTTCCTTGATATCAATAGAAAGGTAAGAGAAAATTCCACAACTTTTATGTTGAACACATTTTAATATAATGAGTTTTAATTTTATAAAAATGCCCACCAATGATAATTAAGAAATATGAAGGGAGTTTTTTTGTTATAGACATGTTTCAGTGTTTTAACCATAACTTTTTCTCTGTAACTCCAATTTGGACTTTCTTGGTATCAAACGAAAAGAAAGGGAAAATTACACAATTTTCGTGTTGAACATAGTTTGATATGAGATTGAATTGAGTGAGAAAATTACTCATTTCTAACATTTAGCCGACCGGCCGGTTGACCGACCCCTTTGAAAAATTTAGTTTTTGCCTTCTTTTAAATTTAAAACCATTTAAAAACCTTTGTATAAGTTAGACATTTTATGAAAATAGTTTTTCATGTTATTTGGACATCCTATGGTCAATCTAAGGTTAGGTAGAGCTTCAATTTTAAATCATGTAAGATGTATGCACATTCAACCCTAATTACTATTACAACCCAGAAAATAGATAAAGTCTTCGTGTCTTCTGCTCCTTAATGTTCCATGGAATACGCCAATTGGTGTTCTTCTCAGTGCTCTTTACGGCTTCCATTTTGCATTCATCACTTGTACTTACAGAAATATAAACCTGTTCACACTCAGTTACACAAGTGGGATACTATGGTTTGTCATTATCAAAACAGGAATCGGACTCAAAAAGTCAACACTTTATTCTTTGAATCCATGTCATTTAAGCTTCATATGATCATCCTTTTTTGAAGTATAAGCTTGCATTTTCATACTTGATCCTTGTGATTCCTAAAATATCATGACTCGACCAAATATGTTAAGTTTCATTTGTTTGTTAGCATTAAAACAGGATGTTAAGCCTAGTAAGGCCAACATATCCAAATGCTCTCGAAATAGAGTAGTCTACTGTGCTACCTATCCACACCTCCTCTACAACTTTCCCATCCAGTGATGCCCTTGGTGATATGTTAGTCAAGAAACATGCCATATTTACTACCCCTATCGATAAGTTCTTTACAAGCCCTACATTCAACCTGAGACACCGAGCTCCTTCAACTATAATTTTGTTCATCCTTTCCGCCACACCATTGTATTTTCGTGTTTTGTGTACGGTGAAGTGTCTCCTTATGCCATGTTGCTCGCACAACTCCATGAACCTGGAATTAGTGTGCTCAGTTCCATTGTCTCTAAGGCATTTAATTTTCCTCCCGATCTAGTATTACTTTTTAGCTTTCCACAATTTGAACTTGGCAAACGTCACTGACTTGTGCCGTATGAAGTACACCCAGACCTTTCGTGAGTAAGCATCAATAAAACTCACGAAGTACATATGTCCTCCCCGTGATGCGACCTTTACCGGCCCCCAAACATTTGAATGAATATAGTCGAGAATTCCCTCTGTTTTGTGTGTGGTTGTCTTGAACTACACCCTATTCTATTTCCCAAGAACACAATACCTAAAGAAATTCAATTTACATGTTTTGACACCCTTCAAAAAATTTCTCTTATGAAGCTCCATCATCCCATGCTCACCCATATGTCATAACCACATATGCCACAAGGCAATATTATCTAGCTTAGACTCTGTAGCTATGGCTCGCCTACGACTGTGGTACCTAGAAGTTTATAAATATTCCTTGCTAACTTCTACCCTTTCATCACAGTTAAGACACCTTTACTCACCTTTATTTCCCTAGTTACAGACTTGTAACTAAACTCGTTACAATCTAAAGTTCCTAATGAAATAATATTCTTCCGTAGATTTGATATATGCCTAACATCACATTACGTTCTCACAAAGGTAGGCTCACCAAGACTTGGGTCCATAACTACCAAAGATAAAATTTATAACCTAACTAATCCCAAGTTCAGTTGAACAATGAGTAAGTCAGGTGTCGATCTTAGGGACTAAGTGTAATGGAAACCAAGTTAACCTAGTTTACTACGCTGGAAAAAAAAAATTGATTTTGGTTTTTCTATTAAACTACGAAAGCAATTAAAATTGAATTGAAATTCTTATGGAAAAGCAATTCCCTGGTTATGAATCCACCCTAGTTAATTTGCGATAACTATGTTCGGTCAATTATCCATACTAGGGTTTCCATAGTCAAGTAATCCACTCAAGTAGCATAGCGTAGCGGGGTTCACACCAATCATTCGGAGCATGATTAGGAGAATGGGGTATACCCTATCGAGCGAACATGGGTTCCTTTCTAAAAATCGTACCCTATTATGCATAGTTGACTAAATCCTAGCTATGTTGTTCTTGCCAAGGGTTTCATCACAACTATAGAACTACGTAAATTGGCTACTCATTGTGCATGAAATCAAACATAAAGACAAGGTATTGAAGAATGAAACTGAAAGCATAACTTTTATTGAAATTCAGAACTGAAATACAAAGCAGGAATGAAATACAATTGAACTTGCAATTCGAAATTAACAAAGCAATGTAAATTGATGATTAAAATAAAATTACCCTAAATGGCACCCAATGGAACTCAAGGGACTCAAGGGACCAAAGAGGAACCAAAGGGGAACAAAGAGGAACCAAAGGGGAACTCTAATCTTCTATTCGAAATTTGATTTTATACCCTTCAGGGTTTACACGCACAAAAATTCAAATCAGGAAACTTTTGCCAAAAATCTCGTGCAGTATATTTCTGAACTCGATAACAGTTGACCTAATCACACCCTAGGTTCTCCTAGTCACACCCTGGTCAAGCCATTCGCGAAAATCTTCAATTATTTCTTTGTTCAGTTGATGGCATCATCGACCTGGTCACATGTCAAAGGTCTCCTAGCTGTGTCTTGGTCGAGGGTCTCTGTAAATCTTACTTGTTGACTAGCACTTGGGAGTCTTTTATCTTGACTAGGTCGCCCCTTGTGACTGCTTGGTTGCACCACATGGTGGATCAGGGACATGTTGCTGTAGCTGAATCAAGGTCTTAGAGACCTAGTTGAGCACTTGGTCGAGCCTTGTGCTTCCAAGTTGATAACTTTGACTCCTTGCACTACTTAACTCCTTGATTTAAGCTCCAATTTCCTGAAACATCAAACACACCATGTGTAACTCTGAACACTGATAATAAAGGATAATTACAAAGTAAATAAGAACATCGTATAAGTAAATGGAGGCCTAAAATAGCATATTTTAGGAACACATCACAACCCCCAACTTACACTTTGCTAACCCTCATGCAAAGAAAAACTATGAAAAACCTATAAAAGATAAATAAATTCCTAACTACCTACTTTTTCGTGGGAAACACGATTGCATTTACCATATGCAAAAAGGCTTTAAACCCCTAGGTGGCCCTAGTGGATGAGTTATAGTCTTGTGAGGGTTTCTAGGGCAATACCCACAAACACCTATCCAGTGAATAACAATTAAAAGCTCAAACAAGTAACATAGCTATACCACTTCACATACAAACATATAGCATAATTATAAACATGCTCCTCTACAAATAACTCCATTATAAAGACAACTTCAAAGGAAATCACCTATACGTGTCTTAACAAGATATAGTCGTCAAGAAATCATAACCCACAAAGAATCAATTAGCAATTCATATTCAAAGTTAATATCATCTTATGAATATTAGTATAAACAAGCATAATCACAAGACACGAGTAAAGTGAATGACTCATTTCACTCGGATAATCATAGCACACCTACAGAACGATTGTCTTGACTCAGCCTCAATGGTATGCTCTTAAAAACACTTGTGGAAATAGGGTCACTCTCGTATGTGAGAAAAAACATGCATGGTCAAATATCTCACATATATTGAAGAACCAAAGAAGAAAATGGAGTGAACTAGTCTCAAGAGAATGGAATCCAGCCTAATATCGAGCTGTTTGGTCCTTCACCCTATCGCCTTCTCACCTACTCGCCACATCCTACCAAGGTCATCCTAGATTGGCAATTCATAAACCATGCATGAATCCATCCATATGCGTTAGAGCACCAGAAGACACTTGATACTTGCAGGAATGTGATGTCCCTAGCTTGGCCATTTTATTTTTTATTCTTTATTTTGCTTTTTTGGAGCATATATCTATACATTTTTTTTCTCATTTTCTCTTTTTTTTTTTTCTTTTCTACTCATCAATTTTCTTTTCTTTGTTTTTTCTCTTTCATGGCTAGCAAGGTCAATCAATACAACTTTATATTGTCTTCATGCTACCTATAGGGAACTAAAGGAAGAAAAGAGAATTCATGAATTATTTTCATCTTTAGGGTTGGCTTAATATTCACATCTTGAGTAAGCTATAAGACCTAGGTTTATATCTCCCCCACTAGACATCACCTCTAGGCTAGCAAATCAAATAAAGAAACTAGCATAAAAAGAGTATCCTAAGAACAATGTTTGAGTTTCATGAACACAAAGTGCATGTACATAACTCTAAAAAAAAATAAAAAATTAAAGGCTCAACAAAATCCTTACAAGGTGTCATAGTCGCCACAGTTGCTCTCTTAGTTTTCACAAGGAAATCTAAGTGAAACGAATCATGTGTAAGTGTGACTAAGCCTTGTAATACACCATGTAAATACCAAAACTTATATAACAACATTAAAACTAATGAACTAACAATTAACTCTCATCAAGTTGCCCAAAAACGGAAAACTCACTACACCTCTTGAAAATATGCATGAACAACTCACTTCATCGTTAGTGATCATAATAAAGTCATTTAACTGATACAACATGAAGTTGTAACAAAAATGCTATTTAAAACTATTTAAAGGGCATAAGTTGTGTTAACATGGATTACTGCATATATTGTTCTCTGAAATTTTAAAAATATGTCCTATATGTGCGCTAAATTCAACATGTAGTGCCTTCCTAACCATACGACACCCAACTTAAGATTTCAGTGTCCCCACTAAAGTAAAGAAAGAAAACACTTGAAAGGCAGGGGAAGGAAGCACTGCACGGTGACGAAAGGCAAAACAAGTGTACTTGCACATGAACGCACCCATCATAAAACCAGAATACAAGAAAGAAATATCAATACACAAGGCAAATAGACAAAAAAGGCAATAAAATCAAAGATTGGAGCTATGTTCAATCATTTTTAACACGCTCGACCAGGTCACGCTAGGTTGGGCCTAGTTGAGCCAATGGTCGACCCCCAAGTTAGTGTGGAAAAGAAACTGTTGACTAGGTTGCGCCAGAATGGATTGAAGGTCACACGCTGGTCGACCTATTCTGGAAATTGATGGTCACTAGGAACACATAGTGACGAGCAGGTCGCACCTGGTGGGAGGGATGGTTGCATGATGGTCAACCTATTCTGTGTTCCCTATTGAAAGGCCATGGGATACGGACCAAGTCGCGCCTAGAGAAGCCCTAGTCGCACCTTGGTCGACTATGACACAAAAGTTAAGACCTAAACTAATGACTCTAGATTCTAACACATCCTACAATGTACAACCTAAAGAAACAAGGAACAATAAAAATACTTGGGTTACCTCCCAGAAGCGCTAAGTTTACCTTCTTCAGCTAGAGGCAATGAATGCTCAAGTCGGATACATCGAGTCACTAATAGAGATTTCCTCTACGAGTCCCTCACTAATCCCCTCCAAAAATTGCTTTAGACGCTGACCATTGACCTTAAAAAGGGTGGTGGTCTCTAGATCCTCAATTTCAACCGCACCATGTGGAAACACACAGCTCACGATATAGTGACCATGCCATCTAGACCGCAGCTTACCCGGGAATAATTTCAGCCTCGAATTGAAAACCCATACTTTTTGGTAAGGTCAAAAAATTTTCAAGACAATGTGTTTGTCATGAAAAGCTTTTATCCTATCTTTATAGATCTTGACATTTTCGTACAAGTTATTTTGGACCTCCTCCCACTCATTGAGTTGGAGGCGGTGATGAGAACTAGTAGTGGCCATGTCGAAATTGAACTTTTTAATTGCCCAGTAGGCCCGATGCTCTAACTCAACTGGGAGGTGACAAGCCTTACCATAGACCAACGATTATGGGGACATACAGATAGGGGTCATGTAGGTCGTTCTATATGCCCACAGTGGATTGTCTAGCTCTTTGTGTCACCCCGATTTTCTTAAAATTTTTTACAATAATAAATAAATAGTCACTCATCATCAACAACATCCATAAATTGGCCACGTCAACAACCCTATAACCATTCATATGACTCGACTCGCATTGGGTACCGAGTAAACAGTTATTTCAATTATACAACCTAACATCGAAAGACAGTATATACATACCAGTCAAAATACAATCCCCAAAGTATCAACATACATGTATACAAACATCACCATCACAGACTCAAGAACAACTCAACACTAGGGTATTACACCTTCCCTAGTCCAAAAACTTATCCTGTGTGTCAGGGTCTTAGCTCCCAATGGTCACGGAGCTTTATCACCTAACCTATCTCTGTTGCCTAAAAAATTTAGATAATTTGGGTGAGATACATCTCAGTAAGAAGGAATAAATTATTTACAGTGTGTGGCCATATGAGTTTAGTTATAATACAGTTTACTTTTCAAATCAACATTTCATCTCAGAAAAATACATTGATAAACATATTCTCATATTCATATATATATATATACAACACAAGTTTTTATAAGTTTTAAAACCATTTCTCAAGTTTATTCATTTCCAACACATATTTACCCGCGAAGTTCCTGAGAATAGAGAATATTACCCGCCCATACAAGTAGCTTCCCTCTGCCCTAACACGTTATGTTGCCTAGAATGGCCACATCTGATAACTATTAGGGCACTCAGCTTACTCAATAAGCCCTCAGGCGGAGAGTTTCACTTCGCCTCAATTATTTATGTTATTAACTCACACAGTTCCATTTCTCAATTTTACCATTCTCTATTTCACAATTTCCATTATTTCTTTCATTTCTAATTTTAACCAATTTTGTCATTCTTTCACCTTCTATTTCCATTTACTTTTCGGCTCATGAGTATCCTTGGTATCAAATACCAACATCGTGTATGTAACTCATGGCCATCCTGAGGATCTTTCTTTCCATGTCATGCTTCCCTCCATGGTCAAGGTAGTGCGACCCGAAGGCTAGATCTAACCGCGGTTGTCCGACCCGGTTAGATCTATCATATCACATATCGCGTCTATAGTACGACTGGCCGGCCTATAGCCCCAATCCAAACTCAGAGGGCCCAACAACCCTACAAAAAGGCACAGTCGACTATCACGCCACATGCTTCAAGAGTCCGTATGGTTGCACTACACCACTAGCAACGATACCATGCACAATATCATAACCATCCATCAGGGTTCATTACCACATATCGACAATCATTATGCGGTATTGGCATTTCATCAATCATATTTTAGTATATCTCAATTCAGTTTAATATAAATATTCTCATCATTTTCTGTGCACATTTCATCATCTCATAATAATATATATCGTGTTTCACGTATTTCAATATTTCTCAAAATACTCATATCAGTAATTCGCAAAATCTCATTTTTCATGCAAATCATTTCTACTCACATATAAATACCACATTTCATTATTTTCCACTAATCACATCAATCATTCTCATTTCAATATTTTCTCAGAAAATACTCATCGTTATATTTCACATTTTTCAACACATGTCATGTGTCACACAGTTTTCATTTAATATTCATAATATATTAATTTCACACTCCAAAACATCACAATTTAATATTACTCAAATGCCACACAATTTATCTAATATTTATATCATAATAACTTTCAGGAAAAATATCATATGCTCATTTTCACATATTAATTTAAGCAGTAATTCTAAAAATGTTGCTATAATTTATTCCCCTTATGTGGCTTACTGAGAGTTTTGTTAACATCCAGATCCTACGCCCTTGGCTCCCGAAACTCAAATCTTGAAATTTGCATTTTTTCCAGGTTAATTAACTCATTTTCCTAAAATAATACTCATCTAACCTTCCCTAGACTCCATATAGCCCAAATTAACATTTAAACTAATATTTAACACCCCCACTTAATTTCCTGAATTATGCCTGCAGGTCCTGAAATTACACCCGCGGCGCTCACCCAGGCCCTAAATTCCAAAAATTCTACTTCAACTTCAGATGTTCAATATTCTAGCATTTCTAAATTAATACTAATTAAATGATAATAAGCCCCTTAATAACCCCCTTATCCCAAATTTGGAGTTATGCCCTCAACAACCCCACGAGAATTCCGCTCTGTTAGACTTGCAGACAATTATCCATAAATTCTTATGGTGGTGTCTGATCGTCGATTGGACCTATAATTTGCAAGAAATTGAGAAAAAAATGGGAAATTAGTTTACTCTAGGAGATACGCCTACGCCGCTCCTACCACAAATCCGCTCTAGTAGAAATGACGGCAATGAAGAATGGAGTCCAGCGGTATATTCCAATTTCTAATCGGACGAGAAGAAAAGAGGAAAAAAGAACGAAATGAGAGAAAGAGAAGTTCAGGGGGGGCTGGATCTCTGCGCAGGTTTTGAAGAAGAAATGAAATCCTGAAGCTTCTTTAAGCTTCAGGATGAGATATAATAATAATAATAAATATAATATAATATAATATAATATTTAATTAATAATAATAATTTTTTTAATTAATAAATAAAATAAAATTTATTTATTTATAATTAATTTAAATTTTTTTATTTTTTTATTCTTATTATTATTATTATTATTTTGAAATCACCCCACTAATCTTGTATAGCCATTTTCCATTTTTGGGGTTTTTACATTCTGCCCTCGTAAAAATTTCTTCCTCGAAATTCGCTATTCGTCTGCTTCCCATCATTAGAGAAAACACTTCCATTTTTATTAATTAGCCTCACTTATAGCGGAGGAATATCATGGTTACAACGAGGGTTCTGGGAGATTACAACTATTCAAAAATTTCCCAAAGCTATTCACGTTCAAAATTAAAAACCCTAT
The DNA here is from genome assembly GCF_029873635.1 of Malania oleifera. Taxonomy (NCBI): domain Eukaryota; kingdom Viridiplantae; phylum Streptophyta; class Magnoliopsida; order Santalales; family Ximeniaceae; genus Malania; species Malania oleifera. Next base: position 14,122,037 of record NC_080428.1, read on the forward strand.
TTATCCTACGTTACACTATACAAATAAAAGTACACAATATTATTCCTTTTATTCTAACTGGCTCAATTCTAAACTCCACTGAATAAGTATGGATATCTCTGGCACATCTGATCCTTTAGTTCCTAGGAAGCCTTCTCAACTGCATGATTGCGCCATAAAACTTTTACTAGTGGAATCTTCTTCGTACGTAGCTCCTGCTCCTTCCAGTAAAGAATCTGCAATGGCACTTCCTCATAAGCTAAAGTGTCTCCCAACTCCAGTGCTTTATAGCAGATCATATGGGAGGGGTCTGGGACGTATTTTCTCAACATAAAAACATGGAATACGTCATGGATCCTAGATAGGACCGGTGGTAACGCCAATCAATAGGCCATTAGACCAACTCTTTCAAGAACCTCGAATGGTCTAATATACTTAGGGCTTAGCTTACCCATCCTCCTGAACCTCATAACACCTTTCATCGATGCCACCTTCACGACCACGTGATCTCCCGCATTAAACTCCAATTCTCGCTAGCGAGTATCAGCATAACTCTTCTGCCGGCTCTATGCTGTTCAGATCCTATCTCTGATGAGTCGGACTTTATCCTGAGTCTGTTGTTTCAGCTCTAGTCCCAATATCTATTTCTCCCCAATCTTATCCCAGTATAACTGGGATTGGCACCTCCTACCATACAACGCCTCATACGGTGTCATTCCAATGCTAGCTTGGTAGCTGTTCTTATACGCAAACTCAACCAGTGGCAAATATTGCATCCAATGACCTCCAAAGTCCAGCACACATGCACGCAACATATCCTCCAGAATCTGTATTGTCCTCTCCATCTGCCCATCTGCCTGAGGATGAAAAGTTGTGCTAAACAACAACTGAGAACCCATGGCCCCTTGTAGACTCTTCCAAAAACGATATGTGAACCGTGGGTCTCTATCTGAAACTATGGACATTGGGACACCATGGAGCTTAACTATGTCCTAGATATATAACTCAGTCAATCTATCCATGGAGCAGCTAACTCTGATCGGCAAAAGGTGGATAGCCTTTATCAGTCGTTCCACCACTACCCAGATAGTGTCATGTCCATGCAACGCCGGCAGCAATCTTGTGACGAAATCCATCACTATATGCTCCGACTTCCACTCAGAAATGTGGAGTGGCTGCAATGATCCCGCTGGTCTCTGATGCTCAGCTTTCACTTGCTGGCATGTCAAACATTGATCCATATACTGGGCTATCTCCCTCTTCATGTTGCTCCACCAAAAGGACTCTCGAAGATCCCTATACATTTTAGTTCAACTTGGATGTACAGTATACAGGGATCAATGTGCTTCCTCCAGAATAACCTTCTTGATCTCAGGGTTGGCAGGAATGCATAACCTGGTACGAAACCTCAAGGCTCCATCATCTGAGATGCTGAACTCTGTTTCCTGACCATCTTGTACCTTCCCTATAAGCTATACTAGTTTTGCATCATTCCTTTGAGCTACTTTAATTCTCTCCTATAGAGTCGGCTGCAAAACCAAGTCAGCAATAAAAGCCTGGTGATTGCCCTCTACCAGCTCCACACCGAGCCTCTCTAGATCCATACGGATCGGATGCTGAATCTCCACTGCAGACAAAGATGAATCCACTGATTTTTGGCTCAAAGCATCAGCGACCACATTAGCCTTTCCTGGTCAATGGGCCTGAAAGTCTAGAGAAGCCCTCAACAAACCTACGGTAGTACCCAGCCAATCCCAGGAAACTCCTGATCTAGTGCATAGTCTTTGGTCGTACCCAATCTACTACCGCCTCAATCTTACTCGGATCAACAAAAATACTACCCCTAGATATAACGTGTCCAAGGAAGGTAACCTGTTCTAGCCAAAACTCGCACTTCTTAAGCTTCGCATATAGTTTCTTCTCTCGCAACACCTGAAGCACTATACTCATATGCTCCTCTAGGCTCTTTGAATACACTAGTATATCATCAATAAATACTACCACAAACTGACCCAAATACTGGTGAAAAACCATGTTCATCAAATCCATAAACACTACAGGAGCATTCGTCAACCCAAACGGCATAACCAGAAATTAATAGTGTCCATACCGTGTTCAAAATGCCGTCTTCGGAACATCTTCAGCCTTGACTTTCACCTGATGGTACCCAGAGCGTAAGTCTATCTTCGAAAAGATCTGTGTCCCCTGTAACTGGTCAAACAAATCATCGATATGTAAGAGCAGGTATTTATTCTTGATAGTTACCTTATTTATTTCCCTGTAGTCAATGCAAAACCTCATCGACCCATCCTTCTTCCTCACAAAAAAAATCGGTGCTCCCTAGGGTGACACACTGGGTCGAATAAACCCCTTATCTAATAGTTCCTACAACTGTTCTTTCAATTCTTTCAGCTCTATCGGTGCCATTCTATATGGCGCCTTCGAAATTGGCGCTGTCCCCAAAGCCAAATAAATAACAAACTCTACCTTACAATCAAGAGGTAGTCCTGGCAAATTCTCCAGAAATACATCAGGAAAATCCCTCACCACTGGGATATCCTCCACCCTTAGCTCCACTTCTGATATTGCCTTCACACAGGCTAAATATCCCTGACAACCTTCTAATAGAAATCTACATGCCTGAATAGCAGATAGTAACTGAGGTGAGGTACGCACACGTGATCCCACGAACCTGTACTCCTGTCCCTCTGGAGGTTTGAACACTACCTCTCTCTGGTGACAATCAATTCTGGCATAGTGGGCAGCTAGCCAGTCCATTCCCAAGATTACCTCAAACCCATGCATATCTAGAAGCACCAGATTAACTGACAAAGGCCTCCCCTGAATACCCACTGGATAGTCTTTGAGTACCTTTCTGCATATCCCTACAACCCCAGTCGGCGTAGCAACAAACAAACTATTATCTAATTGCTGAGGTTCAAACCCACACAACTTCACATATTCTCGGGAGATAAAGGAATGAGTCGCCCCATAATCAAACAAAATAGTAGCTTTAAATAAAAGTATTGAAACAGTACCTGTCACCACATCTCATACCACCTTAGCATCTCCCGACGTCAGTGCATAAACTTGTACTAAAGAAGTACTCCTCTATTGTCCACCTCGAGGTGCCTGGTAGCGTCCTCTATATGGTCGAGGAGAAGCTGCTACAGTTGGCGATGCGTGACAGTTCCTTGCGATATGCCCAGGCTGGTGGCACTAATAACAGACAACCTCCCTCGCTCGGCACTCTCCAAGGTGCCTCCTCAAACATCTGGGACAAGGAGGAGGCATTTGTCTACCCTGTACTACTTGATCTCCTCCTCCCTATCATTGTCCTCATTTACTATCATATCTCCTCCATGGCCCTTAACTAGACCCTACTTGAAAATCAGAAGGCACGGGCCACTTCTTTTGGCTCTGTGCTGCTGCGCCTTTCTGTAGGCCACTCTCAATCACCGCAACCCTGTTCATTATCTCTAAGAAAGTCTGAGCTGGGAAGCCTACCACCTGCTCATACAGATTCTACCTCAATCCCTCCTCAAACTTCCTCACCTTCCTCTCCTTATCTAGCACCAGATACGGGGCGAACCAGGATAGCTCAACGAATCTCTTTGCATACTGTTGCACCGTTATAAACCCCTGTGTCAGATATAGAAACTCCAATGCCTTTGCACTCCTGACTGTAGTGGGAAAGTACCGCTCGAAGAAAATCTCCCTAAAACGACTCCACATCATCGCTATAGGGTTGGGCCTCTGCTCTTCCAATAGCCTCACCGACCTCCACCAGCGCTTTGCTTCCCTGGTCAACTTAAATGTGGCAAATAACACCCTCTGCTTGTCTGTACATGAGAGGACTGTCAGTATATCCTCTATGTCCTGAACCTAGTTCTCTGCTACCAATGGATCCGCTCGTCCAGCAAAAGAAAAGGGTCGCATACGCGTAAACTGCTCGATCGTGCAACTCCGCTCCGCCGAGCTCCTGGCCATCTCAGCCATCACCTGCTGAGTGACGCTATGCAACACTGCGCCAGGGTCTTCATCACCCATACTGGAAGGTTCTACTCCATCACCTCCCGCACTTGTATTATTGTTCTATGGATTCATCCTGCAAAGGAAGCAACTAATCTCAGCATACGATTACTATCACACAACCAATACACTGTTATAATTCATAAATTACCCTTCTATGACCATTTATCTTCACATCCTTAATCTCTATTTAAGATTCAGTCCTGTCACTTAAAAACAAGATCCAGCGATAGTATCCATGATTTCCTTGAAATCGTCACCCCAGGAAAAACACAGAAACAACCCCGGTACTCCTGCCTCTAGGCCGCAAGATAGAACCCTAAATTCTCAGCTCATCCTCAAACAATCACTAAAGCACATTCCAATCTACCTGTCTCCTAGTTTCCTCAAAATCCACTCTTATACTCTGGTATTGTATTCCGCTATCTACTAAAGTCTACAGAACCTAGCAACCTAGGTTCTGATACCAAACTGTGACACCCCGATTTTCGTAAAATTTTTTACAATAATAAATAAATAGTCACTCGTCATCAACAACATCCATAAATCAACCACGTCAACAACCCTATTACCATTCATATGAGCCGACCCGCATTGGGTACCAAGTAAACAGTTATTTCAATTGTACAACCTAACAACGAAAGATAATATATATATATATATATATATATATATATATATATATATATATATATATCAGTCAGAATACAATCCCCAAAGTATCAACATACATGTATATAAACATCACCATCACAGACTCAAGAACAACTCAACACTAGGGGAATTACACCTCCTCTAGTCCAAAAACTCACCCTGTGTGTTAGGGTCTCAGCTCCCAATGGTCACGAACCTCTATCACCTGGCCTATCCCTGTTCCTTGAAATATTTAGATAATTCAGGTGAGAAACCTCTCAATAAGAAGGAATAAATTATTTACAACGTGTGACCATATGAGTTCAGTTATAACACAGTTTACTTTTCAAATCAACATTTCATTTAATAAAAATACACTGATAAATATATTCTCATATTCATATAGATATACAATGCAATATTTTATAAGCTTTAAAACCATTTTTCAAGTTTATTCATTTCCAACACATATTTACCCCTGAAGTTCCTAAGAATAGGAAGATTATCCGCCCATACAGGTATCTTCTCTCTGCCCTAACACGTTATGCTGCCTAGAATGGCCACATCTGATACCTATCAGGGCACTCACCTTACTCAGTAAGCCCTCAGGTGAAAAGTTTCACTTTACCTCAATTATTTATGTTATTCACTCATATAGTTCCATTTCTCAATTTTACCATTTTCTATTTCACAATTTGTATTATTTCTTTCATTTCTCATTTTAGCCAATTTCGTCATTCTTTCACTTTCCGTTTCCATTTTACTTTCCGAATCATGAGTATCTTTGGTATCAAATACCAACATCGTGTATGTAACTCATAACCCCCATGAGGATCTTTCTTTCCACGTCATACTTCCCCCCATGGTCAACGTTGTGCAGCCCGAAGGCTGAATCTAACCACAGTTGGCCAACCTGGTTAGATCAAAATATCATATCACATATCGCATCTATAGTATGACTAGCCGCCTATAGCCCTGATTCGGACTCAAGGGGCCCAAAAACCCTACAAAATGGCACAATCAACTGTCACGCCACATGCTCCAAGAGTCCATGTGGTTGCACTACACCACTAGCAACAATATCGTGCCCAATATCACAACTATCCATTAGGGTTCACTACCACATATCCGCAATCATTATGCGATATTGACATTTCATCAATCATATTTCAGTATATCTCAATTCCGTTCAATATAAATATTCTCATCATTTTCTGTGCACATTTCATCATCTCATAATAATATATATCTTGTTTCACGTATTTCAACATTTCTCAAAATACTCGTATCAATAATTCGCAAAATCTCATTTTTCATGCAAATCATTTCTACTCACATATAAATACCACATTTCATTATTTTCCACTAATCACATCAATCATTTTCATTTCAATATTTTCTCAGAAAATACTCATTGTTATATTTCACATTTTTCAACACATGTCATGTGCCACGCAATTTTCATCTAATATTCATAATATATTAATTTCACTCCAAAACATCACAAATTAATATTACTCAAATGCCACACAATTTATCTAATATTTATATCATAATAACTTTCAGGAAAAATACCATATGCTCATTTTCACATATTAATTTAAACAGTAATTCTAAAAATGCTGCTATAATTTATTCCCCTTATCTGCCTTACTGAGAGTCTCGTTAACACCCAGATCCTACACCCTTGGCTCCTAAAACTCAAATCCTAAAATTTGTATTTTCCCCAGATTAATTAACTCATTTTCCTAAAATAATACTCATCTAACCTTCCGTCAACTCCATACACCCCAAATTAACATTTAAACTAATATTTAACACCCCTACTTAATTTCCTAAATTATGCCTGCGGGTCCCGAAATTACACCCGTGGCGCTCACTCGGGCCCTAAATTTTAAAAATCCTACTTCAACTTCATATCAATATTCTAACATTTCTAAATTAATACTAATTAAATGATAATAAACCCCTTAATAACCCTCTTATCCCAAATTTGGAGTTATGCCCCCGACGACCCCACGAGAATTCCACTCCGCTAGACTTGTAGAGAATTATCCTTAGATTCTCGTGGTGGTGTCCGATCGTCAATTGGGCCTATAATTTGTAAGAAATTGAAAAAAAAAAAAAGAAATAAAAGGAAATTAACTTACCCTAGGAGATATGCCTACTCCACTCCTACCCCCAATCCGCTCTAGTAGAAATGACGGCAGTGGAAAATGGAGTCCAGCGGTATCTTCCAATTTCCGATCAAACAAGAATCTGCCATGAAAATGAGGAGATAGGGAGAGAGAATGAGAGGAGAGAAAGAGAAGTTAAAGGGGGGTTGGATCTCTGCGCAGGTTTTGAAGAAGAAATGAAATCCTTAAGCTTCTTTAAGCTTCAGGATGAGATATAATAATAATAATAATAATAATAATAATAATAATAATAATAATAATAATATAATATTTAATTAATAATATATTTAATTAATAATATATTTAATTAATAATATATTTATTTAATAAAAATAAAAAAATTCAATTTATTTATTTATTTATTTATTTATTTTTAATTAATTTAATTTTTAAAATTTTTTATTATTATTTTATTATTTTTTATTTTTTGAAATCACCCCACTAATCTTGTATAGCCATTTTTCCATTTTTGGGGTTATTACACGAGACAACTAATCTTTTCTATCCAACCTCACAGTTTTCTCAAGGATGTTTTTGATCTCATGGTTCGAAACCTCAACTTGTCCATTAGTCTACGAATGGCATGGTGTTGCTACTTTGTGAGTGATGGAATATTTTAAAAGGAGTGCCACAAAATGATGATTGAGAAAATGAGTTCCCTCATCGCTAATGATAGCTTGGGTGCAATCGAAGTGACTAAAAAGAACCTTAAGAAATTTAATGACCACTCGATGGTCATTGGTCCTAATCGCGCCCACCTCTACCCACTTCGAAACATAATCCACCACCACAAGTATGTGCTTATACCCATTAGAAGGAGGGAATGGACCCATAAAGTTGATCCCCTACACATCAAAGAGCTCGACCACTAGAATGGGGTTCAAAGGCATTATGTCACGCCGGGAGATATTCCCGGTCTACTGACACCACAATCATACTGTCCAAAACTCCAGAGCATCTCAAAAAAGTGTGGGCCAAAAGAATCCTCTTTGAAGCTCTTTGGTTTCCGTTTTCTTCCCACTAAAGTGACCACCGTACTTTAAGGTATGATAGAATTAAAGTATATGGAGGTACTCACTCTCGGGAACACATCGTCGAATGATTGAATCCAAGCAGATTTTGAAAAGGTATGGGTCTTCCCATATGTAATGGCACACTTGGGAGAAGAACTTGTCTTTCTCCCGCTGTGTCCAATCATAAGGAATGGTTCCTGTGGCTAAGTAGTTCGCAATCACAGCAAACCATGGGAGTCGGGAAGACACTGCAAAGAGTTGCTTATTAAGAAAGGAATCATGAACTAGATAGTGGCTGGTAGACCCCTCAACTAGAATGCCGGACAAATGATAAACTACGTGATTTTTAGTCCCTTTCTTATCCCGAATCTCATAATCAAACTCTTGTAGGAGGAGAACCCACCTAATCGGCCTAGGTTTTGTTTCTTTATTCATAAGAAGGTGCCACAAAGTGGCATGATCAAAATATACAAAAACCTTCTACCCTAGGAGATAAGAGCAGAATACTACCGCTAGGAGCTCGTTCTCGATGGTAGTGTAATTCAATTGAGGTCCTTGAAAAGTCTTACTCGTGTAGTGAATCACGTGGGGTAATTTGTCAGCTTGTTGCCCAAACACAAACCCTGCAACATAATTTGACGCATCGCATATGATCTTGAAAGGGAGAGACCAATCGAGTGGTTGTATGATTAAGGTGGAGGAAAGTAGAGTCCTAAGGGTTTCAAATGTAGTAAGACAATCTTTATCAAACTCAAATGATGCATCTTTGAATAACAAGTTGGTCAAGGGCCAAGAGATTTTGCTAAAGTCCTTGATGAATCGTCAATAGAAACCAACGTGTCCTAGGAACAACCTAACTCTTTTAATAGAAGTAGGGGGAGTTTTGAAATAAACTCTACCTTGTCCTTATCTACTTCAATCCCCCTAGAAAAAATAATATGCCTCAACACTATGCCCTCTTGAATCATAAAATGGCTCCTTTTCCAGCTTAACTCTGAGTTTGTGTCCACACATCTCTCGAGAACTTTAGACAGGTTCTCCAAGCATGCATCAAAGGAGGATCCGAACACAGAAAAATCATCCCTGAAGACCTCAAGGAATTTTTCATCCATGTCAGAAAAATGGCGAGCATGCACCGTTGAAAGGTCGCGAGTGCATTGCATAGCTCGAAAGGCATCCTCCTATAGGCAAAGGTCCCGAATGGGCAGGTGAAGGAAGTCTTCTCCTGATCATCTGGGTGGACCACAACCTGATTATACCCAGAATATTTTTCCAAAAAGTAATAGAAGTTCTAGACCGCCAGCCTCTTTAGGATTTGATCAATGAATGGTAATGGGAAGTGGTCCTTATGGGTGAGGTTATTAAGTTTCTAGTAATCAATGCACACCCATCACCCACTAGTGACACAAGTGGGGATAGCTTCACCCTTATCATTTTCAATAATTGTGATTCCCAATTTCTTGGGAACCACTTGCATGGGGCTCACAAACTCACTATCAGAAGTAGGAAATATTCTCCCAGCATTTAGGCATTTTACAACTTCCTTCAACACCACCTCCTTCACATTGGGGTTTAACCTTCGTTGCATCTCACAAATAGGTTTCACATTTGGATCAAGGTGAATCCGATACATACAAACAAATGGATCTATACCCCTAAGGTCCACCACTCACCACCCTATGCTCTTATATATTTTTGTAAGACATGAATGAGTCGAGACTCCTGTGAACTAGTCAAGCTAGATGAAATGATCATGGGAAGGGTCTCGTGGGGCCCTAAGAAGACATACTTGAGGGAAGCCGGAAGGGGCTTCAACTCAAGGGATGAAGGGGCTTTGATGAAAGGACGTTCTGGAATGCTAGAGAGAGTACGAAGGGTTTTGAACTTAGATTTATAGGGCCTTTTCTTTAAGCTAAAGGCCAAATTACAGACAACAAAAGCATGCTCACACGGGTCCTCTAGACCTAAGATGGAAGACCGATCAAATTGAAGCCTAGCCTCAAGGGGATCCCTAAAAAGAGTCGAGGGGGCAACTTCCTCAACACACTCGTCGACCATATCCACATCTTTGCATGGGACGTCATAAGATGCTTGCTGGGAGGCACAGAACACATTCAGCCTGAGCTTCATGTTGCCAAAGGATATATCCATAACACCAGTCCTACATTGGACGCATGTATTAGCCGTGACTAAGAATGATCGACCCAAGAGGATAAGGATCTGTTTCTTGGCCGAGTCGGTAGGTTCCATATCTAAGACAACAAAGTCAACTGGAAAATAGAATGTATCGACCTTCACTAGGATATCCTCAACAACACCTCGGTGTACTTTCACAGATCGGTCAGCGAAGCTCAAAATGACCGGGGTACGTTTAAGCTCTCCTAGAAAAAAATGTTTGTAGACCGAGTAGGGAAGTAGGTTCACACTTGCTCCCAAACCCAAAAAAGCCCTACCGATAGAGTAATCGCCAATTACACATGAGATGGCGGCAGCGCTAGGGTCCTTAAGCTTTGAGGGAACGTGACGTAACAGAATGGAGCTCACACTCTTGGTTAACGTAACTCTTTTGTTCATATGCACTCGAGATTTGTGCCTTTTGGTGCATAGGTCCTTAAGGAATTAGCATAAGCGTGCACTTGCTTAATTGTGTCTAAGAGAGGAAGATTAACCTTAACTTGCTTAAATGTGTCCATCATGGACTCTACATTTGCTTTCTTCTTAGATTTGGAGTGTGACTAAAGAGCTACATGATATGGCACTACAAGGACATAATGGGGCAATGTTCCATCATCAGAGGAGGCAAGCTTTATGGGATTATTCACTAGATTGGAGGAGGGAATACATGGTTCAACATTGAGCTCTACCCTCATCTTCTCCTTACCCTTACTTTCGTCCGACTTCTCTCCGACCACGTTATCTACCTCCCTAACACTCCTAAGGATGGTCACGACTTGGGCTTGCTCATGATATGTTGAATGATTAGCAGGCGACTCACTCTTTACCCCATATTAGCCTTTTGGGTTAACGAGGGGCTGACTAGGCAACTTACCCTTAACCCGCCTACTCAAAGATGTAGCTAGTTGGACCATGGGGGCCTTTAGCTTCGCTATGGGCTAAGACTGGGAATGGAGTAATTGTCGATCAACCTGATGATCAGCTTCAATACCCTTAAGGGTTTTCAATACCGTCCCTTGAAGAGTGATCATATTGAGGTTGCTGAGGAGGTGGTGGTTGATAAGCTAGTTCACGGGGTGAATGCATGAGAGGATTTTGCTTATTTGAATTTTGAAATGATCGAGGAGGTGGAGCATTTGGTGCTTGCTAAGGTATTGGGGCTGAAAAACTCGGAGCTTGTGGCCTCTAGAAGAAGTTAGGATGTCTGCTCCACCCACGATTATACTTATTGGAGTATAGATCATTGGCCGGCATGTCGTACCAATTTTGAGTGGATTTAACGTCTTCTTGCACAAAATCAGGTGTGGGAGGCACATGAGGGCAAGTATAGTAGGTATAAGAGGGATTGGAGCATATAGCGCACAACACTGTGCACGCCACCGACTGAGGTGGTTGTCCTAAAAACAAGACCTGATCAAGTTTCTTAACAATGGTGTGCAAAGTGGGTGCAAGGTCATGGCCGACTGCTAACTCATAAACTCCCTTAGAATACAAAGAAGAAAGTTGGTAAGGTCTACGAGCAACAACAATATGTTGCTGAGAATTCTCGATGAGAGTCTCAAAGAAAGTCTAAGCCTCATTCTCATGCTTTGTGAGGAAAGTACCTCCACATGTTGCATCGACTATAGATCTATCACGCTCAGCTATCCCCTCATAGAATGTTTGAACTAATTGCCACTTAGAGACTTGATGATACGCAAAAGGTCCCTAAAACGCTCCCACGTCTCAAAAAATTGCTCACCGTCTATCTATGAGAAACTTGTGATCGTCTGCCTAAGCTGATTAGTCTTCCCTATGGAGAAGTACTTTTTGAGAATTTCGAGCTACATAATGACCCAGGTGGTCACCGAGTTCGGCTTTAAAGAATTCAGCCAATATTTGGTTTTATCCTTTAAAGAGAATGGAAATATCCTAAGGTTGAGGTCTTGATTTCAAATTGCGCCACCTCAACATCTGGGATTCGAATTCAAGATAGCGAGGTGTATGCATTAGGAGTGAAATAGTTCCTAAGGGGCCAAAGAGGTTCCTCCTCTACCGCAAGTCAATGGGGAGCAAGAGATTCCAGGTTTTGGTTCTGATTATGGAAAGCGGGAACCGGTTGGCATTCAACCATGACTTTAGGTTCGTAGGACAAGGCTAACTCTGGACTAGAAGTAGATTTCCTAACCGACCTACGAGATCTCTTAATCTTATGGTCTATAGGTACTAATTCTGGATCCAAAGATCTCAAACCTTGCATACAACTCTTTAGTACAAAAAATCAAGACTTTAAACAGCAAACAAGAATATAAAAAAAATTAAAAAAAATCACGTAGTAAACTACACTAAGGTTTGACTCTCTACAGTAACTAAGTCCCCAGCAACAACGCCAAATTTTGGTAGGCTCTCCAAGGCTTGGATCCTTAACTACCAAAGATAAAATTTATAACCTAACTAATCCCAAGTTCAGTAGAACAATGAGTAAGTCGAGTGTCGATCTCTAGGACTCAGTGCAACGCTTTACCAAGTTAACCTAGTTTACTACATTAGAACAAGAATAAAAGATTGATTTTGGTTTTTATATTAAACTATGAAAGCAATTAAAATTGAATTGAAATTCTTTTGGAAAAGCAATTCCTTGGTTAAGAATCCACCCTAGTTAATTCACAATAACTATGTTCGGTCAATTACCTATACCAGGGTTTCAACAGTCAATTAATCCACTTGAGTAACATAACATAGCCGAGTTCATACCAATCATCTAGAGCACGATCAAAAGAATGGGGTATACCCTATCTAGCGAACACTAATTCCTTTCTAGCAACCGTACCCTATTGTGCACAATTAACTGAATCCTAGCTATACTGTTCTTACCTAAGGTTTCATCACAACTATAGAACTAAGTAAATTAGCTACTCATTGTGCATGAAATCAAACATAAAGACATGGTATTGAAGAATGAAATTGAAAGCATAACTTTTATTGAAAATCAGAATTGAAATACAAAGCAAGAATGAAATACAAGTGAACTTGCAATTCGAAATTAACAAAGCAATGCAAATTGACAATTAAAAGAAAACTACTCTAAATGGCACCCAACGGAACTCGTGGGACTCAAAGAACCAAAGAGGAACCAAAGGGGAACAAAAGGGGAACCCTAATCAACTTTTTGAAGTTTGATTTTATGCCCCTTAGGGTTTACATGCATAGAAATTCAAATCAAGAAACTTTCAGCAAACATCTCGCGTAGTTAATTTCTAAACTCGATAACAGTTGACCTAGTCGCACCCCAAGTTCTCTTGGTAGCCCCTGGTCGAACCATTTTAGAAAATTTTCAATTACTTCTTTGTTCAATTGATGGAATCATTGACCAGGTCGCACGTCCAAGGTCTCCTGGTCACGTCCTGGTCGAGGGTCTTCATGAATCTTGCTTGTTGACCAGCTTTTTGGAGTCTTTTATCTTGACCAGGTTGCTCCTTGTGATTTCTTGGTCACATCACATGGTCGATCAAGGACATGCTGCTGTAGCTGAATCAAGGCCTTAGAGACCTAGTTGAGCACATGGTCGAGCCTTGTGCTTCCAAGTTGATAGCTTTGAATCCGCTGCTTAACTCCTTGAGTTAAGCTTCAATTTCTTGAAACATCAAACACACCATGTGTAACTCCGAAAAATGATAAGAAAGGATAATTACAAAGTAAATAAGAACATCGCATAGGAAAATATAGGCCTAAAGTTGCGTATTTTAGGAACCCATCCCACAACACCATCAAACATTTTAATTCTGATGTTCCCTATTCCAACAATTTTGCATTAAGAATTATTTCCCATTAGAATAGAACCAAAATTTACTAACATGTTGGCCCTAGAGTCGAGTTTAGAGGAGGGTGAATGGACTCTTTAGCAGATTTTAGCTTTCCACCACAAAATATAAATCTTAGCAAGATGCAAGAAATTATATCACAATATAAATAATATAAATCATGCACAAGATATAAATAAAAGAGTATAAGGAAGAGAAGTTTGATAAACAATATTAACATGGTTCAGCCCCTTGCCTATGTCCACGCCTTGAGACACTCTCAAGGATTCCACAATCCACTATCAACCTCCTTCACTGACAAAAGAAGCCTTTACACACATGAACAAATTGCTTTCGCTCACCCAGAGCCTTTCAGTAAAGTTCACCAAGAACCCTTACAATCCGATTCACCAAGAACCTTCACACGAGAACCAATCCTTATTGGTCACAATGAGCCCAAACTAAGGAAACCAATCCCTTTAACACTTGGTTCAAAAAGAACCCTTATAAGATAAGAATGAATTACAAAGACAATGATCCTTGAATGAGCTGATATCTAATACAATACAAACCTCACACAAATCTCTCAACTAATGAATCAACACAAGATTAGAAAGCAAGAGAGATTTTGAACACATGAGATGATGAACTAAATGCAAAGTACTTGTGAATGATATTCTAAAGATGTTAATCACTTAATCAATCATTAAATAAGTCTTTGGGCTTGTATTTATAGGAAAATGGACAAACTAACCGTTATATGTCCGTTAGGCATTTAAAATAATAAAATACTTTAAAAACTAGTCATTTTATGCCTATTAGGTTTAGAATCCAATGCAAACCATTGATGGAGTTCCCTAAACCATCGACGGTTTCCTCTTGTCCAAAATTCATTTAGCTTACTACCTGAAACTGTCAAAGCACTTGGCCAAACCATCAACGGTTTGCCCTGTTTCTTTGCTTAGGTGCTTAATCTTGGTTCAAACTTAACCAGAACCAAGTATATGAAAGATTTGAATACTAATATCATTTAAAACTTGTCCCTTATGAAAATACATTTGAGTATAGGATATTTTTGTCAAACTCTTTGTTTTGTCTTTGAAAACCATGAGTATTAAACTTATGACTTAATGAGATTCTATATACTCTTATGAACTAGTATGCACATGAAATTTGCTTAACTATTGCTCAATAAGCATGTGTGAAATAGAAATACAAGAGTTACAACAAATACTACCATGCATGGCCGGGTCACATCAATAACCCATTCAAATATATATATTTTTTTTATTTTATTTGTTCTCGGTTCGTCGCAAATTCTGCTCTTCTGGAGCCTGTATCTCACAAAACTCAAAACATGAAAGTTGTAGATGATCCTTTCCTCTTTCTCTAGAAATTTGAATCGTCTCAATTGGAGCTCAGACGGAAAAGTTATGCATAAAATACGAACAGGTGTCGGTTTTGATTCCCGGGAATTTTCCTACGACAAAAAATTACCAAAACTTCATAAATAGTGTAATAAAGTTCAAGAATGATGATTTTGGCACTTTATTAAAATATTGGACAATTTTAGGCATTTAATTAAAAATATAAACCGTAAAGCCTGAGTTAAACGTCCAATTACGCAGTTTTGATGCGTAATCACACCCCCCAACTAACGTTTTGCTAGTCTCTAGCAAATGGCGTGAATGAATCTTACGGTGGTGTCTACAACTACAAACTCCAATAATCATGAAATCAATGCACATGTGACAATATTATACCACTTCACATACAAGAACATAACTGAATTTCACACAAGCTCGTTCATATTCAGTATACACAACTCCAAAGCACGTCACTCATGCAAGTTTCATCGTTTATATGTGATTTGAGAGTAGTGTACTCACATAAAGTTAATCAGTGGCACATTCAGAGTTAATACAATCATATAAGTTCAAGTATAAACAGGTAAACTCTCGAGGTGTGTGTAATGTGTGTGACTCAGTACACCTAGGACGCCAGTGGACACCTACAGAACGGTCGCTTTGACTCGGCCTAACTGGTATACCCTCAAGAACACTCAAAGAAAATGGGTTCACTCATCATATGTGAGGAGGAGTGTCGCGATCAAACATCCCACATATTAAAATGAACAACGTTAAGTATATGGAGTGGACTAGTCTGGAAAAGATCTAGCCTATCTATGAGGTGTCGGGTCCTTCACCCTAGCATCTTCTCACCTACTCGCCATATCCAACTGAGACCACCCTAGATCAACTTATTCACAAACTTGTCATGAATTCATCTGAGGCATTAATCGGTTGAAGAATTTTCATACGTGAAAAATATGTGTCATGTCCTTGATTCTTTGTGATATGTATGTGGATCAAGCATTAGCGTTTCATCTCATGCGCATGTGTATTGCTTATTCTTTTTTCTGCTCATTCTTTATTTTTTGTCTTTTCTTGGGCAATAAGGACAATCATAACACTTCTTTTGTAATCTTCATACCATCAATGGGAATTGAGCTCGAATAGGAGTTCATGAATTAAGTCTATCTCTAGGGGTGGCTCAGCCTTCACATTTTGAGTAGGCTACAAGACCTAGGTTTCTATCTCCCCACTAGGTGTCACCTCTAGGCTAGCAAATCAAAAATAAAGACTAGTGTACAAGGAATCATCCAAAAAAAGAGAATTGAGTTCTATGAACTCTGATTTGATATTAACGCTCAAAAGGACGATAAATAGCTCAAGGATATCTCACAAGGTGTCATAGTCTCCACGGGTGTTCTCTCAATGCTCACAGGAAACCCTAAGTGCAATGAATCACGTGAGTGTGTATTCAACCTCATGAGATGCCGTGTAAATACATGAAATTATATAGCCACATTAACACGAATGTACTACCAATCAGTTCTTCATGGAGTCATAAGATCATATAAAGAGAAACTACACATGATTGACTCAAGTGTGTCATTCATAAGTTATATGCAAGTATGCGAAGGGTATACAAAGTGTTAAGCATGACATAGTGCAATGTAATTCCTCAGTGCTCCTCCTTTCTTTCTCTCTCTTTTTGATTTTTTTTTTTTTTTGTTTTTTGTTTTTTGTTTTTTTTTTTTTTTTTTAAAACCCAGTACGTGTACGTGCACAGTGTCACATGCAAATGCTCATCCCCCCCAACTAAAGTGAAACATTGTCCTCAATGTGAAAGCGCAAGGGAAATAAAATTGTACACTATAAACAACTAATGGAACAGTACTACTGACTAATGTAATAAGAAAGAAAAGGGAAAAACACAACTAAAACAAATAAACAAAAATAAATAAATAAAAATAAAAATAAAACAGTAGCATAGAAAGGTCAGAGGACTCCCCTAGGGTCTTGCAGAAGCAAGACCTCTTTGTCGACATCGAATGGGGTCATGAAAGGCTTTAGGCGCTGTCCATTGACTGTGAAATGGGTGCCATTCGTCGGATTTACAATCTGTACTGCACCATGAGAATGAACTTTTTCAACAATATATGGACCACCCCATCGAGATTTCAATTTCCCAGGAAACACATGCAGTCGTAAGTCATAGAGTAGCACTTGTTGAGAAGGAAAAAGTTGTTTTTCTTTGATGTTCCTATCATATAGCAACTTCATCCGCTCCTTAGCCAAACGAGCATTATCATAAGCGTCCCTTCGAGATTCTTCAAGCTCGCATACCTGCAATTTTCTTAAACCTGTGGCATCATCAAGTGAAAGGTTAATCTATTTGATAGCCCATAACGCACGATGCTGAATTTCAACAGGTAAATGACACGCCTTACCATATACTAACCTGTAGGGAGACATCCCTAAGTTTGTCTTGAAAGCTGTACGGTAGGCCCAAAGTGCGTCAACAAGTTTTTCTGACCAGTCCTTATGGTTACGACGCACAGTTTTCTCAAATATCGTTTTGATCTCTCTATTGGCCAATTCAGTTTGACCATTGGTCTGAGGGTGGTAAGGGGCAGAGACTTTGTGGGTTACACTATATTTTTGCATGAGTTTTTCAAAAGGTTTGTTACAGAAATGGGACCCTCCATCACTAATGATTGCCTTGGGCATGCCAAAGCGTGCAAATAACTCTTTGAGAAAACGTATGACAACCTTGTGGTCATTAGTTCGACAAGGTATTGCCTCCACCCATTTAGAAACATAGTCCACAGCGACCAAAATGTAAGAATGCCCAAAAGAAATAGGGAAAGGTCCCATAAAATCAATACCCCAACAATCAAAAATCTCAAGAGTCAATATGGGGGACATAGGCATTTCATTCTTGACAGTAATTTTTCCTAATTTTTGACAGGCCTCACATGCTTTACAAAAATTTTCAACATCTTTAAACATGGTGGGCCAGTAGAGTCCACTTTGTAATATTTTTGAAACAGTTTTCTTAACAGCAAAGCGGCCTCTACATATCCCACCATGGCAAAAATGCATCACAAAATTAAATTCATCATCTGGAACACATCTACGCACTAATTGGTCAGAACAATATTTGAATAGGTATAGATTATCAAAATAATAATGTCTTACCTCAGCTAGGAACTTACGCTTGTCTTGGGTGAGCCAATGGTCTGGCATCTGGTCGGTGACGAGATAATTCACAATGTCGGCGAACCATGGAGCGCGTGACACAGCAAAGAGACGTTCATCAGGAAATTCGTCATTCAAGGGAGGGGACACCAGTACCTCGGGTAGCTGCAATCGAGAAAGATGGTCAAGTACAACGTTTTCCACGCCCTTTTTATCGCGTATGGTGATATCGAATTCCTGGAGGAGTAGAATCCACCTGATCAATCTGGGCTTTGCGTCCTTCTTTGCTAATAAATATTTCAAAGCAGAGTGGTCAGTAAAAATAATGACAGGTACACCAATAACATAAGAGCGAAATTTTTCTAAAGCAAAAACAACAGCTAGCAATTCCTTCTCAGTGGTAGTATAATTTCTCTGAGCATCATTCAAAGACTGGCATAATAAATAACTGACGGCTTGTTATCAATTCGTTGACCTAGAACAGCACCAAGAGCGTAGTCGCTAGCGTCGGTCATGATCTCAAATGGCAAGTCCCACCGAGGAGGTTGCATGATAGGCGCAATAGTCAAATGTCGCTTTAGTGTTTCAAAGGCCTGTTGACAATCATCAGTCCACAAAAATTCAATTTCATTTTGCAACAAGGTACATAATGGTTTAGCAATACTACTGAAACCCTCAATAAAATGTCTATAGAACCCGGCATAACCAAGGAAGGAGCGAATATCCCGGACTGTCTTAGGGATAGGTAACTGAGAAATCAACTCTACCTTGGCCCTGTCAACTTCTATACCACGCTCAGAAACCAAATGTCCAAGTACTAAACCACTACGTACCATAAATTGACATTTTTCCCAGTTTAGAAGTAAATTCTTTTCCTCACATCTTTTCAAAATCGCAATTAAATGTGTCAAACAATAATCAAAAGACTTATCGAACACAGAAAAGTCATCCATAAAAATTCCGCACATATCATCTAACATATCAAAGAAAATACTCATCATACAGCGTTGGAAAGTAGCAGGGGCATTGCATAGACCGAATGGCATTCTGCGGAAAGCAAAGGTGCCAAAGGGACAAGTGAAGGTAGTCTTCTCTTGGTCCTCAGGTGCTACGGCAATTTGATAGTAACCAGAAAATCCATCCAAGAAACAATAAAAAGAATTACTAGCTACTTTCTCTAATATCTGATCTAGGAAAGGTAACGAGAAATGATCTTTTCGGCTAGCCGAATTCGATTTACGATAATCAATGCACATTCTCCAACCCGTTACTTTCCTAGATGGGATCAATTCTCCATTAGCATTTTCAATGACAGTCAAACCAGATTTTTTTGGAACTACCTGTGTTGGGCTTACCCATTTGCTGTCGGAGATTGGATAGATGATGTCTGCAGCTAATAATTTCAGCACTTCGTCTTTTACCACCTCTTTCATGGCTGGATTCAGCCTCCTCTGTGCATCTCGAACTGGTTTAGCATCTCCTTCGAGGAAGATGTTATGAGTGCAAATGGAAGGGTCGATACCCTTGATGTCAACAATGGTCCATCCAATCGCTCCTCGATGCTCTTGAAGTACCTGCAATAATTTAGTTTCCTATTCATGAGTAAGGTGTGAAGAAATTACCACAGGGAATGTGCCATCTACTGGACCCAAGAAAGCATATTTCAGCTCAGTAGGCAATGGTTTCAACTCAAGGGTTGGAATTTCTTTTGCGGATGACTTCAGAATTTCTGGTAGGTCAATGGCCTCAAATGTAGGCTTACGCCAACTACTTGTATAACTCACATCAAACATATGAGGACCACTATCTAGGATCTGCTCCTCTGATTCTAGTAATAATTCATCAATCCCTTCAAACTGCGCAAAAGAGTCATTTTCAAGTGCGGCATCGACATCGAGTACCGACAGTAGCTCTGAAGTGTCTAAGTCATCTATCACATCGACTGCATGAGTATCTGCGTCATCACACCCACTTGACATCCTATGAGCATTAAAAACATTCATTTCCAGTGTCATGTTCTCAAATGTGAGCTTCAGGACTCCACTCCAACAGTTAATCAGAGCGTTTGAAGTAGCAAGGAATGGCCGCCCTAAAATGACAGGAGCCTGATAAATGGTGGAAGCAGGCTGCTGCATATCTAAAACAACGAAATCCACGGGATAGTAAAATTTGTCAACCTGAACCAAAACATCCTCAACAATACCTCGTGGAGCCTTTACAGATCTGTCTGCCAACTGTAGCATCATAGTAGTTCTCTTCAATTCACCTAAACCCAGCTGGTCATATAATGAAGACAGAAGTAGATTCACACTACTCCCTAGGTCAAGTAGAGCTCTCCCGATACGAGATTCACCAATCATAATAGGTATCGTGGGGGAGCCAGGATCTCTAAGTTTCTGTGGAGTCTGACTAAGAATCAATGCACTAACCTGCTCAGTTAAGAAAGCCTTTTTCTTCACGTTCAGTTTCCTTTTTACGGTGCAAAGGTCTTTCAGGAATTTTGCATATGCAGGGATCTGTTGTATGGCATCTAAAAGTGGAATATTTATTTTTACCTGCTTGAATATCTCTTGAATCTCCGTATGATACTTGTTCTTTTGGCTAAATGTCAAACGCTGAGGGTATGGTACCACAGGTTGGTATTCCTTAACTGGCTCATCCTCTTTATTATTTGACTTTGTTAAACTTGAGCTGGCCTCGTCTGATTTTTCTTTTCCTTTATCTGTCTCATTTGTCACCTTAGGTATCGGCGTTGTTGTTTGTTGGTCAGTGGCCATTTCAGGACGGGGAACTTCCTTTCCACTTCGCAAAGTAATAACTGCTTTTGCTGACTCAAACGTATCCCCTGAAACAGTGTGCACTGACTGTTGTGGCTGTCTATATACCTGGGGATTAGGCTGAGGCTGTGCAGGGAATTTTCTTTTTTCCAGGGTATTAAGCTATGTATTCATCTTGCTTACGACATCTTTCAGTTCTCCATTGGTCGTAACTTGCATTTGCATGAATTGCTGGAGCATGGTTGCCACCTGCGCTACACTATCATCTGAAGCTTTTTTTACTGGAATGGGGACTAACGCTGGTTGGAATCCTAGTGGTGCATAGCTCTGAGAAAACTGTTTCGGTTAATACTGCGGTGGAGGAGCTACGACTGGATTGTATGTCGGTTGCAGAGGCGGTGCATATGATTGAGGTGCTTGCTGATATCGTGAAGATGATGGACCCGGTTGATCATTTCTCCATTAGAGGTTTGGATGATTCCGCCACCCCGGGTTGTAAGTGTTTGAGAGCGGCTGATTCTGCGTCTTGTTAACCCAATTTGCCGATGACACTTGATCAGATCTGCTTTCTTACAACACAGGTAAGAATTGACAATCCTGAGGTCTGTGGTCTGAAGTCTCACAAATCGTGCAAATCTCAGCTTTCGACTTTTCGGATTCCATGACTTCCAATTTTTTAGATAACGCATCTACAAGGGCCTGTAAGCTAGTGTCCTCTTTAACCTCATATCTGCCCCCGCCACTGATTGCTCGGATAGGTTGGGCAGCTATCGGCACCCGTTCTGGTCGTGCGTTCCACTGCTGGGCACTCTCAGCGAGATAGTCTAAAAATGATAAGCCCTCGTCGGGTTCCTTATGGAAGAACATCTCATTGCACATAGACTGGACAAATTGTTTGCATACAGGGGTTAAAGCAGTAAAAAAATAATTCACCAACCTCCACGATTCGAAACCATGGTGCGGGCATATGTTCATCAAGTCCTTGAATCTCTCCCAACATATTTGGAATGTCTCACCATCTTTTTGCATGAACTGACTGATCTGCTCCTGCAGGTACTGAGTTCTCTGAAGAGGAAAAAACTTATGTAAGAACTCACGCTGCATTTCAGCCCAGCTAGTAATAGAGTTAGGGCGCAAAGAATTAAACCAGATTTTTGCCCTGTCTTTCAGAGAAAAGGGAAACAAACGCAATTTAATGTATTCATCAGTTCCAGCCCTATTAATAAAAGTGGTGCAAACCATCTCAAAGTCTGTCAAGTGTTGGTATGGACTCTCAGAGTCCATCCCGTGAAATTGGGGAATCACAGATAACATGTCATGCTTAAAAGTGAAATTCGGTGCATCCTGGGGCAACACAATGCATGAAGGTGTAGATGTGCGTGCAGGCTGTAGAAAATCTTCAAGTGTACGTGGTGCATGTGCAGCCATAGCTTCTTCAAAATAATTGCCAAACAGATTATTCAGCTCAAATTCAGAATCACTCACAGGACTAACAGGTGAATAGTCAAACTCAGTGCTATGTGTATCCTTACTAGTGCTAGGTGAAAGTCTACACAATCGATTCGAATTATCTCGAACTCAGGGCATCAAACATCACAATCGCCAATAGAAATTCACTAACACGGCAACAGACAATTTGTTTTCAATTTTTCAATTTTCATTTTTTTTTCATTTTTTTTATTTAATAAAAGAAAAGCAAAAAATAATTGGAAAAATGCAAAATTCGAAATTAAAACTGGCAATTCCCCGGCAACGGCGCCAAAAACTTGACTCACTCGAAAAATGAGCAGCTCGAAAGCTATCCCAAGTATAGGAGTTATGTCATGTAATATTAAGCCCAAGGGTTAGATCGTCTCCTCAGGGAATGCGTTTTAATTTCAGATTTTACGTTCTTCCAATCGAAATTAAAAATGTACTGAACTCAGTTCAGATTCGGGATTTCAAGATTGTTCAATTTCACTCTTGACAAATTAAATAACACGCAATTTAAACCCTAAAACTAACATTCACTAAATTAAAAAGCAAGAATGGAAATCCTATCCTACTTAAGGAAACATCAAAACACGCGCTAATTGAAGATGATAATTTTGAACATGGAATTAAAAACACACAGGCAAGGAAACTCAATTAGATTCAAACGCACACACTAAAAACCAAGACCTTAACACAAAGCAAGAACTCGAACCAAAATAAAAAATAAAAAAAAAACACAAATAAAAACCTAAATTTAACGAAACACAATAAAAATGCAAACTTTGATAAATCTGACCGTAAATAAACCGAGCTACAAAAAAAAAAACTAAAACTTGGGAAACTTCAAAACAAAAACAATATTTTTTTTCTCTTTTTTTTTCTTTTTAATAACCAAACCAAACCTTAATAAAATTAACTAAATGACTCGAACAATAATTAAATCTACCACCGAAAACAATAAAAAAACATTAATAAATAATTAACCACTACAATGATAATCTTGTTTTGAAGTTTTTTTTTCCTTTTTTATATTTTATAATTTTTTTCTTTTTCTTTATTACTATTTTTCAAGAAGTAAAACGGAATTTAAATTGAAAGAATGATAAAAAGCCACTAATTTAAATATAATAATAACTTGAATTAAAAACAAGATAAGTAAACAAAAAGAGAATTAAACTTCAAAAGAAATTAAAACCAATTGAACAATATTCAAATAAACTCTTCACGAATTTAATAAATAACTAAACAAATAAAAAAAACAAAGCATTAAGTTGTAATTGAAATTAAACGGAAGAAAAGAAAAGAAGAAAGAGGAGAGAGAGCAAAACAGAGGGTGATTGCAGAGGAGGATCCGAAGGAGGCTGTGTTGGAGCTGTGCAGCTGTGCTCTGTGCTGGTATTCTGCTGGAAGACTGGAGAAGGGCGCGGGACTGCTGTGTTGCTGGTGTTGGATGCTCATGGGTTGCTGTGGCTTCGGAAATCTGGTATGGTGAAGCCGCGGCTACTGCTGCTGTGTGTTCTCGGTTGAAGAAACTGTTGCAGTCGAGTGAATGGCTGCAGTGCGGCTGTGGTATTGGCTGAGAAGGGCTGGAGGTCGGGCTGGAGTAGTTGAGAAGTCAGAAGACAGGAAAGAAAAAAAACAGAGAAAGAAGACAGAAGAAGGAGAAGAGAAGATGGAATAGAAAAGCTTAAGGAAAAAAAACAGAGAAAGAAGAAGGAGAAGAGAAGATGGAAGCAGCCTCCTTGCAGGGAAGAAAAAGAAAAGAATTTAAAGGAGGAGGGCGGTGCCCTAGGACCCAGCGAGGAACAACCCGTGGCCGGGTCACATCAATAACCCATTCAAATATATATATTTTTTCTCATTTTATTTTTTCTCGGTTCGTCACAAATTTTGCTCTTCTGAAGCCCGTAGCTCACAAAACTCAAAACATGAAAGTTGTAGATGATCCTTTCCTCTTTCTCTAGAAATTTGAATCGTCTCAATCGGAGCTCTGACGGAAAAGTTATGCATAAAATACGAACAGGTGTCGGTTTTGATTCTCGGGAATTTTCCTGCGACCAAAAATTACCAAAACTTCATAAATAGTGCAATAAAGTTTAAGAATGATGATTTTGGCACTTTATTAAAATATTGGATAATTTTAGGCATTTAATTAAAAATATAAACCGTAAAGCTTGAGTTAAACGCCCAATTACCTTGCCAATAGCGAAGAGAACGAGGCTAAGATAAGTCCTAATTTTCAAAGAACTATACAAAAGGAGAAGGAAGATAGGGGAGGAGGAGGAAGAAGAAGAAGCTGAGGTTGTTGATGACAATAATATTGGAAAGAGAAGTTGTCTTTTTGAATAAACAAATAAGAAAAGAAGAGGTGTTGATAAGGAGGGAAATAGTACGGGTACTAAAGCTAGGTTAAGGAGAAGAAAAGTTTCTAAACTTTATGCAACTTGGGTTGATTTAGGCGATCATGAAAGTGGGAATGTTGGCTTTATTAAAAGTAATCGTAGCAACGTTTTCTATAGTTAGTTCTCAAAGGTTCCTTTTCTTTAGCTTTTCTTAAAGCTTAAGATGTAAAAGGAGGTTCAGGAGTGAGTAAGAATGGCAACAAAGATAGTTAGGAAAATAGTTATAAGTCAAAAATGGGGTTCTAGGTGTCCAAAACGTGAAATATGCTTTTTTTTTTTTTGTCACAAATGAACTAGAAGCAAAGTTAGAATACAACCAAACTTTGCAAACTTAGTTAATTTAAGCACTCAGGTATCCAAGTCAGGCATATGAGTTCTATACCAAGTGGGGTCAGTCCCGACACATCCATCACATTGAGCTGGATGTGCCAGAGCTGACGGTGCCCAAACACTCATCCCCAGTAGCTTTTTGCACACTTAAAAGTAAAGTTAGAATACAAACAAACTTAGCAAATTTAATGGATTTAAGCACTCAGGTGTCCAAGTCGAGCATACGAGATCCAAACCAAGTGTGGTCAATTCTGACACGTCCATGACATTGAGCTCGACACGCCGGAGCAAACGGTTCCTAAAAACTTCTACTTGATTGAAAATTATAAGCTTAGAGGCAAACTTAGTAAACTCAGTTGATTTTAAGCACTTAGGTATCCAATTCGAGCATACGAGATCCAAACTAAGTGGGATTAGTCCTGACACGCCTGTCACATTAAGTTCGATGTGTCGAAGCTGACGGTGCCCAAAAATTCTTCCCTGAGAGCTTTTTGCGTAATTAGAAGGAAAATTAGAATACAAATAAACTTGGCAAACTTAGTGGATTTACGCACTCATGTATCCAAGTCTGGCACACGAGATCCAAACCAAAGGTGGTCAATCTCGATGCGTCCATGACATTGAGCTCAATGTGTCGAAGTTGACGGTACCCAAAAACTCCTCCCCGATTGAAAATTATGTGCTTGGAAGCGAACTTAGCTAACTTAGTTGATTTTAAGCACTCAAGTGTCCAATTTGGACATACGAGGTCCAAATTGAGTGAGGTCAGTCTTGAAACCTCCGTCACATTGAGCTGGACATGCCGGAGCTGACGGTGGCTAAAAAATCCTTCCTAGGAGCTTTTTGCGCACTTGGAAATAAAGTTAGAATACAAACAAACTTAACAAACTTGGTAAATTTAAGCACTCAGGTGTCCAAGTTAGGCATACTAGGTCCAAACTAAGTGGGGTGAGTCCCGACACGTCTGTGACATTGAGCTCGATGTGCTGGAATTGACAGAACCCAAAAACTCCTTCCCGATTGAAAATTATGCACTTAGAGGTGAGTTTAGTAAACTTAGTTAATTTTAAGCACTCAAGTGTCCAATTCAGGTATTCAAGGTCCAAACTGAGTGAGGTTAGTCCTGAGACGTCCGTCACATTGAGCTAGACATGCCAAAGCTGACAAATTCGTCCTCGAAAACTTTTTGCGCACGTAGAAGCAAAGTTAGAATACAAACCAACTTAGCAAACTTAGTGGATTTAAGCACTCAGGTGTCCAGCTCGAGCATACAAGGTCCAAACCGAGTGGGTTCAGTCCCGACACGTCCGTGACATTGAACTCAACGTGTTAGAGCTGACAGTGCCCAAAAACTCTTCCTCAAGAGCTTTTTGTGCACTTAGAAGAAAAGTTAGAACACGAACAAACTTAATAAATTTAGTGGATTTAAGCACTCAGGTGTCCAAGTCGAGCATATGAGGTAGCCACAAAGTGAGGTCAATTTCGACTGATTAAACTTACCTATTTAAAATTGTATCATTTTTTTGTTTAACTATGTCTGATACTTTTTTATAAAATCATTTTTACTTATAGTACGTACATTTATATTCAAAAATTATATACAAATTTTTTGTATAATATTACTTTGTAAAGTCTGCAGGCTGTCACACGAGGTTGAGGATGATGTGGAGCACTGCAGTCAGATGTAGCTCTTTTTTTTTTTCTATATATATATTTTTTAATTTGAATTGATCATGTATATGAAGTTTCCGAACAATTTGTACATGAATTTTGAACAATTTATGATTTTTTCAATAATTCTGGTTCAATATTATGTGTGTTGAAATGTAATTACAAGTTTTTACAAGAATTAATTGATGATTTTAAAAAATTAATTTTTTAAAGTATTAGTGACCGTTCTACTACCGTCACTAATAGTACCACTAGATTAGTGACGGTTGTAAAACCATCACCAAAAGTTAGCTTATTAATGGTGGCTTCAAAAACTGTCACTGATAAATAGTTGTCACCGTCGTTTTAGTGACGAATTCTAAATCGTCCCTAAACCGTCACTAATAAGTATTAGTGACGGTTTGAGATTATTAGTGATGGTTTCAAACCGTCACTAATAACCTTATGTTTTGTAGTGGCTATAATTTTCAATATCTTCGAAATTAGGGTTACCGCATATGTTAACCCCTTGTGTGCAAAGTAGTTAGAAAGTTCCCTAAATACTCCTATATCAACCCCTAGAGGTTTTCCCCCCGAAACCCCAACCTATTCAACTTCTCGATTCAAAATTTAAAAACAATGCCACGCAAAACCATCAACGATTTCAGACAAACTGTCGATGGTTTCTTACTGAGACTGAAACTATCGACGATTTCAGACAAAATGTCGATGCTTTCTTCTTGAGACCAAACCGTCGATGTAGTCGTCAATGATCTCTACCAAACTGTCGACCATTTCTTCCTGAGCCTGACTCCATCAATGCAACTCTGCAAGTCGTTGATGGTTTTTTTTGCAACCCACCTTCTCTATTTTTCCAAATCATATTTTCTTTGTACATGTGTTCCACTCAAACTATGAGTCACATACTACAACATAACCAAACACTCAAAGTTAAATTTTTTTAACTCCTTTTTTATAATCCCACAAGATTACTCATTTTCTTTCTTCTTCCTTGGAATTTTTTTTTTTTTTTTTTTTCATTTTTTTTCCAAAGGCACGTCATCTAGGGTCATATATTTCTCAACATTGCTCAGTTGTTTTCATTTTCTGCATGGGTTGTTGTCTTGGGTCATGTATAATTCATAGGATTATCCGTCTATTTTTTATCTCCGGACTTTCAACTTTAATGCTTCGTCAAGTCAATGTATAACTACAAACGTCTCATTTCAATACAACTTGTTTGTATTAAAACCATAGCCATCCACTGGCACTGTGAATCTTGAAGCTGTATAATTACAAATTGACACTATCCATGCTTGAATTCTGAAACAAACATAAAATGAACAAAAAAAAAAAATTTAATTCAACGGTGAGAAACTACATATATATTGGAAGATAGAAACATGCATATATAAAACAAGCAGTTCACAGCAGTTCATCATAAAGACATTTCTCAGTAGCTACTTACATTGGTGATACTCACACCTAAAGCACAAGGTAAAGTTATATATATATATATATATATATATATAACCTCTGCTCATTTTTGTCCAACTGCTGCAACTACCCAGTATATAGTCTGATACGGCTGCCAATTTGCTGGCGGCATATGGGACAATTTGACAATCTTGACCCACATTCTCTACAGGTCTGCAAATAAAAAAAGTCTCACTAAGTCATGATTAACTATAATGCATGGAAAATTAAGCAGCTAGAGAACAGAAATCCAATATTTGATTAATATTGCTGCAGTTCTGTTGCAACTTACCATATGCCCACAGTTAAATGCCATGTCCTTTCCACTGGTCAAGCATATAGGGCAGACCTATATTCAAAGTAAAACATTCAGGGAAAATTCAATTGCCATCAGAAAACAACTAGTAGATATGATTGATCAGCAAACATTTTTTTCTCAGCTGTACAATTTCAGTTCACATAATATTTTCTCATCTGTATCAAATGAAAGTTAAGATTGGTTTGGACTGGCAGTCTTGCTATTGTGAGAATGACAAGGTTCTCCATTTAGATGTAAGAATAGTACCACGTAGTCATTGTTACCTGGTTTCTTTCATCTGCCACAGATGTTGAAAGATTGCTTGGTTCGCTGGCCGGTAAAGAACGGTGAGTGTAAGGAATGGGAGGATGGCGTGGAACTACTTTTTTGGCTTTCCCTGTCGTGTGTCTTTTTTCCAACACAATAAGTATGAATAAGCATACATTATACATACACCAGTATATAGCAAGAAAGAAAGAATAGCAAGTGCAGAATGTATGCTGCCCTTCCAAAAGGCTGTTTCTGTTCTGTAAATAAAAAGTTCTGACCCGAAGGTTTGGGTGTAGCACCTTTACCATTGGGCCAAGACTCATCCATAGAGACACTAATACAATAAGATGTAATTTAGATTAGCAATATTATTAGGGCCGTTCCATTTCTTAGAATTAAAATCATTGCTAAGAAACTGGACTCATAACTAAACCCAATACTAAGACTGACATAAATTAATTAAATTATTTATCATGGATCCCAAGAAGTAAACTCGTTGCAAATAAATCTTTCGAGTGCATGTGTGCGTATAGATGCATATATTAACGCACATATACACAAAGTGCATATTCAATTCCATGCCTTTCTCCATAAGGCCAATGTGAAGATAGGAAATTTTTCTTATTGTTTAAAGTAGAATTGACTTTACACCGAGTAGTTGTAGCTTGTTACATAACAGGGAAATAACAACATGATTGGTTCCTACCCAAGTAAACTGAGTTCACGGCATGCTTTATACTGGATGGGGATCTCCATGAGAGCAGCAAGAGCGAAAGCTGTCTCTTTCCCAGAAGAAGTTGTGTTTTTAGACATAATATCGGTGAAGTTAACAAACTGCACAGAATAGGAAAACAATTAGGCAAAACCATTGCCGGTTGAATTCTAACCCACCAAAAAGGACAATAAAGGTCGAGAGATGCTCTACTGGGACAATACCTGAAAGTTATCAAATACACGAGCAGGTATCTTATCATCAAATGTTTTCATATCTTCCCAGGGTCCATCACCGACACCAACAAGAACAATCGAGAGTGGACATGAACTGGTCATTAAAAAGGGGGGAAAAAAAAGATAGAACTTGTCAGTTCCAAAGTCTTTCCTGTGAATAAATTTCTTCTTTGTGACGATGAACAGTTCTGTGCTGGTACATCCATTGTCCATTCCAGTTAGTTATCCAGTCTGATAAAAGCCTTGCACAAGAAGGATGACTGCCAATAGTTTTTTTTAAAAAAAAAATAGGAGAGTAACATCATTAGATTTATAGATTTTGGAATTTTCAATTAACTGATTAAGCAACCATGTCAATATGGTAATATTTCTCCTTTTCAATAGCTTGGAGCATCAGATACACGGGCGCATGTGCGAGTGTAATTTATCTACTATAATTTTTGAGTTGACAATTTAATGCTTGTAGCACAGTAGCACCTTAAAGGTTTATCAGTAAGAGAGAATAAAAATTAACAATGCAGGAAACCAGATGGATTATTGCATTAGTGACACTCTTCGTGGACAAGGAAGGAAGAACTTCCTATAAAGATTCCACATTTAGGTAAGGGGCCGCTGTTTCCTGCAGCAGTAAAATCCAAGGACTGTATAGTACAAATGGATGGGTTGAATTTTGATAACAGCCATTTTTGTGCAAAAATG
Source organism: Malania oleifera (assembly GCF_029873635.1). Taxonomy (NCBI): domain Eukaryota; kingdom Viridiplantae; phylum Streptophyta; class Magnoliopsida; order Santalales; family Ximeniaceae; genus Malania; species Malania oleifera. The sequence goes on from NC_080428.1 coordinate 14,152,695, forward strand.
CTAAGGTCCTGTTTGGAGAAATGATTTCGGGACTTGGATACAGTTTGTGTGAATTTTGATTAATCTCAGTACAATTTTGACCTGCACTTTGTTCAAATCCAAGGCACAACTCCAACCCCCCAAACATAACACAAGTGTTAAACTGTATCCAGCACACCTGTCCAAGGCCGCCCAGTCATGGCCTTTTCATGGAATCATAATACAGGATGATATAAAAAATCCATTAATTTCAAAGTTCATACCTCGCATTGACAATTGCACTAATTGTTCTCTCTTCTTGAGGGCTAAGTTCTCTTTCACTTGTATTGACACTTCTTGTCACCTTCAAGATGCAGCAAATATTGGTAAAATCAAAGTGTCATCAACATCGCAATGCATAGCTGTGGGTGTTCTTGTGTGTGTATATGAGAGAGTGAGAGTGAAATAGGTAAAAGGTTTCAGGAATTACCTGGCCGTCTGCTATGATAACCAAAACATGGTACTGCCCATTACTATTTTCCACAATGTCTATTGCAGCTTCAATCACTGGTCCATACGAAGTTGGACCTTAAAAACAAGCACATATATGTATGAAGTTTCTGTAGCCATGACTCTTGGGATAATAAAAAACATTATAGGAACAAATAGGTTATCTTGAGTCAGAACATTATTTAAGACATTAGCAGCAAAATCAAAATAATTAGTTACTGATCAAATAAACCAAATATCTTAGATAAAACGAGATGAATGATCAACCTGACAGTTGCAAATTTGGAACTATCTTTTTGTAGCAGGCTAGAACTTCTTCAAATCCATGGCAAAGTGAATGATCAGTATGAAAGCTAAACACTTCTTGATCATGGGTAGTGGCTATAATGAAAAATTCAAACCAGCTATTAGAAAAGAAACAATCAATCATCAAAACAGAAGGAAAAAAATATGAACAAAATAGTCCAAAATCTTCTGGTTTTGGAGGATTACGACTTACCATCACCAAAGCCAAAACAAGGAATTAAGTTGTCTTCATCAAAGGGCGCCAATGTCTTTCCAATAATTGAAATGGCTTCCTCATATGGATTAGGAGTATGGCCAATGGCATGCAGGCTCCTATTACTGAATGATGTCTTGCCTTCAATAAAAACATCAGCACATTGGCTTCCACCCAATACAAATCCAAGAGAACTGTTTACAGACTATATAACACTATTTGACCATGGAAATTCAATGTCAATCTTCTTGGTTGAGGAGCTGTCACATAATATTGAGTTTAAATGTTTCAATGCACGGCATCATTTTCAGAAAATGCATGGTAAGTAAACATATGAAGTAAAGAAAGAAAAATGCAATGAAAGGATAGGAAAATGTAAAAAGAACAAAAACTCCCCTATCATAGAAATAGAGAGGAAAATGTATGACAACATCACCACATTGGCTTCCACAAAATGCAATACCAATATAGAACAGTTTACAGAATGAAATAATAATACAACAAACATCTGATGTCAATCCATCCTGTCAGTCTAGTGGTTGTTACATCATAATAGGTTTGGTTGGACTAATGGCATCATTTCCAAAAATGCATGATAATTAAACATAATGAGAAAGTAAACAACAACATGCAAAGAAATCAGAGAAAAATGTATTAAGAACAGAAAAAGACTCAGTGTACAGTATATTTTGCTAACTCATAAAAAGTATATAATGCCTGTTCATCCTAATTGATTGGAGAGGACCTTTCTGTAGCATATTAGATAGGGCAATACATATATCAATGCCCAAATGACTTGGAATTTAAGACGTATTCCTTTATCATAAATTTAAAATGGATAAGTTCTGTAACTCAAATGTGTGACAGAATTTGTTTCCTGTTTCAACAAACCTGCCCATTCATTGCTCTTAGTGAAATCAATTCCAATGATAAGATTCGATGATTCTAGACCTGCTCCTCTCAAGGCTTCTGTAACCTGGGAAAGGAGAAGACTCGTTCAAAACTTCAAGAAATATTTTCCAATAAGTATGTGAAGGGAACAGTTAATGACAACTGCAATGCTCAAATTAGGAAGCAAAATTTTTCTGCAACTAAATCAGTGAAGCCACTATTATCACCAATGAGTGTAAAGAGTTGCACTCTACAAGCTATCACAACAGCAAAGAACACTTGAGTGTTCAACAAGGAATATGAGGCAGCCAATAATGTCAATATCTTGTAAAATTATTCTGTGATGATTGGTTTAGATGGAATGGGACCAGAACAGAAAGGAATAAAAAGTGAATGAACATATGGAAACTGGGTAAGCATTTAGATTCCATTCCATTCTTACATACCAAGCATTTGGTTAAGTGTACAAACTTCTTGTACCATATTTTGATTATGAATGCATATAGTTTTTAGAAATTTAGAATTGACCTCAAGTGACATCATTTATCAAAAAGCTCCATGCTGAATAAAAGAAGTGACTGAACAGCAAAATGATGACTAGACATGCTTCAAAATTATCATTAATGCATATAAATTTCAGCTTTCAAAATTTTTGTCTCAAACATTAGCATGACAGTGACCGGAGATGTGGTTGATTATGAGTTGTAGACAAAAAGATCATACACTGAAGAGCATGTAATTATCTTTCTGGTTCACGGTAGACTAATCTGAACCGCCCAAGAAAGTTAAATAGACACTCTCTGTATCCCATGTACATTATGAACTCTAGAAACCAGACCTTTGGCAGTTTGGCTCAGTGGTTCATTTCCCCACTACTCCTTTGAAGCAATGGAGGTTTGAAAACAGAATATAATTTCTGTATTTCTTGAATTCTGCACTTTCTGTACATCCCAATCTTACATTATATAGTACAATCACCTATTCTAAACAAGGAAATAATCCCCCTACAGAATAATATAAAATCTTCTACATTTACTCACTTTCCTAATTTATTCATTATTCACAAAGATACTTGGGATTTTAACACTTCCCCTCAAGTTGGATCATAGATATTAATCATCTCTAACTTGCTAATGAGATCATCAAAGTTCTATCGTGCCAGCCTTTTAGTAAAGATATCTGCAGTTTGTTCCTTAGTAGGTACATAAGTCATACAGATAGTTCCTTCAACTTTTTCTTTGATAAAGTGTCGGTCCACTTCCACATGTTTAGTCTTGTCATGTTGAACCGGATTGAGAGAGATACTAATGGCTGCTTTGTTGTCACAATAGAGTTTGATAAGAAATTTTACTAGGGCCTGTAGTTCTTCCAAGAGTTTTTGTAATCACAGTCCTTCACATATTCCTTGAGCAACTGCCCTGAACTTAGCTTCGGCACTACTACGAGCCACTACATTCTGTTTTTTGCTTCTCCAAGTTACCAAATTTCCCCAGAAGAATGTGCAATAACCGGTGGTGGATCTTCTACTGATCCTACCCAATCTGCATCTGTAAAGATCTTTACTTCCTTACTTTCACATTTCTTGAAGAAGAGTCCTTTGCCCAAGGAGCCCTTGAGATATCGAAGGATCTTGTACACAATATCTAAATGAGCTTCTTTTGGTAAATGCATGTGTTGGCTTACCACACTGACAGCAAATGCAATATCTGGTCTAGTATGTGATAGGTAGATTAGCTTACGAACCAATCTCTGATACCTCTCCTTTTCAACTGGTATTCCACAGTCTTCGACCTTCTTTACTGCTTCAATCAGGGTTTCACTAGGTTTACATCCAAGCATGCCAATTTCAATTAGGAGATTAGTAATATACTTTCCCAGAGAGACACTACTACCTTTTTTCGTTCTAGCTACTTCCATGCCCAAGAAGTACCGCATTTGTCCCAAATCTTTAATTTCAAATTCAATAACTAGAACTTTCTTCAATCTTTCCATCTCTACAATATCATCCCCAGTTAGGGTTATATCATCAACATACACTATTAGAATTGTTCTCTTACCCCTTTTAGGCCGTTGGAAGAATAGGGTGTGATCTGATTACCCTTGTCGATATCCTTGATTCTTTATTACTTTTGCAAATCTATCGAACCATGCGCTAGGAGATTGTTACTCAATGCTTTGATTTCTTTACAACATTATGTCAAGCCAATATCACAGAAGATCCACCAAGATTCAAGCGTGTGGTCCAAAATATGATGTTAGCCATGGTTTGAGGTCAAAGAAACTTTTTTTTAATTTTGTTTCCAGACTTGATTTGTTTTTTGTTAATATAGATTCTAGACTAGGGTTTAATTTGGTACTCCTCCAAAATTCTTCGACATCTTCAAGGCAACAACAAAAAGGGGTGTTTTGGCACCAGTCGGCAAACTTATCTAATGCTTAAGCTAGTGAAAAAATCCTCTTGACAGAATGATTAAGGTAGTATTTGGGAGCTTGGGTTTTGGCACTTGGAATTGAATTTAAATGGATTTGAATGAAATTCAATATAATATTAGCTATGTTTCTCTAAATTCATGAAAATCTAAATACAAGTTGTCAGATGCAATACAATTTTATGTTTATCTAAATTCACACAAACCCAAATCCAAAACCTAAAATCCATGCTCGCATACATTAGGGTGGCAACAATCACTTGGCCTAGGTTAGATACTTCCATTGCTTCAAAATAGAAATCTTTAAGGTACTTTTGTAAAAATTCTTTGGGTCTCTATCAATTCTCTATAATTAAGGTTAAGAGAAGTTTAATTTTCTCATGCATCAGCCACTCACAACATCACCCATAAATTAATTGGAGGTTAAACTACTAGAACAAAGAGATGGATCAAGGCTTGAGGCTTGAATACGACAACCAAGCACATTTCTTGAGAGTGGTTGCGAATGCCCATCCCATGATAGCATTTGATGCTTTATGTAATATCATCAAACTTAAAATGTACTCAAAGGGGTCTAGGACTCATATTGGAATCATATAACTCAAGGATGCATATTCAAAAGCTAATGAACAATGATTCCTCCATTATCTCTTTTTAGGAAGGTGTCTCCTTCCTTTTTGTGCTTCATATATGTTCTAAGTTGTTTCCATGGACTTATAACTATGTTTTTCTATGGTTGTATTCTCTATTTCAAATATTGGTTGGAAGCAAGTTACTTACTCGACCTTTGTCTTTTTCGGTTCTGAGGCAAAATGAGTTCCCTTGCACTTCAAATACTTTATCTTCATTTCGAGGCTAAGCCCAATCAATATTTGGTTTGTTTTCTGCTTTGAAACGATGGTGTCCAAGGCATGGTTTAGAACTATTATTGAGTAAGAAAAACATGCCTTAAAGGAAGTTGGAACAAAGAGCCTTCTTGCCTTGAAGGCTCACTAAGACAAAAAAACACCAAGGGTGTTCATGCATGCCTTCCCGAACTACTTTTCATTTGTTATTCCACTTAAGAATGTAAGCACAACATGACTCTAACAAAATATTACCATAGATGACCTAAATTGTTAACATAGACTCTAACAATGGTTTTAGTCTAGTACTTCCAATAAGGGTTGGCAAAGTCCAAGACTAAAGAAACCCTCCAATTGTCAAGTCAACTGAAAAAATCCTATTTGATACATAAATATTAAGGTTTTTGAGTTTTTCCTAGTTTGGATTACTTGCATTTTCCTCCTTAAGGGTTAGCTACCTTTATCCCCTTCACCTAGATCAATTTTGGTGGTTTTATAGGGGAAGTTGCAGCTTCCTTCTCTTTCCCTACTAACTCTACTATGAGTCTATGATGATGTTGGAAGGGTGGTTTTCCTTGTTTCTGGGTTATACCCAATTTTTGCCTTCTAATTGCTCTGTTTTGTTTTCTTTTTCCCCCTTTTCCTTGGTTTCTATCCATCTTCTTAAAATTGTTTCTCTCTCTCTCACTAGCTACGGGATTCCTCTCCCTCTCTCTCTCTCTTCATTTCCTCCCTCAAAACTCACCCAAATCAATGACCGGACACCACTACGGGGTTCTAGGGTCAATCCTCGTTAGTTTAATCAGAGCAGAATTGTGTTTTGAGGATCCTAAGCACCACTCCAAAGCTGAGGCAAGGGAGTTGATTATGTTGTTGTTATAAGGTTTAATGGGTTAATGGAGTGTGTGGGTCTAGGAATGTTAGATAATTATAATTTCAGGGTTGAGCTGATTAAACTTAGGCATGTGAATACAGGGGTTTGTGCGAATGCCACGGCCGTTGATCTAGGAAACTTGCAAGCATGTTCTCAGTAAACGGGTAAGGGGATAGGTTATGTTAGGAATTTTTGGAAATGTTATATAAATGTTTTTCTGATTATCTATGCATGTGGGAAATGATGTTTCAGAAAAATCGATATTTTTCTAGGTAGATATAATCTTATAATTTAACAAACAAAAATTCTGTGGCATGAGGATGATGTTTTTATGGATTGGATAAATATGATGATTTTACCAGTTACGATATGATGGCGATATCGCTGAGTATGATATGTGATTTATACTGAAGCTAAAAATGATGATTTTATATCGAAATGTGTTTCAACTGATTGTTGATTTATATAGAAAACTAAGAATGATAATTTTATACTAAGATGTGTTTTAATTCATTGCTGATTTATATCGAAAACTAAGAAAGATGGTTTTATACAAGAGGTGATTTGCCTGACTGTTTACTGATTTATGAAAATGAGATTTTGATATTGTTCTTTTTTTTTTTTTTTGAAGATCACAATATAACATTAGCAGGTTATGAGGAATTTATTATATTGTTGGATATGAAAATGATATTATAACATTGGCAGGATATGATGAGTTTGTTATATTGTCTGATTTTATGAATATTATGGAAAGCTACAATATAATGTTGGCAGGATATGAGGAGTTCGTTATATTGTATGTTTCATGAATTTTATGGAAACCGCAATATAACGTTGGCAGGATATGAGGAGTTCATTATATTGTTGGTTATGAATATAACGTTGGCAGGATATGAGGAGTTTGTTATATTCTTTATTATATCTATACCAATATAACGTTGGCAGGATATGAGAAGTTCGTTATATTGATATTATATAACACTATGTAAATGGAAATATATATATGAATTAAGAACCCTGATGGACGATTGATGTAAAGAGCACGGTACCGTAGCTATAGTATTAAAGGAGTGAGTGCAATCACAATGATTTGGGATGGTAGTGTAGGTGATTGACAGTCGATTGGGCCTGCGGAGAGATGTTGACCGCCCTAGGTCTGGACCAATTGCGGTAGGCCAATCGTACTACAAATATATATTGAAGTTGACTTGGCCTGGTGGTGGCTAGCCTTGGTTAAGTCCAACCTTCAGGCTGCACGACCCTATCATGGGGGGAAGCATGACGTTAGCCAGTGAAACCCTACGGGGGAGGTTCTTGATGGAGTATATGTTGTTTTTGTTACATGAAGACATTTTACTGAACTTGAACATGTTTGAGAAAAGTATATGTTATCAAAGTATATGTATATGCGTGAGTATAGTTTTTAAACATTTCTTAGTTGAATTAATGATTAAATAAATGTGTTCTATTATATTAAAACTCATGTTGCCACACACTAATAATAACCTATCCCGTCTTACAGAGAGGTGTCTTACCCCGATATTTATTCCAACATTTCAGGACCTTAAGAGGATCAAGCTTAGCACTCCAGGGCAAGGCACAGAGAGTGTGTTCAAAATGAGTACTGGTGAGAATTGTTTTTGCAGGCGGAGAGGTTTCTATACACCTGAGATTGTAATAATGTTTTGGAAAGTGACTTATGTGTATATGATAGTATTAGAACTCTGGTATTATATTTCGTCTTTGATGATTACGATTCCACTACATATGTGTATTAAATGGATTGTGAAGTTATGGCATTAAAAAAAAATTGCAGAAATTTCGAGTCATGACAAGCCAAATAATCAACCATATGACACATGGAAAGTTGACTAAACATTAGGATATAGGGCCTTCCCAAACTAGAATAGTTATGAGTGCAACCTCAAGATATTAGACATAGTCACCCAGTGAAACAAATGTCACCTTGTCATTAGGTAATTAGGGTTTCCTTGAATAGAGAGCGTCAACCTAGGAGAGAGATCTTGGATGCTCTCAAAAACCAAACGAAGGTATAGGGTCTTGATTCATGCAAATCATTTGGAACAAAAGCAATTATTATGATCAAAGACACAATAAATGCTAATGTAGAGGGGCTTTCTAGGTTAGGAAGCTTTTCAAATTGATGTTAATTTAGGATAGGAATTTCAATTTTTAAGATTTTGTGCAAACTTAGAGATTGTTTCTAGTTTTAATGGTTGACTAGTGATAAGCATAAATAGTGTTGATGATAATCTTGTAAGTTGCCTTCAACTTAAGGTATTAAACAACCCAATGCTAATACAATCGGCCTAGCTTAGCGCCATTGTATCCCTCTCTTTCTCTCTTATTATCCTCTTTCTTTAGTTTCTTTATCTTCTCCTTATCTCTTCTAATCTAAGTCTGCTCACCTCCTTTGTTTCTCCTCCCCACTATGAGTTTCTATAATCTCTATGACTTTGACCTCCTATTCCATAGGGTATCCCTTGTGCAATAGGAAAAACTATCCCTACACATCAAACAAGGATTGACATTATGATCCCATAAATTCCATAATTAAAATGTTTTTGCATAGAAATTTAACTAACATTTTATTGTGCAACCCCAAGATGTAATGCGGAGGTTGACAGGTTTTTGCATAAGAAATTAACTAACATCTTTTCGCACATCCCCGAGATGTAACGCCGAAGTTGAGTAATTAACCATATGATGCATGGAAAGTCGACAAGCATTGGGATAAAGGTCATAAGTAGGGGCTCTAGATAGAAATATATTATTAACATGGCAGTTAAAAATATTAGTTAATATAAATATTAGTTAATTAGTTAATTAAAAATATTAATAAAAATGTTATTTAAAATTTTATTTAAACAATATTAAAAATGTTAATTATGTTAAATAACATTTCAATTAAAATTTTAATTTATTAAATAAAAATAATATTGTTATTGCTTTATAAAAGAATTGATATAATACGTAATATTTAAACATTATATTGCTCTAAATTATTGGGTTAATCAATTATTAAGTGTTAAATGGTTTAAATGTATAATTATTGAATAATTTAAGATACAAATTTAATTAAGTAAATATACTTAGTAGGTTTTGTATTGAAAAGTACGATTGTGTTTCATATGTTCATTACACACATGTAAAATGTATAATATTCATCTTCTTAAAATAGTTACAAGAATTCCCATCAACCAAACATTGACATGAGAATCCTGTGCACATTCTTAAGAATTTTTAAAAAAAAATAGCCAAACAAAATTATATTCATGAGGCAAACATCTTATTTTTAGGAATTAGATCCGTGAAAAAGTCATTTCATGGAAATGTTTTGGATGCTTCGTATCAAACCATTTCAAAAGAAAATCAAATTATGTCAACTTTTTTGGAGGGTAGAAATATACCAACGAGTCTAATACCATTTCAAAAGAAAATCAAATTATGTCAACTTTTTTGGAGGGTAGAAATATACCAACGAGTCTAATAATTTTCGTAGTCCTTTCTTTTAATGTATTGCCCTTGCGTGGCATTAGTTAATGAATTAAATATTAGTGATTGTTCATGGACTTTCAACAATTGAGAGCCCAGTACTAAATCCATAGCATGCCCATTTTATTTATTTATTAAATAAAGAATTATATTGTATTTGCATGTCATCATCAGAGATAATTAGTTTCCAATTTCAGTCGTTTTAGGAATTGAACCTAAAATTTATAAAATAAAAACTTCAAACTTTAATAACGGGATGTTGAATTAGGCCTTGTAAACCTTGCTTCTCTTGATAAACAAGCAACCAATAAGGTCTCTTCTTTTGTATAGAAGGGTGTACAAAATTTACCAAAAGCTGAAATGATAAGTATTTTGATTTTGAATTTTACAAAAATAGACTTTTGTCCCGCATCTGTAGAAGGAAGAATTGAAGCTCCCTCCCCCTCCTATAAAGCTCCATCTAGGCCTTCCATTAGCCCATTGGTTAGGGGGCATTTATTTAACTTGTCTACAGTTCAGTGGGCAAGATTTGGGGTTCGACTCTTTAAAAGGACAACATGATATACAAAGCTTCCGCGTATGCGATGTTCGGGACTCTCTGAGGCTTGCAAATATTTTTCATTTGCCGAGTCTCCTATCTTTAAGAACATAAATTTTGTATTTAAAAATAGAGTGGAAATCGAATCAAATCATAAAAAACTGGTTTATCCGTGAACGGATCATTGGTTCCGTTTTGGTTTTAGAAAATCGATTTTTGATATGAACCGATTATACCCTTGGTTGCAACTTTAACTAGTTTCAAGAAGAAAAAGAGACGTGGTGTGTTCCCCACACCCACTTGCTCTTTTCTTTTTTCCATTAGCCGGAGGGGAACCACGACCGACCATACATTATGCTTAGAAAAGCCCCACTCCAAAAAAGATGTGCCCTCCTCATTCCTCGCCTCTATTTGGCTAACCAAGAATCAATTATTATTACCCACACTCGACATTGACTTTAGTATTTAGTAGTGGCTAAGAAAAATGCTTCTTGAGATGGGCCCGAATGGGTGTGACAAGCAAACAGAGTAGGACTTCAATCATTGCGGTTTGTTGGAGGTTGAGGGGGTGGAGTGTTAGGTGAGAATGAATTGAGGCCACCAACATTCAACAACATGGATCAATTAAACATGATCCCCAATTAATTAATAAGTTAGGGTTTGCAGCAAATTAGAAAATAACTGAAACAGTGCGATGATATTTCATAGAGGAGCGTTTATGTCATATATTTACTGCCTAAAATTAAATTCCTAAACTAAATGCACGCAAGCTTTGTTTAGTTTGAAATTCATGGAAATTAACGAGAGGGAAAATGTGTGTGTTGGTACTTGTCAGGTTATGACAAAAGCAAAGGAATAGAAAGAAAGAGAGGGAAGGGAAGAGGAAGAGGAAGAAAGAAGAAGAGATTGATAGATGGAGTAAGCAGTAGTACCTGGTCAAGGGTAGTGAAGTAATCTGGAATGAAAGAGTACTTGTTGTTCTTGCTGCTGATTACAGAGGAAGAAGAAGACTGCTTGCTCTTGTTCTTGTCGGTGTTGTGTGGTTGGGCCATGCTTCTTATTTTTCTCATGCTTCCGCTGCTGCTTCCAATTCCAGCACTACTGCTACTTCTATTACTATTGATGTTGTTTCCGCTCCAGAATGAGTCGTCGCCGCTCTTTTTCTTACCACGCGAAAGCAATACACCCATTAATTTCAATCTTGAATTAATTACTTCATCTTCTTAATGAATTGCCTGCTTGCTCTCGCTCATGCTAGTTGCTCCCCGAATTTAAATGAACTGATAAGTCGCAGTACTGGTGCTGCACCAGTGTGCCAGTTTCCTGGCCCCTTCCTCTCTTCTTCTTTCGCTGTTGATCAGGGCAGTGGGCATTCTATTATCTTCCTTTTTGCTCTCTGCATCACTCGAATAACGTGACTTCGGAGAACAAGTACGCACCTACAGAAGCGTTTGCGTAACACCGATGCCCATCAGATGCTTCTCCCAGTCACTTTACCTCCCGCCCCCAAAGAAAAAATATAAACAAGGAACCAAAGAATCTACTCATACTATTATAATTGTCCGTTGTTATTAGCTGGGTGCATGCTTTGGTACGTGGAACATGGTTGACACCATCTAAGATTATATGAAATTTTACAAATATAAATAATTCAAAATTAAATAAAACATATATGTCAAATCTCCTACAAAAATATGAAAATATTCCTAAATTCATGTTGGAAACTTCTTGTTTATGTTGAGAATTCCACTTGTGAAGTTTGTCCCACATTAGAAAAAGTGAGTATTTGATGAGTGCTTATATGCATGGTGTAGCCCAAGACACAATAGGCTTAAGCTTTTGGGTCAAGTTGGTGGTCATCCATGTGTATCAAGTACCCATGAGCAATCTCCTGGTACTGTTTGAGCAGTTGAGCACATTTCTTCTGTAATCATAAAAAGACCTAATTCTGATTCAGCACAATTTGCTACCTGTCTAACATTCCACGTAGGCTTCAACGTGTTGTTCTTTTCATCGTGGATATGTTTTCTGCAATCCTTGGCTGCATGCCTTTTTTTGTTGCAGTAGTAGCACGTACTAGAAAATCTCTTTTTGTTTTTTCCCTTCTTCTTTTCAACATTATTGTCCTTGCATTTGATCTACACGGTGAAAGCACTACTACTTTCATTTTCTCTGGTTCTCAGCCTCATCTCCTCCTCTAGCAATAAAGCACAAAATTCCTCAAAAGTTAGTGTAGAAGTTCTAATCTGCATGTTAAGAGCAGTTACCAGATTATCATATTTTGATGGTAGCACTCGAATACATCTTCGAGCTAACTCCTCACTGGTCTTTGCTATGCCCACTGCTGCCAACTGATCACATAGATTTTATATTCTGGTGATGAATATTTCTGCCAATTCTCTGTCATGTTAATTTTCTGCAACAAGTTGATTTTCCAAGTTCTGAATGTGTGTCTGGTTCCTTGTTTCATATTGATTCTTTAGACCATTCCAAGCATCTGCAGCCTTGGATGTATGCTGGATCAACATAAGTACAAAATTGGATACACTTGTGACAATAACACAAAGTGCATCTACATTCTGCCTTTTCCATGCTTTGATGAGGGCAACATCTGGAGGGATGATTACCTTAGGATTAATGGGATCAGGCATGCCAATCAGTTCTGGATCCATACCTTGAGTTGTATCAAGTAGTTCATATTAATCTAGAATAACACTCATCTTGAACTTCCATAAAGTGTAGTTCGTGTCGTCTACCTTTCCTTCTGTGAATGCCAGTGGACGTATCTAAAGTGCTGGTGGAGATGCAGTAATGGAAGATGAAGTTCCTACCATTGCAACGTCTCAACAATTATAGTTGTTTCTTCTTAGTAGCCTTTAGCTCTGATAAAAATGTAGAATAACAACACCAAGACCTGCTTTAAAGAAATGATTGAAGAGATAACATAAAATTTTATTACAACAATCGGATTACAACAATCTGTCCAACTATGTACTCACTAAATGAGTTTTAATGGTGAAAGGACAACAAATAGAAAAGCAAAAGAGGACACAATTTTGCAATCGAGATGTGTATAGTGCTTCGGCGAGGGAGTCTTATTTATATCCTCTAGTCTGTGGAAGAAGCACATGAGTGGCTCACCTACCATGGTAGGTGGTGGTAGCTCACCTACCATGGCTGACTTTGACATTAGTGGTCTACTTTAACATTAGTGACTATCTTTGACATTAGTGGTCGTCTTTGACATTAGTGGCCATCTTTGACATATCGTTCCCACCATTCACATTGGATAAGCCATACTGTCTTGGGGGGCGTTGCCCCCAGACCCCCGTGTCTTGGAGGGGAACTCATTCTGTCTTCGTAGTAGTCCTCGTGGGGTGTTTAGCATCAATCTGAACATAGATATCTGATCTATAAGCTACGGGTATCGTGCTCCTGAACTGAACTAAACTAACATCCAAGTTATGATAACATATAGTGCATGATAATATAACATTTAACATAAATAGATTGATACATTTCTATAATTTCATAAATACGGCCTCGCACGGAACATTTCATAAATATGACCTCGCATCGAATATTTCATAAATATGGCCTCACGTCAAATATTTAAACACAGCCTCACGCCAAAATCATACATAAAGCACGTCCCTGCGCCAGCTATCAATCACGGCCTTATGTCAAATATCTCATACATATAATTCGGAATAAATAAATAATTTATTATGTACTTTAAAATCATAATGTACTGTATTCTTTCATAATCTCTGAAAAACATACTTCATCCATAACATTGTCATATCATAATACTTCTCACGTAAAGTAATATTCATGCTACACATTTTCTGTATAAAACCATACATTATATTCTAAAATCATAATTTCTGGCATCTCATACATATATACATTTTAACATAATAACAGTGTTTTCCCTAAATGTGCATTTCCTTCATAATATACAGATATAATACATGCTTTCCTGAAAATAAATTTACTGATAAATAATAATAATTTGCATTGAAAATAACTGTTTTAGTTTATTCCCTTACCTGATACTGAAAGAAACCCCCTAGAATTTCCGGTCCTACACTCGTAGGGTTCCCCTTTCAACTTCCTGAAAACAATAACTCACAGAATTAAATTTCGGTATTTTCACATGAATATCATTTCCTATAACTACAGTAAGACCAAATTTGGTATAAAAAGTCTTACCTCAACTCAAGGATGAATTTCGACTAGCTTTCACCAACGATCAGCTCCGGCAAATTTGGAGAGAACTCCCCCAGGAGCGTTGTGGTGGCCTCAGATCGTCGATCTGGCGAACAACGGTGCCGAAATCGAAGAGAGAGGTGAGAGAAATCGAAGGGAGAGAGAGAGAGAGGGAATGATTTTTATTAATTTATGCATTTAAATCCGGGTTTTGGGTTATTTATAGGGCTGGATTCGTCGACGAGACACGTCACCTCATCGACAAGACACGTCACCTCGTCAACGAGTCCTATAGTAAGTTTGTCAACAAACCTGCACCTTCGTCGACGAATTTTAGATTTCCTTAAAATCCTCTCTCGGTATCTTCTCGCTGATGAAATTTTTCTACATTGATGAGGCCCTCTTATACCCTCGTCAATGAATCCCCTGTGTTCGTCGATGAGGACCTGATAAATTTCCTCAGTTATTACTCCCAAAGTGCAACATCATTAATGAACACGAAGCGTTCGTCAATGAAGTCTGCTACCTCCTACTATTTCTGTTTCCATTTCCCTTCTTCCTAAATATTTAAATATCATTATTCTTCGGGTCATTACATTCTCCCCTCCTTATAAAATTTCGTCCTCGAAATTTATTATCCATATAATTCATCATCCCTTAATAGGCAAAATGGTCTACTTATTTTATTACTTGCCCTCACTTATGGCAGAGGAATACCGTGGTTACATTTCAAGTCTTGGGAGATTACATAAACCAAAAGAAAATTCCCCCAAAACTAAAATACCACTTACTATTAGAATATTACATGTACCTGCAAAAGAAACATTACATATTTACTCACATTTCTTAATCACGTATGGACTTCTTGGAATAATTGCTAGTATTTCTGTCTGATATGTTCCTCAAGCTCCCAAGAAGCCTCTTCTAATGCATGATTCCTCCATTGAACCTTTATTAGAGGAATCTTCTTATTACGTAGTTCCTGTTCCTTTCTGTCCAGAATCTGCATTAGTACCTCCTCATAGACTAGCAAATCATTGAGCTCTAAACCTCCTCATAGACTAGCGAATCATTGAGCTCTAACTCATCATAACTGATAATATGAGAAGGGTTTGGGACATATTTCCTCAACATAGATACGTGGAATACGTCGTGCATACGGGATAGTGTAGGTGGCAAAGCTAGCATATAGGCCACCGGCCCCACTTTCTCTAAAATCTCAAATGGACCAATAAACCTAGAGCTAAGTTTACCCTTCCTACCAAACCTCATAACCTCTTTTAACAGAGCTATATTAAAAAATACATGATCTTCCACATCGAACTCTAAATTCCTACGGCGATTATCGGCATAACTCATATGTTGGCTCTGAACTGCACTGATTCTATCCTTGATGAGTCAAACCTTATTGTATGCTTGTTGTACCAGCTCTGACCCCACAACTTGCCGCTCACCCATCTCGTCCCAATACAATGGAGATCGACATCTCCTACCGTACAGTGCCTCAAATGGTGTCATACAAATGCTGATCTGAAAGCTGTTATTATATGCGAACTATACCAACAGCATGAACTGAGTCCAACTACCCCCCAAAATCTAAAACACATGCTCGGAGCATATCTTCTAGTATATGTATCATCCTCTCAGTCTGCCCGTCTGACTGAGGATGGAATGACGTGCTAAACGATAGTTAAGACCCTAAAGCTTCCTGCAAACTTCTCCAGAACCGTGACGTGAAACATGGGTCTCGATCTGACACTATGGATATTGGCAACCCATGAGAACGAACTATTTCCTGGACATAAATCTCCTCTAAACGGCTGAGGGAATAGTTGATCTTGATAGGAAGAAAATGGGCGGTCTTAGTCAACCGATCTACTATCACCCAAATCGCATTTTGTCCATGCGATGTCGATGGCAACCCTGCAAAAAAATCCATGGATATATGATCCCACTTCCACTCTGGGATAAATAGTGGCTGCAACTGACCTTCCGACCTCTGGTTCTTTTCTTTTACCTACTGGCACATCAAGCACTGGGCTGCATACTCAGCAATCTCTCTCTTCATACCACTCCACCAATAAAACTCTCGTAGATCCCTGTACATTTTCGTACTGCTAGGATGAACCGTATACAAAGATCCATAAGCCTCCTCCAAAATAGTCTTCCTAATGTCAGTATCGGCTGGAACACATAATCTGGAATGGGACCGCAAAGTTCCGTCGTCTGCAATACTGAATTCTTCCCCTTGACAACTCTGCACTCTGTCCATCACCTTTACTAATTCTGGGTCTTCTTTCTAAGCAACTTTAATTCTTTCCTACAGAGTATGTTGTACTACTAAACTGGCGATACATACTGGAGGATCATTCTCTACCAACTCTATGCCTAGTCTCTTTGGATCCATCATGATCGGATGTTGAATCTCCATAACTTCCATCGCTGGTCTCGTAGACTTCCTGCTTAACGCATTAGCTACCGCATTTGCTTTTCCTTGGTGATAATTGTTGGTACAATAAAAATCTTTAATCAACTCTAAACACCTTCTCTGTCTCATATTCAATTCCTTCTGAGTAAAGAAATACTTTAAACTCTTGTGATTAGAGAAAATCTCACACTACTCGCCGTACAGGTAGTGCTTCCAAATCTTCAATGCATGTACCACTACAGCCAATTCAAAATCATAGGTAGGGTAGTTCTTTTCGTATTCTTTCAACTGTCTAGACACATATGCTACTACTCTATCATGCTACATCAATACACAACCAAGTCCCTTCAATGACACATCACTGTAGATAGTATAACCCTCACCCCTATACGAGATGATCAATACTGGCGTTGTGACCAGTCTCTACTTTAATTCCTGAAAACTCTGCTCACAGCTGTCATCCCATTCAAATATGGCATTCTTCCTAGTCAATTGTGTTAGAGGCCCTAATAAAGCCGAGAACCCCTCGACAAAACGACGATGATATCCAGCTAACCCCAAGAAACTCCTGATCTCTTGGACATTCCTCGGTCTAGTCCAATTCACTACTGCATCAATCTTGCTGGGATCTACAAAAATTTCGTCTCTTGAAATAACATGCCCCAAGAACACAACTTTCTCAAGCCAAAAATCACATTTACAAAACTTTGCATGCAACGTCTTCTCCCTAAGCATCTACAAAACCTGTCTCAAATGTATCTCGTGCTTCTCATAGCTCCTCGAATAAACCAGTACATCATCAATAAAAATAACAACAAACTGGTCTAAATATGGATGAAAGATCCTATTCATCAAATCCATAAATATCGCAGAAGCGTTCGTCAGGCCAAATGGCATAACTAGGAACTCGTAATGTCCATATCTAGTCCTGAAAGCCGTCTTCGATACATCTTCTACTCTCACCTTTACCTAATGGTAGCCTGATCTGAGATCAATCTTAGAATATACACGTGTACCCTAGAGCTGGTCAAACAAGTTATCTATATGGGGTAGAGGATACTTGTTCTTGATGGTCACTTTATTAATCTTTCTGTAGTCTATGCACATCCTCATAGACCCGTCCTTCTTCTTCACGAATAGCACTAGAGCCCCCTACAGAGATACACTAGGTCATATGAAGCCCTTATCAAGCAAATCCTACAACTGATCTTTCAGTTCGGATAACTCTGCTGGTGCCATTTGGTACGGTGTTTTAGAGATCGGCGCTATACCTGGAATAAGATTAATGGGGAAATCTACCTCAAGATCAGGTGGCAAACCCAGCAATTCATCTGGAAACACATCAGTAAACTCCTTTACTACTGGTATACTGGTGAGCTTCACTTCATTTCCTGTTGTTTCCTTCATGAAGGCCACAAATCCCTAACAACCACTCAAGAGCAGTCTCCTCGCCTGAATAGCTGAAACCATCTGAGGTAGAGATTGCACTTGTGACCCTGTAAATTTGAACTCTGGTCTTCCTGGTGGTCTAAAAATTACTTCTCTCGCATGACAATCTATACTGGCAAAATTAGCTACTAGCCAATCCATGCAAAAAATAATATCAAAACCATGCATGTCTAGCACTACCAAATCAACAAATAGAATCCTCCCTCCTCCCTTGAACATCAACTAGACAACCACGGAGTACCCTACTACATCTCACCGCTGACCCAGTCGGCGTAGCTACTAACAATCTAATATCTAGTAACTGTGTTTTAGCCCCACACAATTTAACACATCCCAAAGATACAAATGAGTGCATAGCCCCTGAGTCAAATAGTGCAATAAATTTAAATGAAAACATATTAATCGTACCTGTCACCAGGTCGTCGGCTGCCTCAGCATCACCCAACGTTAGAGCAAAGACCCTAGTTGGAGCCATATTCCTCTACTGGCCTCCACGTGGTGCCTGGTAGCCTCCTTGAGTAGGTCTAGGAGCAGGAGCAGCACCAATCTGAGCCTGACAGTCCCTCATCATATGTCCTGGCTCCCCACACTGATGACAAACACCTCTCCCGGCACGACACTCCCCTATGTGTCTTTGCCTGCAAGACGGGCAAGCTAGAGATGACTGCACACCCTAGAAATTGCGATTCTCGGTCTCCTGCCTCCAATCTCCGTAGTAGCCACCGCTCTTCCATGAACCACGGCCGACTCCCTGCTAGGAACCGGAAGGTGCGGATCTCTTATTCTGCCTCTACTCCTCAACCTTTAACCGCTCTCCAATCTCTGCTATAGTGGCTCTATCCACCACCTCAGCAAAAATCATGCAACTTCAGTATCGACACCTACTTATAAATTTCTCTCCTTAGGCCTCTCTCAAACTATTGTACCTTCTTTGCTTCCTCTGGTATAATGTACGGGGCAAAGTGAGATAATTCAATGAACCTCGTCACATACTGCTGTACGGTCTGTTGTCCCTACTTCAAACTCAAGAACTCCTCAATCTTCGCTTCCTTGGACGAAGCCGGAATATACCTGTCGAAGAATGTCTTATTGAACCGCTCCCATGTCATCTCCATGGGTATTGTCCTCTACTACTCTAAAAGTTTCACCGCCGACCACCATCTCTTAGTCTCCCCAATCAGTCAGTAGGTAGCAAATAGAACCCGTTGCTACTCTAAACACTATAGCACTGCAAATATTTTCTTGATCTCCTACACCCAGTTTTTAGTGACTGCAGGATCTGTTCCCCTTAAAAAAGCCAGAGGATTCATCTTAATGAATTTCTCGATCGAGCTACTGTGGCCTGCTGATGGACCACCCTATTCCCTCGAACTTCTAGAAATTTCGGCCATAACTTGTTGTACTACGCTGCGTAAAACTGCATCTGAATCACCGCCCGCAGTGCCTAAGGGTCCAGCACCCTCATTCCCACTACCGTGGGCACTATTGCCACCTGGGTCCATCCTAAAAAATAAATAACCTAACTTAGAACCCCTTCCCTATACATATCATCCAACTCATATAATATATTCTCCTAATTAATTCATCTCTCCTGATCTTAATTTAAGGTTCAATCCTGTAACCTAGATACCCAACCCGACGATAGTTTACCATGACTTTCCCGAAATTATCATCCCAGAAAATCACACAAACCACCACGGAAGTCTTGCATCTAAACTACAAAACTAGACCTCAAATCCCCTTATCCTATACTCTTTGGTATTATTACTGTTGCACTCTAAAAGTCTACAGAACCTAGTATCCTAGGCTCTGATACCAAACTATAACGACCTGCTTATGTACTCATATAAGAAAAGAAAAATAAATAAAACAATCAACCCGAACCCGTGGGTAGTAGGGACACTTGTCATACACAACGGAACCTAGGCAGTAGTAAATATAAATCGTCAACCTCATTACCACAAAATACAAAATACTAGAGGTAACTGTATTCCCAAAGCAAAGTATTTATATATACGGTCTCCAAAAATTTCCAAAAATACACTTATGTCTAAGGACCTACAATATGAATATCCCACCCCTAGATAAGAACTTACCCTCCTAACAGGGTAATACCACTCTATCTCAATGGCGGCCTCGATCCGCCGGTCTTTCTGGGTTCCCTAAAAATCATTTAATGTTCGGGGGTGAGACACTTCTCAATAAGGAAAAATAAACTAAATACAGTTGTGTGGCAACATGAATACTTAATGATAATATAGATGTACAGTACAAACTTCATACCAGAAAATATTCATCATTTAATAATTGCAAAAACATATACTTTCATATTTCTAATACATCATAATGATCATAACTGTCTGGTATAGCTAATAATACTGAAAACATACTCAGGATGAATAGCTAGCTGATGTCATGTATTACCCCCCATGATGGGTTGTGCAGGCCAAAGGCGGGACCCAATAATGGCTGGCCGACCACTACCAAGTAAAAAATGTTCGTAAGTACGATGGGCCCGCCACACCCTGGTTCGGACTGTCAGGTGGACGTCTACAACTCTACACCGAAAGCCACACCAACTATTTATCTCCCAACTCCTCATGGGGTGGTTAGCACTAATCTGAATATAGATATCTGATCTACAAGCTACGGTATCGTGCTCCTGAAACTGAACTAAACTAACATCAGGGTTTTGATAACATGTAGTACATGATAATATAACATTTAACATAATTAGATTGATAGCATTTCTATAATTTCATAAATACGGCCTCGTGCCAAACATTTCATAAATACGACCTCGCGCTGAATATTTCATAAATACGACCTCGTGCAGAATATTTTATAAATATGGCCTCGCGATGAAATCATACGTAAAGCACAGCCTCGCACCGGCTATCAATCATGACCTTGCGCTAAATATCTCATATATATCATTCTATATAAATGAATCATTTATTATGTACTTTAAAATCATAATGTACTGTATTCTTTCATAATCTCTAAAAAACATACTTCATCCATAATATTGTCGTATCATAATACTTCTCATGTAAAGTAATATTCATGCCACACATTTGCTGAATAAAACCATACATTATATTCTAAAATCATAATTTATGGTATCTCATACATATATATACATTTCAACATAATAGTAGTGTTTTCCCCAAATGTGCATTTCCTTCATAATATACAAATACAATACATGCTTTCCTGAAAATAAATTTACTGATAAATAATAATAATTTGCATGGAAAATAACTTCTAGTTTATTCCCTTACCTGACACTGAAAGAAACCCCGTAAAATTTTCGGTCCTACACTCGTAGGGTTCCTCGTTCAACTCCCTAAAAACATTAACTTGCACAACTAAACTTTGATATTTTCACATGAATATCATTTCCTATAACTACAGTAAGACCAAATTTGGAATAAAAAACCTTACCTCAACTTAGGGATGAATTTCGACTAACTTCCACCAATGATTCGCTCCGGCAGATTTGGAGAGAACTCCCCTAGGAGTGCCGTGGTGGCCTCAGATCGTCGATCTGGCGAACGACAGAACCGAAATCAAATAGAGAGGTGAGAGAAACCGAAGGAAGAGAGAGAGGGAGTGATTTTTCTTAATTTCTGTGTTTAAATATGAGTTTTGGGTTATTTATAGGGCTGGATTCGTTGACGACACACGTCACCTCGTCGATAAGTCCTATAGTAAGTTCGTTAATGAACCTGCACCTTTGTCAACGAATTTCAGATTTCCCCAAAATCCTCTCTCAATATCTTCTCGTCAACGAAATTTGTCTTCGTCAACGTGGCCCTCTCATACCCTCGTCGATGAATCCCATGTGTTCATCGACGAAGACCTGATAATTTTCCTCAGTTATTACTCCCAAAGTGCAATGTCATCGACGAACGCAAGTTTGTTGCCTCCTTTTGTTTCTATTTCCATTTCCCTTCCTCTTAAATATTTAAATTTCATTATTCTTTGGGTCATTACATTACCAATGTCAATTTTAGCAAGACATGGTATCAAAACGACCCTTATGTGCTAGTGACGCATGCAGAACAAGTGTTCTACCTTAAGGACACAAAATTAAAGGGTAAATGACATGTGACCCAAAAAAATTCCTCCCCAAAGTTTGTATGCTATTACAGAAGTTGCAGATGTAGAGAAGAGTGTTAGCGAGGATGCTTTCCAAGATGATGAGCCATTTGTTAGTGCAGCAACGCAATCTGTTGTTAACGTTGCTCAGGAAGGAACCGATCCTATATCATTGAGTAGGGTTGGTGCCATAGCAGAACTTGTATGGACTGCTGACATTGGATTTGAATCTGATGAATACATTGACTTCATCGACAATGATGAAATTGATGGGGAAGATGAAACTTTGGTCGAGGTCTTTAGTGAAGAGGAAGACATATTAGAAAATGAGGATGATATCGATATTGAGGACATATAGGGGGGTAAGCATGTTATGTTGTCACCATGTATGTGACATGTGTAAATAACTAAAAACATATTTATTATGCATTCATCTAATATCAAATCATGTTATATTTACCTTTGTATTATTTTGCAGACGTGGCACCAGGAGGTCATCATCATCAAGTTACATCTAGGCGCTCGACTAAATTGTCCCCCGAGGATGATCCAATGTCCTCGAGACCGGCGGAGGACATCGATCCTCATACGACATCGTCTGAGCCCTCAGGACCCCTGCCCGAGGATGTTGATCCATCAGTTAGGCATCACACCTAGGGTGAGTTGCCCACCATGATGAGCAGCGTTGGTAAGGTTATGAGTATTTGATTTAAAATAATATATTTATGGCCGTACACGTTAATGATAACGGTATTGTTCGAAATTAACTCATCTTGTAACAGCGACATCGTCGGGGACACAGACGACGAGGTCAGGTCGTGGTGCAACAAAGAACACGGTCATGAAAAAAAACTTAGAGAGGAATGGGGGGGAGGGCAAATCCGGATCGATATTCCTCCAGGTTTCACGGCCCCACTAAATGATTGGTGCACGAGTTGGACATAGGAGATCGGCATTATATGCCAACAATATGCTCCAGTCACCTGCTTTAGATGGCCAAATGTGACTGAGGCGTAGCGCTTGGTTATACACGAGCGCATCTTGGTAAGTAACTCTAAACCATTTCTTTCACTTTTAATATACTACACAATTAAATGTCTAACATTCTATATGTATTTCATATACAAGTAAAGTTTGATATGGACATTTTCAGCGTCGACCATGTCAAAAAGGTGGTGATCACTTAGTTGTGCGCTCGGTTGAAAATTTTTCGCACTAAAATGCACAAGCATTTTAGGGCAATGGGAGATCAGGTAGAGGCTCACCCATTCAATATGATCTCCTTGGATGATTGGGAGGTGGTGTGTCACCATTTCCATGACCAGGCCTATCAGGTGATGTGTTTGTATTATTATAATTGCTTTGTCGTATTGATGTCGCTAATTAATGAAAAGTCATTATTTTCTTTTTCATAGGCTATTTATAAGAAAAATGTAAGAACCACAACAAACTAGAGACGACGCATTGCGGTGGGTCGAAGCTGTTTGTCAGGCATCGAAAGGTCATTTCTATATTTATATGTCTGATCATTACCTGACAAGTTTTATTTATGATTACACCAAACCTAATTAATATTAATTATGTTTTACATGATAATATAGCATGATCCCAAGACTGGCAACCTGGAGCCGATGTCAGATCTTTATCAAAGGACACATCAGAGGCCATCGAGGGAGTGGTGCCCAGGTGCGGAGAGGAAACATGTACGTCAAATATATTATTTAGTTCATTATTTTATACAAAACGTCAAAGTTGTATTCTTATTTCTTCATTTTCTACATTTTCATGACTGAAAATAGGCGAGGATGATTGAGCTGAAGAATGCACCTGTTTTAGAGGGGATTGAGCCAGTTTCAGATGAGGACATCTGTAGGTAGGTGCTTGGGGAACGCGCAGGGGGCTGGTTGAATGGTCTTGGTAGTGGATAGATTGCCCCAACATTGGCATCTACTTCAACCATGGTGTCTCGTTCCAAGCTTGACTGAGTGCATAGGGAAGCCCAATCTCAAAAGGAGGATATGGTTCTCCGGGTGCAAACAGTGGAAATGGAAAACCAATAGCTTAAAGAAGAGGTGTCTACTTGGAAATCAAAGGTGTCCATCGTCTAAGTGGAGATGGAAGCAATGAAGAACTGGCAAGCACAAATGGAACAAATGTTGTGCCAATCTCGTCCAGATGTTGCGAGTGCCTCCTCCTTTCATTAGATCAAGTATACTTAGTGTGCAGTAGGAAAATTTGTGTTGGGAGTTTTGAAATTAAGTTGTTCTAAATTACACAATGTAAATATGCAGTTATATTTTCATATTTTATTATATATATTGTGTATGCAATGAATTGATAGAATCTTTTTCCTAACTTAGAAGCAAAGTTAGAATAGAAACAAACTACTTAGCAAACTTAGTTCATTTTAACGACCCATGTGTCCAATTCAGGCATTCAAGGTCCAAACTGAGTTTGATTAGTCCCAACACGTCCATCACATCAAACTGGATGTGCCAATTTGACGGTCCCCATAAACTCCATGCCAATTTAAAATTAGATGCTTAGAGGCGAACTTAGTACGCTTAGTTCATTTTAAGCACTCAGGTGTCCAAATCGGGCATACGAGGTCCAAACTGAGGATGGTCAGTCTTGAAACATCGATCACATCAAATTGGACATGCCGAATCTAATGATCCCCAAAAAGTCCATGCCAATTGAAAATTATATGCTTAGAGGCAAACTTATTACACTTAGTTGAATTTAACCACCCATGTGTCCAAAGCAGGCATTCAAGGTCCAAACTGAGTTTGGTCAGTATCGACACGTCTGTCACATCGAATTGGAAATTCTGGATCTGACAGTCCCTATAAACTCCATGCCAATTGGAAATTATATGCTTAGAGGCGAACTTAGTACACTTAGTTCATTTTTAAGCACTCAGCTGTCCAATTCGAGCATACGAGGTCCAAATTAAGTGTGGTCAGTCGTGACACATCCATCACATCGAACTAGATGTTTTGGATCCAATGATCCCCAAAAACTCCATACCAATTGAAAAGTATACACTTAAAGGCAAACTTACTACACTTAGTTCTTTTTTAAGCACTCGGGTGTCCAAATTGGGCCTACGAGGTCCAAACAGAGCGTGGTCAGTACCGACACGTTTGTTACATCAAATGGACATTCTGGATCTAACGGTCCCTAAAAAATCCTCCCTGGAAGCTTTTCCTTACTTAGAAGCAAAGTTAGAGTAGAAACAAACTACTTAGTAAATTTAGTTCAATTTTAAGCACTCAGGTGTCCAAATCGGGCATACGAGGTCCAAACCATGCATAGTCAATCCCAATGCATCTGCTACATCGAAATGGACATGCCAGATCTTACGGTCCTCAAAAACTCCAAGCCAATTTAAAATTATACGCTTAGAGGCAAACGTAGTACACTTAGTTGAATTTAACCAACCATGTGTCCAATTTGGGCATTCGAGGTCTAAATTGATTTCGATTAGTCCAACATGTCCATTACATCAAACTGGAGGTGTTGGATCTGACGGTCCCCTTAAACTCTATACCAATTGAAAATTATACGCTTAGAAGCGAACTTAGTACACTTAGTTCATTTCTAAGCACTCAGTTGTCCAAATCATGCTTACAAGGTCCAAACGGAGCGTGGTGAGTCCCAACATGTCTGTCACATCAAACTAGATGTATCGGATCTGACAACCCCCAAAAACTCCATGCCAATTGAAAATTATACGCTTAGAGGCGAGCATAATACACGTAGTTGAATTTAACTACCCATGTGTCCAAATCAGGCATTCAAGGTCCAAACTGAGTTCGGTCAGTACTAACACATCCATCGCATTGAACTGGATGTGCCAGATCTGATAGTCCCCATAAACTCCATGCCAATTGACAATTATATGCTTATAGGCGAACTTAATACACTTAGTTCATTTTTAAGCACTCAATTGTCCAAATCAGGCATACGAGGTCCAAACTAAGCGTGGTCAGTCCTAACACGTCCATGACATCAAACTGGACATGTCGGATATGACGGTCCCAAAAAACTCCATGCCAATTGAAAATTATATGCTTAAAGGCTTACTTACTACACTTAGTCATTTGTAAGCACCCAAGTGTCCAGATTGGGCATACAAGGTTTAAACCCAGTGTGGTAAGTACCGACATGTCTGTCACATTGAACTGGATGTTTTGGATCTAACGGTCCCCAAAAACTCCAACCCGAAAGCTTTTTCTCTAGTTATAAGCAAAGTTAGAATGGAAACAAACTACTTAGTAAACTTAGTTCATTTTAAGGTCTCAGGTTTTCAAATTGGGCATACGAGGTCCAAACTGAGCGTGGTCAGTCTTGATATGTCCATCACATCAAACTAAACATGTCAGATCTGATAGTCCCCAAAAACTCCATGCCATTTGAAAATTATATGCTTAGAGGCGAACTTAGTACACTTAGTTGAATTTAACCACTCATGTGTCCAATTTGGGCATTCAAGGTCCAAATTGAGTTCGGTTAGTCCCAACATGTCCATCACATCAAACTAGACGTGCTAGATCTAACGGTACCCATAAACTCCATGCCAATTGAAAATTATACACTTAAAGGTGAACTAAGAACACTTAGTTCATTCTTAAGCACTCAGGTGTCCAAATCGGGCACACAAGGTCCAAACTGAGTGTGGTCAATCTTGACACGTCCATCACATTGAACTAGATGTGTAGGATCTGACGGTCCCTAAAAACTCCATGCCAATTGACACTTAGTTGAATTTAACCACCTATGTGTCCAAATCGGGCATTTGAGATCCAAACTGAGTTCTGTCAATCCTGACACGTCTGTCACATCAAACGAGATATGTTGGATCTGACGGTCCCCATAAACTCCATTCCAATTGAAAATTATATGCTTAGAGGCTAACTTAGTACACTTAGTTTATTTTTAAGCACTCAACTGTCCAAATTGGGCATACAAGATCCAAACTGAGCGTGTTCAGTCTCAACACGTCCGTCACATCAAACTAGACATTCTAGATCTGATGGTCCTCAAAAACTCTTTCTCGAAAGCTTTTTCCTCACTTAGAATCAAAGTTTAGAATAGAAACAAACTACTTAATAAACTTAGTTCATTTTAAGCACTCAAGTGTCCAAATCGGGTATACAAGATCCAAACTGAGCGTAGTCAGTCCTGACATGTTTGTCACATTGAACTGGACATGTCGGATCTGACGGTCCCCAAAAAATCCATGCCAATTGAAAATTATATGCGTAAAGGTGAACTTACTACACTTCGTTCATTTTTAAGCATCAAGTGTCCAAATCGGGCATACGAGGTCCAAACCGAGTGTGGTCAGTCCCAACATGTCCATCACATCGAACTAGACGTGCCGGATCTAATGGTCCCCAAAAACTTCTCCCCGAGAGTTTTTTCCCTACTTAAAAGCAATGTTATAATATAAACAAACTATTTAGTAAACTTAGCTTACAATTTGGTCATACGAGGTCCGAATCGAGTGGGCTAACTTTCGACTAATCAAATTTAGTTATTTTACAATTGTTTCATTTTTTTTTTTTTTTACATTATGCCTGATTTTTTGATTATTTTACTATCAAATCATATTTAATTATAGTATATGCATATATGTTCAAATATTGTATACTAATTTCTTATATAATTATGATTTTCTAGGGTTTGCGGCTGTCAGACCACTATGACGATGTTAGGCACTACAGTCGGGTCAATGCACTACAACTTTAATTTTGACTTTTCTTGTATTATGGACTTTTATGAACATAATTATTTTTTTATTTTTTATTTTGAATTTGTATTTGTATATATGTATTTGAATTTTGAATAATTTGTACTTGAATATGAATAATTTATGAATGTTTAAGTAATTCTAGTTTAATTTTATGTATGCTAAAATGTAATTACAGGTTTCTACATAAATTTTCAAAAAAAAAAAATTTATTTCAAAGTATTAGTGACAATTTACAAAACCGTTACTAATAATAGCAGGATGAACTTTTAGTGACAGTTTATTAATCGTCACTAAAAGTCTAAAACCATCACTATAGAATCACCATTTTCTGCGTTCAGTTTCGTCACAAAAGACACAATATTAGTAACGGTTTTATAATTGTTACTAATAGTATATTATTAGTGATGGTTCTAGTAACCATCACTAAAAGCGTAACATTAGTGACAACTTATTGAGCGTCACTAATAGTGTCATATTAGTGACGGTTATTAAATCAGTCACTAATACTTGCCCTTTAGTGACGAATTTGATTCGACCATATGTATATGATTTATAGTGACAATCATAGTCTAATAGTGACAGGTTTTCTTCTGTCACTAATACTCCACTATTAGTGACGGTTTGAATATTTTGTCACTAATAAGTATTAGTATCCACAAATATGGTGACAAAGCTGGAATCACTAATACCAACAAAACTGTGACTAATACTATTAGTGACAGTTTAAAACCATCCCTAACAACCTTTTTTCTTATAGTGAATGAATATTTTATAAGTTCATACAATAAGGAATAGATAAGGAATGATTATTTCTAAATTTCATCATGGAGGTCTAAACTAAGTGGGGTCAGTCTCGATACCTCTGTGACATTGATCTCAACGTCTCAGAGCTAACGGTGCCCAAAAACTCATCCCTGATTGAAAATTATGTATTTAGGGACGAACTTAATAGACTTAGTTGATTTTAAGCACCTAGGTGTCCAATTCGGGCATACAAGGTCCAAATTGAGTGGGGTTTATCCCGACACGTCCATCATATTAAGCTACACCTGCCAAAGCTGACGTTGCCAAGAAACTCCTCGGGAGCTTTCTGCACACTTAGAAGCAAAGTTAGATCACAAAAAACACTTAGCAAACTTAGTGAATTTTATCACTCAGGTGTCCAAGTTAGGCATACGAGGTCCAAACTGAGTGGAGTCAATTTTGACACGCTCGTGACATTGAACTCGATGTACTAGAGCTTACGGTGCCTAAAAAATCTCCCCTGATTGAAAATTTCTTAGAAGCAAACTTAGTAAAGTTAGTTGATTTTAAGCACTCAAGTGTCCAATTCAAGCATACGAGGTCCAAACTGAGTGGGGTTAGACCCAAAACATATGTAACATTGATTTGGTCGTGCCGGAGTTGACGGTGCCCAAAAAATCCTCTGTGGAAGCTTTTTGCACACTTAGAAGCAAAATTAGAATATAAACAAACTTAGCAAACTTAGTGGATTTTAGCACTTAAGTGTCCAAGTCGAGCATACGAGGTTCAAACTAAGTGGGATTTGTCCCGAAACATATGTGACATTGAGCTCAATGTGTTGAAGCTGACGGTGCCCAGAAACTCCTCCCCAATTAAAAATTATGTGCTTAGAGGCGAACTTAGTAAACTTAATTGATGTTAAGCACTTAGATGTCTAATTCTGGCATATGAGGTCCAAACTGAGTAGGGTCAATTCTGACATATCTGTCACATTAAGCTGGACGTGCCGAAGTTGACAGTGCCAAAAAACTCCTCCTCAAGAGCTTTTTGCACACTTAGAAGCAAGGATAGAATACAAACAAATTTAACTAACTTAGTGGATTTTAGAACTCAGGTATTCAAGTTGGGCATACGAGGTCCAAACCAAATGCAGTCAGTCTTGTCATGTTCGTGACATTGAGCTCAACATGCCAGAGTTGACAGTGCCCAAAAACTCCTCCCCCATAAAAAATTATGCACTCAAAGGTGAACTTAGTAAACTTAGTTGATTTTAAGCACTCAGGTGTCCAATTCGGGCATATGAGGTCCAAACTGAGTGAGGTTAGTCCCCATACGTCCATCACATTGATCTGGACATGCCAGAGCTGACAGTGCCCAAAAACTCTTCCCTGAGAGTTTTTACGCACTTCAAAGTAAAGTTAGAATACAAAAAAATTTAGCAAACTTAGTGAATTTTAACACTCGGGTGTCCAACTTGGGCATGTGAGGTCCAAATCAAGTGTGGTTAGTCCTGACACATTTGTGACATTGAGCTCAATGTGTCAGAGTTGACAGTGCCCAAAAACTCCTTTCCGATTGAAAATTATGTACTTAAAGGCGAACTTGGTAAACTCAGTTGATTTTAAGCACTCAAATGTCCTATTCGGGCATACAAGGTCCAAATTGAGTGGGGTTAGTCCCGACACGTCCGTCACATTGAGTTGGACGTACCAGAGCTGATGCTACACAAAAGCTCCTCCTCAGGATCTTTTTGCACACTTAGAAGTAAAGTTAGAATATAAATAAACATCGCAAACTTAGTTCATTTTAGCACTCAGGTGTCCAAGTTAGGCATACGAAGTCCAAACCGAGTGGGGTCAATTGCAATTGATCAAACTTAACTATTTAAAATTGTATCATTTTTTGTTCAAATATGTCCGATCATTTTACTATCAAATCATTTTTACTTATAATACATACATACATATATATTAAAAAATTCTACACTATTTTTTTGAATAATTATTACTTTGTAGGGTTTTCAGCCTCTCACAAGAAGATGAGGATGATGCCAGACACTATAGTCGGATGCAACTTTTACTTTTTCTATATTTTTTATTATCTGAATAGAATGGAGTTTAGCAATTGAATTTGAATTTGTATTTGAATTTTGAGCAATTTATTAATTTTGAACAATTTGTATTTGAATTTTGAACACTTTATGAATTTTTCAGTAATTCTGGTTCAATATAATGTATGTTGAAATGTAATTATAGCTTTTTATAGGAATTAATGAATGATTTAAAAAAAAAATTAATTATTTTAAAGTATTAGTTATGGTTCTATGACCGTCACTAATGGTACCATAGGTAAGTATTAGTGACGGTTTTTAAAGCGTTACTAAAAGTAGCCCGTTAGACTATTAGTGACGATTTTCAAAGCATCACTAATAGTGTAATAACTCAAAAAAAAAATTATTAATTAATTAAATTTATTAATCAATTAATTAGTTAAACATTATTGAATTAATGTATTAAGTAAACAAATAAATAAAAAGAAATAGTATGAAAAAAAAATTAAGACTATTTATTAATTAATTATTAAATTAGATAATTAAATAAATGAATAAAAAGGATAGTAAACAAAAATTTGGAATAAAGATATATATATATATATATATATATATATAAATGTGATACAATACTATTAGATAAAGTAAGTAAAAGAAAAAAAAAGAAAAAAAAAAAAGATAAGGAAGCTTGAAGCTTCCTGAATTGCAGAGAGACTCTCAGTCTGTACCGCCGTCTCCGTCTCCTCTCTCTCTTGCCTCATTTCTCGACGGATATTCGACCAATCGGGAAATAGAAGATGTCGTTGGATTCCTAACTCCATCACCAACATTTCTATTAGAGCATATTTGTTGTGGGAGCGGTGTAGGCACCACTTTTAGGGAAAGGTATATTTTTCCTAATTTCTCAATTTCTCGTTAAATCAGTTATTAAATCGACGATCAGGCACCACCATAAGGTCCTAGTTATGATCATTGTCATTTTGGCATAAGTAAATTTCTAATTGGGGTTTTCTAGACCCCACTTCAAAGCGAGAGTGGGATTTGGGAAAATTGGTAATATGACTATATTTAAGGGTATAATTATTTATTTAGAATTTATAAGCCAAGAAAATATTAAAATAATATTTTATTTAAGATTAATTTAATGGAGTTAGAATTTTTGATTCAGGGTCCGGGTGAGCGCCGCAGGTACTTTTCGGAGTCTCTGTTGGCGTAGTTCAAGAAACCAGGTAAAGGGAAATTATATATAAAATCAGATTTTTATGAAATTAAAGTAATAATTTATGTTATATTATATGTATGTTTTGGTGTGAATTATTAAAATGCCAACCATATAAAACTATGAATTCTGAGCCTAGGACCACTTATTTAGTTATGTATTTGTGGAAATGAACTGAAGAAAGTGGAAGGAATTTTTTGAATAATTACGTAAGAAATGAAAATTGTATTTTCAATAGTTAAATGTTAAATGTGGGTTGACCTATTTTACAGGAATATGTATGAATTTTACTGTTAAATTGTGTGACATGAGATTCTATGCAAATATAAGTTAAAGGTATGAGATGTAGGTTAAGTAATGCATTGAAAATAAAATATGATATGAACTATGTTTCTTGTGTGTGTGAACCATGTAAACAACTGAAAGATGCTGGGCAAATGTATGATAACTAAAAAATGTTGGGTAAAATAGTTGAAAGATGCTGGGTAAAACAATTGAAAGATGCTGGGTATGAAATGAAAAGAAATGAAAATGGAAATGAATGAAATGAAAATGAAATGTGAAATGTGAACAATATAAAATGGGAAAGAGCCACTTAAAGTGGAATGAAATGCAATGGTTAAGCTATGAACATGAACATATGTGTATGATTGAATAATGACGGAAATGAATAAAGTATTATGATATTAGAAGTACCTATGTACGTAGAACATGATGTGATTGAGTAGGGCGTACTCTTTGCTTGAGGGCTTACTGAGAAAGACGAGTGTACTAGTAGCTTTAGATGTGGCAGTAGTCACATAACGTACTAAGGCAGAGGGAACCTACTTGTATAAGTGGGTAGATTTACCTATCCTTAGGGCCTTTGCCGGTAAGCTAATATTGAACGGTGTGAGTACGAGATCAATCTAACATTTAAGGGCTTACTATGTAAGATGAATGCCCTGGTATGCTTTAGTAGTGACCTTAGGGTTACCTAAATATCATAGCAGAGGGGTGCTACTTGTATGGACGGGTAATCACCCCTATTCTTAGGTAATCTCATTGGTTAAATCTTTGCATGTGATTGATTAGGTTCAAAGAATGATTTCAGTGTTATGTTAATAATTTGCAAATGTTTTTAAAATGATATCTACTTACCTCATGTTAGCCACATACTATTTTAATATATTATTTCTTCTCTTATTGAGATGTGTCTCACCCGAATATGAATTAATCTTTTTCAGGATTTCCTCGAGATCGAGCTTTAAGAGCTCGAGGTTTTTATAGCATTATTGATAAATAGAAAAAGAAAAAGAAAAGGATATATTTCTATGTTAATTTTTGGGAATATAAATATTTATGTTTTATGTTGTTATGTTTTAAGGCTGTTGAGTAAGGAAGAATTGTGACAATACTGAAATGTTTTTAGAGTTATGTAAATTTATGGAAATGTAGGTGATGGATGATTACTATGGATTATATATAGGAATTAATAAACTCTGGTATTATGGTATTATATATATATGGAGATTATGGTGATGTTTTTCGCTGCGTATATTATGGATTATGGATTATCATGATTTTATCAGGTATAACGCGTTGAACCCGGGTTTAAGGGTTCGAGGCGTTACAAATAGTACCACTTATAGTGACGGTTTTCAAAAAGTCACTAATAATTGGACTTTTAGTGATGATTTTCATCTGAGAAAATATAGAATTTATAGTGACAGCCTTAGACTTTTAGTGATGAAATAAAATCGTCACTAATACTCCATTATTAGCGGCGATTTTAAAATTAATCTCTAATAAGTATTTGTCACAGCTGTTTTAGTGACGAATTAGAAACCGTCACCATCACCAATACTTGACAGTCTTAGACTTTTAGTGATGAAATAAAACTGTCACTAATACTCCATTATTAGTGATGATTTTAAAATTCATCTCTAATAAGTATTTGTCATAGCCATTTTAGTGACGAATTAGAAACCGTCACCACCGTCACCATCACTAATACTTGACAGTCTTAGACTTTTACTGATGAAATAAAACCATCACTAATATTCCATTTTTAGCGACGATTTTAAAATTCATCTCTAATAAGTATTTGTCACAACCATTTTAGTGACAAATTAGAAACCGTCACTAATAAGTATTAGTGACGGTTTCAAATCGTCACTGATACCCTTATTTTTTGTAGTGAATACATAAACTCAACCCATTAAATGATTCCATATAAGAGTTAAAACACCAATAATGAGATATGGTTTACAATACTCACTATTTTTTTTATAATTTCAAAAAAGCTCTCATGTTTCCATTGCCAGTCATTTTCTTTATTCAATCTAATGACTCCTTTCCTTGCTAGAGGTCAAAAAAAAAAAAAAAAAAAATTTCACTTGGGTAAAAAATAGATAAATAATTAGGAGCAAAAATATGATGATGGAGCAATGAAGAACTTTGAAGACCCAAAGTATGGGGAAGAAGAAAAATCTTCTTCTTTGAGATTTTCGGGTAGGTGGTTTATATGT
The DNA here is from genome assembly GCF_029873635.1 of Malania oleifera. Taxonomy (NCBI): domain Eukaryota; kingdom Viridiplantae; phylum Streptophyta; class Magnoliopsida; order Santalales; family Ximeniaceae; genus Malania; species Malania oleifera. The sequence continues at coordinate 14,187,235 of NC_080428.1, forward strand.
TAGGAGAAATCATGGAACAAACCATGCATTACAAATTTTAGAGAGAGTGTAAGAGTGAAAGAACCCATGTTGGTTGTTCATTCTGTTGATCTTGTTGAAATAAAGTAGAATGCTGCAATATTTGGAGTGAAATAGTGTTCTTTGTTGTTTTTAATTGGAAGATGATATAAAAATATTAGTTGGATATAAGAATTAGATTCGAAATATAAAATGGGCGAGCATTTGAATTTTGAATAGGCTTTTTAATATTGAAAAAGTCGTTGGTTTCTTGTTTATCCCACATTGGTGGGAAAGTTGTTTTGAAGTTTTTTGTTTGTCCCACATCGGTGAGAAATGTTTTTTAGACTTGAGGTTTAAGATATATAAAGAGCTCACCTCTCCAGTTATAAATCACACCTCAAAGTTGTACTTTGTCAAGAAGTAGTGGATTGATCGTCAGCACCCAAGGACGTAGGTAATTCTATACCGAGCTTCATTAAATTCTTATCTTGTTCTTTTTACTGTTTTTATTATTAGTTTCTACATTGCTTAAGTTTTTATATATTCAATAGCATTAGTTGTAGTAGTATTGGTGTTTGGCACAAGTGGGGTGTCCGACACAACAAAAGCAACATTCATTTGCTACTCGCTTAACATCTTTCAATATTCTCAGCAAATAAATGGTCGTTTTTGTGTTTTCAAAATAGAGGTTTGATAAGTGCTATGAGAGGTTATGAGGGTTTTAAGTTTAAAATTGGCCAAAAGTTTGGTGAGATTTGTGTTGTACAGTTAAAAGAGTTAATGTGAAAGTTTTTTTTGCAACTAAGGAAGCTACAAACGTTTCAAAATGGGCGTCGAAATGAAGGGAGCAGAGGAGGAGGGTTGCAAGTTGACTTTATATATATTTTATTATTTTACACATTTTAGATTTATTTATTGTTTTTTTCCCCTGCTCCCAATTGTACCAAAAGCTTATATATTTTCCAAAAAGCTCTTGTGTTTCCATTGCTAGTCATTTTCTTCATTCGATTTAATGGCTCCTTTCCATGCTATTGGTCAAAAACTTTGTCACCTAGGCAAAAAGTAGATAGATAATTGGGAGCAAAAATGTGATGACAAAGCAATGAATAATTTGAAGAACAGGGCACACGAAAGAAGAAAATATCTTCTTCTTTTAGATTTTGGCTAGGTGGTTTATATATTAGGAGAGATTGTGAAATAGAGCATGTATTACAAATTTTAGAGAGTGAGAGTGAGAGAACCCATGCTGATTTGTTCATCTATGTTGATCTTACTAAAGTAGTGTAAAAAGCGGTCATAGTTAGAGTGAAATAGAGTTCTTTATTGTTTTTAATTGGAAACCGATACAAAAACACTGGTTGGATATTAAAATTAGATTCTAAATATGAAATAAATGGGCAATTGAATTTTTGGTAAGTTTTTTATATTAAAAAAGCAATGTTTGTCTCCCACTCATTTAACATCTTTCAATCTTCTCAACAAATAAATGGTCGTTTTTGTTTTTTGAGAGTAGATATTGGATAAATTTTGTGAGAGATTGTGAGGGTTTTAAAGGTTGAATTGGCTAAAAGTTACACGAGATTGGTATTGTACATTTAAAAGAGTTGTTATGAGGGTTTTTTGCAACTAAGGAGGGTGCAAAAGTTGCAAAATTGGCATCGAATAGCTAAGAGAGGAGGGGGGAAAGGGGGCTACAGAAGTTGAATTTATAATTAATTTTTTCACAATTTAGATTAATACCAACCAATCAAATTGATAGTTTTAAAATTTTACCAATGATATGTTATGTAGAAATTTAAAATTTGTCAAAATTTTGAGAAAATTAGAAATGTGATTTGGAGGCATTTGAGGGCATAAAGATCTCCTTTAATATATTAGTATAGATTAAATATTAATTTATTATGTTTACATTTTTAAATTTTCGTGTGAGGTTATATATATATATTTACTATAATATTAAAAGGCATCTCCCTTACTTTAGAATCCTCCAAACCCCAAATCCTAATTTCTTATAATTTTAAATTTTTTTAAACTTAAAAATAATAATTTTTGATTGATTGAATTTTTTTTTTTTTCCGGATTGTTATTGGAGCATATTATTGTGCATTTTAACCCATAAAAATACCTTTATATTTAGACTCTTAATTTTATTTTTGTTGACTTTCAAGTAAGTCTCTCTCTCGCACTCTCCCTCTCCTTCATTGCCACAAATCTCTCCCTCAATTAACCTTTTATCTCCCTCTCTCCGATGTTTGCCTCTCTCTCTCTCTCTCTCTCTCTCTCTCTCCCTCAAAATCATTCATAGATTTCATAAAATTTGCTCCCAACTACCTTCCAAACTAATTCCACAAGATTTCGTAAAATTTGTTCCCAATTCACTTACTTTCCAAAATAATCTTATGAACTCAAATATAAATTCAACTCTATTGGTGTACAACTTATCAAAATTTCATTGTTTGGGACTCCCACAATTTCTTGAAGTCGCAACAGCATATCAAAGTCTTGCCCACTTGCTTCCAGAAATATCTCTTTTACTCAAATCCTATTTTTTAAGGAACTTATCCACTTCAATTTGTTGACTTTTTGAGTCTAATCCCTATTTTGATGCTGACAAAACACATGTTTCTTATGTGTGTATTTAGCATGTGAGCAGGTCCATTAATTTAACACACACATAAAGAAACGGCGATGAAAGCTTGCAGGACTTAAAGGTCATACGATCAAACCCATTCCATGAAGTCAGGAGAGCAAAAGAAAAAGAAGAGGACATTTATTGTTTTATCTTGTAATGCATTTAAGTTTTATTTTTATAATTTGGTCTGTAATAATGCATACATTTTGCATGATATGATTTGAATGCTCAAATAGAACCATAGACAGACCGTAGGGAATCAAAGGTCATACACATACCGTAGGACATTGAATTTTTCATTAAAAACCTTTTTCATAAAAGTTAACATCATACAAAGGTTTTGAAATGTTCTTAAGGTTTAAATTTGGGCAAAAATAGGTCTTTGGTCGACCGACATTCGATTTTTGGGCTTAATTTAAAAGCCAGGTTGACCGAACCCTTGGTAGTATAAATGCCTCGATCGACCAAATAGGTTAGAAGTCAACATGTTGACTTCTCTCGGTTAACCATACTGAATTGAATGCACTGTCCTTGGTTAACCGAACCATAAAGTGTCTGACTCCCGAACTACTTAGTCGACCAATATGTAGTTCAAGTTAGCCTTGGTCGACCGAACCTAGATGAGTAGTCAACTAGACCTTTGTCTTGGTCAACTGAACCTACGAAGGGTTCAGAATCACCCTGATATGGTCAACTAAACCCGTAGTTCAAATTTGCCTTGGTTGACCGAACTTATAAAGGTGGTCGACCAAACCTTGTCCTTGGTCGACCGAATCTCTCGGGTTGGCTTAATTTTTAACCACTAATGGTCATTAATTTTTTACTTAAACATTTTCAAAATGACGAGCGTGTCCCTTAATGGTCAGATTTCCTGGAAATCTATAAATACCCCCTCCATAACTGAGATTAGTAAATTTGATTAACTCCAAATTCTATCTAAATTCTTGTTAATCAAAGTTCTCTCAAAACAATTTTTTTGCTAAAATTATTCTTTTGGGGCAAAATATTTTAAACAAAACTTTCCAACTCTTTTTCCATTCACTTATTTCAAAATCACTTTGGAAGAGAGTACATTTATTTTGGGCATTCACTTTTATATTCACATGCATATACTCTCACTTATCATTTAATCTTTGAAAATCATTTTTGAGAGTATTGCTTGAGTTTCTCCTGATTATTTTTATGATAAATATTTTCGAGAGAAATGATTTATTGCACAAATATTTTTTGAAATTAGGAATAACTTCCCAAGAGGGGGGGAGGGTGAATTGGCTTTCAAAAATTTCTTTTTAAAGTCTTTAACTTCTTTTAATATTTAACCAATTCTTTGACTTGTTTATCTATTTTGTCAATCAAACAAGAACTTGGTTTCTTTTGAACAATCAATCAACAACACAATTAAACATTCAATCTTCAACCACACTTTGAAAGTAAAAACAATCAAACAAATAATCACAATTTCCAAACCAACACAACCACAATTTATTTACCAAATATAAGTTCACTGCAATACTATTAGATTGATGAAATCATTCAAGATTTAAGGCTCTTGGAATATAAAACAAATCTTTATACCATTCAATCACAATCAATATAATATATGTAACTTTCAGCTTTTGATGTTTTCAACCCTGTAGTGAATGTGAGTTTTGAACAAAGCCCTGTATATATGAATTTCTTCTTCAATATGATGTTTAATATAAAATCCAATTACTCTTTCCAAACATCAGAATTCAAATAAACTCTTAAGTTAATTTATCTTTGAGATGTTTAGCTAAGTAACGTACTCCCGTATGGTTTTTGCAAAGAATGGTTCAACCAACGTATTCCCTTTCGGTTTTCACAACCCAAATCAAAATCAAACTTTAAGGTTTACTTGATTTCCAAATATACGTAGTTTATATGATTTTAAATTTAAACCATCCATGCAATTTAAATATGTACTGAAAATAAAGAATAGGGAAAGAGAGAGTGAGACGAAGATTTTTACAAGGTTCGGCTTATACCTAGCCTACGTCCTCGCCTTTGGCAAACCACCAAAGGATTCACTAAACCTATTCCGTTGACGGGTAGAACAAAACCTTTACAAGTGATACCCCACGCTCAAACACTCCTTCACTAGGCTAGAGCCCATCTCTCCAAACGATATCCCTCGTTCGGTCACTCCTTAAATATGCTAGAGCCCGCCTCTCTAAGAAATATCCCATTGGTTAGCCAACGATCCAAACATCTTTGGAATCATCAATCTACAAGATACAAATTAATTTGCTCCTAAAAGAGCTGATTAGTACAACAATTCATAACTATAATATACTTCAAAGTAAATAACAATATGGAAAATAACTTGAACCTCAATGAAGTATATCACTGATTAATTCTTTCAATGATTGAAAGATTTAGAATTTATAGCACAATTTCGGTGGAAGAAGATCAACAAAAACTTAGTTGAATTCGTGCAAGTTGAGAGTAAGAGAGAGCCTTGAGAATTTGAGACCAATTGAGAGAGATTTTGAATTTTCGCTGAATTTGAATTCTTGGTACATTGATTCAATGATCTTTGAGGCTTATTTATAGACTTAAAAGGTATGTAACTTGGTCCCCAAGTGACTTGGAGTATCCCCCAAGTTTTCACAAAGTTTGAGCCCCAAGCAAACCATTTAAAAAATGTTTCCGTTGAGGTTTTTTTAAAAATCTGTTCGTGGCAGTTGCCTGCCCCAATCCACCAGTCACCTGCCATGTTATTTTTAAAGGAGCAGTAGGGGCAGTAGGGTGGCAGTCGCCTCCCAGGACACAGCCAGTCACCTGGCTTGACCACCCAGGCGCCTGTCCTGGTTCAGGCAGTCTACTAGTTGTTGTTAGCTTCGAGTATCCTTCTATTTTTTCGGTCATAACTTTTTTTGTGTAACTCACAAATTTGATGATATCAGTGTCAAATGAAAGCTAAGAGAAAATAATACAACTCAATGCAGATGTAGAAAAATTAACAGTATTTTGAAAATCCTCTTTTTGATGCTTTTCATTCCAAAAATGATTCTAACCTTTTTGAAATAATTTTTGACCTTATAAAAATATTTTTCAAGTATGTTAAAAGGTATCTAGGTCCAATAAATTAACCTAAGAGCTTCATGTATCCATATTGAAATTCTTTGAAGTACTTACATGAAATTTCCTATAAACTCTTTCAAATTTTCAATCCTTGAATTCCTTGAGGTCTTTATGCTTGCTTCATCTTTCTTTGAGCTTTTCATGTTGATCACTTGGGCTTTCATTCTTGAAGCTTTTTCTTTAATATCAATGCTCTCATGATCTTCAAGTTTTATTCCTTGCCTTAAGCTTTGATATAATCATCCTTGTTTGAAGTACAAGCTTTCATGAATTCTTTAAACTTGCATTCATCATTGAGTCCTGAACATACATCACTTAAACAAAGCATGTTAAGTTATACTTGTTTGTTAGCATCAAAACAATATGTTAAGTCTTGTATGGCCAACATTTTTCTTGAGATTAAACTCTAGATTTTCCAAATGCTTTTATTTACAAAATGTTTGTTGGAGAACATATTTATCATTTATATATATTCATATATTTTTATTTGTGCAAAATTTGTTGAAGAGTAAAACCCTAGGTTCTCCTATGTTTTTATTGAAATATATTTTGGGAGAAAATTTTTATTAGGGACCAAAACTTTGAAGCATTTATCATATATATTCTTTTCAATGATTACAAAATCATTTTTAGAAAAACAGTCTTACTCTACTAAGCTTATATCATATCACAAGAGAGTGCATATATTTGAGCTTTTAATGTGTACATCCATGCTTGTATTTAGAAGCGTTTTAATATATACAAAAATGATTTTTAAGGTTTCAATTGGGTTCTGCCCGTAAATTGAACTGGAGAGTCTCAGCCCTGAAGTAAGACCTATTGGGTTCAGCGTGTAAATTTAACTGGGGAGTCTCAACCCCGTAAGTGAGACTGGTTCGGTTCAGCCTAGTAATTGAACTAGGGTGTCTCCACCCCGTAAGGAAGACCATTTGAGCTCAGTATGGTAATTGAGTTGGGGTTTACCTCACCCTGTAAGGAGAGGTTGTAACAGCTTCTGCTCCGCCCATTTAAGTGAGCAGGGATAGTGTAATCCTTGGGGCGTATGCCCAAGGTGGGGACGTAGGCTGGTTTGGCCGAACCTCGATAACAAATATCGTGTGTCTCTCTCTCCTTACCTCATTTAATTTCCGCACTTTAATTTCCATATGTGTATGTCTATTAATTTACAATTATAATCATTTGCATGCACATTTATTTTAAATGAAATACATGTGTATGTCTGCATTGATAGCTTAATCGTTTTACATACACGCTTTCAATATTAAATGGGATATGAACTGTGGTGAATCAGCAAATATTTAAATTAGCCAAAAAGTTTAATAACCCAACTAACCCCCCTCTTGAGATCACACCAATTCCAACAATTGGTATTAGTGTCTCATTGCAAAAAGCTTAACCGCTTATGCTAAAGATCGCAACGACTCATTTTTCGGTGTATCCCAGTTTCGAGGGTCAACCCTTTGCAAATCCTCCATTGTTCTCATTGTGTAGATTTTACTAATTGAATATTGAAAATGATTTTTGTAGAATCAAATGATTGAAGAATTGGGAAAGTGTTTATCGAAGTCTTTCATATCCCATTAAAATATATATATATATATATATTTTAAATGCATGTTTCCCAAACCTGAAAATTATTTAAATCTGCACGACATAGTTTTAATGCATATCATTTGAATGCCATGGATATATTTATATGGTGCCTTAGCTACTAATGTATTTAAAATTTTATGTCTTGTAGTAGTACTAAGGGATATTTGGGAACCATAAGAGGGATAGAAAAACCGAGAGAGAGGAGTAAGCCACTCCGAACTTAAATGTTTAAGAAGGAGTAAAATGGAAAGGTATATATCTATCCTCCTTCTACTTTATTATATAGTTCATGCCATGATTCATGATGCTTATATTGTGTAAAAAAAAAATTTAAATCATGTAAATTTATTTGTGATTGCATACCATCTTATGAGGTGCACTTAAGAAGAAAATTTTGTTAATACTCATAAGATTCTTATTAGAATATATTATATAAGGGGTATTGATGTTTAAGTGCATAGACTGTGTTATGTGCTTAAAATGCAAATCATAGTATACACTGCTGTTATACTAAAGGCATTAAAGAAGGAAGCCAATATGATTTTAATGATAATATCCAATCAATTGACTTAATATATGTATATCATTTTAATTGGGTGTTATACGATAATATTGGTTATAGCACAAATATTTTGAAAATCCCCTTTATATGGAAAATTTTTTTTTTAATTGTTAAATATTTATCAATGCTATATGTAAAGATTCGAAAAAAATTAAATTGAAGAGGGAAAGGAAAATTTAGAGGAGGTAAAGCAAGGCTCGTCGACGAATGCCCTGGCTTTATTGACGAACTTCCTTACACGGGTCATCGACGCACGAAGAGATACTGAGAGGGTGTATTTCAGACCCATTAATTCATCGACGAGTTCTTTACTTTCTTTGAAAAACTGCCTTCTTCACCTCGTCGATGAATCAATATGTTTCGTCGACGAGGCCACATGGCCAGCCATCTATATAAGCACAAAAACTAAATTTTTGATGGAAAAATCAGCCAAATCTCTCTCTCTCTCTCTCTCTCTCTCTCTCACACACACACACACACACACACACACACACACACACTAGATTTCGGTTTCTCTTACTTCTCTTTAGATTTCCAACCCTATTTCTCCATGGGTCGATGATCAGAAGCTACCATGATGATCCTAGGGAGATTCTCTACAACCTAAACAGAGCAGAATTTCGATTTGAGAAGTTTGGGAACCATCCCAAAATCAAGGTAAGTAGATTATTTAAGGGTTATTTGGTTTGTAGGTTTTCTGAACCCAAATTTAGTAGTAGATGTTGTCATACTAGTGTTTGGGATGATGTATGTGGGTGTTGTGAATTCAGAGTTTTGGGGCTTTTACTGCATGCAAGTTAGGGGAATAGGGTGTTCTCAGGAATCGAGGTAAGATGAGGAATAGTTTATAATTCAGGAAATATGAGTATGAAAATTATTCTGGGTATTCAGTTATTTGACAGGAAAATATGTGTGTGTGTGTGTGTGTAATTTCAGGAATATGGAATTATGAACGTCGTGGGCGTGAGTTAGAACTAGTAGTTGAGTTCAGTTAGCCAATGTAAGGGAAATATGCTATGCTAGTAAATTCAGAAAAATTTATTAGTATAGCATTTGTTTATTAAGATACATGGTATAAACTATACAATTTTAGAGATTTCATAATATGAGTTTTATTATCTATGTGGCATGAGTAGGTATTTACTCAGTATAGTGTTTATGTAGTTTTCAGAATATTATGATTTACAGTATTTTTGCATAGAAATATGCTTTATTAGATATTTTACAAAATGATACATTTTATAGACAGATATTATGTAGACAGATATATTTTACAGGCAGATATTTTGCAGACAAATATTTTACAGTATTTACAGAATCCATGATTTTCCAAAATCATAACACTCAGATATTACAGATTATTCAATCAGATATTAAAGTTATTTTAGTAAGATATTATAGTATTTTAGATCAGATTTATAGTGTTATGGTTATTTTGGAATCATGATGAAACTGCAAGATAATTATATGCATTAGTATTATACAGTAGCAGATCCCTGATGAATTATTTCAGTCAAATTAATTATTTCAGACAGATTCAGTTAGTAGAGCATGGTACCATTGCTATTTCAAATTAGAGTGCAACAACATATCTCAAATGGTGTGTGGATTCCATCTATCGTGCCTATAGAGGGATAGCAGTCTCCCCAGATTCCTGGGTTGAGGAGGCCGGTTTGACGAGGTAGATATCAGTACTGTGCCTTTGGAGGGATTGCAGTAAAGGCCGGACTAAGGATTGACAGAATATTCAGGTGACTTATCCTGGTAGGCCAATCAAAGTTAAGTCCAGCCTACGGGCCGCACAACCCTGTCATGAGGGGTTAAATCATGACATTCAAATTTCTAGGGATATTTCTTAGTTAAATAGAAAACTCAGATATTACAAGTGTATTTTAAGTCACGTAGGTGTGAGTTACACAGTATTATATTTTATATGGTATCTCAGTACAGTTATTTATCAGTAGATTATTTATGTAAACCCTTTTGCCACATACTAGTAATAGCATATTTCATCTTACTAAGCGTTGTCTCATTCTAGTGACTTAACATTTTTTAGGTGATCCAGGTAGATGAGCAGATCAGGCTCGCAGGTAGAGAAGTTGTCAATGCTACCTATAGGTGATCCAGCTATATGTTCAATGCTACCTCGCAGGTAGAGAATTTATATGAAATTATAAGTAGATTTATGTTCGGGGTGGTTTCTGTGTTTTTCCTGGGGTGACGATTTCAGGAAAACCATAGTAAACTATCGTTGGTTTCTTTTTATATATGATAGGACTAGACCTTAAATTAGTGATAGGATGTATGGGGAATATTTTAGTTAGAATAGAATTACGAGGTTCATAATCTCAAAATAATTTGGTGTGTAGCAGGATGGACCCTGGAGGAAGTAGCGCACACGCTAGTGGTGACAAAGGAGTGGGGCCTTCTGGTGTGGGCGGTGAGGATTCAGATGCGGTATTGCACAGTGTAACTCAGTAGGTCATGGTTGAGATTGTACGGAGCTCTAGGGAGTAGGGTGGTCCATCTATAGCCCAGGGGTGCACGATAAAGAAGTTCACGAAAATGAATCCTCTCGCATTTTTAGGAGCAGCTGATCTTGCAGTTGCTGAGACCTAGATGCATAAGATAAAGAAAATACTGGAAGTGTTTTACTACACTGATGAGTAGAGGGTTCTTTATGCTACGTATAAGTTGGCAGGGGAGGCCGAGAGATGGTGGATGACTACTAGATTACTGGAGGAGCAGAGAACCATGCAGTGCCTATGACCTGGGTTTGGTTCAGAGACATATTCTTCAACAGATATTTTCCTGCCATAGTTAGAGAGGCTAAAGTATAGGAGTTTCTGAGTTTGACCTAGGGACCGTTGACAGTTTAGTAGTATGTGGCAAAATTCATTGAGTTGTCACGATTTGCTCCATATATAGTGCCAGATGAAGCTAAGAAGGCTAGGATTCTTGAGAGGGGCTTGATGCGAAACATATACAAGCAGGTGGCGATTTTAAAGATGCGAGACTTTACTAAACTCATTGACAAAGCCCCCGTAGTAGAAGAGAGCGAGCAAAAAGATATGGGAGTACCGAGCTAGAGGAAGAGGCCCATGCCTCCAGGTTTTCAGGTGGGTTCCAGTCGGGGCTTATGGAGAGGAGATCGATTCAAAGGTGGCTAGAGATAGATGATGAGACATTGAGGGTTTCAAGGTGAGCATGCTTACCCCATTTGTCCCAGATGTGGCCGGAGGCATCTAGGAGAGTGTAGGATGGGAGAGAATGTCTATTACCATTGTGGGAGACTCGGTTATAGGTCTTGGTCATGTTAGGGACTGCCGGCCCAGGCACCAGTTCATAGACTGTTTTGGGGTGGTTATCAGGCACCCCGTGGAGGCCAACAGAGGAACACGACACTAGTGAGGGTTTATGCATTGACGTCGGGAGACGCTGAGGCTGCTGGAGACGACGTGACAAGTATTATTTCTGCTTTACCATGTAAATTTGTTGTTTTATTTGACATAAATGCCACCCATTCTTTCATGTCGTTGGGATATGACAACATCTACTACTAAATTTGGGTTTAGAAAAACCTTCAAACCAAATAACCCTTAAATAATTTACTTACCTTGATTTTTGGATGGTTCCCAAACTTCTAAAATCTAAATTTGGGTTTAGAAAAACCTAAAAACCAAATAACCCTTAAATAATCTAGTTACCCTGATTTTGGGATGGTTCCCAAATTTCTCAAAGTGAAATTCAGTTCTGGTTAGGTTATAGAGAATCTCCCTAGGATCATCACGGAAGCTTCTGATCACTGAATCGGGGAGAAATGGGGCCAAAAATCTAGAGAGAAGTGAGAGAAACCAAAACCTAGTGTGTGTGTGTGTGTGTGTGTGTGTGTGAGAGAGAGAGAGAGAGAGAGAGAGAGAGAGAGAGAGAGAGAATTGGCTAATTAATCCGTCAAAAATCTGATTTTTGCGCTTATATAGGTGGCTGGCCACGTGGTCTGAACGACAAGACATGTCGATTCGTCGACAAGGTGAAGAAGGCAGTTTGTCGATGAAAGTAAAGAATTTTTCAACGAATCAACAGGTCTGAAATACACCCTCTCGGTATCTCTTCATTGACGAGATACTGAGACTCGTCGACGACCCGTATAAGGAAGTTTGTCCACGAAGCCAGGGCATTCGTCGATTAGCCCTACTTTACCTCCTCTGAATTTTCCTTTCCCTCTTCTATTTAATTACTATTGTTTTACAGGTCTTTACATTCTCCCCTCCTTATAAAATTTCATCCTCAAAATTTTCCATCTGTGTTATATACTGTCCTTTGAGGAAAATTGGCTACTTATTTTATTACTTACCCTCACTTATGGCAGAGGAATACCGTGGTTACATTCAGGGTTCTGGGAGATTAAAAAAATATATATAAAAGAAAATTCTCTCAAAACCAAAATACTAATTAACCTATATTCTACTATACAACTTATACATCAACTATTCCGTTCAATATCAAAATAAAACTTACTCTATCTGAACTGCTGCTGTTTCTTCCCCGACGATTACTGATCCCCATTAAAAAAATGTGGGTATTTCTGTTGTATATCCTCTTCTAGCTCCCACGAGGCCTCTTCCACTGCATAATTTCTTCATAGAATCTTTATTAATGGAATGTTCTTAGTATGCAATTCCTGCTCTTTTCTATCTAAGATCTGCACTAGCGTCTCCTTATAGTCCGTTCTCACAGAGTGCCTATGTCTATAGTGTCAGATCGAGAACCGTGTTTCATGTCACGATTTTGGAGGAGCTTATAGGAAGCTCTAGGGTCTCAGTTATCTTTTAGCACGACATTCCATCCTTAGCCAAACGGGCAGACCGAGAGGATGATACAGATATTAGAAGATATGCTTCGAGCATGCGTAATGGACTTTGGGGGTAGTTGGACTCAGTTCATGCCACTGGTAGAGTTTGCGTATAATAATAACAATCAGGCCAGCATTGGTATGACACCATTTGAGGCTTTGTAGGGTAGGAGACGTCGTTCTCCATTATATTGGGACGGGATGGGTGAGTAGCGAATTGTGGGACCAGAGCTAGTGCAGTAAGCATACGATAAGGTTTAGCTCATCAGAGATAGAATCAGTGCAGCTCAGAACCGATATAAGAGTTATGTTGACAATCGCTGCAAGAAATTGGAATTCGAAACTGGTGATCACGTGTTTTTGAAGATAGCTCTGTTAAAAGAGGTTATGAGGTTTGGAAAGAAGGGTAAACTTAGCCCTAGGTTTATCGGTCCATTTAAGATTCTAGAGAAAGTGGTGCCGGTTGCCTACAGGTTAGCTTTACCACCTATGTTATCCAGGATGCATGACGTATTCCATGTTTCTATGTTAAGGAAAAAGGTCCCAGACCCTTCTCATATAATCAGTTATGGTGAATTAGAGTTCAATGATTCACTAGTTTACGAAAAGGTACCAATACAGATTCAGGATAGAAAAGAACAGGATTACGTAATAAGAAGATTCCTCTGGCAAAGGTTTTATGGAGAAATCATGCAATAGAAGAGGCTTCTTAGGAGCTCGAGGAACAAATCATGCACAAATACCCACAATTGTTCCAAGAAGTTTAGTTACAACCGAGGAAGTGTAAGTAATTATACAGTATTTCTTTTGTAGGTACATGTAATAATTAGGTTAATGAGTAGTCTTTTAGTTTTGAGGGAATTTTATTTATATATGTAATCTCTCACAACTTGGAATGTAACCACGGTATTCCTCCGCCATAAATGAGGGTAAGTAATAAAATAAGTAGATTGTTTTGCCTTTAAGGGATGATGAGTTATGTGGATGGTAAATTTTGAGGACGAAATTTTATAAGGAGGGGAAAATGTAGAGACTCAGATAATTATTGTTATTTAATAATAGAAAGGAAAGGAAATTATTTAGGATCTCGTCGGCGAACACAGGAGATTCGTCAATGAGAAAACAAGAGGACCTCGTCAACAGGGATGCATCTCGTCGATGATATGATATCGAGGGGATTTATCGTAGTTCTGAATTTCATTGAAGAGGAGTGAGCATTCGTCGATGAATTTCCTTCTTGACCTCGTCGATCAAGTGACGTGGCTCGTCGACGAAGACCATTGTATAAATAGGCCTAACCCTCTTTTTTTTTTTTAGCCGAAAATTATGCAAAAATTCTTCTCTCTCTCCTCAATTCATCCCTCCTTCCTTCTCTCTAATATTTCGAGTCGGATTCTCACCAGTTCAATGATCTGAAGCCATCACAACACTACTGGGCAAGTTCTCTACAAATTTACTGAAGTGGATCATCTGTATGGCTACCTTGAAATTCATCCCAAATTCAAGGTAAGACCTTTTATTCGAAATTTGGTGTTTTCATAGTTATAGGGAATGTTGTACACGAAGAAATACTAAAATTTAGTTATGAGAGATGTTGATTTCAGGGTATTGAATGGGATACCCTGCGGGTGCAGGACTAGCATATTATATGGGGTTTTTTAGAAATTAGGTAAGGGAATAAACTAAAGAAGTAATTTTTTCATGAAAATTTATATGAAATTATTAGTAGATTTATGTTCAGAAAGCATATATTATATGTGAGTATTACTAAGAAAATTTATATTTGGGAAAATACTATTGTTACACTAGAATGTATATTTTTAGTATAAAATGCCAAAAAAGATGATTTTAGAATAAAATTTAAGATTTTATTCCGCATTGTATGGCATGAATATTATTTTTACGTAAATTATATTATGTTAAGGCAACTTTGCAGGTAAAGCATGATTCATTGATTTTCAAAAATTATGAAATAATGCAGTACAATATGATTTTAGAATATATAATAAATAAATTATCTATTCAGATTAATATGTATGAAATGTTGGGCGCAAGGCCGTAGGTATGAAAGTAAACAGCCCAAGGTCGCATGTATGTATGTTATTACAAAAAATGCTATCAATCTATTTACGTTAAATAGTATATTATCATGTATTATATGTTATCAAAACTCAGATGATAGTTTAGTTCAGTTTCAGGAGCACGGTATCGTAGCTATAGAGATCAAATTAATACAATTTAGACTTGTGCTAACCGTCCCTACAAGTAGAGGGGGTGGGAGATGGATAGTCGATGTGGCTTTCAGTGTAGAGTTATAGACGTCCACTTAGCAGTCCGGACTAGGGTGTGTCATGCCCATCGTACTTAAATGCATTTGACTCTGTAGTGGTCGACCAGCCATTATCAGGTCCCACCTTAGAGCTGCACAACCCGTCATGGGGGGTAGTACATGACATCAACTAGCTATACATCTTGGGTAAATTACAGTATTACAAGTTATATCAGACAATTTATGAACTGTATGATTTATTAGAAATATGAAATTATATGCTTACTCAACCATGTTATGTTTAGTATTTTCTAGTATGTGAAATGTACTATATATCTACTATAGCACCAAATATTCATGTTGCCACACAATTGTATTTAGTTTATTTTCCCTTACTAAGAGGTGTCTCACCCCTAGCTTAAATAAATTTTTCAGGAAAGCTGGATAGACTGGCAGACCGAGATCGCCGCTGAAGCAGCAGTTGTTACCCTACTAGGAGGGTAAGTTTTGAACTAGGATCAGGGGATTTTTGTTGTGAGATCCTAGGTATATTTTTGATGTTTTGGGAATTGTATGTAAATACGGTATTTGGTGGTTGTAGATAACTATGATATTATGTACTTTATGGTTTGGTGAATATAATTTATATTTATTGCTACTTAGGTTTTCGCTATGTATGACAGGTGTGTGTGCCCGATACCACGGGTTCGAGTTGACTTTTTGATATGTGTTTAATTATATGATAAGTTAAGTAGGTCATTACATTTATGATTAGTGAAGATCTAGCATTTCCCACCATTAAGATAGTGCCTCCAGATTTTCAAAGCATACACCACTATAGCTAACTCTAAATCATGCACAGGGTAGTTCTTTTCATACTCCTTAAGCTGTCATAATGCATAAACAATAACTCTTCCATGTTGCATTAACACATATTTGAGTCCCTTCAAAGATGTATCACTGTATATAATAAATCCTTCCTCCCCTGATGTAATGGAAAGTACTAGTTTAGTGACCAACTGCCGCTTTAACTCGTGGAAGCTCTGCTCACAATCACCGGTGCATTCAAACCTCAGATTTTTCCTTGTGAGTCTTGTCAATGGACTAGATAATCTCGAGAAACCATCTACAAAGCATCGTTAATAACTTGCCAAACCTAGAAAACATCTGACCTCCTGGACATTTCCCGGTCTCACCCAATTTATTATTGCCTCTATTTTATTCAGATCAACAAATATACCGTCCCCGGAGATCACATGCCTGAGGAAAGTAACTTGCCTCAACCAAAATTCACATTTCTTGAATTTAGTATACAATTTCTTTTCCTTTAGCACCTATAAAATCAATCTCAAATGACCCTCGTGCTTCTCAAGACTTTTTGAGTAGACCAATATATCGTCAATGAATACAACAATAAATTGGTCTAAATACTAATGGAACACCTGATTCATTAAATCCATAAATATTGCCGATGCATTCGTCAACCCTAATAACATCACCAAAAAACTCGTAATACCCATACCTGGTTCGGAAAGTTGTCATTGAAATGTCATCTGCTCTAACTTTTACTTGGTGGTAACCGGACCATAGGTCAATCTTGGAGTAGACCTGAGTCCCCTGGAGTTGATTGAATAGATCATCAATTCTAGGAAGAGGATATTTATTCTTGACTGTTAGTTTATTTATTTCCCTGTAATCTATGTACATCCTCATGGTCCCATCTTTCTTTTTCATAAACAGAACTGGTGCTCCCCAAGGTGACATGCTAGTTCTGATAAACCCTTTGTCCAACAACTCCTGCAACTGATCTTTCAATTCTCTTAGTTCAGTTGGAGCCATATGGTACGATGCTTTAGATACCGGTGTTGACCCTGGTAAAAGATCTACAGTAAATTCAATCTATTGGTCTGGTGGTAAACCACGTAATTTCTCTAGAAACACATCCGAAAATTCTCTAACTACTAGAATATCATCTTGTTTCAGTTCTTCCCTCGGCAACTCCTTCATGTAAGCTACATATCCCTAGAATCCACCCTGTATCATTCTCCTCACCTGAATAGCTGACACCAGCTGTGGCGAGGTGTGCACATGTGAACCCATATATTTGAATTCTTGCTCACATGGGGGTCTGAAAATTACTTTTTTTCAATGACAATCTATGTTGGTGTGATTAGCTGCCAGCTAGTCCATACCCAATATCACATCAAACTCTTGCATATCTAATACCCACTGGAAAATTTTTAAGTACCCTCCTACATTTCATTACTAATCCAGTCGGCGTGGCTACAAAAAATTTGACATCTAACAATTATGTTTTTACCCTAGATAACTTAGCATATCCTGACGACATGAAAGAATGGGTGGCATTTATGTCAAATAAAAAAACAAATTTATATGGTAAAGCAGAAATAATACCTGTCACGACGTCTCCAGCAGCTTCAGCGTCTCCCAACGTCAATGCATAAACCCTCACTAGTGCCGTGTTCCTCTGTTGGCCTCCACGGGGTGCCTGATAACCACCCCAAAACAGTCTATGAACTGGTGCCTGGGCCGGCAGTCCCTAACATGACCAGGACCTATAACTGAGTCTCCCACAACGGTAATAGACATTCTCTCCCATCCTACACTCTCCTAGATGCCTCCGGCCACATCTGGGACAAATGGGGTAAGCATGCTCACCCTGAAACCCTCAGTGTCTCGTCATCTATCTCTAGCCACCTTTGAATCGATCTTCCCTCCATAAGCCCCGACTGGAACCCACCTGAAAACCTGGAGGCATGGGCCTCTTCCTTTAGCTAAGTACTCCCACATCTTTCTGCTCGCTCGCTTCTGCTTCGGGGGCTTTGTCAACAAGTTAGTAAAGTCCAGCATCTTTAAAACCGCCACCTGCTTGTATATGTTTTGCCTCAAGTCCCTCTCAAGAATCCTAGCCTTCTTAGCTTCATCTAGCACTATATATGGAGCAAATCATGACAACTCAATGAATTTTGCCACATACTACTAAACTGTCAACGGTCCCTAAGTCAAACTCAGAAACTCCTATACTTTAGCCTCTCTAACTATGGCAGGAAAATATCTGTCAAAGAATATGTCTCTGAATCAAACCCAGGTCATAGGCACTGGTATGGGTCTCTACTCCTCTAGTAATCTAGTAGTCATTCACCATCTCTTGGCCTCCCCTACCAACTTATATGTAGCATAAAGAACCCTTTACTCATCGGTGCAGTAAAGCACTTCCAGTATTTTCTTTATCTTATGCATCTAGTTCTCAGCAACTGCAAGATCAGCTGCTCCTAAAAATGCTAGAGGATTCATTTTCATGAATTTCTCTATTGTGCACCCCTGCGCTGTAGATGGACCTCCCTACTCCCTAGAGCTCTGTACAATCTCAGCCATGACCTGCTGAGTTACACTGCATAATACCGCATCTAAGTCCCCGCCTCCCACACCAGAAGGCCCTACTCCTTCGTCATCACTAGCGTGTGCGCTACTTCCTCCAGGGTCCATCCTACTACACACCAAATTATTCTGAGATTCCGAACCTCGTAATTCTATTCTAACTAAAATATTCCCCATACATCGTATCACTAATTTAAGGTCTATTCCTATGGTATATAAAAAGAAACCGACGATAGTTTACTATGGTTTTCCTTATTTGTCACCCGAGGAAAAACACAGAAACCACCTCGAAGTTCCTGCTTCCAAACTACAAAATAGAACCCTGAATTCTCATCCTAGTTTCCCAATATTAACTCACTGATATTCTATTCTATTCTTCTTAAAATTCCATTTCTATATTTTGGTAATGTTTTTCGCTACACTCTAGAGTCTGCTGAACCCAGCAACTTAGGCTTTAATACCAAAATTTAACGACCTAAAATTTTATACCATTTTTTTTATGCGGCATAATAAAGTACTCTGATACCCCTGATAATATCTGCTATAACATCTCAAGCCTCAGGTGGACACTGAGGAAATTCCTATTTGTAGAGTAACATACCTATACAACGATAAACATAAAGTCATACATCCATATTTACAATACCAGAATCTAGTATTTTCTCAAAATATACATACATAATTACTCATCATCCCAAAATCTACTACCCAAAACTCCTGAATGCTACACAAAAATACAACCCCCTGATAACACTTACCCTACAGGCAGGGTAGCATTGACAACTTCTCTACCTGTGAGCTTGATCTGCTCATCTACCTGGATCACCTAAAAAATGTTAAGTCACTAAAATGAGACAACGCTTAGTAAGACGAAATATGCTATTACTAGTATGTGGCAAAAGGGTTTACATAAATAATCTACGGATAAATAACTGTACTGAGATACCATGTAAAATATAATAATGTGTAACTCACACCTACGTGACTTAAAATACACTTGTAATATCTGAGTTTTCTATTTAACTAAGAAATATCCCTAGAAATTTAAATGTCATGATTTAACCCCTCATGATAGGGTTGTGCGGACCGTAGGCTGGACTTAACTTTAGTTGGCCTACCAGGATAAGTCACTTGAATATTCTGTCAATCCTTAGTCTGGCCTTTACTGCAATCCCTCCAAAGGCACAGTACTGAATTTCATCAAACCAGCCTCCTCAACCTAGGAATCTGGGGAGACTGCTATCCCTCTGTAGGCACGGTAGATGGAATCCACACACCATTTGAGATATGTTGTTGCACTCTAATTTGAAATAGTAATGGTACCATGCTCTGCTAACTGAATCTATCTGAAATAATTAATTTGACTAAAATAATTCATCAAGGATCTGCTACTGTATAATACTAATACATATAATTATCTTGCAGTTTCATCATGATTCCAAAATAACCATAACACTATAAATCTGATCTAAAATACTCTAATATCTTACTAAAATAACTTTAATATCCGATTGAATAATCTGTAATATCTGAGTGTTATGATTTGGAAAATCATGCAATTCTATAAATACTGTAAAATTTCTGTCTGCAAAATATCTGCCTGTAAAATATATCTGTCTACATAATATCTTTCTGTAAAATGTATCAGTTTGTAAAATATCTAATAAAGCATATTTCTATGCAAAAATACTGTAAATCATAATATTCTGAAAACTATATAAACACTATACTAAGTAAATACCTACTCATGCCACACAGATAATAAAACTCATTATCTGAAATCTGTAAAATTGTATAGTTTATACCCTGTATCTTAATAAACAAATACTATACTTTACTAATAAAATTTCCTGAATTTACTAGCATAGCATATTTCCCTTACATTGGCTAACTGAACTCAACTACTAGTTCTAACTCATGCCCACGACGTTCATAATTCCATATTCCTGAAATTACACACACACACACACACATATTTTCCTGTCAAATAACTGAATACCCAGAATAATTTTCATACTCATATTTCCTAAATTATAAACTATTCCTCATCTTACCTGGATTTATGAGAACACCCTCTAGATTCCCCTAACTTGCATGCAGTAAAAGGCCCAAAACTCTGAATTCACAACACCCACATACATCATCCCAAACACTAGTATAACAACATCTACTACTAAATTTGGGTTTAAAAAAACCTACAAACCAAATAACCCTTAAATAATTTACTTACCCTGATTTTTGGATGGTTCCCAAACTTCTGAAATCTAAATTTCGATTTAGAAAAACCAAATAACCCTTAAATAATCTACTTACCCTGATTTTGGGATGGTTCCCAAATTTCTCAAAGTGAAATTCAACTCTGGTTAGGTTGTAGAGAATCTCCTTAGGATCATCATGGTAGCTTCTGATCATTGAATCAGGGAGAAATGGGGTCGAAAATCTAGAGAGAAGTGAGAGAAACCAAAACCATGTGTGTGTGTGTGAGAGAGAGAGAGATAGAGAGAGAGAGAGAGAGAGAGAGAGAATTGGCTAATTAATCCGTCAAAAATATGATTTTTGCGCTTATATAGGTGGCTGGCCACGTGGTCTGAACGACAAGACACGTCGATTCGTCGACAAGGTGAAAAAGGCAGTTTGTCGATGAAAGTAAAGAATTTGTTAATGAATCAACGGGTCTGAAATACACCCTCTCGATATCTCTTCATTGACGAGATACTGAGACTCATCGACGACCCATATAAGGAAGTTCATCGACGAAGCCAGGGCATTCGTCGATGAGCCCTACTTTACCTCCTCTAAATTTTCCTTTCCCTCTTCTATTTAATTACTATTATTTTACAGGTCTTTATATTCTCCCCTCCTTATAAAATTTCGTCCTCAAAATTTTCCATCTGTGTTATACACTGTCCTCTAAGGAAAATTGGCTACTTATTTTATTATTTACCCTCACTTATGGGAGAGGAATACCATGGTTACATTCAGGGTTCTAGGAGATTACAAATATATATATAAAAGAAAATTCTCCCAAAACCAAAATACTAATTAACCTATATTCTACTATACAACTTTTACATCAACTATTCCGTTCAATATCAAAATAAAACTTACTTTATCTGAACTGCTGCTGTTTCTTCCCCGACTATTACTGATCCCCATTAAACAAATGTGGGTATTTCTTTCGTATATCCGCTTCTAACTCCCACGAGGCCTCTTCCACTGTATAATTTCTTCACAGAATCTTTACTAATGGAATGTTCTTAGTATGCAATTCCTGCTCTTTTCTATCTAAGATCTGCACTAGCATCTCCTCATATGCTAGTGTATATCTAAACTCTAACTCCTTATATCTAATTACATGGGAGGGGTCTGAGACGTATTTCCTCAACATGGAAACATGAAATACATCGTGTATTCTGAATAGAGCTGGTGGTAAAGTTAGCCTGTAAGCCACTAGACCCACTCTTTCTAGTATCTCGAATGAACCAATAAATCTAGGGCTCAGCTTACCCTTCCTCCTAAATCTTATAACTCCTTTCAGTGGAGCTACTTTCAAAAATACCTGATCTTCCACATCAGACTCTAACTTCCGGCGACGAATATCTGCATAGCTTTCTGCCGACTCTGAGCTACACTGATCCTATCTTTAATTAGTCGAACTTTTTCGTACACCTGCTGCACTAATTCTGGTCCTAAAAATTGCCTCTCACCCATTTCATCCTAGTATAGTGGAGAACGACACCTCCTACCATACAACGCCTCGAAAGGTGTCATCCCGATGCTGGCTTGATAGTTGTCATTATAGGAAAACTTAACTAGTGGCATATACTGGGTCCAACTACCCTAAAAATCCAACACGCATGCTCGTAGCATACCCTCAAGTATCTGGATTATTCTCTATGTCTGCCTATCAGTCTGAGGATGATATGCCATGCTGAATGATAATTGACACCCCAAAGCTTCCTATAAGCTCCTCCAAAACTATGATGTAAAATGTGGGTCACAGTTTGATACTATGGATATTGGAACTCCATGGGGTCAAACTATCTCCTTAATGTATGTCTATGCTAGTCTATTCATAGGGTAGATAGGAAGTGGGCCGTCTTCATTAATTAGTCTACAATCACCCAAATGGCATTATGTTCATGTAGCACCGACGGTAACCCTGAAATGAAGTCCATAAATATGTACTCCCACTTCCACTCAGGAATGTGGAGTGGCTATAACTGTCCTACTGGCCTCTGGTGCTCAACCTTTATCTGCTGGAATGTCAAACACTGCTCCACAAATTCCGCTATCTCTCTCTTCATGCTACTCCACCAGAAGGATTCCCAGAGATCTCGAAACATCTTAGTACTACCAGGATGAACTGTGTACAGGGATCTGTGAATGTCCTCTAAAATAGCCCTCCTAATTTCGGCATTCGTAGGAACACACATTCTAGTATGGAACCTTAAGGCTCCATCATCAGAAATATTGAACTCTTCTCCCTGTCTGTCCTGCACTTTCTCTATCAACTCTTCCAACTCTATGTCATTCTTCTGGGCAAATTTAATTTTCTCTTGCGTGGTAGGTTGTACCACCAGGTTGGCAATGAATGGCTAGTGATCACCCTCTGTCAACTCTATGCCTAGTCTCTCCAAATCCAACTGGATGGCGTGTTGAATTCCCATTGTTGACATCACCACTCCTGCTGCTTTCCTACTCAGTGCATTAGCCACCACGTTTGCTTTCCTTGGATGGTAGCTGATAGTACAATCATAATCCTTGATGAGCTTTAGCCATCTTTTCTACCTCATATTCAAATATTTTTGGGTGAAGAAATACTTTAAACTTTTATTGTAGAGACCCGAATAATTATCTTTATTTAATAACAGAAGAGAAAATAAATTATTCAGGGTCTCGTCGACGAACATGGGGGATTCGTCGACGAGAACACAAGAGGGGCTCGTCGACAGGGACGCATCTCATCGACGATATGATACCGAAGGGATTTATCGCAATTCTGAATTTCGTTGATGAGGAGTGAGCATTCATCAACGAATTTCCTTCTTGACCTCATCGACAAAGTGACGTGGCTCGTCGACGAAGACTAGTGTATAAATAGGCCTAACCTTAATTTTTTTGGCTGAAAATTGTGCTAAAATTCTTCTCTCTCTCCTCAATTCGCCCCTCCTTCATTCTCTCTAAGATTTCAGGCTGGATTCTCCCCGATTTGACGATCTGAAGCCACCACGACACTCCTGAGGAAGTTCTATACAAATCTACTGGAGTGGATCGTCTGTGGGGCTACCTTGAAATTTATCCCAAATTCAAGTTAAGACTTTTTATTTGAAATTTGACCTTTTCATAGTTATAGGGAATGTTGTACACGAAGAAATATTGAAGTTTAGTTCTGAGAGATGATGATTTTAGGGTATTGAATAGGGAACCCTGTGGGTGCAAAACTAGTATATTATAGGGGATTTTTCTGAAATTAGGTAAGGGAATAAATTAAAACAGTAATTTTTCCATGAAAATTTATATGAAATTATTAGTGGATTTATGTTCAAAAAGCATGTATTATATGTGAGTATTATTGAGAAAATGTATATTTGGGAAAATACTTCTATTACACTGTAATGTATATTTTTTAGTATAAAATGCTAGAAAAGATGATTTTAGAATAGAATGTGTGATTTTTATTTAGCATTATGTGGCATGAATATTATTTTTACGTAAATTATATTATGTTAAGGCAACTTTGCAAGTAAAGCACGATTTAGTGACTTTTAGAAATTATGGAATAATACAGTACATTATGATTTTAGAATACATGATACATAAATTTTCTATTCAGATTAATATGTACGAAATGTTTGGCGCAAGGCTATGATTGATAGCCGGTGCAAGGCCGTGTATTATGTATGATTTCGATGCAAGGCCATATTTATGTATGATTTTGGAGAAAAGGTCGTATTATGAATGATTTCGGCGCAAGGGCGTAGATATGAAAGTAAACGGCCCAAGGCCCCATGTATGTATGTTATTACAGAAAATACTATCAATCTATTTATGTTAAATAGTATATTATCATGTATTATATGTTATTAAAACCTAGATGATAGTTCAGTTCAGTTTCAGGAGCACGGTACCGTAGCTATACAGATCAGATTATTACAGTTCAGACTTGTGCTAACCGTCCCCACAAGTAGAGGGGGTGGGAGATGGATAGTCGGTGTGACTTTCAGTGTAGAGTTGTAGACATCCACTTGGCAGTTCAGACCAGGGTTTGGCGGGCCCATCGTACATACATACATTTTTGACTCGGCAATGGTCGGCCAGCCATTGTCGGGTCCCGCATTTAGGCCTCATAACCCATCATGAGATGTAATACATGGCATCAACTAGCTATACATCTTGGGTAAATTAAGTATTACAAGTTATATTAGACAATTCATGAATAGTACGATTTATTAGAAATATGAAATTATATGCTTACTCAACCATGTTATGTTTAGTATTTTCTAGTATGTGAAATGTACTGTATATCTACTATAGCATCAAATATTTATGTTGCCACACAGCTGTAGTTATTTTATTTTCCCTTATTGAGAGGTATCCCACGCCCAACTTAAATAAATTTTCAAGAAAACCAGATATGCCGGCGGACTGAGATCGCTGCTGAAGCAGTAGTTATTACCCCGCTAGAAGGGTAAGTTTTGAACTAGGATCAGGGGATTTTTGTTGTGAGATCCTAGGTATATTTTTTATGTTTTGGGAATTGTATGTAAATACGGTATTTGGTGGTTGTAGATAACTCTGGTATTATGTATTTTATGGTTTGGTGAATGTAAATTATATTTACTGCTGCTTAGGTTTCCGTTATGTATGACAGGTGTGTGTCCCCAGTACCACGGGTTCAAGTTGACTTTATTGTTATAGTTTGGTATTAGAGCCTAGGATGTTAGGTTCTATAGACTCTAGAGTGCAACAATAATAATACCGAAGTATAGGATAAAGGAATTTGAGGTCTAGTTTTGTAGTCTAAATGCAGAACTTCCGTGATGGGTTGTGTGATTTTCCTAGGGTGACGATTTCAGGAAATCCATGTTAAATTATCGTCGGGTTTGGTATCTAGGTTGTAGGATTGAACCTTGAATTGAGATCAGGTGTGATGAATTAGTTAAGGATATATTATACTAGTTGGATGATATGTTATGGAGATAGGATCCTAAATTAAGTTTATTGTCTTTTCAGGATGGACCCTAGAGGCAGTAGTGCCCATGTTAGTGGAAATGAGAGTGCTGGGCCCTCAGGCACTGTGGGCAGTGATTCAGATGCAGTTTTACTCAACATGGCACAACAGGTCATAGCTAAAATTGCTAGGAACTCCAGAGAGTTGGGT
The DNA here is from genome assembly GCF_029873635.1 of Malania oleifera. Taxonomy (NCBI): domain Eukaryota; kingdom Viridiplantae; phylum Streptophyta; class Magnoliopsida; order Santalales; family Ximeniaceae; genus Malania; species Malania oleifera. The sequence continues at coordinate 14,213,031 of NC_080428.1, forward strand.
GGTTCGTTTGCATGCTATGACAGCTTGATTGAGAAGTTTATCAAGATGAATCCTCTGGTTTTCTCAGGGGGAACTGATCCTGCTGTCGCTGAAAACTGGGTGCAAGAGATCAAGAAGGTATTTGTAGTGTTATAGTGTACTGAGGAGCAGAGGGTAATGTTCGCTACATATAAACTGACTGGAGAGGCCGAGAGATGGTGAACGGTAGTGAAACTCCTAGAGCAGTAGAGGACAATGCCTATGGAGATGACATAAGAGAGATTTAAGGAGATATTCTTAGATAGGTATTTTACAACCTTGTCTAGGGAAGCTAAGTTTGAGGAGTTCCTAAATCTAAAGTAGGGACAACAGACAGTGTAGCAGTACGCGAGCGAGGTTTATTGAACTGTCTCGCTTCACCCCCTACATTATTCTAGATGAGGTGAAAAAGATACGACATTTTGAAAGAGGATTGAGGAGAGAAATATATAAGAAAGTGTTGATACTGAAATTGCAAGATTTTCCTGAACTAATAGATTGAGCAACTATAGCAAAGGTTGGAGAGCGATTGGAGGGTGAGGAGCAGAGATAGAAGAAGAAATCCACACCTTCTGGTTCCCAGCAGGGGGTCTGTCGTGGTTCGTGGAATAGAGGTGGCTACTACAGAGATTGGAAGCAGGAGACAGGGAATCACTATTTTCAAGGTATGCAACCACTTTTAGCTTGCCCGACTTGTGGGAAGAAAAACCCGGGTGAGTGCCATGTCGGGCGAGGTATTTGCTATCGGTGTGGGGAGCCAGGGCATGTGATGAGAGATTTTCAGGCTCAGATTGGTGTTGCTCCCACTCCTAGACCTACTCGTGGAGGTTATCAGGTGCCACGTGGTGGCCAGTAGAGGAATATGGCCCCAGCTAGGGTTTTTTCTTTGACGCCGGGTGATGCTGAGACAACCGGTGAAGTGGTGAGAGGTATGATTAGTATGTTTTTATTTAAAGTCATTGCATTATTTGATTCAGGTGACACACACTCGTTTGTGTCTTTGGGGTGTATTAAATTATGTGGGGCAGACACACAATTATTAAATATCTAACTATTAGTGACTACACCGACCGGGTCAGCAGTAAGGTGTAGTAGGGTGCTTTGTGGCTGTCTAGTTGATATCCAGGGGAGAATTTTATCTATTGATTTGATAGTGCTAGACATGCATGGGTTTGATGTCATATTCAGCATGGATTGGCTAGCAGCTAACTTTGCTAGTATAGATTGTCGTTCAAGAGAAGTAATATTCAGACCTCCAGGAAGACCAAAATTCAGATTTATAGGGTCGCGAGTGCAATCTCTACCTCAATTGGTTTCAGCTATATAGGCGAGCAGACTGCTCTTGAGTGGTTGTTAGGGATTCGTGGCCTTTGTGAAGGAAACAACAGGGAATGAGGTGAAGCTCACTAGTACGTCAGTAGTAAAGGAATTTATAGATGTGTTTCCAGATGAATTACCGGATTTGCCACTTGTTCGTGAGGTAGATTTTCCCATTGATTTTCTTCCAGGTACAACGCCGATTTCTTAAGCACCTTACCGAATGGCGCCAGCAGAGTTGGAAGAATTAAAAGATCAGTTGCAAGATTTACTTGATAAGAGTTTTATATGACCTAGTGTATCTCCGTGGGGAGCTCTAGTATTATTTGTGAAGAAGAAGAAGAAGGATGGGGGTCTATGAGGATGTGTATAGATTATAGAGAGATTAATAAAGTGACAATTAAGAACAAGTATCCTCTACTCTATATAGATGATTTATTTGACCAGTTCTAGGGTACACGGGTGTATTCTAAGATTGACCTCAGATCAGGCTATCATCAGGTGAAAGTGAAAGTAGAAGATGTATCGAAGATGACCTTTAGGACCAAGTATGGACATTACGAGTTTCTGGTTATGCCAATTGGTCTGGCTAATGCTCCTGCAATATTCATGGATTTAATGAATATAATTTTCCATCCATATTTAGACCAGTTTGTTGTTGTTTTTATTGATGATGTACTGGTCGGTTCGAGGAGCTATGAGGAGCATGAGATGCCTTTTAGGCAAGTTTTGTAGACACTTAGGGAAAATAAGTAATATGCTAAGTTCAATAAATGCGAATTCTGGCTCGAGAAGGCCGTGTTTTTGGGGTATGTTATCTCAGGGAATGGAATTTCTGTGGATCCTAGTAAGATTGATGCGGTAATGAATTGGGCTAGACCGAGGAATGTCCAGGAGATTAGGAATTTCTTGGGATTAGCTGGATATTACTATAATGGCCTACTTAACTTACTACATTATAAATCACATATAATATAGTCAACCCGACCTCATGGGTAACGAGGACACACCTATCATACACAGCTGAAACCTAAGCAACAGTAAAATAAATTACATTCACCAAACCATATAGTGCATAATACCAGAGTTAACTACAATCCAAAGCAATATTGTGTTTATATACAATCCCCAAAACATCCAAAAATATATTTAAGGTCCCACAACAAAAATATCCTTATCCTAGTTCAAAACTACCCTCCTAATGGGGTAGCACAACCAACTCAATAGCTGCCTTGATCCGTCGGTCTTTCTGGGTTTCCTAGAAATTATTTAAGTTGGGGTGAGACACCTCTCAGTAAGGAAAAATAAACTAAATACAGTTATGTGGCAACATGAATATTTTATACTATAATAGATATAAAATACATTTCACATACTAGAAAACATTGATCATAACATAGCTAAGTAAACATATAATTTCATAATTCTAATAAATCATACTATTCATGAATTGTCTGATATAACTAATAATACTGAAATTTGCCCAGGATGAATAGCTAGCTAACGTCATGTATTACCCCCCATGATGGGTTGTGCAGCCTGAAGGCGAGACCCGATAATGGCTGGCCGATCACTGTTGAGTCAAAAATGTCTGTAAGAATGATGAGCGCACCATACCGTGGTACAGACTACCAAGTAGACATCTACAAATCTACATTGAAAGCCACATTGACTATCAATCTCTCACTCCCTCTACTAGCAGGGGAAGTTAGAACAAGTCTGAACTGAATTGTAATAATCTGAACTGTATAGCTACGGTACCATGCTCCTAAAACTGAACTGAACTATTATCCGGGTTCTGATAACATATAATACATGATAATATACTATTTAACATAAATAGATTGATAGCATTTTTTGTAATAACATAAATAAGTGCGGCCTTGTGCCGATTACTTTCATATTTGCGGCCTTGCACCAAAATCATACATAATACACAGCCTTGCGCCGTCTATCAATCATGGCCTTGCGCTAAACATTTCGTACATATTGATCTCAATAAATATATTATTTATCATGTATTCTAGAATCATAATGTACTGCATTATTCTATAATTCCGGAAAATCACTGAAATATACTTTATCTGCAAAATTACTTCAACATGATACAATTTGCGTAAAATAATATTCATGCCACACAATGCTGAATAAAACCATACATTCTACTTTGAAATCAAATTTTCTGGCATTTTATACTAAAAACATACATTCTAGTATAACAACAGTATTTTCCCAAATATGCATTTACTCAAAAATACTCAGATATAATACATGTTTTCTGTACATAAATTTGTTAATAATTTAATAATAATTTTCATGAAAAATTACTGCTTTAGTTTATTCTCTTACCTGACAACTAAAAAAGCCCTGATGAAATTTTAGTCTTGCACCCACAGGGTTCCCCGTTCAACACCCTGAAATCAACATCTCTCATAACAAAACTTTAGTATTTTTTCCATGTACAACATTTCTTATAACTATGGAAAAACCAAATTTCGAATAAAACCCGAGTTTAGGCTATTTACATACTAACCTTCATCGACGAGACACGCCACTTCGTCAACGAGATCATAAAGGAAATTCGTCGATGAACACTATTTCTCGTCGATAAAATTCATATCTGAAGAAAATAGCCTTTCGGTATCTTCTCATTGATGAGACACGTATCTTTGTCGATGAGACCAATAAGCCACTTCGTCGACGAGGACCTTTCGTGACACCCTTTACAATTTCCTTTTATCTCCTCCTCCTATTATTAAATTACGATAATTATTCAGGTCTCTATAATTACCGTCATTTTGTTGAGGGATTCTCAGCGTTATCAGGACCTCTAACAGGAATGACTAGGAATAATGTCCGTTTTGAATGGGATGACAGTTGTAAACAGAGTTTTCAGGAATTGAAACAGAGACTTGTCATGGCACTAGTGTTGATCATCCCATCAGGGGATGAGGGTTATACTATCTACAGTGATGCGTCTTTCAAGGGACTTGGTTGTGTACTGATGCAATATGGTAGAGTGGTAGCGTATGCTTCTAGGCAGTTGAAAGAATATGAAAAGAACTACCCTATCCATGATCTTGAATTAGTTGTTGTGGCACATGCATTGAAGATTTGGAGGCATTATCTGTACGACGAGCGATGTGAAATTTTCTCTAACCATAAAAGTTCAAAGTATTTCTTCACTAAGAAGGAACTGAATATGAGGCAGAGAAGGTGGTTGGATCTTATTAAAAATTTCGATTGTACCATCAGTTATCACCCAGAAAAAGCAAATATGGTAGCTGATGCGTTGAGCAAGAAGTCTGTCAGACCAGTGTTGGCAGCTATGGAGATCCAGTATCCGATTATGATGGATCTGGAGAGACTAGGTATAGAGTTGGTTGAGAGTGATCCTCAAGTATGTATTTCCAGTTTAGTGGTATAGCCTACTCTTCAGGAAATGATTAAAGCTGCTCAGAAGGAAGATCTAGAATTAGCAGAGGTATTAGTCAGAGTGCAGAATGATCAGAGGGAGGAATTCAGTTTGTCAAATGATGGAACTTTGTGGTTCCGTTCCAGATTATGTGTTCTTGCCGATGCTGACATTAGGAAGACCATCTTAGAGGAGGCTCACAGATCTTTTTACATAGTTCATCCTGGCAGCATGAAAATGTATGGAGATCTGTGAGAGTTTTATTGGTGGAGTGGTATGAAGAGGGAGATTGCCGAGTATGTATCACAATGTCTAACGTGTTAGCAGGTAAAAGATGAGCACCAGAGGCCAACAGGTCAGTTGCAACCGCTATTTATCCCAAAGTGGAAGTGGGATCATATATCCATGGACTTTGTTTCAAGGCTATTGTCAGTATTACATGGCCAAAATGTGATTTGGGTGATAGCAGACCATTTCACTAAGACTGCCCATTCCCTTCCTATCAAGATTAGCTACTCCTTTAACTGTTTGGTAGAAATTTACATTTAGGAGATAGTCTGTCCTCACGGAGTGCCTGTGTCAATAGTGTCAGATCAAGAACCGTGTTTCACGTCACGATTTTGGAGGAGCTTGTAGGAAGCTCTAGGGTCTCAGTTATCTTTTAGCACGACATTCCATCCTCAGTCAAAAAGGAAGACCGAGAGGGTGATACAGATATTAGAAGATATGCTTCAAGCATGCGTAATGGACTTTGGGGGTAGTTGGACTCAATTCATGCCACTGGTAGAGTTTGTATATAATAATAGCAATCAAGCCAGCATTGGTATGACACCGTTTGAGGCTCTGTACGGTAGGAGATGTCGTTCTCCATTATATTGGGACGGGATGGGTGAGCAGCGAATTGTGGGACTAGAGCTAGTGCAGCAAGCATATGATAAGGTTCAGCTTATCAGAGATAGAATCAGTGCAACTCAGAACTGACATAAGAGTTATGTCAATAATCGCCGCAGGAAATTGGAATTCGAAACTGTTGATTATGTGTTTTTGAAGATAGATCTGTTAAAAGCGATTATGAGGTTTGGAAAAAAGAGTAAACTTAGCCCTAGGTTCATCGGTCCATTTAAGATTTTAGAGAAAGTGGTGCCGGTTGCCTACAGGTTAGCTTTACCACCTATGTTATCCAGGATGCATGATGTATTCCATGTTTCTATGTTGAGGAAAAAGGTCCCTTATGTAATTAGTTATGGTGAATTAGAGCTCAATGATTCACTAGTTTATGAGGAGGTACCAATACAGACTTTGGATAGAAAGAATAGGAATTACATAATAAGAAGATTCCACTAGTAAAGGGTTTATGGAGAAATCATGCAATAGAAGAGGCTTCTTAGGAGCTCGAGGAACAGATCATGCACAAATACCCACAATTGTTCCAAGAAGTTTAGTTACAACCAAGGAAGTGTAAGTAATTATACAGTATTTCTTTTGTAGGTACATGTAATAATTAGGTTAATGAGTATTCTTTTAGTTTTGAGGGAACTTTATTTATGTATGTAACCTCTCAGAACTTGGAATGTAACCACGGTATTCCTCCGCCATAAATGAGGGTAAGTAATAAAATAAGTAGATTGTTTTGCCTTTAAGGGATGATAAGTTATATGGATGGTAAATTTTGAGGACGAAATTTTATAAGGAGGGGAAAATGTAGAGACTCGAATAATTATCGTTATTTAATAACAGAAAGGAAAGGAAATTATTTAGGATCTCGTCGACGAACACAGGAGATTCGTCAACGAGAAAACAAGAGGGCCTTGTCAACAGGGACGCATCTCGTTGACGATATGATATCGAGGGGATTTATCGTAGTTCTGAATTTCATTGACGAGGAGTGAGCATTCGTCGATGAATTTCCTTCTTGACCTCGTCGACGAAGACCATTGTATAAATAGGCCTAACCCTCTTTTTTTTTTTAGCCGAAAATTATGCGAAAATTCTTCCCTCTCCTCAATTCGTCCCTCCTTCCTTCTCTCTAATATTTCGAGTCGGATTCTCACCAGTTCGATGATCTAAAGCCACCACAACACTCCTGGGCAAGTTCTCTACAAATCTAGCAAAGTGGATCGTCAGTAAGGGTACCTTGAAATTCATCCCAAATTCAAGGTAAGACTTTTTATTCGAAATTTGGTGTTTTCATAGTTATAGGGAATGTTGTGCATGAAGAAATACTAAAATTTAGTTATGAGAGATGTTGATTTCAGGGTATTGAATGGGAAACCCTGCGGGTGCAAGACCAGCATATTATATGGGATTTTTCAGAAATTAGGTAAGGGAATAAACTAAAGAAGTAATTTTTTCATGAAAATATATATGAAATTATTAGTAGATTTATGTTCAGAAAGCATGTATTATATGTGAGTATTACTAAGAAAATTTATATTTGGGAAAATACTATTGTTACACTAGAATGTATATTTTTAGTATAAAATGCCAAAAAAGATGATTTTAGAATAGAATGTAAGATTTTATTCCGCATTGTGTGGCGTGAATATTATTTTTACGTAAATTATATTATGTTAAGGCAACTTTGCAAGTAAAGCATGATTCAGTGATTTTCAAAAATTATGGAATAATGCAGTACACTATGATTTTAGAATACATAATAAATAAATTATCTATTCAGATTAATATGTATGAAATGTTGGGCGCAAGGCCGTAGATATGAAAGTAAACAGCCCAAGGCCGCATATATGTATGTTATTACAAAAAATGCTATCAATCTATTTACGTTAAATAGTATACTATCATTTATTATATGTTATTAGAACTCAGATGATAGTTTAGTTCAGTTTCAATAACACGGTACCGTAGCAATACAGATCAAATTATTACAGTTTAGACTTGTGCTAACCGTCCCTACAAGTAGAGGGGGTGGGAGATGGTTAGTCGATGTGGCTTTCAGTGTAGAGTTATAGACGCCCACTTGACAGTCCGAACTAGGGTGTGTCATGCCCATCGTACTTACAGACATTTTTGACTCTGCAGTGGTCGGCTAGCCATTATTGGGTCCCACCTTTGAGCTGCATAACCCGTCATGGGGGGTAGTACATGACATCAACTAGCTATACATATTGGGTAAATTACAGTATTACAAGTTATATCAAACAATTTATGAACTGTATGATTTATTAGAAATATGAAATTATATGCTTACTCAACCATGTTATGTTCAATATTTTCTAGTATGTGAAATGTACTGTATATCTACTATAGCACCAAATATTCATGTTGCCACACAACTGTATTTAGTTTATTTTCCCTTACTAAGAGGTGTCTCACCCCTAGCTTAAATAAAATTTTTAAGAAAGCGAGATAGACTGGCAGACCGAGATCGCCGCTGAAGCAGTAGTTGTTACCCTACTAGGAGGGTAAGTTTTGAACTAGGATCAGGGGATTTTTGTTGTGAGATCCTAGGTATATTTTTGATGTTTTGGGAATTGTATGTAAATACGGTATTTGTTGGTTGTAGATAACTATGGTATTATGTATTTTATGGTTTGGTGAATATAATTTATATTTATTGCTACTTAGGTTTTTGCTGTGTATGACAGGTGTGTGTGCCCGGTACCACGGGTCTGAGTTGACTTTTTGATATGTGTTTAATTATATGATAAGTTAAGTAGGTCATTACATTTATGATTAGTGAAGATCTAGCATTTCCCACCATTAAGATAGTGCCTCCAGATTTTCAAAGCATACACCACTGCAGCTAACTCTAAATCATGCACAAGGTAGTTCTTTTCATACTCCTTAAGCTGTCGTAATGCATAAGCAATAACTCTTCCATGTTGCATTAACACATTTGAGTCCCTTCAAAGATGTATCACTGTATATAATAAATCCTTCCTCCCCTAATGGAATGGAAAGTACTAGTATAGTCACCAACCGCCACTTTAACTCTTGGAAGCTCTGCTCACAATCATCGGTGCATTCAAACCTCACATTTTTCCTCGTGAGTCGTGTCAAAGGACTAGATAATCTCGAGAAACTATCTACAAAGCATCAGTAATAGCTTGCCAAACCTAGAAAACATCTGATATCCTGGACATTTCCTGGTGTCACCCAACTCATTATTGCCTCTATTTTATTCAGATCAACAAATATACCACCCCCGGAGATCACATGCCCAAGGAAGGTAACCTGCCTCAACCAAAATTCACATTTCTTGAATTTAGCATACAATTTCTTTTCCTTTAGCACCTATAAAATTTTTCTCAAATGACCCTCGTGCTTCTCAAGACTTTTTGAGTAGACCAGTATATCATCAATGAATACAACAATAAATTGGTCCAAATACTGATGGAACACCCGATTCATTAAATCCATAAATACTGCCGGTGCATTCTTCAACCCTAATGACATCACCAAAAAACTCGTAATACCCATACCTAGTTCGGAAAGTTGCCTTTTAAATGTCCTCTGCTCTAACTTTTACCTGGTGGTAACCGGACCATAGGTCAATCTTGGAGTAGACCTGAGTCCCCTGGAGTTGATCGAATAGATCATCAATTCTAGGAAGAGGATATTTATTCTTGACTGTTAGTTTATTTATTTCCCTATAACTATGTACATCCTCTTGGTCCCATCTTTCTTTTTCATAAACAGAACTGGTGCTCCCCAAGGTGACACGCTAGTTCTAATAAATCCTTTATCCAACAACTCCTGCAACTGATCTTTCAATTCTCTTAGTTCAGTTAGCAAATGTTGTGAATTCAGGGTTTAGGGGCTTTTATTGTAGGAAAGTTAGGGGAATCTAGAGGGTGTTCTTAAGAACCCAAGTAAGATGAGGAATAGTTTATAATTCAAGAAATATGAGTATGAAAATTATTTTGGGTATTCAATTATTTGATAGGAATATATATATATATATAAACTCCGCCTGTGATGCACTTAAATGTCCTAATTTTTTCACACACAGCGGGTCCCAAGCCCAGGTTAAGGAAGAGGGTTGCGTTAGGTAGCTGATAGCCAGCGTAAAATTTGTCAGATCACTATGATATGAATCCTTACCGAATATTTGTTGGGGCGTCCCCTACGAGCGACGCGTTGCACTTGAACCACTCGGGTGCAGCGAAAAGTGGGCGAGGGTGGGCTAGGTCGTCGCCCCGAAGTGACGAGCCGTGTTAGCGCCCGAGTACGGTGTCAAATATGCGAGGGTTCCTACATCATTCTGGACGTGGGCAGGTAAAGACATTAGTTCAGGAAACTAGGATTAGATTAGCAACTTGGAATATAGGGACACTTACGGGTAAAAGCATGGAAATTGTCGATACAATGATTAGAAGAAGAATTAATATAATTTGCCTTCAAGAAACTAAGTGGGTGGGGGAGAAAGCTAGAGAAATCGATAAATCAGGTTTTAAACTTTGGTACGCTGGAAAAGAAAAACATAAGAATGGAGTAGGCATTATTATAGACAAAAACTTAAAAGATAGCGTTGTGGATGTAACTAAAGTAAGGGATAGAATTATAAAAATCAAAATGGTATTAGGACAAGAGATAATAAATATCATTAGTGCTTATGCTCCTCAAGTTGGCTTAGCAGAAAATCTTAAGAGACAATTTTGGGAAGATATGGATAGTATTATACAAGGCATACCAGGGACTAAGAAAATATTTATAGGAGGAGATTTGAATGGACACGTTGGAACAGATAATAAAAATTATGAAATGATACATAGAGGATATGGATATGGAGACAAAAATGAGTCTGGGGAGATGATCTTAGACTTTGCTATGTCATATGATTTTAGTATAATGAATACTTGCTTTAAGAAGAGAGAAGAACACTTAATAACCTTTAAAAGTGGACAAAATAAAGTCAAATAGATTTTTTTTTAACTTGGAGGGTAGATCATGTATCATGCAAGGATTGAAAAGTTATTCCAGGTGAAAGTCTAACCACACAACATAGAGTCTTAGTGTTAGATATATGCATTAAAAAATGGAAGAAAAAGGATAAAATAAACCAGTGTAGGAGAACTAGATGGTGGAACCTAAAAGGAGAAAATATAATAAAATTTAAAGATAAAATGATCAAAGATGGGGATTGGACCTAAGAGGATGGGATAGATTCAAATACTCTTTGGAATAGATTAGCTAGTTCTATTAAAAAGATAGCAAAAGATATTTTAGGCGAATCAAGGGGAAGATTCTCAAATAGTAAAGAAAGTTGGTGGTGGGATAAAGATGTACAAAAAATCATAAAGACAAAAAGAATTTGGTATAAAACGTGGCAAAAATGTAGAAACAGCGATAACTTTGAAAAATATAAGGAGGCAAGAAAAGATGCAAAAAATGCCGTTAGTGAAGCTAAATATAGATCATTTAATAGTTTGTATGATAGATTAGGTACAAAAGAAGGGGAAAGAGATATATTTAAACTTGCTAAAGTTAGAGAAAGGAAGAACAAGGACTTAGGAAATGTAAAATGTATAAAAAGTGAGGATGATATTGTCTTGGTTAAGGACGAAGATATTAAAGAAAGATGGCAAAGTTATTTTAGTAAGTTATTTAACGAAAACCAAATAGAAGGCTTAAATTTAGAATTGTCAAATGAAAAAAAGACTAAAAATATAAGATTTATTCGAAAAATTAGAGTTAACTAAGTTAAGTTTGCACTAAAAAAGATGAAAAATGGGAAAGCTATGGGACCAGATAACATCCCAATTGAAGTTTGGAAATGCTTGGGTGATAATGGAATTATATGGTTAACTAATTTATTTAATACAATTGTAAAAACTAAGAAAATGCTTGATGAATGGAGGAAAAGCACTTTAATACCCATATACAAAAATAAAGGAGATATTCAAAATTGTAATAACTATTGTGGAATTAAACTTATGAGTCATATGATGAAACTATGGGAAAGAGTAGTTGAACAAAGATTAAGGTTAGAAACGAAGATCTCAGAAAATGGTTTTATGCCTGGGAGATCTACCACAAAAGCTATTTATCTTTTAAGAAGATTAATGGAAAAGTTTAGGGAAAAGAAGAGGGACTTGCATATGATATTTATTGACCTTGAGAAAGCATATGATCGGATACCTAGGGAAGTTCTATGATGGGTTTAGAAAAAAAGGGTGTATGTTGTAGGTATTCCGATGTCATTAAGGATATGTACGATGGAGTAATGACTAGTGTAAAGACTATAGATAGAGAAACTAGAGAATTTTCAATTACCATAGGTGTACATCAAGGATTTGCTTTGAGTCCTTATCTTTTTGCTTTAGTGATGGTCCAATTGACTAAGAGTATTCAAAAGGAGGTTCCATGGTGTATGTTGTTTGCAGATGATATTGTATTAATTGACAAAACTAGGGATGGAGTAGAGGATGAGTTAGAATTATGGAGAGAAGCTTTGGAATCTAGAGGCTTTAAGATAAGTAGAAATAAAATAGAATATATGAAATGTAATTTTAGTAATGATAGGAAGAATATTGGAGACAGTTAAACTTGATGATGAAGAAATAAATAGCACTTGTAGATTTCGATACCTTGGATCTATTTTGCAGGCTGAAGGAGAAATTGAAGATGATGTAATGCATAGAGTTAAAGCAAGTAGGGTAAAATGGAGAAGTTCTTCAAGTGTTCTATGTGATCAGCTATAAGACCAGCTATGCTATATGGATCAAAATGTTGGGCGACGAAGAAACATAATATCCAAAAAGTAAAAGTTGCCGAGATGAGGATGCTTAGATGGATGAGTGGTATAACATTGAAAGATAAAGTAAGGAATGAACATATTCGTGGTAAGTTAGGTGTAGCTCCTATAGAAGATAAGATAAGGGAAGGACGACTTAGATGGTATGGACACTTGCAACGTAGGCCTTATAGTGCACCTGTGAGGAAGAGTGACTTAGTTACTGTGGGGGGTAGTAGAAGGGGTAGGGGTAGACCTAAAATAACTTGGGAGGAGATAGTGAGTAAGGATTTAATATCTTTGAATCTATCAAAAGAAATGGTCCATGATCGCATAAATTGGCGGAAAAGGATTCATATAGCCGACCCCACTTAGTGGGACTAAGGCTTGGTTTTGTTGTTGTTTTGTTGTATATATATATATATATATATATATATATGTGTGTGTGTGTGTGTGTGTGTGTGTGTGTGTGTGTGTGCGCGCGTGCGCGTGCGTGCGTGCGTGCGTGTGTGTGTGTGTAATTTTAGGAATATGAAATTATGAATGTCATGGGCGTGAGTTAGAACTTGTAGTCGAGTTTAGTTAGCCAAGGTAAGGGAAATATGATATGCTAGTAAATTCAGAAACTTTTATCAGTAAAGTATAGTATTTGTTTATTAAGATACAAGGTATAAACTATACAGTTTTACAGATTTCAGAATATGAGTTTTATTATTTGTGTGGCATGAGTAGGTATTTGCTCAGTACAGTGCTTATGCAGTTTTCAAAATATCATGATTTGTAGTATTTTTGCACAGAAATATGCTTTATTAGATATTTTATAGACAGATATATTTTACAGAAAAATATTATGCAGACAGATATATTTTACAGACAAATATTTTGTAGACAGATATTTTACAGTAGTTACAGAATTCCATGATTTTCCAAAACCATAACACTCAGATATTACAGAATATTCAGTCAGATATTACAGTTATTTCAGTCAGATATTGCAATATTTTAGATCAGATTTATAGTGTTATAGTTATTTTGGAATCATGATGAAACAACAAGATAATTATATGTGTTAGTATTATACAGTAGCAGATCCCTGATGAATTATTTCAGACAGATTCAGTTAGCAGAGCACGGTACCATTGCTATTTCATATTAGAGTGCAATAGCATATCTCAAATAGTGTGTGGATTTCATCTACCATGCCTACAAAGGGATTGCAGTCTCCCCAGATTCCTGGGTTGAGGAGGCCGATCTGACGAGGTAGATACCAGTACTGTGCCTTTGGAGGGATTGCAGTATAGGCCAGACTGAGGATTGACAGAATATTCGAGTGACTTTTACTGGAAGGCCAACTAGAGTTAAGTCCAGCCTACGAGCCGCAAAACCCTCTCATGAGGGGTTAAATCATGACATTCAAAATTTCTAGGGATATTTCTCAGTTATTTATATATATACAGATTTACATAATATCAACAAATATATTATAATACTAGCAATATTATTAAATAGAAAACTTAGATATTACAAGTGTATTTTAAGTCACGCAGGTGTGAGTTACACAATATTATATTTTACATGGTATCTCAGTACACACATATATCAGTAGATTATTTATGTAAACTCATTTACCACACACTAGTGATAGCATATTTTGTCTTACTGAGCGTTGTCTCATTCCAGTGACTTAACATTTTTCAGGTGATCCGGCTAGACGAGTTGATCAGGCTCATAGGTAGAGAAGTTGTCAACACTACCCTATATGTAGGGTAAGTGTTATCAGGGGGTTGTATTTTTGTATAGCATTCAAGATTTGGGTAGTAAATTCTGGGATGATGAGTAATTATGTATGTATATTTTGAGAAAATACTTGATTCTGGTATTGTAAATATGGATGTATGACTTTATGTTTACTGTTGTATAGGCACGTTACTCTGTAAACATTCAATGCCCACCTGGGGCCTAAGATGTTATAGCAGATATTATCAGGGATATTAGAGTACTTTATTTTGCAGCATAAAAAAAAATTGTATAAAATTTTAGGTCGTTACACTATATATGCTTAGAGTATAAATACTTTAAATATATCATACTTTTGTCCATCATATAATTGTGAGTCTTAGGGAATTAATCTTATGGTATGTCATGTATAATTTTAAACTCATCATTGAACTTAAAAGGTTTAAACATTTTCAAATGCATCTGTAACTCATCCCCTGTTAGATATTATAGATTAGAGCTAAGCATAAAATGGTGAAAATTAAGAGCATAAGTTAATAATGCTAAGGCTTTTTAATTGTGGGGGAGTTCTTTAAAATTCATCCAATGAACATATTTAATCTGTGCTTATAATTTATGGAAAATCTTTATGAGCTAAATGCTACTATCCATTGATTGATAAATGCTGGATTGTTTGATGGATAGTTTATTAATTGAATTAAAGTGAATTGTATGATATTTTGAACTGGAACGCCAACTACTAATCACTATCCAAAAATTTTGAAATGTTTAAAATATCTTGATGAATAGTTAATCATAATCATTACTCTGAATGCTCACAATCCATCCTTCGCTCAAAGATTAATTATATTTGATGGATGATTTATGTTTGGATGATTTATGCTTGCATATTCTGTTATTTGAGTTGAATGTTTACTGTCCATTCTTCGCTGAAATGACAATTTTATTTAATGGACAAATATTTTTGTCTGCTCTACTAATGTGCATGCTTAACTGAATTCCTCCTAGATGACTGATGCAGTGATGTGAATTGTATGCTGATAGATATTATAGGTTCTGGCATACTCAATCTGAATTGTATCTACATGATGCATATTATTTTAAACTACTTGCTTGAATCTATTAGGTTCCAGGTACATGGTTAAAATGGAAAAATGTTCAATTTATAGGGAAGATTGCATGGTCACATGGTAAAATGCTTTAATAGATAACTAGTGCAGTTGCATTAAAAGGAGTGCTTATACTGTCTGATATACTTAGTAAAATTAATTCTTGATTAGTATAAGCAACACATTTCCCTTCCTAGGATGCACAGTAATTGAATAGGTCAGTACATGTAAAATCCAAACCGCTATATATTTTGAAGACATGTACACATTTTTTTTGTCTTAGGATGAACTTAGTTCATGGACACCATTTCATCCAAATCTTTGGGGTTATATACTCTCACTCAGGACCTAAATGGTAAAGCATCATTATTGAAATTACATGTCAAATGTTTTGAAGATGGTCCATAAACTAGGGCAATTGCATGACTTAGGAGGAGTGTTAGCTTTGGTGTATTCCCAAGAGGGTGGGTGAAATGGGTATTTAAAAAATTTTACCTAGGTTAAACCAGATCAATAGTATTATGCAACCTAAGGTCTGTCTATTGACTCACTCGAAAAATGAGCAGCTCGAAAGCTATCCCAAGTATAAGAGTTCTGTCGTGTAATATTAAGCCCAAGGGCTAGATCATCTCCTCAGGGAATGCGTTTTAATCTCAATTTCACGTTCTCCCAATCGAAAATAAAAATGTAGTGAACTCAGTTCAGATTCGGGGTTTTTCGGAATTTTGGAGACTTAAACAAAAACTTAAATTAAATTCCTAAAACTAGCATGCTTCAATTTAAAGAGCAAAAATGAAAACCCTAACCTACTCAAGGAAACATCGAAGCACACATTAATTAAAGATGGTAACCTAGAAATCAAATTCAATCACACACTAAAAACCAAACTTTTAATCAAATCACAACTTTGAACCAAAATGCAAACACATTAAAAATCTAAGCTTGAACGATAATGGAAAATAAAAATACAAACTTTGGTAAACCGATCCTAACTAAATTAATTAAATAACTTGGAACATTAAATTAATCTACAACAAAAATTTAACTGAAAGAGAATACATAAACAATTAAACTTGAATAATAATAAAACACCCTAAATAATATTCAAAATCTAAAAATTCCAATAAACTCAAATAAAAAGTTAACAATATTCAACTGTTTAATTAGTAATAATAAAAGAAAGAGTAAAGATAAAGAGAGAGAGAGAGAGAGAGAGAGAGAGAGAGAGAGAGAGAGAGAGAGATCAGGGAAGGCTGCTGCCATGGGAAGCAGCTGGTGGAGGTCTTGGATTGCAGGGAAGTCCTCTAGAGTTGTTGCTGAAACATGGAACAGAGGCGACTGTTCTTTGGCTCAAATCTGTGCAGCAATAGGAGGTCCGGGGCTGGTATGGTGGCTGCCACAGGTGCTGCTCTACTGGTAGAACTGCAAACTGGAGCTGGGCCGTGGCTGTGGGTGAAGTTTCTGGAAAGTGGCCGTGCTGGAGGGTGCTGCAAATCTACTGTGGAGTGGGGGTCTCGACTGGTCTCCTGCTATGGTTGGGCTACCAATGTGTTGCGGGGAAGAGGAGAGAGGGAGAAGAAGAAGAGAAATACTGAGGGAAATAAAAACTAAAGGAGATACCAAAGAGAAGACAGGAAACAGCAAGGAGAAGTAAGGATAGGAGAAGAAAGAGAGAGCAGGGGAGAGGAAGAAAAAGAGAAGAGAAAGGAAGAGAAGAGAGAAGGAAGGCTGGGGCAGCGCCCAACAGGGGAAAAGAAGGAGAATGGAAAATTTAAATAACGGAGAGGGGAGGCTTGCCCTAGACCCACGACCCAGATGGCTCAACCTGGTCCAATTGGAGCTGACCCGGCAACTTGACCCAACCCGAATTGTTATATTTTTTTTTATTTTTTTCATTCTCTGTTCATCACAAATCTGACTCTTTTGGAGCCCGTTTCTCGAAAAACTCGAAACACAAAAGTTGTAGATAATCCTTTCCTATTTCTCTAGAAATTTGAATCGTCTCAATTCGAGCTTGGACAGAAAAGTTATGCATGAAATACGAACAGGTGTTGGTTTTGGTTTCTGAGATTTTTCCTGCAACAAAAAATTACCAAAACTTCATAAATAGGGCAATAAAGTTCAAGAATGATGATTTTGGCACTTTATTAAAGTATTGGACAATTTTGGATATTTAATTAAAAATATAAACCATAAAGCCCGGGTTAAGATGTCAAATTACGCAGTTTTGACGTGTAATCATCTATGCAAAAATAAACTCGATCATTCACAATAAAACATACACTTGCAATAAATAAATTGCGTAAATGTAAAAAACACGCACAATATGTTATCGGGGTTCAGCCAACTATGCCTACATCCTCGCCTTGGCTACACCAGCACAAGGATTCCACTATGGCTCACTTAACGGGTGGAGCGGCACTATTTAAAACACGCCTTACCAAGATGACACACCTAACTTTCCTAACCGGGTTTAAGCCAGTCTGGGACTATTCAACAGGGCCATTCTCCCTCTTCAGGTCTGCACCTGGAAATGATATAAAATTTTGCGTACAATCAAAGTGCTTCTAAACAAGCAGATTATGTACGTATTCAGCACATGTAATAATCAACGCACATCAATATGTATGAACTATAAACTCGATGCTCTACGTGTGCAATCAACACTTAGTAAGGTATAATTACAAATAGGCTCAAGAATGTTCTAACAAACTATTTCTTTGAAACTAGATATATCAAATCTCAATGCTAGATTAGGGTTTCAAAGATGCTGCAAACAATAATCAAACCAACCCAAAAATATTTTCCTTAATAAAAATAGGCACAAGAGTTGTTTGAAAAATTATAGCTTGTAAAATCCTTTGCACACAAAAATATAGCTATAGGAGTCTTGCAATAACAATGCAAAGATCCTTAAGCTAATAAGTTTTTCCCAACACAAGATTTATCAAATAAAATCTATGGGAAAGCTTATGCTTAGCTCTCAATATCAAAATCAATTAATAAACAATACAAATGAGAGTTATAAGCAATATGGAATGATGTATAAACACTCTAAGCACTCTAATTACACTTGGTTAATCAATAAAATCAAAGTTGTAGAGTGTATGGAGGTAGTATGAGCAAAAAAAGGTTTGGAAATTTTGAGAGAGTTTTGGCTTAATCCTATTTGCTAATCCACACTTAATCTTGACAAATGAACCCCTATATATAGAGAAAGGGTAAATTATGACCATTAGGGACTCAATGGGGATAATTAGAAAATTTTAAAACAAGTTTAGAAAAATTAACCCTATTTAACTATTTTTAACTTCAGTAAAAATTAATTTAACTCGAGAGATTCAAGTGTTCGGTCTGAGGTTCGGGTGTCCGAATAGACTCACTCAGAAAATCAGTTTTTAAAGGTTCGAGTGCCCGAATTCATGGTTGGTTGGCTAAACAAAAGACAGAAACTTTCTGTCCACGGTTCGAGTGCCTGAAGCTGAGTTCGGTTAACTGAACTAGCAAGTTTAGTCGCCCGAGGTATTTTTGAACCCGAAGGTTTGGGTGCCCGAGTTGGTGAAAGGCACTCTAACATGGGTTCGGTCACCTGAGGGCGATACACTCATTACAGGTTCGGTCGCCCGAAACCTGGTCAACCCGTTGACTTCTCAGCGGTTCAGCAGCCCAAGGTGTTTTGAACACCAAGGGTTTGGTCACCTGACCTCTCATAGTGTTTTTCATTTTAAGTCCAATTCTGCCTCAGTTAATTCCCTTGATATTATAAGTGGTATTGGGGACTTTCTTACATGCAAGTGCTGGGACCTAGGGTCTCTCTAAAGCCTTTTTAAGTACGCCAAAAAACCTAGCATTGGTCTATCGATCCCCGAGGCCAATCTACGACCTTTGAGCTTATAGATCCTACATGAATGATATGCAGATTATTACAGACTTTTTCTTATTTAAAATTACAGACCAAAATAGAAAATACAATAAATAAATATGTTGGATCTTCGCTTCTCTTCAAGTTTCCGCATGCCATCAATATGATCTAGTTAGTATGATCCTGCACACAAACTTGAAGGTCATCAAATACAAAGAGTATTTGTCATTATCAAAACTGAGAATGACCTATAATGTCAACAATCTCCCCCTTTTTAATGATGACAAATACTTGCCTACTTCTCCCCCTTTTGGAAACAGCAAAAATGGCCTAGATAAACATTTAAGTGTATAGGCAAATAAAAGATAATTATCATTCATATACAAGATATGGTTTGGGAAAGTTTTAAGAAAATTCGGCAGCACGCTCTTTGAAAATAGAACATTTCCCTAAAACATGTCTATATAGAGACCTGATTGAGTTCAAATATATAATTATGCACAATAGTCAACTCAAACAATCCAGTATGGATTAAAACAATAAACAAGAGTATAACTATCAATATGCAAGAGATATGATAGTCATGCATTGCAAACCATAAACAAATTCACAAAACATTAAATATAGCAATGAAGCACACAAATTGTATAATTGGTCATTAAAAGGTTCAAATGACATAGCAAACATGATTAGACCAAAAATATACACAAACCATTGCAATTGAAACATATCATAAGACCCGTGAAAGATTTAAGTTAAAAGCACACGACATATGATACCAAATAGTAGGTTTGAGCATAAAAAAGATCTAATTAGTTCGCATGCATTTTCATATAAGATCCATGAACCAATTATGCAACATCTTTTGTATATTTTTTTAAAAAAATAACTTCATGACTTAAAATTTTAAAGCATAGATAGCACAAGTCATGAAAGCATTTAGCACACAAACAAGAAATAAAACATATTTAATTTAAAAAAATTTCTTACTATAATACAGTAAATATATATATATATATAATATATATATACAGATATTAAAAATATATCCCCTTTGATATTTTCAAAAAGTACTGGGGATTGCTTGCTGGAAAAATAAGATTTTAATTTAAAGCAAGCAAGCACAAGTTTTCTAGTTTGTCCATTAAGCACATACTAAAATATAACTAGAATATCACAACCACAATGATCCTAAAGATGTCAAACAATTTAAAGCAAGGATCACGTGGCAAATAAAAACAACATGTGGCAAAGAAATATATACCAACTTAATATTTTCACAAAGATCATTTCGGTTAAGCATATGCCACAGTGAGTTCACAATAGATCTAAGCTAAAAATATTTTTTAGCAAAAAAAAAAAAGGAATTTATGCTCAGATGCTCCCCCTTTCAATTTGAATTATAGCTTAGATGAACTAAGCTACTTATACTCATCAAGATTGATTTCAGTATGTCAAGAGTATAAGCCATTCATTTTAAATCTCTTAAACTAACCATACTGATTATTAATCAACTATATTTATCCTTATCAGTATAGTTGCCCCTATAGACCATAGATGCATCAGAAGATATATATTAAGGCATGCAATAATGTTCATGACCCAAGAACATTCCATATCAAACCATAAAACTTCAAGCGTAGGTTATAATGTTCAAGGATTTTTAGAAGAGCCTCAATATTCAAAAAGCAAAATGATGCATATAAGTCATTTATATGCTTCCTATAGGGATGGATTTTAGCCTTTCTAAATCTTTGATGATTATTCTAGGATGAAGTTTAATTATTCAATTGATTTTCACTCATCCTTTCAAAAATATTTTAACGTTAATTTTATCATAATCATCCATGTACAAGGTTTTACTTGGGAAAATTCCTGTCGAAATTTCAGCAGCATGCCATTTGTAAATCAGACATTTTCCCATAAAACATGTACCCGATAGGTTCAATCAAGCAATTTATAATTTAGTTTAAGGCACACGAGAACCTAAAACCATTACCAACATGCAATACACATCAACTGCATCCACTATGTAGGTGGCTTTCAACACAAGCATGCAATCCAGTAGTAATCAACAATTTACGAAATATAAACTATCCATCAAAGAATATGCATAGTAAAGAGCAGATGATAGTTATGAGTTCAGTGCAATGCTGTAATTCATAAAGGCATATGGGCATAGATATTATAAGATAATGAGAGCATTTAATTTTTATAGTCATGAAAGAGTAATGCTCCCCCTGAGTTATTCACTTAATCATTTTATGCCTTTTCTTATTATTCAAGTTCTTTAGCCAAGTGTTTCAAGATTTTCAAATGATTTAGACTTGGCATGAAAGCTTTAGGCTTATTGGACCAAAAAGTCACAATGGATATTCATTAAGATGATTGTTGACCTTATAGGTCACACCTAGTTTTGATAATCACAAATACCCTGGTATTTGATAGCTTTCAAGTTTGTGTGCAGGTTTATATTATCAGATCATATGTTGGCACATGAGAAGACTTGAAGACTAAAGACCCTGAAGACTAATTATTGTTGTAATTTATATTATTTGGTTTTGTAATAGTAACTAGGTATACGGTCTGTAATAATCTTTGTATATCATGCATGTAGGTATTTGTAAGCTCTCAAAAAGAACGTAGTTTGACCATAGGGACCGAATGACTTTAGGGCATCCTTCGGTCGACCGACGCTAGGTTTTTGGGCGTACTTCAAAAGACTCTAGGTCCCAGCACTTCCACAAAAAGAAAATCCTCATTATCATTCACTATATCAGGGGAATTAAAATAGGATTAAAATGGACTTAATTGAAAATATTATGAGTGTTCGGGCGACCGAACCCATTGCGTTTAAAATGCTTCGGGCAACCGAACCCTTGGCAAGTCAACTTGTTGACTTTTGTTCAGGCACTCGAACCATTTTGAGCCTATCTTCCTCGGGCACCCGAACCCTTTAAAGAGAACTTTTCACCAACCCGGCGATCGAACCTTATAGTTCAAATCAGACCCCGAGTGATCGAACCCAGGACTGGGCACCCAAAATCACGAACAAATGTTTCTGACTTTGATTCGGGCTACCAAAACACCACACGGGCGACTGAACTCAGTTGAATATCTTTTAAAGTTGTGTGTATTCGGGCGACTGAAACTTGGTTCAGCCACCCAAACCTCTGCGAGTTAAAAATTATTTAACCGTGGTAAAACAAGGTTAAGTTGGGTTAATGAGCTTTTAACATTTTGAATATTTTCTAATTATTCCCAACAAGTCCCCAACGGTTATAATTTTACCCCTGCCTATAAATATGGGTTCATTTGTGAAGATTAAGGAGAGATTAGCATAAAATCATTTACAAAATCCTCTCTACTACAAAATCCTATTCTTGCCCAAATACTCTCAAATTTCTATTCCTTTGATACATTCTAGTATTGTGAGACTATATTGGTTGTGCTCGTATTGCTAATACTCCCAATGTGCTTGTGTGATTGAGATATTATTTTTGGGGAGTTTAGCTTAGGTTTATCCCAAAAATTTTCACATTATAAATCTTGTGTTGGGATAACCTAGTAAGCTTAGGATATTTGCATTGTTATTGCAAGTTTCCAATAGCTTGGATTTTTGTTGTGCAAATATTTTTTTTTAAACAAGCAAACTATTTTCAAATTAGTATTGTGCTTATTTCATTAAGGAAAATCTTTTTGAACTAGTTTGATTATTTGATTTGTATACTTGGAATATTGATGCGCTATTGAAATAGTTTTGATTCCAAGATACTGCTTGTTGTGAACACTCTTGAGCATATTAGCGATCATATCCTGTTGAGTGTACTTGCACAAAAATACACATCACTGAACTTACATCTACCTACATTGTTGATGTGCATTTGATTGATTAAGTATACTGCCCGTATCTGGGTACACATCTGCTTTACATGAAAGCATAATCATTGTACCATTTCGTTGTATTTCAAATACTGTTGTATTTCCAGGCACGGGCCTGAAGAGGGAGACTAGCCCTTTGAAATAATCCCGGATTGGCTTTGACTCGGTTAGGAAAGCTAGGTACGTCATCCTAGTAAGGCATGTTGGTTGAGGTCAGCCCCTTAATTGACTTGATTAAGGTTGAGGTCAGTCTTGTGGTAATTGACCTGGTTGTATTAGGTGCCGCTCCACCCGTTAAGTAAGCCATTAGTGGAATCCTCGGGCTTGCGAGCAAGAGGCGGAGATGTAGGTACAGTTGGCCGAACCCCGATAACATATCGTGTGCCTTGTTTATATTTTTGCTCTTTATATTTACCGCACATGTATGTTATGATCAATGAATGTTGTGCATGATTTTAATTTCCACACGTTGTATCTATCTGTGCATTTGAAACTGCATAGATAGACCCTAGATTGTGTAAATACTACTTCTAGATAGATTAACCTAGTTTAACCTTGGCAATAAATTTTTAAATTCCAATTCACTCCCCCCCCCCCTCCTCTTGGGAATACACCAAAGCTAACAATGATAAGCCTATGTCTACCACTTTTCTTATGATCTTCAAGACGTGAGAGGCATAAGTTGGAATGGCTTTTAATGTTAATCTTATGTGCATAGGTCTCCTTGAAATATATGCATTCACCTAGATTAAGACCTAGTGCAACCAACTTAGCCATTCAACTCATCTATAAGAGAAGTAAACAATAAATACTCTTAACAATTAAATTTCTATAAGTTCAGAAGAGTATTCATGAAGAAGCAGGACATAATTTAAAAATTTTTTCATGCTAGTAAATATGTCCAACTCATCTTGCCAAAGAGCATTTAGGAGTATACAAATTTCATGAACAATGCCCTTTGAATGATATAACGTATCCTTTAGATATGATTATAATTGTGAGCAAGGATACGAACCAGGGGATAGGAAGAGTCTCTATCGAATATGATCGTGAAAGGGCAAAGAATTCCTATGAAGAAGAGAGCTTCTATATAAATCAAAATTAGAGAACTTTTACATTTAAAGCTCAAAGGGATTTTATTATTATAATTCGATGAACAGTTTGAATCCCTCCTAGGCTACCTCTAATTTGATTGAGAATGATGATTTTTAATAAGCGCACTATAGATATGGAATTTTGATAAATAGTGCTTATATGAAGAGTTATGACTCCAACTTGTTCAAGACTTTTAAGTTCAAGGATGGGTTTGCATTCATGATTATCCATTTCATTTCTTTTTCTAAGCCTTCGGCACCTCTGGCTAAACAATTAAACCCGTTGTGCCCTTTTCTTTTATGTTGTAAGCAAGTTTTGAATTTTCGTGAACAGCTATGCTTACTAATCTTATGTTTGCTCGATGAGGCATAAAAGTTTGTATGAGATTTATTAAGTGATTTTGAACACTTTTTTAAAAGATTTTTCTTTTTACAACCTGAGGATTTATCATCTCCCATTTCTTCCTCCTAGCATATTATTTTCAATATATTCTTCATGTTTTTCTTCTCCAAGGTGGCATGATAATCTTTTAATTCCTCCAATTGTTTAGCCAACCTTTTTTTTTTTGAATTTTCAAAAATATTTTATGATAAGACATTCCAACTAGAGACTTATGAATTTTAAATGAATCCTTTTCTAGTTGTCTATTCAATAACATGCTTTCATCATAAAACTTATAGCATGATTCAATACAAGATTTATCTCTATAACTATCATATGAATCCACGCATACAATATCATTATCAGAAACAGTCGATGACTCATTATAAGATATATCACAAATTGTTTTATAATAATCATCGCATGCATCAACAACAGAACTATCATGAAATTCAACAGATGATTCATCATTTGATACAACACAACATTCAGCATAAAAATCATAAATTGAGTTTGAGTTAGATCATATACCTCTTCTCCTGTTAATGCCATTTCCCTATCACTTACCACCCCTTGAGTGGTGGTCTCATTCCCCTGGGATTCTCCATATTTTCTTTCAAGCTCGTCCCAGATTTCCTGTGCACTTCTAAATGCCATGATCTCAAGAAGGATGTTAGAATCTAAAGCACAATATAATAATTCCATGGCATATGAAGATGCAAAGACTCAGAGCCTTGCAATGAAAATGCAAAGACTCACTAGGTACAAGATTTTTTCCCACACACAGATTTATTAAATAAAATCGGGGGGAAAATCTTTGCTCAAGTCTCAATCCGAAAATTAAACAACAGCAAATACAATGAGAGTGTCTAATAAAATATAACAATGTATAATCACTCAAAGAACTCTCACAAAGATTAATTTAGCAAAGGAATGATTGTATAAGAGAGTATAGGCTTTGTATGAAGAAAAAGAGTTTAGAAAATATCAGAGAATTTTGTTGCTAATCAAGGTGCTAATCTCTCCTTAATTGTGCAAATGAACCCATATATATATAGAAGACCTAAATTATAACTGTTGGGGATACATAGGGAATAATTAAATTTGTTTTAAAAGAACTTAAGAAAATTAACCCTATTTAACCTCAATTAACCACAGTAAAATTTAAGCTAACTCAAGAGTTTCAGACGATCGAGCCATAGGTTTGGTCGCCCAAGCAGACAAAACGGAAAAAGTAGCATTTTCATGTTAGGGTGCCTAAATGAGGGTTCAGTTTGCTGACCAAGGCAATTTTTCAATTTGTCTGAGGTTCAATCGTTTGGTCTTAAGTTCAGTTTACCAAACTTACATGTTCAGTCACCCGAGGGTGATTTGAATGCTAATATTCGGGCACCTAACTACTTGGAAAAAGCAAAGGCATGAGTTCGGTTGACTATGCACACTCAAGTCATTTGAGTTCGGTCGCTCGAAGTTAGGTCAACACACTAACTATTCAACGGTTCGATCGATCGAGGTATTTTGGATACCAAGGTTCGATCGACCGAAACCTTACTATTTTAGTCCTTTAAGTCCTGTTTCAATTCAATATGTTCTCCTGATAGCATATGTGATTTTGGGGACTAACCTAAGTGCAAGTGCAAGGACCTATGGTCTTTCTAAGGTCTTTGAACTTATTAGTTCCTACATGCATGATATGCATTAATTACTACAAGTCTTTCCTACTTAAATATTATAGACCCGAATAAAACTTAATATTAAATTACAACAAATAAATCTCCTAGGTCTTCTTTTGCTTCAAGATACCATATGTCATCATACGATCTTACTAAAATGAACCTGCACACAAACTTGATAAACATTAAATACTGGAGTATTTGTCATAATCAAAATAGGGTATGACCTATAAGGTCAACATTCTCCCCATCTTTGATGATGACAAATACATCATGCAAAAGTGGGTACAGCCAAGAAAGGCTTCCCCTGACAATAAGCATAATGAGGATTTTAAAATTTGAAGGTTTTCAACATTTTTCAAAGCACCCCAATTTTGCCTCTTCTCCCCCTTTTGGTAACAGTAAAAAGGGCCATAAATTTAAAGCATATAAACAAGGCATTGAGCATGAATCATTTAAATACAATTTTCTACATTTTCCAAAGTACCCCAATTTTGCCTCTTCTCCCCCTTTTACCAACAACAAAAAGGGCCATAAATTTAAAGCATATAAAAAAGGCACTGAGTATGAATCATTTAAGTGCAAGATATGGTTGGGAAGATTTTTAGAAATTTTGGCAGCATGCCGTTTGAAAATAGAGCATTTCCCAAAAATATCTGTATAGAAATGACCTAATTGAGTTCAAATTTACAATTTATCCACAACTAACGACTCAAACAGTCCAGTATGATCAAAATAGAAAACATAAATATAACTATCAACATGCAAGAGATATGATAGCCATGCACTGCAAACCACAAACATATTTATAAAGCATAAAGCAATGATAGTTTTAAAGTTTTCAGAGCCATATATTTCTATGAAAAAAAGCTCCCCCTAGTGCAATCTATCAAATTTCTATGTGGCCTCTCTACTATGCATTAGACCTAGCTCATGTCTAATCTATATGAACCTATCTTCCTAAAGAGGTTTGGTGAAAATATCGGCCCACTGCTCATTTGTACACACAAACTCTAGTGTCACATCTCCTTTTTGCACATGATCACAAATGAAATGGTGTCTAATTACAATATGTTTGGTTCGCGAATTTGAGATAGGATTTTAACATATATTAATTGCACTAGTATTATCACATTTAATTGGAACCGTATTGTAGTGCAACCCAAAATCCATTAGTTGTTGTTTTATATAGAGCGTTTGAGCACAACAACTTCCAGCCACAATATATTCATCCTTGACTATGGATAAGGCAACTGGGTTTTGTTTCTTAGAGAACCAAGACACCAGAGACTGTCCTAAAAAATGACAAGTGCCGCTGGGGCTCTTTCTATCTACCTTACTACCGGCAAAGTCAGCATTAGTGTCAACCCGCGGATGGACCCCAGGTGTGAATTTAGTAACCTAACCTATCTCTGTATCAATTAAAACATACATGATACTACACTGAATGAGGGTCTGATCCCATGGGGTACACGTATACCCTATACACATTCACATATACATACATGCACATCACATACGCAGTGGAAATGTTCTTTCTATACATACATTATACCATACCAAAGTCTATACATAACTAGAGTTTACACTCCAAAATACAGTATGTACCTCGGGTGTCTACAAAACCCAACAATGACAACCCGGTTACAAAATATGTACTTACACAAGTACTATACACAGCTAACCGACAACCACGCTCCCATTACGCTAGGATGCTAGTAACAGCTACTCAAAGGACCTGAAAAAAATTTGTATATTCAAGGTGAGACACCTCTCAGTAAGGAAGAAAACAGGTTATATCAGTGTGTGGCTTACAAGTGTTATTTCGACATAAAACATAACACAATACAATTCTAGTATTTTCAAAATCCAATTCCAGTACATACGATACAAAACATACGGTCAGTGTCGTCACACTCTTCGATTGAAATCAGCCGCATTACACGAAGCACCCGATAACCTGGCATTAGCCAAAGCCCCCCATAAAGATATCGTTGCTAATACAGTGTAAACTCACACCCATTGGTGACCAACCATAACAAACAGGCAATATTTCACACCCTCAGATAGAGAGCTGGACACTCTCGCCCACAGTATTTACCCGAGACATGGCGTTTTGCCCACGGTAATTAGCCGAGATGTGGCCATTTCACAAAACCTGGAACAATTTTGTAACTTGTGTTCCTATACCTCTCAGCTTATGGTATTTAGCCATCACAGCTGTTTTCACACACCTGGAACATTTTACATACAACAGTTCATTCTACACTTATTTGGTATACAACAAATCATATCGTTTTTAGTTTGAGAATATAGTGTAATACAAAAATAGGTATGGTCATCTCAATATCACAGTTTTATATAACATAAAATTTTCCAACAAAAATAGAGATGATACCTGAAACCCCCAAATTTTTCCAAAACAGTAACCTGAAAATCCCATATTTTTTCCTAAGAGATTTTCCCAAATAAGTAGCCAAATCATACATACAATCGTAAACTACATGTTTACCTATTTTAATTTCAAAAATAACTGATACAAACAGAATCCCCTTACCTTTCCCCGAATACCAAAAACCCAAACTCTACGGCTCCAAAACTACGAATTGAGTTACCAAAAGGTAAACAACGAAGAACAATACTTACTTACAATACTATTCTCTGCAGATCTATCAAAACGGAAATGGATTTAGAGCCTTGCCTCAATTTTGGGTCTAAACCCAAAAATCCTCGAAATGAAAATTCGATCCGTTATCTTGAAGAGATTCTCCTCCTGATCCACGTGGCAACATCGAATCATTGATTCCGGCAATAGATGGCCAAAAATCCTAGAGAGAGAGAGTGTGTGTGTTTGATTCCTAGAGAGAACCTTCACTAACATTATCTCCTTGGTACGCAACTTTTGAACTTTCTAGTCCAAAATCTGAATGAGTATCTCTTCATACGCCAAAACATCTCCAAACTCTAAGGATTCGTAACTAATCACATGTGATGGATCCAGAACATACCTTCTCAACATGGATACGTGGAACACATCATGGATCCGAGAGAGCGCTAGGAGTAATGCAATCTTGTAGGCTACCATACCCACTCGTTCAAGTATCTCGAATGGTCCAATATACCTCGGGCTTAGCTTGCTCTTCTTTTCGAATCTCATTACCTTTTTCATCGGAGTGATTCTCAGAAATATCTTACCCCTACCTCAAATTCCAACTCACAACGGTGAACATCCGCGTAATTCTTCTGCCGACTCTGAGCTGATTCAATTCTATCCCTGATCAATCTGACTTTCTCATAAACCTGCTGTACAAGTTCGAGACCCAATATCTGCCATTCACCGACCTTATCCCCATACAGAGGAGACCTGCATCTCCTACCATACAAAGCTTCGAACGGTGCCATACCAATACTAGCTTGGAAACTATTGTTATATGCAAATTCCACTAATGGTAGAAACTAAATCCAACTACCGCCGAATCTAACATGCAAGCCTGAAACATATCCTCCAAGATTTGTATTGTCCTCTTTGACTGTCCATCAGTCTGGGGGTGGAATGCTGTACTAAAAGTATGTCCCCAGTTCATCTTGTAAGCTCTTCTAGAATTGAGAAGTGAACCTCGGGTCTCGATCTGAAACAATGGACACTAGTACCCTGTGCGTTCTAACTATCTCCTGCACATATAGATCTACTAGCCTACTCAAGGAGTAGCTAACCTTCATTGGTAAAAAGTGAGTAGATTTAATCAACCTGTCCATGATTACCCAGATTGCATTCTGCTCGTGAACTACTGGTGGTAACCTGATGACAAAGTCCATGGAGATGTGCTCCTATTTCCACTCTAGAATACTCAATGGCTGCAATTGCCCTACCGGCCTCTGATGTTCAACCTTTACCTGCTGACATGTCAGGCATTGCTCTACAAATTGACCAATCTATCTTTTCATGCCACTCCACCAGAAAGATTCACGGAAATCCTGATACATCTTCGTACTACCCGGATGTACCATAAACAAAGAATGATGTGCCTCCTCCAGGATCGTCCTCTTTATACCTTCGTCGTTTGGAAAGCATAGCTTATTCCCAAACCTCAACACACCTCCCTTGAAGATGTTAAAATATATAGCCAGCCCTTGCTGCACCTTCTCTACAACCTCGACTAATTCCGCATCATTAGCCTACGTGGATTTAATCCTCTCTAATAATGTTGACTGGATCACCAAGCTAGCAATGAAAGCCTAATGATTACAATCCACAAAATCCATGCCAAGACTTTCCAAATCCTGTTTGATATGATGCTAACCTACTACTGTAGATACTGACGTGTGCTCTAACTTTTTGACTCAATACATCAGCTACCACATTAGCCTTCCCCAGATGATAGCTAATGGTGCAATTGTAGTCCTTGATTAGTTCAAGCCACCTTCTCTACCTCATGCTCAACTCCTTTTGCGTGAAAAAAGTATTTGAGGCTCTTGTGGTCTGTGAAGATCTCACACTGCTCAACTCTAGATCATATGTGGGGTAGTTCTTCTCGTACTCCTTAAGTTGTCGAGAAGGATAAGCAATTACTTTCCCCTGTTGTATCCGTCCAAAAGTAGCCTTCTCACCTGTATAGCAAATAGAATCTGTGGCATTGAACGCACTCACAATCCTACAAACTCATACTCCTGCTCCCTAGGAGGTCTGAATACTACTACCTTCCTACGACAATCAATAGCCACATAACTAGAGAATAACCAATCCATCCCCAGTGTGACGTCAAATTCACACATGTCGTACTTTACTAGATTCACCGGTAGCAGCCTTCCCTGAATAACCACTGGGTAGTTTCCTACCATCTTACTACAGATTGTTACACTCCCAGTTAGTGTAGCCACAGACAACCACTCATCCATCACTTGGGTTTCAACCCCACACTGTTTCACAAAACTTGCAGATATGAAAGAATGGGTTACTTCCGAATCAAATAAGACAACAGCTCTATTCGAGAGCAATAACATGGTACCTGTCACCACATTTCCCGCATGTTCCATATCTGCTAGAGCAAAAGAGTACACCCTTTCCAGAGCCGTGTTTACTTGATAGTTTCCCTAAGGCATCTAATTACTTCCACGGTTCTGGTTCGTTGCAAGTGCATCGCTCCTTTATGCCTGACAGCTTTAGGACATGTTGCCTGATTTGCCACAGTTGTAGCAATTACCCCAGAATGGCTGAAATTCACCGTTATGCCATTTACGACACTTGGTGCATTATGCGAAAGATGGATACCCCTGAGAACCCTACTGTTCAATATTCTGGCGATAACACGAACCATAGCTTTTCTTCTTCCACGGTCCCTGCCGAGAACCAATCTGAGAACTAGAGCATACTGGCCTCTTCTTCTGTTCTTGTACTACCTCGTCCCCCTGGAGGTCAGCCTCAACCATGGTGGCTTTATCCACCAGAACAGAGAACTCTCGAATCTGCAGCATACCCACAAGCCTATGGACGTCCTTCCTCAATCCCTTCTCGAACCTTCGAGCCTTCTCATACTCGTTCGAGGTCAAACACGGCACGAAACGAGATAGCTCAATATATCTAACAGCATATCTCTACACTGTCAGGGTTCCCTAAGTTAGACTCGAGAACTCATCAGCCTTCACATCACGAGTGGAAGCCAAGAAATATCTCTCGAAAAATACCTTCTTGAATCAGCTCCAAGTCATATCAGATGGACTAACTCTCTACTTCTCAAGTAGACTCACAGTCGTCCACCATCTTTCAACTTCTCCTGCCAGCTGGAAAGTAGAATAGAGAACCTTATGCTGGTCAGTGTAGTGCAGAACTTCCAATATCTTCTCGGTCTTCTGCACCCAGTTTTCTACTACTATCCAATCGGGTCCTCCAGTAAATGTCGAAGGGTGTATGTGGGTGAACTTCTCTATGGTACAACCTGTAGCAATATAAGAATGCTCATGTCTCCTAACCCTTCGCCCGATCTCCCACATGACCTGCTTCGTCAAACCCCGAGGCACAGAAGGAGACTCGTCACTCGTAGTCCCCTCAGAACCACTATCCAAGTTATATTCCTTGGGCTCCATTCTGAAAATAAGATAGGAATCGGTTAGAATTCCTATATCATACACAATTAACACAATCATTGAAAGCTAATCATGTCAACTACAACTCTCATGGGTCTAGGTCTGTCCTACCACACCAACACGAAACCATCAATGGTTTGTCGTGCTTTTACTGAAATCGTCATTCCAAGAAAAACACAGAACACCGCCAATGAGTCCCCATCTAACTACAAGACAACCCTCGACCTACTCTACCCATTTCCTACATCCTATACTTTGGTATGTTCACATAACTATGCCTAACTAAGTCTACAAGACCTAACAACCTGGTTAGCTCTGATACCAAGTTGTCACGCCCTGAACCCCGCGGATGGGCCCCAAGTGTGAATTTAGTAACCTAACCTGTCTCTGTATCAATTAAAACATACATGATACTACACTAAATGAGGGTCCGACCCCATGGGGTACACGTATACCCTATACACATTCACATACACATACATACACATCACATATGCAATGGAAATGTTCTTTCTATATATACATCATACCATACCAGAGTCTATACATAACTAGAGTCTATGCTCCAAAATACAGTACGTACCCCGGGTGTCTACAAAACCCAACAATGACAACCCAGTTACAAAATTCGTGCTTACACAAGTACTATACGTAGCTAACCGACAACCACACTCCCATTACGCTAGGACACTAGTGACAGCTACTCAAAGGATCTGAAAAACATTTGCATATTCGGGGTGAGACACCTCTCAATAAGGAAAAAAATAGGTTATATTAGTGTGTGGCATACAAGTGTTATTTCAACATAAAACATAATACGATACAGTACCATTATTTTCACAATCCAGTTTCAATACATACAATACAAAACATACGGTCAGTTTTGTCACACTCTTCGGCCAAAACCGGTCACATTACACATAGCACCCAATAACCTGGCATTAGCCGAAGCCCCACAGAGATATCGGTTCTCACACGGTGTCAACTTAAACCCATCGATGACCAACGGGAACAAACACACGATATTTCACACCCTTAGATATAGAGCCAGACACTCTCAACCATGGTATTTAGCCGATACATGGCATTTTTCCCACAGTAATTAGCTGAGACGTGGCCATTTCACAGGACCTGGAACAATTTTGGAACTTATGTTCCTATACCTCTCAGCTTACAATATTTAGTCGTCACGTCTGTTTTCACACACCTGGAACATTTTACATATAGCAGTCATTCCACACTTTTTTTGTATACAACAAATCATATCGTTTTCAGTTCGAGAATACAGTTTAATAAAAAAATAGGTACAGTCATCTCAATATCATAGTTTTATATAACATGCAATTTTCCAACAGAAATAGAGATGATACCTGAAACCCCCAAATTTTCCCAAAACAGTAATCTGAAAATCCCATATTTTTACCCGATAGATTTTCCCAAAGAAGTAGCCAAATCATACATACAATCATAAACTACATGTTTACCAATTTCAATTTCAAAAATAATTGATATAAACAAAATCCCCTTACCTTTCCCTGAATACCAAAAACCCAAACTCTATAGCTCTGAAACTACGAACCGAGTTACCAAAACTTAAACAATGAAGAACAATACTTCCTTAAAATACTATTCTCTATAGATCTACCGAAATAGAAACGGATTCAGAGCCTTACATCGGTTTAGGGTCAAAACTTGAAAATCCTCGAAACAAAAATCTGATTCACTATCCTCGAAGAGACTCTCCCTTTGATCCACATGGCAACGCCAGATCATTGATTTCGGCAATAGAAGGCCCGAAATCCTAAAGAGAGAGAGAGTGTGTGGGTGTGTGTGTTTGAGTCCTAGAGAGAGAGTGTGTGTGTTTTGATTTCTTAACCATTAAGCAAAGCCAAAAGATATTTATAAACAAGTTGATCCAGCCAGATTCATCAACAAGAGGGCGTCCTCGTCAACGAGCTGAAAAAGGAAGCTCGTCATCGTCAAGGTGGACTCGTCGACAAGCTTGACATTTCAAGATTTCCCAAAATCCCTCGGTATCTCCTCGTTGACGGGCTACTGAATCTCGTCATCGAGCTACACAAGAGACTTCATTGACGAGCCCTGCTAATTTTTACCTTTTTTAATTTTCCTTCTCTTTTCTTATTTATTTAACACAACTATCTCGGGTCTGGTTCTTACAATCAGTATAACTGACAATTTCAAATGTTGTATGCTGAGGGTACCATAAACCTAACTCAATAGTTCCAACTAGGTACCTAAGTATTCTTTTCATGGTTGACAGATGAGACTCCTTAGGAGCAGCCTAAAACCTAGGACACACGCACACACTAAACATCATATCAGACCGACTAGCTGTAAGGTATAGGACCCTACCAATCACGCCACGATATAATTTCACATCAATAGGAATACCTTGCTCTTCTTTATCAAGTTTTGTGGAAGAACTCATAGGAGTACTAAGAATTTTACTATCTTCCATATTAAATTTCTTGAGCAAGTCCCTAACATATTTAGATTGGCATATAAAGGTCCTATGTTTAGCATGTTCGATTTGAAGTCCTAAGAAGAAACTCAGTTCACCCATCATGCTCATTTCAAATTCACTTTGCATGCATTTGGCAAACTTATTACACAAGTCATCATTAGTTGCTCCAAAAATAATATCATCAACATATATTTGAACAAGGAGCATATCATCATTTTAAGATTTGATGAAAAGTGTAGTGTCAATTTTTCCCCAGCTAAAATCATTTTCTAAGAGAGAACCACCAAGGCTCTCATACCAAGCTCTAGGAGCTTGTTTCAATCCGTACAAAGTTTTGGACAACCGGTATACATGATTAGGATATTTATGATTTTCAAACCGAGAAGTTGATCTACATACACTTATTCATTTGTATAGCCATTTAAGAAGGCGCTTTTAACATCCATTTGGTACAATTTAAAGTTCCTAAAAGCAGCATAAGAAAACAACATACGAATGGCTTCCTTCCAGGCTGGATCAACACCCCCTTAGGCCACGCTTGGAATACAACCAATTTTAAACACAAGATGTGTACAAATTATTTTCTTCTCAATCAAGCATATTTGCACCAGTATCAATCAATGCACACCAATAATGTAAGAACAATAAGTTCAATGTTATATGTGTGCAATCAACACTCAAAGTAATGACCATATCAAATCAAGCACAAGAGTGTATCAACAAGCTAATCTTTGAAACTATGTATAGATGTAAATCTCAATCACAGTTTACGATTTCAAACATTTCTACCAAGAGTATTCTAAATATCTCTAAAAAATATTTTCTCGATATTCAAGCACAAGAGATATTCGAAAAATGAGCTTGTGAAAAGATTTTTGCACACTAAAAAATACAAGCTCAATGAGTTTTGCAATGAAGATGCAAAGACTCACTCGCTACAAGATTTTTCCCACACACAAATTTATTAAATCAAATCGAGGGAAAAATCTTTGCTCAACTCTCAATCTGAAAATCAAACAACAACAAATACAATGAGAGTTTCTAGAAAAATAGAACAATGTATAATCACTCAAAGAACTCTCATAAAAATTGATTTAGCAAAGGATTGATTGTATGAGAGAGACTATAGGCTTTGTATAAAGAAAAAGAGTTTAGAAAATTTCAGAGAATTTTGTTGCTAATCAAGGTGCTAATCTCTTCTTAATTGTGCAAATGAACCCATATATATAAAGAAGACCTAAATTATAACTGTTGGGGATACATAGGGAATAATTAAATTTTTTTTAAAAGAGTTTAAGATAATTAACCATGTTTAACCCTAATTAACCGCGGTAAAATTTAGGCCAACTCAAGAGTTTCGGTCGACCAAACCATAGGTTTGGTTGCTCAAACAGACACAATGGAAAAAGTAGTTTTTTCGTCTTTGAGTGCCTGAATAAGGGTTTGGTTTGCTGACCAAGGCGATTTTCCAATTTGTCCAAGGTTCAATCACCTGGTCTTAAGTTCGATTTATCGAACTTACAAGTTCAGTCACCCGAGGGTGATTTGAATGCTAATATTCGGGCGCCCAAGTAGTTTTAAAAAGCAAGGGCATGAGTTCAGTCAACCGTGGACACTCAAGTCATTTGAGTTTGGTCGCCCAAAGTTAGGTCAACATGCTGACTATTCAACGGTTCGATCGACTGAGTTGTTTTGAACACCAAGGTTCCGTCATTCAAAACCTTAAATTCAATAGGTTCCTCTGATAGCATATGTGATTTTGGGGACTAACCTAAGTGCAAGTGCAAGGACCTAGGGTCTTTCTATGGTCTTTGAGCTTATCAGTTGCTACATGCATGATATGCATTAATTATTACAGACCTTTCCTACTTAAATATTACAGACCTGAATAAAACTTAATATTAAATTACAACAAATGAATCTTCTGGGTCTTCTTTTGCTTCAAGATAACATATGCTATCATATGATTTTACTAATATGAACCTGCACAAAAACTAAATACACATTAAATACTAGTATATTTGTCATAATCAAAATAGGGTATAACCTATAAAGTCAACATTCTCCCCCCTTTTAATGATGACAAATACATCAAACAAAAGTGGGTACAGCCAAGAAAGGCTCCCCTTGACAATATGCATAATGAGGATTTTAAAGATTTGAAGGTTTTCAACATTTTTCAAAGTACCCCAATTTTTCCTCTTCTCCCCCTTTTGGCAACAGTAAAAAGAGCCATAAATTTAAAGCATATAAACAAGGCATTCAGTATGAATCATTTAAATACAAGATATGGTCGGGAAGATTTTTATAAATTTCGGCAGCATGCTGTTTGAAAATGAAGCATTTCCCAAAAATATCTGTATAAAAATTACCTGATTTAGTTCAAATTTACAATTTATCCACAACTAACAACTCAAAATTTCTAATATGATCAAAACAAAAAACATAAATATAACTATCAACATACAAGATATATAATAGCCATGTATTGTAAACCACAAACATATTCATAAAGTATAAAGCAATGATAGATTTAAAGTTTTCAGAGCCATATATTTCTATGATAAGAAGCTCACCCTAAGTTTGTGCATTCTATCAAATTTCTATGTGGTCTCTCTACTATGCATTAGACCTATCTCACGTCTAATCTATATGAACCTATCTTCCTGAAGAGGTTTGGTGAAAATATCGGCCCACTGCTCATTTGTACTCACAAACTCGAGTATCACATCCCCTTTTTGCACACATGATCACGAATGAAATGGTGTCTAATCTCAATATGTTTGGTTCGCGAATGTGAGATAGGATTTTTATAGATATTAATTGCACTAGTATTATCACATTTAATTGGAACTGTATCGTAGTGCAACCCAAAATCCATAAGTTGTTGTTTCATATAGAGCGTTTGAGCACAGCAACTTCTAGCTGCAATATATTCAGTTTCGATTGTGGATAAGGCATCTAAGTTCTGTTTCTTGGAAAACTAAGAAACCATAGATTGTCCTAAATAATGACAAGTGATGCTGGCACTCTTTCTATCTACCTTACTACTGGCAAAGTTGGCATCAGTATAACTGACAATTTCAAATGTCGTATGCTTAGGGTACCATAAACCTAACTCAACAGTTCCAACTAGGTACCTAAGTATTCTTTTCACAACTAATAGATGAGACTCCTTAAGAGTGGCTTGAAACCTAGCACACATGCACACACTAAACATGATATCAAGTCGAATAGTTGTAAGGTATAGGAGACTACTAATCATGTTACGATATAATTTCACATCAACAGGGATACCTTACTCATCTTTATTAAGTTTTGTGGAAGAACTCATAGGAGTACCAAGAATTTTACTATCTTCCATATTAAATTTCTTGAACAATTCCCTAACATATTTAGATTGGTATATAAAAGTCCCATGTTTAGCTTGTTTGATTTGAAGTCCTAAGAAGAAACTCAGTGCACCCATCATGCTCATTTCAAATTCACTTTGTATGCATTTGACAAACTCATTACTCAAATCATCATTAGTTGCCCCAAAGATAATATGATCAATATAAATTTAAACAAGGAGCATATCTTCACTTTTAGATTTGATGAAAAGTGTAGTGTCAATTTTGCCCCAAGTAAAATCATTTTCTAAGAGAAAACCACTAAGCCTCTCATACCAAGCTTTAGGAGCTTGTTTCAATTCGTACAAGGTTTTGGACAACCGGTATACATGATCAGGATATTTATGATTTTCAAAACCAAGAGGTTGTTCTACATACACTTCTTCATTTATATAGCCATTTAAGAAGGCACTTTTAACATTCATTTGGTACAATTTAAAGTTCCTAAAAGCAGCATAAGCAAGCAACATACGAATGGCTTCCATTCTAGCTACGGGAGCATAGGTTTCCTCGACAACTATCCCTTCTTCCTGATTATATTCCTAGGCAACTAGTCTAGCTTTATTTCTAGTTACTACCCCATTTACATCCTTTTTATTCCTATAAACCCATTTAGTTCCAATAATAGTATGATCATTAGGCTTAGGCACTAGGGTCCAAACTTTACTTCTTTCAAATTGATTAAGTTCTTCCTACATAGAGATTACCCAAGATTCATCCTCTATAGCTTCCTTAATATTTTTAGGTTCTTCCTGAGATAGAAATGCAAAATGACTTACTAGGTTTCTTAAGGAGAACCGAGTGGCTACACCATATGAAGGCTTGCCTATAATTTGATCTAAAGGGTGGTTCCTAATGAATTTCAAATCCCTAGGCAACTCTTGAACCTCACTTTCAACTTTATTTTCTTCAATTGATTTATCATTAATTTTTGAATTTTTTTCCACATTATTTTCAATTGATAGCTTATCTAATCCTTTTCTAATATCTATATCATCTTCATCATCTCTCTTGGGAAATGGATTAGATTCATCAAACACAACATGAATAGATTCAATAACAGTTAATGTTCTTTTATTAAAAACTCGATATGCTTTACTATTAAGTGAGTAACTTAGGAAAACACCTTCATCATATTTAGAGTCAAATTTTCCTAGGTGTTCATTATCTCTAAGTACAAAACATTTACAACCGAAGACATGAAAATAGGAAATATTAGGTCTATGGTTATTCCACAATTCATATAGAGTCTAGTGAAGGTCTAATTAACACTCTATTCATGACATAAAATGCAATACTCACAGCTTCTGTCTAGAAATATTTGGGTAATTTATGTTCATTCAGCATAGTCCTACCCATTTCTTGCAAGGACCTATTCTTTATTTCTATAACTTCGTTTTGTTGTGGGGTCTTAAGTACAAAAAAATTATGTGAAATGCCCTCTAAGTCACAATAGTTTTCTATGCCATCATTTTTTAATTCAATTGCCCTACCACTTCTTATATGTGTAATTTTGTAGCCTTTTTCATTCTGAATTCTTCTACAGAGTTTAGTGAATTGTTCACATGATTCATCTTTATGAGAGAGAAACAACACTCATGTGAACCTAAAATAATTATCCACAATAACAAAGGCATACAATTTTCTACCTAGACTTTGAACTTGATTAGGACCAAATAAATCTAAGTGTAGCATTTCAAGTGGTCTAGTGGTAGATATGAATTTATTTTTCTTAAAACTTGATTCAGTTTTCTTACCCATTTGACATGCATCACAAATTTTATCTTTCACAAAATTTGTTTTTGGCAAACCTTTAACAAAGTCCTTTTTCACAAGTTTTGACAAAAGATCCATACTAGCATGTCCTAAATGTTTATGCCACAGCCAACTAGCTTCGTTTATTGTAGAAAAATAGTAACTTGTTGAGAAGCTAAATTATCAAAACTAGTTGTATACACATTTTCATGACGTTCAGTAGTAAAAAGTACTTTGTTATCAGAATTACTCTCAACAATGCATTTATCATTTTCAAAAGATACTTTATACCCTTTATCACACAATTGGCTAATACTCAACAAATTATGTTTCAAACTATCAACCAGTAAATCATTATCAATAACTAGGGAAGGTTCCTTACCAACTTTACCTACACCGATGAGTCTGCCCTTTGCATTGTCCCCGAATGTCACATACCCTCTATCCTTGGGAGTGATGGATGCGAACTTGGCCTTGTTGCCGATCATATGCCATCAGAAACCACTATCCAAGTACCACTTATCCTTGGATGAAGACGATCTCAAATACACCTCATCATCATGTGCCATTAGGCACAAGTTGGCAATCTCATAGTTGCTGTAATCTGAATCTGAATCACTGCTACTTTGTCTATCCCACAAGGTACCTGCTTTCATGGCTTTCTTCTTTTTCCTAGACTCCTTTTTCAGCAATGGGCAATCAATTTTGATATGTCTGACTTTGTTGCAATTGTAGCACGTGGAAGCATTCAATTTTTCTTTTCTTTTACTAGGCTTTCCCTTCTCAGATACTGAATCTCTGAACACTCTATATGGCTTACTATTCTTTCTAAAGAACCTGCTGAACTTCCTAGCAAGCATAGCCATGTCATCTCCAGATTCAGGTTCACTGCACTCACTAGATGTATTAGTAGATGTTTTTAATGTAGTCACTTTTCTTATTCTATTGTGCTCATTTAGTCTCTCATTAATAGCTAACTCAAAGGTGATAAGTGAACTTACTAGTTCATCTAGTGACATAGCCTTAAGATCTCTACCCTCATATATGGTTGTAGCCTTTGCTTCCCAAGCAGGAGACAAACCCCTAAGGATTGTCCTAATCATTTCATATGTGGGATAGGTCTTACCTAATGCATGCAGTGAATTAATAATGTGTGTGAAGCGAGTGTGCATGCTCTGAATGGACTCACTAGTATTCATTTTAAATGCTTCATATTCGCTGGTCAACATGTCTATCCTACTATCCTTAACGTCTTTAGTACCCTCATAGGTGACCTCTAACTTATCCCAAATTTCCTTAGCAGAATAACATGTCATAACTCTATTAAATTCATTAACATCTAGTCCACAATAGAGATTATTCACTGCGGTAGCATTTAAACTAACAGCTTTTATATCCTTATCAGTATTTTCATTCTTCTCTCTTAGGGACTTTAGTTTTACCTTAAGTTTTCATGAGAACATAGTTTCCCTTAAAGACAACTCGCCACACCTTCTAGTCAATGTTCTGAAGTTAAATACGCATCCTTTGTTTCCAAAAGGTGTAATTGACACCACTAAAAATAAGAGGACGTATGGAAGAGGGGCCCTCAGGGAAAGGGGTTATAGTGTTGTGAGTCATCTAGATCTTTAGCAGAAAAACTGTTAAGTCTAAGCTACTACGCTTTGATACCAATTGTTAGCTTTACTATAATCCCAAGAGGGGGTGAATTGGTATTTTAAAATTTCTCCCCTAGGTCAGTTAACTAACAACAGTATTACACAACCCTAGGGTCATTCTAGTGCAGATATAAAATAAATCAATATATATATATATATATATATATATGCTGAAATTAAATTATACAAGTAAGCTAATTACGCATGCAAGGTAAAGCAGGTAAAGAGAGATAACACTGGATATGCAACGCCCCGATTTTCCATCCCATTTTTTTCCATTCAATAATAAATAAATCATTACGCATCGGCCACGTCAATAACTCTAATACCATTCCCATGACCTGACCCGCATTGGGTACCAGGTAAACAGACATTTTATTTATATTAACCTAACAGCGGAAGACATAATATACATACCATCTAGAATACAATACCTAGAGTATCAATATCCTTATATATATATAGAGATGTATATATATATATATATATATATATATATATATATATATATACATCTCTATCTCATACCCAAAAACAATACAACCATGGGGGAATCACACCTCACTAGTCCAAAAACTCGCCATATATATCAGGGTCTCAACTCATTACTATCACAGAGCTCTATCACTTGGTATGTCTCTGCTCCCTAAAAAGTTTAGATAATTTGGGTGAGACACATTTCAGTAAGACAAAATAAATTATTTATAGTGTGTGGCAATATGAGTTCAATTGAACACATTTTACTTTTCAAATCATCAATTCATCTAAGAAAATACTCTGATATATATATATATATATATATATATATATATATATATATATATGCTTATAATCATACAGATATAAAACACAAACTTTTATAAGCTTTAAAATCATTTCTCAAGTTCATTCATATACAATCCATATTTACTAGTGAAGTCTTTGAGGATAGGGGATATTTCACGCCCAAACATGCAGCTCCCCTCTACTTTGATATCTTTTCTAACCTTGCTTGATTAACTCGGGTTCGTCTACAATTGATACTCATCAGGGCACTTACCTTACTGAGTAAGCCCTCAGGCGAAGAGTTTTACTTCGCCTCAATTATTTATGTTATAAAACACACACTCTTTCATTTCTCATATTCATTTTACATTCTAACTCATTACATATCTATATATACATAAATCCACATTTATGTACTTTACATAATACAACAGATCACATAATTTCAATTCTTAACACATTCACGATTTCCATACTGAGCATACTCCCCTACGGCATCAGTAGGAACTTCACAACACAATTTCCATACTGAGCATACCTCCCCAATGGCATCAATAGGAACTTCTCACACACAATCTCCATACTGAGCATACTTCCCCAACAGCATTAGTAGGAACTTCACACACACAATTTCCATACTGAGCATACCTCCCCAACGACATCAGTAGGAAAGGAATACCACCTACCCACAATTATTATGCGGTATTGGCATTTCATCAATCACA
The DNA here is from genome assembly GCF_029873635.1 of Malania oleifera. Taxonomy (NCBI): domain Eukaryota; kingdom Viridiplantae; phylum Streptophyta; class Magnoliopsida; order Santalales; family Ximeniaceae; genus Malania; species Malania oleifera. The sequence continues at coordinate 14,256,077 of NC_080428.1, forward strand.
TTTTAATTATCCCATTGCAGCTTTTGCACTTTGCAATGTTCACATTTCTCAGAATTTACAATCAGTATTCTCAATTCAATCATCACATTTCAATTTCCATATTACAATATTCATGTTGCAATATTCTCATTTTCTCATTCTCAACTTAGCATTTATTTTTCGATATTCACATTTTAATATACTCATTTCCATATTCATATTTCAATGGTCATATTTCAATTCCGACATTTCAATATTTATATTGTAGAATTTTCGCATTGTAATTTCATATTCACCATTCAGTATTCCAATTTCAATGTTCTCATATCAATGCTCATTTCATTCACATACTAGCATATATCATAATTCACATGTTTCAATATTTCTCAAAATACCCATATGAGTAATTCACACATTCTCATTTTCATAGAAATCGTTTCTATACATATGTAAATACCACATTTCATCATTTTCCACTAACATATCAATAATTCTCATTTCATTATTTTTCTCAGAAATTACCCATCATTATATTTCACATTTTCAATATACGTCATATGCCACACAACTTTTGTCTAATACCCACAATATACTAATTTTTCGGGTAACTCATCATATTCCATTTTCACAAAATAATTCATTCAGAATTCTTCAAAAAAACTGCTATAATTTATTCTCCTTACCTAGTTTCCTGAACTATGTTTGCAAGAATCCCGAAATTATACCCACGGTGCTCACCCGAGTCCTGAATTCTAAAAACCCGACTTACTCAGTTCAACCTCAAAATGTCCAATATTTTAACATTTCCAAATCTACATTAATTAAATAACAATTGATTCATAAATAACCCCCTTATACTAATTTTGGGGCTATGCCTATGACAACCCCACGAGAAATTCGCTCCGCTAGACTTATAGAGAATTATCCCTAGATTCTCGTGGCGGTATTCGATCATCAATTCGACTTAATATTTAAGAAAAATTGAGGTAAGAGTGAGAATTTACCTTACCCAAGGAGATATGCTTACGTCACTCCTACGACAAATCCGTTCCAGTAGAAATGTCGATGGCGGAGAAAGGAGTCTGGCGGTATTTTCTAATTTTCGATCAAGCGAATATCAGTCGAGAAATTGAGGAGAGTGGGAAAGAGAATGAAGAGAGAGATAGACGACGCTAAAGGGGGGCGTCTCTACTTCTTCCTAAAATTGGAATTCAGGATGCTTCTGTGAAGCATCGTGATACTTACTTTCATATATATATATATATATATATATATATATATATATATATAATAACCTTTAACATACATAATAATATATTTTATTATATTAATATATTAATATATTATATTATATAATTTAATTAATAATAATTATTTAATTAATTATTTAATTTATTTATTTATTATTTTTTCTTATTTTTATTTTATTTTATTTTATTTTACATTCCTAAGCATATCATTTTCTAGGGCGTTACATTCTCCCTTATAAAAATTTCATCCTCAAAATTTACTGAATACAACCCCAAATAAAATTCATCGTTAACCTAACAAGTTTTGAGTTAATCTTTTAAGCAATTCTATTAAAACTGGTAACTAACATAAATCGATAGATTATACATCCTGTTCTAATACACGTTGCTTCAGTACCAACATACCACAACTTCAATTCCATCTCCAATCTACCAAAGATCTAAACCGACATAAACTTAGAAGAATCAATAGATAATCATCTTTTGATTATGACATGACCCAAAAATTTCGTATTAATTGTCCAAACCCCACATTTCCCGTTTAACACATAACGGATGCTCTCATAATGTTTGAAAAATTAACCACAAATATTGTTCATGCTCTTCTTGAGTCTTTAAATACTCCAGAAATCATCCATAAAAATTAAAATAAATTGATCCAAGTATGGTTGAATAACTTGATTCATTGTATCCATGAAAATGCAAGGTGCATAGGTAACCTCAATTGATAACACCAAAAGCTTATAACAATCTTACTGTGTACTCAATTCTGTCTTTGGGTTGTGTAATTCCCAAATCTTAATTAGTGGTAATCTTATTGCAAATCATTCTTCAAAATTTTTTGGATTTTACCAATTAATGAAATAATCCACCAACCCCTGGAAGTCGATGCCAATTCTTAATGTGACGTAATTCAACTTCCAATGATTAATGCATAACCTCAAGATCCCATTATATTTCTTAGTGAATAACACAAGTGCAATCTATAACAATATACTAGGTCGAACAAATTTCTTGTTGAGAAAATCTTCTAGTTGCACCCTAGTTGCCTTAGTTTAGTTAATGTCATTCCATATAAAGCAATTGACAGAGGCTCCCTTCCTAGCACCAAACCAATATTAAATTCAATTTCCTCTTGGAGATAGCCCCGATCAATCATCCGAGAAAAATATCTAGGAATTCATCACCTAAGGGTAAAGAAGATTTGAATTCAGTGGATTGTATATTTCTTTCATTGTTGTTACTACCCCAAACATGCGCCTAAATTTTGTCCTTTCACAAGCACTCAAGATGTCAAATATGAGAGCTTGTTAGTTAGAAAAAAAACCCTCACTCCATTTGGATTTCTGAATACTATTTTCTTTTAAAAACAAACAACTAGATATATGATCAATAGATAACTACTAATGGTTAGCCTCAGCTTTAAACAGAGAACTTGCAATAATGACTCATACTCATCAAGGACCATACATGCTGGCACATCTCAGACCAGGATGTGTAATCATTTGCCCGTCAGATCAATAGTATAAAAAGGCACTTCAAAACTCTTTCCATAACTTTATAATTTCTTTGAGTAAAAATTATATGAATTCCCAAACATTCCCTGGAATTCTAATCACCCAATTTCTTTTCAATGCCAAACTAATGCACAAGCTTACACTTTTAAATTAAGGTAAGGTATCATTTTCCTGCCAAATCAGTTCCTAGATTTTTCTTGCTTCCAATAGTTTGAAGACTCCACTTCTAGCCTTTGTTGGCAAACGTTGAATATCAAAATATATAGTCAGAAAATATCCTCAATGAAAAACAAGGCTTGCAATTATGGCAAGTCTAAGTCCTAGTATACTGACTTCAAGCCAATCATGATCTTGTTCCAGTGACTGGTCAAATATGCAATAAACACATGTCTTGGTTTTTTGATATAAAATACAATACAAATGAAGTTGTTTAGTCAGCCATAATCAGTGACTGGACATTGTCTGTTAGCATAAATCTTGTGTGAAATGGACCAGAAAGGAAATGGTGACATTTATTTGTACTAGAGAGTTACTAATGGTAGAAGAATTAGATTCTAAAGATAGCTTCAAAAGCCACAGTCAACTGTAGATAACCACAAAAGATTTCACATTAGGCTGTATACAAATCAAATCCCAACTGAGCCAATGCCTAAGCAGTTAAATTGGTATTTAATTACCAAGTAGGATTTGTATAGGATAAAGCAAAAAGATAAAGCTCCGGGTCCTAGCATGTATGGTTTTCCTTCTAGATAGCAGATTGCTAAAGGTCCGAGTATCATTATGATTTTCCTTCTAAGTTGCTAAAGATGATTCTGTTAGGTGTTATTTGATTCGCAGAATCCTTCAGAAGACTTGGCAATATGATGCCCATGACATCTTGTTCCCATGTTTGTTTCCAGATTATGGTGATAACATCACTTCTCAAGAAATAAAAATTTTCCATAAAATCTAGGAGTCCAATTGTTGCCCACTTAGTATCTTACATTTTTATGGGCTTCTTAATTTTAGGATTAAACTGTCCCCTGTAGCTGGTCAAACAAATTATCGATACGGGGAAGTGGGTACTTATTCTTAGTAGTTACTTTATTAAATTCTCTATATTCAATGCATATTCTCATCAACCCATCTTCCTTTTCACGAAAAGAACTAGCGCTCCTCAAGGTGACATGCTAATTCTGATGAATCCCTTGTTCAATAATTTTTGCATCTACTCTTCCAACTCCCTCAACTCTGTTGGGTCATTCCATACGAAGCCCTAGAGACTGGTGTCGTCCCTAGAAATAGATCAATATCAAATTTAACTTCATGGTCAAGAGATAACCACCTAACTAAGTCCTCCAAAAAATACATCAGGGAAATCCCTCATTATTAGGATATTCCCGAGCTTTACTTCTCCTCTGGTGCCTCTTTCTTACAAGTTAGGTATCCCTGACAACTCTCCAGGCATAGTCTTTTTGCAAGTCTAGCCAATAGTATTTGTCGCGAGGTGCGCACACATAACCCAATATATCTGTATTTCTACTCCTCGGGTAGTTTAAACTCTACTTCCTTCTTATAACAGTCAATACTGGCATAACTAGAAGCTGGCCAATCCATCCTTAGAATTACCTCAAATCCATACATGTTAGACATCATCAAAATGGCGGGTAGTGTTCTTCCCTAAACATCCATTGGATAATCACTAAGTACTTTCTACATATCACTATAGTTCCCATTGATGCAACCATAAATAAACAACATTATTTAATTAAGTTATTATCTCACGTATTTGAATATACTTCACAAATATGAATGAAGGAGTTGTTCCAGAATTAAACAAGACTATTGCTTACTTCAAAAAAATATAAAATGTTACCTATCTCCAACATTCCCTGTCTCTCCCTAGGTACGGGAATAAACACATACCTGTTGGTATTCCTCTATTGGTTGCCTTGGGGTATATGATTATTTCCTCAGTATTGATTTAGTGGGGGTGCATTGCTCGACAGCCTCCAACATTCTAGTGTGAAGTGGCCAAATTTACCTCACCTATAACAAGTCTTCGTTCCTCTTCGACATTCTCCCCCATGCCTCTTGTTACATGAAAGAAAAATAGAGAACGATAGGTTACCCCGAAATGTCCAATTTTCCATCTCCTGAACCTGAACCCTACTGTTACCATGCCTCCTCCAAGGTCCCGGGGCTAGACCCTACCTCAAAATCTAGAGATGCTGGCCTCTTCCTTTGACTCTGTGCTGCAGCGCCCCTCTGTAGGCTACTCTCAATCATTGTAGCTCTATCAACTATTTCTAAAAAATTTTGGGCCTGGAACCCTACGACCTGCTCATATAATCCCTGACTCAGTCCCTCCTCAAACTTCCTCTCCTTCTTTACCTCATCCGGCACTAAATATGGGGCAAATCAGGATAGCTCAACAAATCTAGTTGCATATTGATGCGCCGTCATCTGCCCCTGTGCCAAATGCAGAAACTCCGCTACCTTCGCACTTCTGATAGTAGCAGGGAAGTACCGCTCGAAAAATAACTCCCTGAAGCGGCTCTAGGTCACCACTACCAAGTCAGGTCTTTGCTCCTCTAACAGTCTCGCTGATCTCCACCAGCGTTTTGCTTCCCCAGTCAACTTGAATGTTGCAAATAGCACTTTCTGTTCATCAGCGGAAGGAAGAACTGCCAACATATCTTCTATATCCAGGATCCAATTTTCACCCACGAGTGGATCAGCCCCTCTATAGAATGACGGGGGTCGTATGCGTGTGAACTGCTCAATCGTGCAGCTCCGCTCCCCCGAACTCCTAGCCATCTCAACCATCACTTGCTGGGTGACGCTACATAGTACTGCATCAAGATCTCCGCCCCCCATACTGGAAAGCCCTGTCCCATCACCTCCAGCATTCACACTGCTACTTCCAGGCTTCATCCTGAAAATAATACGAGATAGTCTTAAGACTCTATTATCATAACACCATCAATACATCCAACAACAGAATTCATAAAATACCCTTCTATAATCATTCATCTTATCACCCTTAATCCAAATTTAAGATTTAGTCCTACCACTCTGAAACAAGAACCAACGATTGTATTCATGGTTTTCTTGAAATCGTCACCCCAGGAAAATCCCAGAAAATATCACGGAACTCCTGCCTCCAGGTCGCAAGATAGAACCCTAAATTTCAATCTTATCCTCCAAAAATATCTTACTCATATCTTAATCTACCCATTGTCGACACCCCAATTTTAACTAAGCCATTTTCGAGAAGACCCGGTGTGATAAAATTTGGCTTCTTATCCCAAAAATTGGAGGACCCTTTTTGAAAAGTCTGATCTTCTAAATTGAGTCCCAGTATTTTAAATTGACTCCCGATGTTTTTAACCGAGTCATGTTATTTTTATTTGAGTCCTAGTACTTTTAATTGAGTCTCAGTGTCTTTTATCGAGTCCGAATATTTTTAATTGAGTCCCGATATTTTTTACCGAGTCTCAGTATTTTTACCGATTACCGTTTTGTCTTTCATGAGTCTCAGGGTTACAGTTGGGTCCCTGCATGTTTACCGAGTCCCATTTTACCTTCCATGAGTCTCCGTATTTTTAATTGAGTCCTGATGTTCTTAGTTGAGTCCCAATGTTTTAAATCAAGTCCTGATATTTTTTATTGAGCCCCGGTGAATTTTAATTGAATCCCCAACATTTTTTTGAAAAATACAAAAAAATTTGAGTCTCGTATTTTTAGAGTAGTCAAGTTCAGGTCCTTCCAATTTTTAGGAATCAAGTGTTATTAAATTGATTTTCTCATTTTTGGAAAATAAATTGACCAACAAAAGATAAATATATAAGAAATTTAAAAATAAAAAAGGGAAAAATCTTGTGTGAGTAATGAATGTTAGGAGATTTCCTTTCCTTCCAAATATTCGCCAACGGAATTGCCATGATAAGAAGAGAACAAATTTTAGGGGGGAATCATTCTTCTATAACAAACTTTGGGCGCCAAACGGATTGCTGGAAAAGTCTCGTTGCATGCCTACAAAGAGGCTGAATACACGTAGCAGAGGGACGGGGCAGCAGAAGGGAGCCATCTAATTTTTCAATGTTCATCTCCACTATTCGTCACCCCCTTCTCTCCACGGTCTCTCTCGCTCGTCACCCTTGCAATCCAGCTTCCCCCGTTCTTCCATCCTCAGATCCTCTCATCTCTCCCCTCTTTCCCATTCTCTCTGCTACTCTCTCCACAAAATCCGACCACCTTGCTATAGATCCACCTCATCGTCACCACCTTCCGTAAGCCATAACCTCCATAATCAATGGGCATCCTACCACCTCCACCATCCTCACGGAGAACACAGAGCATCCAGCCACCCTCATGGCCTCTCACCACACCGACTCAGATTTCCACTCTGGGCATCCCTCCACCTCGTCCATAGATCGCCATCGCAACCCTCACTAACCTCCCTGCTCCCGATGGTGTGAAGACCGCACACGGTGAATGGCGGTTGAAACTCTCGAACTTCCTAGCTCACTCCCAGGCTCTCTCCCAGACTCACAGACTCTCCCTGTGACATCTCAAGCCTCGTTGGAGCATTAGTGTACTCGCTGCCATCATCACAGCCATAGCGGACTCAAAGTAACACCGAGTTTCAGGTACTCCGTCTCCACTCCCGCGAGCTCTCTCTCTCTCTCTCTCTCTCGCTCCGGCTCTCTCTCTCTCTCTCTCTCTCTCGCTCCGGCTCTCTCTCTCTCTCTCTCTCTCTCTCATGGTTTCCACAGATCGATCATAGTGAATTTCTTAGCTCAATTTCAGGCCATCAAGAACTCCTTTGATCACCTCATTATAGCAGTCGAAGATGTGAGTGTTTTATGGCCTGTTGTCAAGAATGGATTTGAAGAGAGATTGTCATTCAAGAGAGCTCGTTTAAATAACAAGACCCGGAATCTCGTTTTTGTGGAGAGCTTGCCAGTTGAATTCATTTTAACAACAGATGATAGACTTCGCAGCCGTTTTCCCCAGGAGCAAGCATTTTTTGGTTTGAAGAACCATATGCAACTGTGGTTCTCGTTACTTGTGAGGATCTCAATGTGTTTTTTAAAACCATTCTTAAACTAGTCATCGGCCTTTCTCTCTCTCTCCTCTCTCGGCATCATCCCTGTCAACGTCTTCACTCACCCACGGTCACACGAGCCCCAGGAACGCACTCACTTTCCCTACACCACCCCATGGTTTTCACGCACTCTCACCCACAGGCCGCAACCCTCACGCATAGCACCTTCTCGGCAGCCATCACATCAGGGCCTAGCTCCTTCCCCGACTAACCTCACCATGTTGCACACACTATCGTGCGTCGCCTACAGCTTCGTCTCCATCTACCAGTTCGAGATCACTCCCTGTCAGCCCTTTGCCAGTTCCTCAAGATCCTCACTCCCATCGCCGTCTTCTGCTTCTCTGTCGTCTGCAGCAACACCTCCCTCTGCTACCTCCTTGTCTCCTTCGCTCAACAGCCAGGACACCTACCTGCACACTAACACACTCTCACACACACAGTTTTATGCACGTAAACACACACATACACAGTGAACTCTCATGCAGCACACTCGTTCTCATGGCCACAACACACACCTCACAGCCATACTATTCCTCACGGCCATAGTACCCACCTCACGGCCACACTATTCTCATGTACACACACAATAGTGTCCCAACACAGCAGCTTCACCCTGACACACACATTTACACACATATCTACACACACACATTTACACACACTAAAACACACATTAAAGCACGCACACTAACACACACAAAAAACTCACACTAACACACACTGTTACACGCACTAAAACATACACTGATACACGCAGTAATTTGCACCCATTCACACACACTGATACACGCACTAATTTACAGTCACTTTCACACCCTTCACTCACAATTTACACACATTGTTACACACACTAAACCACACCCTTCACTCACAATTTACACTCATGACCACCAGCGCCCCAATACGTATACTCACACATTGACACACCCATTAACTCACACACCCATGCACACACGTTACCACCCACTTTTACACACCTTTTTACTTTTTTCACACAATATTATACGCCTTTTTCCTTCCCTAAATAGCCCCTCAGTTTCCTAGTTCCGTGCATGGTTGACAGTTTGATCTACTATGTGATTTCACAATTGAAAATGAGGGATCCCTATTCTGCACTGGGTTTGCATTGTCATATCTCTTTTTACATAATTCATTGCGATGATCACATCTTTTAATCACGTCAGGCTTGGTGGTCAGGTGTTTATATATATATATATACACGCACATAGATATGTATGGCTGCAGGGACGCATGGCCTCATCCGAAAGGTCGCATGTGTTGCTTTGTTGGTCTCGACCAAGATCTTAAACTGATTTTTCCTCGGAATCAGTCCACATTTGACCGATTCATCTTTCCTCAAACCGGTTCGCATTGGTTTTCTTCACTTCACTTGTTTATTACTCTAATAATTCCTAAATTCACCAAAATCCACAAAAATCGTAAAGTGTCAGAAAAATAAAAAAAATAGAAAATACCAAAAATATTTTCAAACTTTGACCTCCATGGTTTTTGTCTTAATTTTATTTGCGTTATTTTAAAGTTTGGAAAAAATATTGAAAAATCACAAAAATCACAAAAAATGTTTTCACACTTAGAAAAATCACAAAAAATACTTTTTAGGCCTAGCAAATCATTTTCATCCCAAACAAATTTTGAAAACCTCCCAAAATATTATTTTTCCTACTTAGAAAAATCCTATGAGATTTCAAAATCCGAGAGTATTTTGTACCTTATTTTCTTGATTTTCCCATCCCGATGATATCAACCAAGGGCATGGACTCTTCAAAGTATTGGATTGCTCCGATTATGAGGGAATACCTATATAATATATGTTTTGTGCATTTGTGGAAGGGATTAATTTTGAAAGGCTTATTAAATTTACTTTGGGATCATTTTTTATTAATCTGGTATCGTTCATAAGAACGGGCGTGTAGAGGGTGCTAATACCTTCCTCTCATGTAATCGTACTCTCGAACCTAACTCTGGTAACGCAGACCGATTCTACCCCTAATAGGGTAGCAATCAAGTATTCTAACTGCACTCCAAAATGTTAGTGGCAACTCCACCACACATTGTTTTTCCACGAAAATCACATTTTCAAAATTCACATCCATTTTTCCCAATTCGCAGCCGCACCCATTGCCAAAGTGATCTCTAGCGGGTCCGGGATGTCATGACAGCTTAGCGACTCTACTAAGGACATTTGAGCGTCGAGCCAGTAATTAGTTGAAAATTATGTGATTATTTGGCTCCACTTGTTGTTTGAATAACCATGCATACTTGGTTTCCTTTGCTAGCATGTTGTTAATTGTAAATACTTGATTTCCATAATTGTTTGAATAAGCATGTTGAATTGTGAATTTCTGTTTCCATATTTTAGAATAAGCATGTTGAATTGTGAATATCTATTTCCATATTTTGGAGTAAGCATGTTGAACTGTAAATATTGGCTTTCATACTTTTGAATAAGCATGTGAATATCTATGTGAATATTTGTTTCCATGGATTGTCTGAATAAGCATGTGTTTAATTGTGAATAAATGCGGGGATAGTGGGATTAGGCTAAGCTTGTAAATTCACACACTTTCACCAGCCTTCTACTCGGGGTTCATCCTTTGGGAATAGAAAGGAGCACAGTACCGTTAGCCCTCATGGGACATGATCCTTGGGGGCGGGCAAACCACTCCACTCAGTGCGAACTTTTTCTGGACCTCTATGAGGGAGGATAGAGTTTCAATCTGGGAACCTTTTATTGGTAGGGATTAAAGCTTAACCACACATGATTGTCTGTAATCCCTTACCTAGGGTAGAGCCTCAGAGAACCACATGTATATCCAGACTTACCCTAGGGTTGGGACAAGAGCCATATCCTTCTCCACATGTTGTAATCCATGTCTTTTGTACATATGTTTGGAAAATGCTTTGTGTTGTGTACATCCTACATCCATGTTAGGCATCCATATCACTTAGCCAATATTTCAGAAAAAAAACCCAATTCATTTATGATGAAGTCAAAATTTATTTCCCAAAGTACCCTGCCAGGGGGAAAACAGACTATTCCCGAGATCATTAATGAAAGAGATTTTTCTCGAAACTTTGGCCAAATGATTATTTAGGTTGCATTGCTTGCATCCATGCATAAGATTTCATCTCCAATAGGCCAGTAATCACATTCCGATTTCCTGTAAAATCAGGCCGAACCAAAGTAAAATCTAGAATTTCAACATTAAGACCACCTCTACCCACCCTTACACTACCAGAAGAAAGGCAAAAGTTATGACCGAATAGTTGGAAAGTCATGTAAGGGCTCTCGAACAAAGTCAGGAGGATATTTGTTGAGATGTTCAGGAGATTAAGAATCATATAGATAAGTTAATGGAGATTGTTGCCTCTTTAAGCAAAACTGTGCAGTCTCCGAAATCAGCTACTAGTGAACATTCATCATCACAACTGGTAGAATCATTGGTCAGCTTGGGCGTTAGCTTGCACACATATGTCCTAGCAACCAAGGACCCGGTTTCCTAGCCAAAGAGAGATGTCCATGTGCTGCCAGTCATTAATGTTGATACCACAGAGAAAAAAGTAGTCATAGAAGCAAGCAAAGGACAAGCTCCCATCTTAGGAATAAGTCATGAAAGGGGAATTGAGAAAAAGCAATTGCTAGCTTTGGAGGGAGCAAGTTTTTATGATTCTTTAGCCGCTGGTAGCCCTAGTTTGATGTCGAACTCTGTTCTCCCCTTGAAGATCAACATCCCAGACATTGAGAAGTTTAGTGGGTTCGAATGCCCTTTAGCTCACCTAGGGATGTATTTCCAGAAAATGGCGGCGCATGCTGACAATGATGATTTTCTCGCCTATTGCTTCCAAAATAGTTTGACCGGAAAGGCATTAGCATGGTGTAGCCGAGTAAAAGTTCACACCTAGAAGAATTTGACTCCTGCTTTTATTGCTTAATACAGTCATGATGCAACTTTAACTGCAAAGAGCATGGAGGAGAGAACGAGCGAGTACTCTCATCAAGGGAAAAACATGGTAGCACAAGGTCATCCTTTGATTAAAAACAGAAAAGTAGTTTATCCATGTGACAACCCTCTCGAAAATCCAAATGTTGACCATCTTCCTAGAAGCACCCCCTAGAATGGTCCCGATGGGGTAATCCCCGAAAAGCAAATTGAAGGGGAAATCAGTATTGGAAAAGCAAAGAAAGACGAAGAATCCTAGAGGATCCATGGGAATTTCAATCAGAAGAACCAATGTCCGAGAGGCTGAAACCAGGGGCCTAAAGGAAATTTTGTACTTAAACCCACAGTGACTCGGGCAACACAGGCAGGCGCAAGGCCCCAGTATATGGTTCCCGGGCCCACGCCAGCTTGTCAAGACATACCAACCCATCCAAATCTATAGGTGCATGCGGGGAACATCCCAAGAAACTTCCGAAGGGTGGATCCAATCCCTATAGCCTATGCCCAGTTGTTTCCTTAGTTATTGGAAAGAGGAATGATATCTGCTATTCCCGCGATTCCTATCATTGACCCTCCCTTGCAATGTTATGATCCAGAGATCTGTTGTGAGTACCACGCTAATTCTCCCGGTCACACCATTGATCGATGTTGGGCCTTCAAGTAAAAAGTTCAATCACTAAGGGATGCAGGATGGATAGTGTTTGAAGGCAAGCAGCCAGGAATCTGGGGTGGTCCCCTCCCTAATCATAAAGAAAGAAGTGGTTAGCATGTTGTGAGAAGACCAAGGAACTAGGGTTAGGTAGAGTAGTGCATCAGATGTAGCCTGAATGAACCATCTTACCTTTTTGCCTCCAGAATAGAAATACAAATTGGCAAAATTTTGACTATCTCGTCCACTTCATATGATGCTTTTGTCTTCTTTATTTCCATTTTCATTTTCTCTTTGTAATCCTGTGACCTTTCCATCACAGAGGATTTCGTTCCTATCAGTGAAATGAAGTTATGCATTTTTGTATATCATTTGCATCATGGGTTCAATTGCAAAATTTGTTCACTCATGTTTCATGTGAGGATAGGAAAAATAACCATACCAGTATTCATGACCCACAAATAGATGTTAGTTATGAAAATTCAAGCTAAGAGGCGGAAGTAAAGGAAGATGAAACAATTTTCCTTACCATATAAATCCTAATGTTATGAAGAAGTATTTTGAAAATCTCAAAGGAATTCAACAAAATACCCGTGCTATTCCATGAATCTCAAGTCGGTCTGCTAATCGTGTTTCGATCAAATGATAGATGGCCATCTTTGGCAGATCAGTCCTCCTAAAATGAACTCAAATGTGGCTTTACCATTTGCTAACCCGTTTGAGCTTGAATGTAAGCCATTTTCTTCAAAATTCATTTTCCAAAAATTAAACTAGGTTCGGGATTTCAAGAGTCTGACAAATCATATGAGACAACAATTGATAACACAAAGTGATGGCAAGCCATTTTTTAGCTACCAAGAAAAGAAAAGTTGAGAAGAGAAAAACCCCTTGCAAGCCCTCTTGAGCCTAAAAGAATTCAATTCTTGATTAACCCGTCAAATGCTCACACCCCACACTGGGGCAGTTTTAAAAAAAATATATTAGTCCCTATTGAGCTTCCAATGAACATGATGCTCAAAAATCCTTAATAAAAGGGAAATCAAAAAAGAAGAAAATGTAGAAAAAGAAGAAAAAGAAAGGGAATGAAAAGGGACATGCTTAAGATGTGATCTGCGACCAAGGATTACTTTTTTAAAAAAAATTCAGCAAAGTTTGAACTGTATTGTACCCTTTCCTTCTCTAACCAATACCCTAAGCCTACATTACGGTCCAAATGAAAGTCCTGACTAGATTGGCAAACATTGTTGTCTCAAATGAATTGTTAGACTCAATGTTGAGTCTGAACTACGTAATGATCTGATCCTGGAAAGGTACATAGGCAGCTTGTTCAAGTGACAAGTTCAGTCAATACCTTACAGAAACCCCAAACTGGGGCAAGCGTTATCAGGGTATGGGATTTTTTAGTCCTGGTTTCCCCTTTCTTTTGAAGACCTGTATCCCTAAGCCTACGTTTCGTCCTGAGTCTTAAGGACCATTCTGAGATCAAAACATGGGTCCGACTTTGCTAAACTAGGGGCCACAGTTAAACAAGAGGTTCCCAGTGGTTTCACGGCAGAACAAGATAGAAGAAAAGAATAGTCCCTTGATAAAACTAGGGCAGACGATGAAAGAAGAAAATCAGCTATTCAGTTTGAAAAGTTAGCACCATCATCATATGGCTCTCGAATACCAATATGAAGTTTTTCCATTGAAATAGCATGTGAACACAGTAAAATATCTATTTTGCGCATATGGATTTTTGATTTAGAAAATTGATATCCTAAATGCATGATCATTCATCATTCATTCATTCAAAAAAAAAAACAAAAAGACAAAAAAGAGAAAGACAAAAAAGAGAAAAAAAAAATCCTTTTTCCATTCTTCAAAAGCTCCAAAAGATGGACGAATAGTCAAAAGAGCTTAATCACCGACACATTTTCCAAAAGAGGATCCTTATGAAAAGTGGGTAAAATGGTCATGAATAGTTACAGATGCACTTAAATGAGTCAAACTCTGTGTTGAGTTCCCGTGAAGCCAATTCAGGTGCCTTCATGTCAGAGCCAAATTTGAAGCCAGGATCAGTGAAAAACGATGGTAACTAGGGCAGATTTTTGGTTGAGTTTTGTTTGAACTAATTCCAATGCCTTCATATCAAAACGCACGATGAAAACATAACCAAGATCAGTGGTCGAGGACCGAAACTAGGGCAGTTTTTGAGTTCCATTGGAGAAAATTCAAGAGCTTTCATGACAAAATAATAGAAGTAAAAAACAAGGCCACAACCAGTGAACAGATGAATGAAATAGGGGTAGTTCTCATGTTAAAAGCACGCCCAAGATCAGAGATTGGGTTTTCAGTTACAAGCACATTGGAAGAAGGAAAGTTCATGCGTCAGCATGCATTCCATGCATTACATAAGAAATAAAATACAAAGGGCATCTCATGCAACGTGCATACATCTTTGCATTCACACATCATTAGGCACACGTACACATAATAACATATCACTGCATTTTGGCATCTCAAGTAGCAAAATGCATATATATAGCAATAGAGCATCATTCATTCATACTTGTCTTGTTGAATAAACTTCTGAACATCCTTACTGCATCCTTGACTAAGCAAATCTTGAAACTAGGGCAGTTGACCCCAGACACAAAATGACATCCTTTGGAAACTAGGGCAGTTGACCCTAAGCACAGATTGGCACACTTTGAAACTAGGGCACCTAACCCCTGGAGTAGAATGACATCCTTTGGAAACAGGAGCAGTTGACCCCAGGCATAGATTGGCAAATTTTGAAACTAGGGCAGCTGACCCCATGCACAGATTGACATACTTTGAAATTGTGGCAGTTGACCCTAGGAGCCAATTGAGGCATTGGTTGTTGAGTCTCAAAACGGGTAATCTAAAGAAAGCCAAAGAACTTTGGGATTTTGTTCCCAATTGATAATCCTCAGTGGAGTAACTCTGAGCTCTGCACCTGAGGACATTTTCCACAAGAATCTCGGTATCTTGCACCCGATTGATCACCCTTAGTAGGGTAACCATTTCCAAAACACAAGATCTCGAGACCTCGCACTTGATTGATCACCCCCAGTGGACAAACTCTTTCAGGACCAAGAATCCCACACTTGAATGCCTATCTTCCAAAAAGATCTCAGGATCCTCCACCCGATTGATCATCCTCAGCGAAGCAAATTTTCAGGACTTGGAATCCTGCACATAAGCTTATTCTCCAAAGAGTCTTGGGATCTTGCACCCGATTGATCATCCCTAGTGGAGCAATTTTCAAGTATTAGAACCTTGCATATGAGCTTATTCTCCAAAGAGTCTTGGGATCTTGCACTCGATTGATCATCCTCAGCGGAACAATTCTTTAGGACTTAGAACCCTACACTTGAGGACGTTTCCCAAAAGACCTCGGGATTTCGTACCCAATTGATCATCCTTGTACAGAGTAACTGTTCCCCTGTTCCAAATTAAGTCGTCTACCTTGAAATTTGGGCATCGGCCCTCACATCCAAAAATTGTGTTATTCATGACGAAACCGAGGCATGTATCACCTCCAAGCCTACTTGCCTATCTTATTTATTTGAGTAGTCTTATCCAAATAGTTTTGATTGTCTTATTCATCCTATTGACTCATCGCGGTCTCACCTTATTAAACCATCGTAATCCCACACTAATTGACCCTTCAAGGTCTCATTCTTATTGACCCATCGCAGTCCCACCTTATTGACCCTTCGCGGTCCCACTTTTATTGACCCTTCACGGTCCCATTCTTATTGACCCATCACAGTCTCACTCTTATTAACCCTTTACGGTCCCACTCTTATTAACCCTTCGCGGTCCCACTTTTACTGACCCATCACGGTCCCACTCTTATTGACCCTTTGTGGTCCTATTCTTATTGACCCATCATAGTCCCACTCTTATTGACCCTTCACGGTCTCACCTTATTGACCCTTTGTGGTCCCACTCTTATTAACCCTTCACGTTGTGCTCTTATTGACCCACCGCGGTCCCACCTTATTGACCCTTCATGGTCTGCGCTTATTGACCCATCGCAGTCCCACCATATTGACCCATCACGGTCCCATCTTATTAACCCTTCGCGATCACACTCTTATTGACCCTTCACGGTCCCACCCTATTGACCCTTCGCG
The DNA here is from genome assembly GCF_029873635.1 of Malania oleifera. Taxonomy (NCBI): domain Eukaryota; kingdom Viridiplantae; phylum Streptophyta; class Magnoliopsida; order Santalales; family Ximeniaceae; genus Malania; species Malania oleifera. The sequence goes on from NC_080428.1 coordinate 14,272,674, forward strand.
GTCCCATCTTATTGACCCTTCGTGATCCCACTCTTATTGACCCATCATGGTCCCACCTTATTGACCCTTCGCGGTCCACTCTTATTAACCCATCGCGGTCCCACCTTATTGACCCTTCACCGTCCACTCTTATTAACCCATCGTGGTCCCACCTTATTGACCCATTACGGTCCCATCTTATTAACCTTTCACAATCCCACTCTTATTGACCCATCACGATCCCCCTTTATTAACCTTTCGCGGTCCTGCTCTTATTAACCCATCGCGGTCTCACCTTATTAACCTTTCGTGGTCCCACTCTTATTGACCATTCGCGGTCCCACCTTATTGACCATTCGCGGTCTCATTCTTATTGACCCTTCACGATCTTGCTCTTATTGACACTTCGCAGTCCCATTCTTCTTGACCCATCGCGGTCCCACTCTTGTTGACCCATCGCGATCCCACCTTATTGACCCTTTGTGATTTTGTACTACCCATTACCATTAACTCTCGTTAACTTCTAACAAAAAAAATTGCTAACTGCAAACTTTCTAGAGAGCCGTGCGACACTTCCATTTCCCTGTCCTTGATAGGCAAGCATTTTTTATCGACCCAAAGGCACTGAATGGTTGTGCAGCCTAGTTAAAATAGTTGTCTTTTATCTTTGCAAGCATGTTGCTACAAATAACGTAGGAGAGTTCCTATTGTTACATTGGAACAACAAAACCTACAAAGAGGGGCAGCTGTTGACACCCCAATTAACCTAGTGTGATAAAAGTTGACTTCTTATCCCGAAAATTGGAGGACCCTTTTCTAAAAGCCCGATCTTCTAAATTGAGTCCCAATATTTTAAATTGAGTCTCGATATTTTTAACTGAGTCCCGATATTATTATTTGAGTCCTAGTATTTTAAATTGAGTCCCGGTGTCTTTTATTGAGTCCCGATATTTTAAATTGAGTCTTGGAATTTTTTACGGAGTCCTAGTATTTGTACCGATTCCCATTGTGTCTTCCATGAGTCTCGGGGTTTTAGTTGGGTCTCGGCATGTTTATCGAGTCCTGTTTTGTCTTCCATGAGTCTCGGTGTTTCATATTGAGTCCCGGAATTAAGTCCTGATGTTCTTAGTTGAGTCCTAGTGTTTTAAATCGAATCCTGATACTTTTCATTGAGCCCCGGTGAATTTTAATTGTGTCCCCAACATTTTTTTCAAAAAAGAAAAAAATTTGAGTCCCGTATTTTTAGAGTAGTCAAGTTCAGGTCCTTCCAATTTTCAGGAATCAAATGTTATTAAATTGATTTTCTCATTTTTGGAAAATAAATTGGCCAACAAAAGATAAATATATAAGAAATTTAAAAATAAAAAAGGGAAAAACCTTGTGCGAGCAATGAATGTTGTTAAGAGATTTCCTTTCCTTCCAAATATTCGCCAACGGAATTTCCATGATAAGAAGAGAACAAATTTCAAGGGGGGAATCATTCTTTTGTAACAAACTTTGGGCGCCAAATGGATTGCTGGAAAAGTCTTGTTGCACGCCTACAAAAAGGCTATTCACAAGCAGCAGAGGGAGGGGGCGGTAGAAGGGAGCCATCTGATTTTTCACTATTCATCTCCACTATTCGTCACCCCCCCCCCCCTTCTCTCCACGGTCTCTCTCGCTCATCACCCTTGCAACCAAGCTTCCCCCATTCTTCCATCCTTAGATCCTTTCATCTATACCCTCTCTCCCATTCTCTCTGCTACTCTCTCCATAAAATCCAACCACCTTGCTATAGATCCAACTCATCGTCACCACCTTCATTAAGCCATCACCTCCATCATCATCGGGTATCCTACCACTTCCACCATCCTCACGGTGACCATAGAGCATCCAGCCACCCTCACAACCTCTCCCCACACCTACTCAGATTTCCATTCTGGGCATCCCTCCACCCCATCCACAGATCACCATCGCAACCCTCACTAATCTCCCTACTCCCAATGGTGTGAAGACTGCACGTGGTGAATGGCGGTTGAAACTCTCGAACTTCCCAGCTCACTCCCTGACTCTCTCCCAGACTCATAGACTCTCCTTGTGACATCTCAAGCCTCGTTGGAGCATTAGTGGACTCGCTGCCATCACTAGAGTCGTAGCAGACTCAAAGCAACACCGAGTTTCAGGTACTCAATCTCCACTCATGCGAGGTCTCTCTCTCTCGCTCCTCTCTCTCTCTCTCCTCTCTCTCTCTCTCTCTCTCTCTCTCTCTCTCTCTCTTTCTCTCTCTCACTCTCTTTTTCTCTCATGGTTTCTACAGATCGATCATAGCGAATTTCTTAGCTCAATTTCTGGTCATCAAGAACTCTTATGATCACCTCATTATAGTAGTCGAAGATGTGAGTGTTTTATAGCTTGTTGTTTAGAATGGATTTGAAGAGAGACTGTCATTTAAGAGAGCTTGTTTGAATAACAAGACTCAAAATCTCCTTTTTGTGGAAATCTTGCCAACTGAATTCATTTTAGCAACAGATGCTATACTTCGCAACCGTTTTCCCTAGGAGTAATCATTTTTTGGTTTCAAGAACCATATGCAATTGTGGTTCTTGTTACTTGTGAGGATCTCAATGATTTTTTAAAACCATTCTTAAACCATTCATCAGCCTCTCTCTCTCTCTCTCTCTCCTCTCTCGGCATCATCCCTGCCGACGTCTTCACTTACCCACAATCACACTAGCCCTGGGACCGCACTCACTCTCCTTGGCTCACAAGCACAAGGATTACACTAAGCCTCACTTCATAGGTGGAGTGGCACCGAAATACAACCAGGTCAAATTAACACACTGCTGACCTCAACCTTTTACAACCAATCCTTCCGGGCTGGATCAACGCCCCCTTAGGCCACGATTGGAATACAACCAATTTTCAATATAAGATGTGTACAAATTATTTTCTTCTCAATCAAGCATATTTGTACCAGTATCAATCAATGCACACCAATAATGTAAGAACAATAAGCTCAACGTTATATTTGTGCAATCAACACTCAAAGTTATGACTATATCCAATCAAGCACAAGAGTGTATCAGCAAGTTAATCTTTGAAACTATGTATAGATGTAAATCTCAATCCCAGTTTAGGGTTTCAAAGATTTCTACCAAGAGTATTCTAAATATCTCTAAAAAATATCTTTCTCTATATTCAAGCACAAGAGATATTTGAAAAATGAGCTTGTGAAAAGATTTTTTCACACTAAAAAATACAAGCTCAATGAGTCTAGCAATGAAGATGCAAAGACTCACTAGCTACAAGATTTTTCCCACACACAGATTTGTTAAATAAAATCATGGAAAAAATCTTTGCTCAACTCTCAATCTGAAAATCAAAAAACAACAAATACAATGAGAGTTTCTAGAAAAATAGAACAATGTATAATCACTTAAAGAACTCTCACAAAATTTGATTTAGAAAAGGAATGATTGTATGAGAGAGTATAGGCTTTGTATGAAGCAAAAGAGTTTAGAAAATTTCAGAGAATTTTGTTGTTAATCAAGGTGCTAATCTCTCCTTAATTGTGCAAATGAAACCATATACATAGAGAAGACCTAAATTATAACAGTTGGGGATACATAGGAATAATTAAATTTATTTTAAAAGAGTTTAAGAAAATTAACCCTATTTAACCCCAATTAACTGCGGTAAAATTTAGGCCAACCCAAGAGTTTCAGTCGACCGAGCCACAGTTTTGGTTGCCAGAACAGACACAACGAAAAAAGTAGCTTTTTCCCATTTTGGTGCCTGAATGAGGGTTTGGTTTGCTGACCAAGGTGATTTTCCAATCTGTCTGAGATTCGGTCGCCTAGTCTTAAGTTCGGTTTACCGAACTTACATGTTCGGTCACCCCAAAGGTGATTTGAACACTAATATTCGGGTGCCCAAGTAGTTGGAAAAAGCAAGGGCATGAGTTCGGTCGACCATGGACACTCAAGTCATTTGAGTTCAGTCACCCATAGTCAAGTCAACACGCTAACTATTCAACTGTTCAGTCGACCAAGGTGTTTTGAACACCAAGGTTCGGTCGCCTGAAACCTTACTATTTAGTCCTTTAAGTCCTGTTTCAATTCAATAGGTTCCCTTGATAGCATATGTGATTTTGGGGACTAACCTAAGTGCAAGTGCAATGACCTAGGGTCTTTCTAAGGTCTTTGAGCTTATCAATTCCTACATGCATGATATGCATTAATTATTACAGACCTTTCCTACTTAAATATTACAGACTCGAATAAAACTTAGTATTAAATTACAACAAATGAATGTTCTGGGTCTTTTTTTGCTTCAAGATAACATATGTCATCATACGATCTTGTTAATATGAACCTGTAAGCAAACTTGATAGACATTAAATACCGAAGTTGTCATAATCAAAACAAGGTATGACCTATAAGGTCAACAATACTAATTAGGTGATAAATATAGTTGATAAATATTTAGTATAGTTGGTTTAAAGAATTTAACATGGTAGCTTATACTGCTTGGCATACTTAGTGAAACCATATTTGATTAGTATAAGTAGTTCATTGCATCTAAGCTAGGATTCAAATCTAAAGGAGGAGACTTTATAAAATTCCAATTCTTGTGCTCACCCTACTTTCAACTTAGATTTATAGCTTACTATGGCCCGTACATTTAGTATAATGAACTTCTTTCTACCCACAGTAACTCTTAAATTCATAGCATCTAAGCTTGTATTCAAATTCATAAGGGGGAGCCTTTGAACTTAAGTTTCTATCTGGTTGTGCTCACCCATTCTAAGGCTTAGATCTATGTTTTAATTCATTGTGACGTGTGCTTAATTATAATATTTTTATTGAATACTTTAAATGAAAAATATAATACTTAGCCACATACTCTTTGATTTGCCATATGATCTTGTATTTAAATTATCTATCTTTAAGATCCATATGGATTTTTTTCTGGTTATATTATAAAGTGTGCTTAAATGTTTAACCAGAAATTCATTGCTTGTTTGAGCGTTTCTTTTTCAGCAAGCATTGTCCCCATTACTGTTTGATGATACCAAAAGGGGGAATTTTTTAAAAAATTTTTAAAATTTTTAATTTGGGGGGGGGGGGGAAGAAATAATTTTATATAAGACATATCTTATTTCTTGCTTGTTAACTTAAATGCTCCATGATATGTGCTATCTTTTAAAATATTCATGTTGTTGACATGAAAATTAAATTTTGAGGGCTTTAGTGTTTAAAAAAGGGCATTGCATGACTGGCTCATTGATCATATACTGAAAGACATGCTAACTAGTTAGACTAAATTTATACTCATACATACATTTGCTATCATATGTCGTATGCTTTGAACTCAAATTTTTTTTACGGGTCTTATGAAATGTTTAAATTGCAATGGTTTGTGGATTATTCTAGTCTGACCATGTTTAACACATCATATAGTATTAATCCCAATTGGCTAGTTATACTATTGTCGTATAATTGCAAAAATTTTCAAAACAGTAAAAAGAATGCCTTCATATGCCCAATTTTTATATCAAAAAGGGGCAGTTACTCTGTTGAGCTAAGAAATTTGTTTAAATGATAAAAAAAAAAAAAAAAAAAAAATTACTTAGCTTTGCCCTTTTGCTGATGCCAAAAGGAGAAGAACCTTTTGAGTAAAATAAAATAAAAAAATTGGAAAATATTTTTGTAAAGGAGCAAATAATCATAGACGGGGTAAATATCTGAGCTGCAGGCATCAAGTACCTATGCCTTAATGTTAAAACTAAATGCATGATTAAATTGTAATGTCTTCTTTCGTTGATATGCTTGCGCTATATTGTCCATTTTTAAATTATGCATATTGTAAGGGGGAGCCTTTTCAGGCTGAACCTATTTTGCTCGTGTGTTTTTGTCATCCTCAAAAAGGGGGAGATTATTGACTTTTTTAGTCCAATCCCTTTTTTATGTTGACAAAATACAAGTTTCTCATGTGTGCATTTAGTGTTTGAACATGTCTATATCTAAACATGCATATATGATAAAGGAAAAATGGAAGCCATAAGGGACTTAAAGAATACATCATCTGGTGTATTCCATGAAAAAAAAGACATTTGTTTTATTTGTAATGCATTTAGGTTTATCTGTAATAATGCATGCTCCATATGATATGATGCTAAGCTCGAACATAGACCTTAGATAGACCTTAGGGAATAACACTTTCATCAAAAACCTTTCCATAAAAATTAAAATCATATAAAGGTTTTTGAAATAACTTTAGGGTCAAAATTGGACTAAAACTCATTTTTAGAAAGGGCTCGGTCAACCGGCCCCTAGCTACTTTATTTGGCTCAATTGACCAACCATGCCTTAGGCCAAAAGTCAAATTTTTACAAAGCTCAGTCGACGAACCATTTTTTCAATTAAGTTTCCTCAGTCGATCAAACCTTGTGAAATTTGAATTACGCTTTAAGGTCAATCAACCAGTGCATTCACCAGTTGACCGAACCTCATTTTTTTGCCATATTTAAAAGCTCAATTGACCAACCATGGAAGAACAAAACATTCTTAGTCGACTAGCCTTCAAGGACCAGCCGACCAAACCTTTAGGCTAGCCGACCAAACCCACAAAGGTTTGGAAAATCGCCTGAGGTCAGTCAACCGACACCTTGCTTAGTCCCGAACCTCTCGGGTAGGCCGAATGTTAAGCTCAAAAAGGTCATTAATTTGTAATTAAATAAATTAAATAATACCCATTGTGTCCTTAATAGTCATAATTTTTAGAAATTCTATAAATAGCCCCTCATAACTCTTTTATTAACTAATGATTAGATTGAAAATCCTCTGAAAAAATTTTAGGCATTACTTTTCAAAGGCAAGCAAAGTTTTCACTCTCTTTTTCATTATTCTTTTGAAAAACCCTTTTGAAAGAGAGTATTGATTATATTCTCACTTTCTTCACAAGCAAATTTATTGCTCTTGAAGATTGTTGTAGAATCATTATTGTGGGTATTTGTTATATTATTTGAAAGCACTTACTCTCACTCAAGCTTTTATTTTTGAAAATCATTCTTGAGAGTAAGCCTAAGTTTCTCCCATATATTTTCTTGATAAATATTTTTTTGGGGAAACTTTTGTAGCTTGTGAATCTTTTTGCACACTCATTGCAAGATTCAAAAGCTCACTTGTGTTTATTTGCAAAAATCTTTTTGAGCTAAAAACCCTAGCTTCCCTTAAACTATACTTTTAAATATCATTAGTTGGGAAAATCTCTTGAGGTTTTAAGATCTTTGAAGTATCTATTGCATACTCCATTTTATCAAAGATCATATATATATATATATATATATATATATATATATATATATATATATATTCACTTGTGCAAAAATCTCTTTGAGAGCAAACACCTTAGGTTCTCCTGCATCTATTTTGAAAACCATTTTTGGAGAAGTATTTTGGGGTTTAGTTTTGAAATATTCATCATATATATATATATTTCATTCAAAGATTGAAAAAGTTTTATTGATGAAAATACCCTTACTCTACTGATCTTACTTCATATCATTTGAGAGTGCATTTAGAACTTCATATTGTACATCTCTGCTTTTTGAGAAGCACTTCTATTGTACAAAAAATATTATCTATCTAACTAGTTCGTCTTAGCCCTATGATTGAGTTAGGGAGACTCCGCCCTGTAAGGAGAAACCAGTTTGGCTCAGCCTGGGTAATTGAGTTAGGAAGGCACCATCCTATAAGGTGTCAAGGTTTGGTTCCACGTAGTAAGTGAACCAGGCAGTCTCCGCCCTATAAGGAGAGATTGTAAATGGCTTCGCTCCGCTCAGTTAAGTGAGCATTTAGTGAATCCTCAAGTGGTTCGGCTTGAGGTGAGCACGTAGGCTGGTTTGGCCGAACCCCAATAAAAACATTATGTCTCCTTTCTCTTTCCCCATGCTGTTTATTTGTTGCACCTGTATGCTAATATTTAATTTGTTGTGAATGCTATATTTGTTTTAAATATATGCATACTTGATTGTTTGGGGGATTTGAGATTGCTTAGAAAAGAACCTAGGTTGTGCAGTACTGAATGTGGTTTAAAATAGGACATATTTAACCTAGGAATTTTTAGATACCTAATTCACCCCACCTCTTGGGAATACACCATTCCTGTCAACATCCATGAAGCAGCATTTGAGTGCTTTCTAATATTTTCAAACAATAGTCAACTCAGGTTTTTGGTTCTCCCTCCAAAAATCCACATTTTTAAATGATTTTATAGTTTTCCTTCAAAATAAAGCAAACATGTCTTTTAGAAAATTTAACTTTTTAATAAATCATTTATAATGCAACTATTGATTGGATTAGAAAGTCTCTTTTCTAAAAATAATTCAAGGGATTTCAACTTGGGTTTATGGTTTTCTTCCTAAAGAAACCAAATCATGAAAATTCAAATGTTTTTTTCATAAAATAACCTATAAAATGTTTTTAAATTTAAATTAAAAATGTTGTTTGAAACTATACATGGCTTTTAAGATATGTAGGCAATCCACTTTGTAGATCCAATTATACCAAACCAAAAACCTAAAAAGTCCTTCTTCTTTTCTTTTTTTCTTCTTTTCTATATATGTTTATGTATGTGTTGTATGATTTGATTAGGCATCAAACTAATATAACTTTCATGAGGTTTAGTCCTCTGCACAAGTCCTATAAAAGACTCTTCAAAGGGGTAAGGATGGGATAACTTTTTAAAGTAAATAACCAATGGGAATGCAAAAGTGTAGAAGGTGGTCAACCAGCCTTTGCAGGCAGTCAACCACCTGGTTTTCAAAATTGGGACTCTTCATTTTTTTTCCAACTTCAAATGTTTATTTTTGGAAAACTATTTCAAAATGGGATGTACACACACACATGAATGGTAATCATGGTAACCATTCAAAGGAATGGGTGTTTTAAGGTGCTAACGTGTTTTGAATTTTAATTAGAGCAATTTAAAGCATTACCTTCTCTACTCACAAATGTACTCTAGAACCTAATCTCTTTAGAAATATTTTCCTTTATTTTACCTTTTCAAAAATTAAAATAAAGTGGTAACTCCATTTTCAAAATAAAAAAAGGACAAGTTAGATGAACCAATGGTTTGGTACTCTACATTTGTTTGATTTCAAAACAGTCGCCAAATGTTTGCAACTCAATTGGATCCTCAAAACTAGGTGTTGATAGCTTTGGCAACTCTCCTAGGACCCATAAAGAGCCAGGAAACCTCTTGTACGTTTGTGTGTGGTTTTTAATGGAGTGCTTGCATGTGTTTGTTTCTTTCCATGCCATGTTATACATATTATGTATGTGATGTTGTGTTGTTTATTTGGATGTCATAATGTGTATGTCATTGGCATGTTCATGCATTTTCATTTTATAAGTTCTCTATTCACACACCCTCACTACACCACACGAGTCCTATACCTAGACTCCCAACCTCATAGGATATAGGAGAAAAAAGAAGTACTACGGATCTTTGTAGGGCTTTGTCTCCTCTATAGGCCTTATAAAAATCCCTTCACTTGGTTTGTTCTCTTCAAAGACAATTTGGGAAACTTTAGGGAACCTTTATATTTGTGTAATGTAGAACCTTACCATGCACTAGATAACTTTCATCCTATACCATATGGTAGATACTTTTACCTAGTGTTTGGTGTTAAATAAGAATACTAAGACATATTGAGTCGTAGATATTATCTTTAGGGGCATACCATTCATTGTATGAGTTTATTTTTATATTTATAGAATTATATCACATAAAAGGTACAAAATGCCAATTGGATTGATTAAAGAGGTTCTAAAGACAAACTAGTGTCAAGACCAGTTGATATGTTGTATTAGTTATGCTTGATTCTATTCTCTTTGTCAGTCATGCATTTGCCTAGTGAAATGTTTTCTTTCTCTTATAAACCTTAATTTATATATATCTTCACATGGTAATCAAAATTCCATCAAGAAGGAAAATTTATCTAGCTACTCTTGACCCAATCGCCACCTGATCTCAGTTACACAACATGGAGTTACTGGAATCAAGTCAAAATAATAAGAATGTAACAAGAATCGAATTTACATTGGATAAAAGAATTAAAACTTTGGAAAAATTTGTTGCGAATGTAGTCCAGCTCCTAAAAGTAAAGCCACCTATGATGGATGGATTTAATACACAGGTTACTCAAGAACCTGTCTTCATTAACATAACTAGACAAGGGACAATTGCTGAACCGACCAAGTTCAAACTAAAATCAACAAAATACAAGAATGAGGAAAGTCATTCAGTCAGGGACAAAGGTCACATGGCTTGCATAGAAGAACAATTAAGGTCAATTCAAGACATACAGAATGGAGGTATAGGGAATTTTCAAGATTTATGTCTTCTTATTGATGTGGACATACCAAAGAAATTCATAACACTTGACTTTGATAAGTATAGTGGAATGAGATGTCCTAAAATTCATCTTCAAATGTATGCTTGCAAAATGGCACCATTGCTTCAAATCAAAAGTTGTAGATTCATATGTTCTGTAAAAGTTTGATTGGTCCAACTTTAAGATGGTATGTTTCACTCGATAAGAACCAAGTTCAATAATGGTGGAACTTGGCCTATTTGTTATTAAAATAATACCAATTCAATGCTAAGATTGTGATAGATCAAATAAGTCTTTAAAACATGAAGAACAAGAGCTTAGAAACTTTCAAAGAATATGCTCAAAGATCGAGGATGGTTGTTGTTCAAGTGAATCCACCATTGTTGGATATTAAAATGATTAGTACTTTTGTGGGAACATTTAAAGAAGTATACTATGACAAGTTGATTCTACAAAGCCTACCCAACTTTACAATAATTGAGGCTATTGGGGAAAATTTGAAAGTGGATTGGAATTCAAAAAAAAAAAAAAAGTAACAAACTACACCACTTTGAAATCAGCTGAACAAGTTGTTGGAGAAAATCTTTGTCAAGAAAAAGAAAACTAAAGGAAAAGTAAATGCATTTTCTAAAAACAAGACACAAAATTAATCTGAATCCAACTCAAAATGTTTGCACATGTACCACTCAACCTTCCATCAATTCAAAACCTAGTGATAATCCAAATCAATTTAATCTTAACCTGAGACCAAAAGAGAATTCACCACTCTTCCAATTCCTTTGGTTGACTTACATCATCAACTTTTAGCTCAAAATAAGATTGTGTCAGTATCCATGAAACTAGGGTAGAATATGAAGTTTTATGATCCAACCTAAAATATGAATATCATATGAATGCACCTAGCCATGCCACCATAATTGCTTAGCCCTGAAACATCAATTTTAAGACCTTATTGATGCCAACATCTTGAAATTCCAACTAGTAAAAAATTTCATAGGTCCTAATATGAAAGAAAAAATTATTACTAGATCATGGGGGCACATCCATCAATACTTTTGAAGTATATGAAATTCATGGCATCAATCAGTCCATACCTTCTACATCTTCTATTACCATCAACTTCATATCAATAGTTAGCCAATGCAAACTATTATCCTTGTTTCCATATTCTTCAAACAAAGTCGTGCCTTGAAAGTATAAAACAAAAATGGTGAAAGCAAGTAAGTTAGCTGAAATAGTTTATTTATCTTATATCAATGCTATGACAAGAAGTGGTAGTTGCAATAATTCTGAAAAATTATAAAGAAAAATAAAAGGTAAAACAAAAATGAATGAAGAGAAATAAAATGAGGTTAATAAGGAGAAGAATGAAGAGGTTGGTGATGAAGAGAGATTTATAAGTCTCTACAGTTCAAGATTAGTGACTACAACATTGTGGAGTAATTGAATAAAACTCCAACTTGGATTTCCATACTCAATCTACTCACAGCTTCAAAAGGTCATCGGAATGCCTTACTGAGGGTATTGAAGGAGACCCATGTACCCTAGAAAGTATCAATTAAATAGTTTGAAAACACTATCAATCCTATGTTTATGGTAAACAAAGTTTTTTACAATATATATATATATATATATATAAGAAAATGCACACGATAATTACGTGATTCAGCTGACTCCAGCCTACATCCACAGGAAAGGTCACTTCTCCTTTCTTTCTTATTATTCAATGATTATCAGCCATCAATTTATACATATATAAGGGAAGTTAATTTTATAAAATGCACAATCTTCTCCTAAAAAAAAAATATCTATGTGCCAAAGATAGAAGGAAGAATATACATCAAATATTCTACCCCCAATTATGGCCAATTAGTCATAAATGAAACGAGACAACTCATGCCAACACTCCCCCTCAAGTTGGTGTGTATATGTCTCTCATGCCTAACTTGTCGAGTGAGCTATAAAACACCTTACTTGATATGGCCTTTGTGAGAATATCAGCTAGTTGATTCTTGGATGTCATGAACGTAAACTTAATTATCTTGGTCTCAATGTTGTGCTTGATAAAGTGTCGATCCACCTTAACATGTTTGGTCCGGTCATGTTAAATTGGATTATGGGCAATGGCAATTGTAGATTTATTGTCACAGAACAAGTTCATCTCAGATCTTGGATCAAACCCAATTTCTACTAGTAGTCTTTTAAGCCACAAAAGTTCACCAAGTCCCTTTGCCATTCCTCTAAATTCACCTTCAGCACTAGACAAAGAGACCACTTTCTCTTTCTTGCTTCTCTATGTAACCAGATTCCCCCCCCCCCATAAAGGTGAAGTAGCCCGATGTGGATTTTCTGTCAGATACATCTTCATCCCAGTCTACATCAGTATATCCATCAACATTCAGATGACCATTCTTGGAGAACATGAGCCTTTTCCAAGTGCCTCCGAGTAACAGCTTCCATATGATCCATGCTTGGACAACTTATAAACTGACTTACCTTACTTACTGCATAGGCGATGTCCGAGCGTGTGTGGGATAGGCAAATAAGCTTCCTGACTCACTTTAAAAATGAGTAGCACAAAGGCTATCTCAAGTATAGGAGTTTAGTCGTAAAATAATTAGCCCAAGGGTCAGATCATCTCCTCAAGGAATACAGTTTAATTCCAAACTCGTTTAAAAAATTTACTGAACATGGTTCAGATTCGGTTTCTGGGATTTTTGAGATATTTGTGATGCAATTGAAACGACACAAAAACTAAACTATAAACCTAACACGTATAAAATTAATGACAAGAAACGGGAAACAGACACAATAAAATAGATTATAACAAAATTAACTGTGGAAAATAATCCTACGTTCAATCATTCAGCCAGTGAATAAAACCTACATTTGAAAGTTTAGGAAAACGCCTAAAAATAAAAAATTTATTATGTAACTGAAGCATGCAACCGTAAAATCATCAATGTTGGAATTGGTGTGATCCCAAGAGGTGGGTGAATTAGGTTTTAAAACTTTTTGGATAATTTAAACGTTTCATCGATTCACCACATATCATATCCTATTTTAATTATGGTTGTGTATGTAAAATGATTAAGCTATAAGTATGAGCATACACATGCAGCATATCTCATTTAAATAAAGGTGCACATGCAAATAATTAGAACTATGAATAAACAAACATACACGAACGGAAATTAAAATACAGTAATTAAATGAGATAGAGAGAGAGCGACACAATATTTGTTATTGAGGTTCGGCCAAACCAGCCTACGTCCTCGCCTTGGGCATACCCCCCAAGGATTACACTATCCCTACCCACTTAAACGGGCGAAGCAAAAGCTGTTACAAGCTTTCCTTACGGGTCAAGGTAAACCCTAGCTTAATTACAAGCTAAGCCCAATTTATCTCACTTATGGGGTTGAGACTCTCCAGTTCAATTTTCAGGCTAAACTCAACCTGTCTCACTTACGGGGCTGAGACTCCTCGATTCAATTAATGGGATGAACTTAACCATTAATATAAAAATCATTTTCGTACATATTAAAACACTTCTGAATACAAGCATGGATGTACACATTAAAAGCTCAAATATATGCACTCTCTAATGATATGCATTATGCTCAATAGAGGAAGGGTGTTGATCTAAATAATTATTGCACACATAAACATATGAAAATATAAAAATGATTATTATGGTCTCCAACAAAGATTTTTGCAAATAAAAATGTTTGGACAATTTGGAATTTAGGCTCAAAGAAAATATTTTTGCAATAAATGATTTCTTCCAAAAATATTTATCAAGAAAAAATAACCGGAAGAAATGTTAAGGCTACTCTCAAAAATGATTTTCAAGATAAAACCTAAGTGAGAGTAAAATCTATGGATTAACAATATGAATGCCCAAAAAAGATAAGTGCTCTCTTTCAAAATTTGTTTTTCAAAACTAGAGAGTGAAAGAGTGTAGGAGAGATTAAAACATTTTGCCCAAAAAAAAAAAGATTTTGCATTAAAAATGGTTTGGGGGAACTTTGATTAACAAAATAATTTGAGAGGATTTGGGAGTTAATCAAAGTTACTAATTTGAGGTTATGAGGGGGTATTTATAGATTTTCTGAGAATTATGACCGTTAAGGACAAATTACGGATTTTTGAAATTGTTTAATTAAGTTTTTGCCCTAATTACCGCAGTTAAAACAAGTTAACCCAAGAGGTTCAGTCGCCCGGTCCTTAGGGCCAGTCGCCCGAACAAACACAAGTCTGTTCTTGGATTTGGGTGACTGAATGCAAGTTTGAGTGACTGGACCTAGGGAGATTTTCCATGCGTTTGTGACTTCGGGCACTTGGTCCATGGTTCGGGTTGCCAAACTTCACTCTTCGATCACCCGGACCTATTTTGAACTACAAGTTTGGTCGCCCAGGGATAGTGGGAAAAGTTAACTTTAAGGTTCGGTCGACCTTGGATGGTTAGTTCAAATATAGTTCGGTCACCTGAGCCTCAGTCAACTTGTTGACTTCTTACTAGTTTGGTCGACTGAGACATTTATAACCTCCTAGGTTTGGTCGCCCAAAGCGCTTTCAAAGTAAATTTAGGTTCAGATTTTGATTAAAAGTTTCCCTTGTTCATATAGGTATGGCATTTTAGTTCAAGGGATTTTTCATGAAATGTTTGGGAACCTAAGGTTAGACTATGGCCTAGTCTTTTTAATTAAGCCCAAAAATCTGGCGTCGGTCTATTTTTGCAAACTTCAATTTAGCTCTAATCTTTGACCCTAACTAATTAGTTATTTAAGAAAAAGTTCTTCTGTGAAAGGTGTTGGTCCCTAGGATGAATCTAAGGTCGTTTAAGCAATCAATATATATCATGCAGATGCATGCATTATTACAGACCAAAGATAAAAATTAAATGAAGTACAAATAGAATTGTTTTGTCTTCTTCTGCTACTCTTCGGGTTTGCATGGAACAGTTAGGATGATGTGAGCTTTAAGTCCTTTCTGGCTTCCATCTTCCTCTTTTGTGTGTGCATTCCAAATAATGAATCTGTTCAAAACACTAGACACACACATAAGACACTTGTATTTGTCAACATCAAAACAGAGATCCGACTCAAAAACCCAATAATCTCCCCCTTTTTGGATGATGACAAACACATAAGAGTAAAATGGGTACAGCCTGAAAAGACTCCCCCCAACAATATGCATAGAAGATATAAATAGTAAAGTTTAGGCATATTCACGAAAGAAGACATTGCAAATGATCTTGCATTTAATTTTAGCATTCAAGCACAAGCTCAGATATTTGCCCCTATGCAATTTACCCCCAAAAAAAAAAAAAAACTTCTCTCTTTTGGTCATAAACATTTTGCTCATAAAATTCTCTCAATTTTGTCATCAGCAAAAGGGCTAAGTTAAGTAGAAAACATTTTGAGTATTTAAAACAGACTTAGCAAAGAGAACTCCCCATTTTGAAAAAAAAAAAATTCAATTTGTTTAGAAAATACTCTCTCTTTTTGCTTTTGGAATTTATTTTTCATAAAATAATAACTGGTCATTCAAAATAAAAATGACATGAAAAACAAAGTCAGACCAGAAATATACACAAACCATTGCAATTTAAGCATTTCATAAGACCTACCAAAAAAAATATGAATGCAAAGCATGTGACATATGAAAGCAAGTGAAGGTTTGAGTATATGATTGGTCTAAGTAGTCCACATGCATTTCATATAAAATCTGTGAACCAGTTATGCAACGCAACACCCTTAAGAAACTTGACAATTTTCATGACAGAAAATTTTCAAAACAATATAACACAAGTCATGAAACCATTTAGGCATACAAGCAAGAAACAAGATATATTCTATATAGGTTCATTTCTTGCAAATAAATAAATAAATAATATATATACATATAAATGTATATATTCCCTTACGATTTTTGATGAAGACAGGGGGCTTATGCTTGTTGAAAAAGAAACTTTAATTCAAAGATCAAGCAAGCATTGTTTTTCTGGTTTTTCATTTAAACACAAATTACAAAGTCTCATAAAAAATGCAACCATATAGATCCAAAAATATTAAATAAATTTAAAATCAGGGATCATATGGCAAAGCAAAGAACTGTGGCAAACAAAATATTTTCATTTATAATTTTCAATAAAAACAACATGCTTTAAAGTACACAAGCCACATAAAATTTCAAGAATAGATCTAAGCCTATAATGTTAGTGAGCATAGCAAAATATAATTTTAATTTTTAGGTGTTTCCCCTATCAATCAGAATATGTGCTTAGATACAGTGGATAACACATGCACTAGAAAATGCAAACATTAAGTTATGTGCAGTGTTCGTGTGTACCAAGAACAATCCATATCAAAGATAATTCGGTGAAGACAAGATATGATGTTCAGGGTGCGCCAAAAGGTCTTAGGACTCAAAAAGTAGAAACAGTAATAATATGAGTCCATGGGCTAGGTGACTTAAATCCTTTTCTTAAAGGATGAGGCTTAAACTCCCCAGTATAATCTCAAGCACGCATAAGTGCATTAAAGGGCAATGATGAATTTTCATTTAAGCACATTTAGCATATGGTCATCCTATATGACAAAACTCAGTATGCAAAAGACTATTGACATTAAGTACTTATTTATTTTTATTATAAGTGGGGCTTAAGCTCCCCTTGTATATTTGCGTGCACACATACTTACATTATGGTTCAAGGATGATAATCATTTAGGAACATTCCCCATATATTCATCCTTTCTAAGAATTTCAATACATAGCAAATATTAAACATTTAGCACATATGCATGACATAGTGCATTTCATATAAAATGCACGATAACCAAATAAGGTTATACTTAGAGGTAATGCAATAGGGGTTCAAAAAGGATGGCACAACTCAAAATACAATGAGTGTGTACAATACAAAGCCTCCCCCTAAGTCATGCAATTGTCCTAGTTTATGGACTATCATCAGAACATGTGATGTTTAATTTCAAAGATGATGCTTTACCATTTAGGTCCCAAGTGAAAGTGCATAACCCAAAGATTTGGACTAAATGGTGTCCATGAACTAGTCCCTCCTAGGACAACATAATGTATACATGTTTTAATTTATAACTTTTTGGATTTTATATGTACTAACCTATTTAATTAACTAGCATACTAGGATATAAACATATAGACTGTGCATGTTTTTCAGTTTAGCATATAACATTTAAAATTCAACATGCACCAGTAGATGGTTCAACAAGCACCTATAACTAAGGATGAAAAATAATATTCTTTTATGATTCACTCATCCTTTCAAAAATATTTTAGCATGCATTAAATTATTATCCTAATACATGGTTTCATTTTTGGGAAAAGTTCTACCAAAATTTCGGCAACATTCCATCTGTAAATTGAACATTTTCCCATTTTTTTCATGTACCTAAAACCTGATAGATTCACACAATCAATTTATAATTCAGCTCAAGCATGCGAGAACCTATATCCACTATCAGCATGCAATTCACATCACTGCATCCGCCATGCAGGAGGCATTCAAGACAAGCATGCATTCAGCAATTCAAACAATAGTTCATAAAAATAAACTTTCCATTTAATAATATATTCACTTTTGTAAGCAATGGACAGTGGCATTCAGCTCAAATAAATTATCCATCAAATATAATTGAACTTCAAGCAGAGGATGGATATATATATATATACATTTATCACTCAAGTCATCCAATAAACATGATAAGAAAAGTATAATATAATTTATTGCTTATTAGATGGATTTTAAAATTGTTACTCCCCTCAATTATGCAGCCAAAGAATTATATATTCAATTAATAGTATTTGGCATAACTACTATTTTCTATTATGGGGATAAACTTATGAATTTCTTAAATTTATTTTATCATTTGAAAATGATTTATCATTTAAGCTCAATGATGAGTTTAGGATAATAAGGTATATAGTGTAAGATTTATTTCCTAAAACTCTATTCTGTGTGTTGGACAAAATATGCTATATTTAAGATACATATATTAGAGCACAAATAGCATAAAAGAAATGTTCAGCTAATGAACACCTTGTCCATTTGAAGGGGATAGCCAATATATTATTTATTAACCAATCATAATCATATGTATATATATCAAGTTTAGATTCAAAATGATCACTAAGATTCATACAATGGCTTGATTTTCTCATGGTTCTTAGTATGATAATAGTGTATATTAAAATTTAGAATTTTAAGCACAAAACACTATTTAAGCATTTAGAACATTTTAACCCCTTTATATAATATATTCTAATAAAAATCTTATGAGTATTAATAAAATCTCTTTGAAAGTGCACTTCATAAGATGGTATTCAACAATAAATAAATTTTCATGATTCAAATAAAATTTAACTTAGTAAAAGCATCATGAATCATGACATAAAATATTCAATGAAATGGAAGGAGAAAGATATACCTTTACATTTTACTCCTTAATCATTTAAGCTCGGAGTGGTGTTTTTCTCTCTCTCTCGATTTTACTATATTTTTCACATATTCCCTAAAACCTTAGCACTAGAACAAGACATGAACTTTTCAAAAACATTAGTAGCTAAGGCAAAGTTAAAATATGCATGACACACAAATGATATGCATTAAAACACGTGTCATGCAAATTCAATTCATTTTCAGATTTTAGGAAACATGCATTTTTAAAAACAATTTTCTATGGGATATGATATCCTGTATCAAACCCTTTCCAAAACCTCTGATCAACTAATTTTACAACAACATTGTCAATATCCAAGTGGTAAAATCTATACAATAAAAACAGTAGAGGATTTGCAAAGAGTTAACCCTCAAAATTGGGATACACCGAAAAAAATGAGTCGTTGCAATCTTTATGCAAATAGTGGTTAAGCTTATTGCAACCTCGCTCTTATACCAATTGTTGAAATCGATGTGATCCCAAAAGGGGGTGAATTGGGTTTTAAAACTTTTCGGCTAATTTAAATGTTTCGCTAATTCACTATATATTATATCACATTATGGTCGTGTATGTAAAATGATTAAGCTATAAGTGTGAACATGCACGTGCAGCATATCTCATTTAAATAAAGGTGTGTAAGCAAATAATTAGAACTATGAATAAACAAGCATACACGTGCAGAAATTAAAGTACAATAATTAAATGAGATAGAGAGAGAGAGAGAGCAACACAAAGTTTGTTATCGAGGTTCGGCCAAACCAGCCTACGTCCCCACCTTGGGCCTACCCCCTAAGGATTACACTATCCCTGCTCACTTAAACGAGCGAAGTAGAAACCGTTACAACCTTTCCTTACGAGGTAGGTTCAATGTTGACCCTATGGGTCATACCATGTTTTGAATATGACAAATACTCTAGTATTTAATGGTTTGATGAGTTTGTGTGCAGGACCAATCGAACGTATCATATGTGCATGCACACGGCACATGAAGTGAAGACCTGAAGACCTTGTTTATGTTGTATTGTAACTTAATCATTTATTTGGGTCTGTAATAGTAAATAGGAAATGGTCTGTAATAATTAATGTCTTACCTATATGATAGGATCGATAAGCTCAAGACCATAGATGGACCTTAGGGAACACAATTCGGTCGACCAAAGGTCGAACAACACCGAATTTTTTTAGTGCCCTTAAACTAAAAAGGACCTAGAAATGAACCTAGGACACTCACTAATGCATATATATGAATGGTCATTTGGATAGAGTGTTTTCATGCTTAAACAGGACTAAAATGCTCTAAATAGGTGCATTTGATCGACCGTACCTCCATGTACAAATACACTTGGTTAACCAAACCCGGACCAGGTCAACAGTTTGACCACAGTCCGATCGACCGAACTGATATAGTTCATTTATGCCCGGTCGACCGAACTCCCTTTGAGTCAACTTGTTGACCACCTGGTCGACCGAACCCAAAATGAACTCCAACTGTCTGGTCGACTGAGGGTCCTCGGGAGATGTCCCAACGGTTTGGTCGACTGAACCATCTAGTTCAAATTTTCCTGGTCAACCGAACAACGCTGTTTGGAAAAATCACCCTTTACGGTAGACCAAGACCATAGTTCATTTTTCTCCTGGTCGACCGAACCTTAAAAAATTGCCCTTGACACATATATATGGTCGACCGCGTCCCAAGTTCAAAAGTGTCCTAGTCGACCGAATCATATGAACTATGGTCGACCGAAATGGTTCTGGTCAACCGGACCTCTCAGGTTGCCCCAATATTTTTACCGTGGTTAACTTTTTAAAATGGGGTTAAAATAATTAAATTGTATTAAAACTTTCCTAATAATTTCAAGTGTGTCCTAAATGGTTATACTTTGGGGGAAGTCTATATATACCCCCTCATTTGGAATAATTAGAAAGAATTTAGAAAATATAATTAGCCAAAATCCTCTCAATCTCAAAAAGCCTATATTTCATATTCAAGCTTTAAACTCCCACTCTTACTCATTTATATTGAAAATACCTCTTTGTAAGAGTATTCTTGTGCTTATCTCACCAAGCTTAAACTCTCTCTTGGTTGTTCTATATGACATTTATATTTCATAGAGAGTAAGCTGCAAGTTTTCCTAGGGGGCTTCATAAATAAGCCTTCCATAGGAAAACTTCTTTGGGCTTCTGAGTTTTGCATTCTCATTGCAATACTCAAGAGTTCATATTGTGGTTTTGGTTGCAAAAATATTATACATCATTTTCAAAAATATCTCTTGTGCGTATCTTTGAGAAACCTATTTTGAGATATTTTCTTAAGTGCTAAAAGATCTTTGTTGCTACACCTTTTGATTAAGATTATCTTTTTATTACAAAGATCAAATAAATATTTTGCAAACCATTTTTAAATATCTCTTGTGATTTATATTGAGAAATATTATTTGTTGAAATATTTAAAGTGTGCTAGTGATCTTTGTTGGTGCATTGTGATTGAAATATTATTTTGACACAAAGATCCTATCATTTATGCTCTCACGCACTGATTACTATATTTGCGTAAATATTTGAGAGTAAACACTTAGACTACATCAAGCTTATCAAATCCTATCTTTTGGTAGTGTATTGATTATACTGTGCGTAACTAGGTACATATCTGCTTTACACAAAAGCACAATCACTGTACCATTTGATTTTATTGAGAAATCTATTGTATTCTAGGCACGGGCCTGAAGAGGGAGACTAGCCCTGGAATAGTCCCGAATTGGCTTAGACCTGGTTAGGAAAGTTAGGTTCGTCATCCTATTAAGGCGTGTCGATTGAGGTCAGCCCCTTAAATTGACCTGGTTGTATTAGGTGTCGCTCCACCTGTTTAAGTGAGCATTATAGTGGTAATCCTTGTGCTGGTGTGGCCAAGGCGGAGACGTAGGCACTGTTGGCCATACCTCGATAATATATCGTGCGTGTTCATTTACATTTCCGCAATTTACTAACTGCACGTGTATGTTATATTGTGAATGTTTGAGCTTACATTTGCATAGATAGACCCTAGGTTAAGTAATATTGTTTATCTCGTTCAAACTAGGCTATAATTTTTAAGTACCCAATTCACCGCCCCCACTCTTGGGATTGCAACGTTTATAACATTAAACCCCAGCTTAATTACAAAGTTGAGTCCAACTTGTCTCACTTACGGGGTTGAGACTCCCTAGTTCAATTTGCGGGCTGAACCCAACCAGTCTCACTTACGAATCTGAGACTCTCCAGTTCAATTAATGGGATGAACCCAACTAGTATAATAAAAATAATTTTTTTACATATTAAAATGCTTCTAAATACAAGCATGGATGTACACATTAAAAGCTCAAATACATGCACTCTCTAATGATATGCATTATGCTCAGTAGAGGAAGGGTGTTGATCTAAATAATTATTGCACACATAAACATATGAAATTATAAAAATGATTATTATGCTCTCCAAAAAAGATTTTTGCTAAAAAAATGTTTGGAGAATTTGGAATTTAGGCTCAAAGAAAATATTTGTGCAATAAAGGATTTCTTCCAAAAATGTTTATCAAGAAAAAATAACTGAAAGAAATGTTAAGGCTACTCTCAAAAATGATTTTCAAGATAAAACCTAAGTGTGAGTAAAAGCTATGGATTAACAATATGAATGCTCAAAAAATATATGAGCTCTCTTTCAAAAATTGTTTTTCAAAAATAGAGAGTGAAAGAGAGTAGTAGAGATTAAACAAATTTTGCCCCAAAGAAAAAGATTTTGTATTAAAAATGGTTTAGGGGAACTTTGATAAACAAAATAATTTGAGAGGATTTGGGAGTTCATCAAAGTTACTAATTTGAGGTTATGAAGGGGTATTTATAGATTTTATAAGAATTATGATTAGGGACATATTAGAAATTTTTGAAATTGTTTAATTAAGTTCCTACCCAAATTATCACGACAAAACAAGTTAACCCGAGAGATTCGGTCGCTTGGTCCTTAGGGCTGGTCGCCCGAACAGACACAAGTCTATTCTTGGATTCAGGTGACTGAATGCAAGTTCGAGTGGTTGAACCTAGGGTGATTTTCCATTCGTTCGTGACTTCAGGTGCCTGGTCCATGGTTCGGGTTGCCAAACTTCACTATTCGGTCGCCTGGGGACAGTGGGAAAAGTTAACTTTAAGGTTCGGTCGACCATGAACAATTAGTTCAAATATGGTTCGTGTAGTAATCCCAAAAAAAAAAATCAAATTAAAATTAAATTAAATTAAATTAATTAAATTATTATTATTAATTAAATAATATAATATAATATAATTATATATATAAATATATAATATAATAGTATTTTAATGGTTAAAGTATATATAATAATATATTATAAAGCTTCATGAAGAAGCTTTCTTCAATCCAAATTCAATTTGGATTTCAATCTCCAATTCTCTCTGTCCTCGCCTCAACTCTCTCTCTCCTTATTTTCTCAGCAAATATTCGGCCAATCAGAAAACGGAAGATACTGCTGGATTCCTATCTCCACCACCGACATTCCAACTAGAGTGAATTTGTCGTAGCAGTGACGTAGGCACAACTCCTGGGGTAAGGTATACTCCCTCTCTTTCCTCAATTTCTCCTTAAATCTTCAGCTAAATTGACGATCGGGTACCACCACGGGGTCCTAGTCTCGGTTGTCAACATTTTGGCCAAAGCAAATTTTCAATTTGGGGGCCCTAGTCACCTGTAACGCCCCGAACCCTTAAACCCAGTCCAGTGCATTATACCTCATAAAATCCTGATAATCCATAAATCAATACGCAACAGAAAACATAAATATAATCCTCAATCATATAATGCCAGAGTTTCCTATACCTATCTGCACACCATAATAAACCATGTTTCCACCTGTATTCACATATATACATATCTCCAAAGCATAACCTACACTTCTAGTATTCACAAACACCAGTATGTTTCACAACTATCCATTTCTAAGAAGACTTAAAACATAAAACATAAAACATAAAATATTTACATCCCAAAATATTATCAAAATTATACCATTTTCCTCATAAGTGTTATAACAGCTCAAGCTCTCTAAGCTCAATCTCATGGAGGTCTTGAAAAAGATTAGTTCATATTCGGACGAGACACATCTCAGTAAAGGAAGAAACAATATATTAAAACAGCATGTGGCTAACATGAGTTTGTATATAACATATTATTCATCATTTGCAAATCATTAACATAATTTCTGAAATCATTTTCTGATCCTATTCAAACACATGCAAAGTATTTTACCCACGAGATTACCTAAGGATAGGGGTGATTACCCACTCATACAAGTAGCACCCCTCTGTTATGATACATTAGACAACCCAAAGGTCACAGCTAAATCATACCAGGACGCTCACCTTACTCAGTAAGCCCTCAAGTGATAGATTAATCTCGCACTCACACAATTCATACAAAAGTTTACTAGTGAAGGCTCCCAAGAATAGGGAAATCTACCTACCCATACAAGTAGTTTCCCTCTGTCCTAGCACGTTATGCAGTCTACTGCTACAACTGATACAACCAGGGCACTCGCCTTTCTCAGCAAGCCCTTGGGTGAAGAGTTTGCCTCACCCAAGTGTAACATGTTCTACTAGCATAAATACTTCTAATATTATAATACATTATTTTGTTTCTCATTATTTTGCATCTCTCAATTGTTCATGTTTTCATCTTTTACTTTTCATTCCATTTCATTTTATGTGACTCTTTCCCATTTTACATTGTTCACATTTCATATTTAATTTCCGTTTCATTCATTTCCATTTTCATTTCATTTCATTTCATACCTAGCATCTTTCAGTTGTTTTACCTAGCATCTTTTAGTTGTTTTACTCAACATTTTTCAGCTGTTTTACCCAACATTTTTCAGCTGTTTTACTTAGCATTTTCAGCTATTTTACCTAGCATCTTTCAGCTGTTTTACCCAACATTTTTCAACTATTTTACATGATTGCATTAACACTCACATGCAGCATATTTCATTTAGCATTTTCATACTCAATTCATTTCCTGTATATCCTGCATCTCATACATATAACATATTTTCATACAACATTCCTATTTACTCATGCCACACTATTTAGCAGTAAAATTCATATATATTTCCTATAAGATAAGTCGCCCACATTTAACATTCACATACTAGAAAAATACCTTTAATTTCTTACATAATTATTCTGAAAAATAGTTCACTTTCATCAATTCAATTTCACATATAAGTATCTAATAAACTAGCCCTAGGCTTAGAAAGCATAATTTAAAGGGTTGGCATTTTAAACCCAAACCGAAACATATACACGTATATATAACACAATTCATTTTCTATTAAATTCATAAAATTCTGGTTTAATATATATTTTTTCCCTTACCTGGTTTCTTGAACTACGCCAATAGGGACCCCGAAAAGATACTTGCGGTGCTCACCTGAGCCCTGAAATAAAAATTCTAGTTCCATTAAATTTACCCTAAATAAAATACTATTTTAATATTTCCTAGGCCCTTAAATTCCAAATAAATAATTATACCCTCAAATATAACCGATTTACTTATTTTCCCAAATCCCACTCTCGCTTTGGAGTGAGGCCTAGGAAACCCAAATTACTCCGACCAAAATGACAATGATCACGACTAGGACCCCGTGGTGGTGCCCGATCGTCAATTTAACGGCATATTTAAGGAAAAATTGAAGAAATAGGAAAAATTTACCTTACCCCAAAAATGGTACCTACACCGCTCCCACAACAAATCCGCTCTGGTAGAAATGTCGATGGTGGAGTTAGGAACCCAACGGTACCTTTCATTTCCCGATCAGCCGAATATTTGCCGAGAAAATTAAGGTGAGAAAGGAGGAAGGTGGAGAGAGACGACAAGAGACCTGCGTAGGGGGCGGCCTCTCTATTATTTCAAAATTTAGGAAGCACTATTTATATATATATTTACTTATTATTCATCATTTGCAAATCATTGACATAATTTCTGAAATCATTTTCTAATCCTATTCAAACACATGTAAGGTATTTTACCCACGAGATTACCTAAGGATAGGGGTGATTACCCGCCCATACAAGTAGCACCCCTCTACTCTGATGCATTAGGCAACCCAAAGGTCATAGTTAAAGTATACCAGGGCACTCACCTTACTCAGTAAGCCCTCAAGTGATAGATTAATCTCGTGTTCACACAGTTCATACCAAAGTTTACAGGTAAAGGCTCCCAAGAATAGGGAAATCTACCCACCCATGCAAGTAGTTTCCCTCTGCCCTAGCACATTATGCAATCTACTGCTACACCTGATACAATCAGGGCACTCGCTTTCTCAGTAAGCCCTCGGGGGAAGAGTTTGCCTCACCTAAACGTAACATGTTCTACTAGCATAAGTACTGCTAATACCATAATACATTATTTTGTTTACCATTATTCTGCATCTCTTAACTGTTCATGCTTTCATCTTTTACTTTTCATTTCATTTCACTTTACGTGACTCTTTCCCATTTTACATTGTTCACATTTCACATTTCATTTCCATTTCATTCATTTCCATTTTCATTTCATTTCATTTCATACCCAGCATATTTCAGTTGTTTTACCTAGCATCTTTCAACTATTTTACCCAACATTTTTCAGCTGTTTTACTCAGCATCTTTCAGCTATTTACCCAACATCTTTCTGCTATTTTACCCAGCATCTTTCAGGTGTTTTACCTAACATTTTTTAGTTATTTTACATGGTTGCATTAACACTCACACGCAGTATATTTCATTTAACATTTTCATACTCAGTTCATTTTCTATCTATCCTACATCTCATACAAATAACATATTTCCACATGACATTCCTATTTACTCATGATCCTGCATCTCATACATATAACATATTTCCACACCACATTCCTATTTACTCATGCCACACTATTTAGCAGTAAAATTCATATATATTTCCTATCAGATAAGTCAACCCACATTTAACACTCACATACTAGAAAAATACCTTTAATTTCTTACATTATTATTCTGAAAAATATTTCGCTTTCATCAGTTCAATTTCACATAGAAGTATCTCATAAAACAGCCCTAGGCTCAGAAAGCATATTTTAAAGGGTTGGCATTTTAAACCCAAATCGAAACATATACACGTACATATAACACAATTCATTTTCCATTAAATTCATAAAAATTCTAGTTTAATATATATTTTTCCCCTTACCTGGTTTCTTGAACTACACCAACAAGGATCCTGAAAAGATACCTGCGGTGCTCACCCGAGCCTTGAAATAAAAATTCTAATTCCATTAAATTAACCCTAAATAAAATACTATTTTAATATTTCCTAGGCCCTTAAATTCCAAATAAATAATTATATCCTCAAATATAACCAATTTACTTATTTTTCCAAATCTCACTCTCGCTTCGGAGTAGGGCCTAGGAAACCCAAATTTGAAATTTACTCCGACCAAAATGACAACGATCGTGACTAGGACCCCGTGGTGGTGTTCGATTGTCGATTTAATGAAAAATTTAAGGAGAAATTGAAGAAATAGGTAAAAGTTACCTTACCCCAGGAATGGTGCCTACGCCGCTCCCATGACAAATCTGCTCCGATAGAAATGTTGATGGCGGAGCTAGGAACCCAACGATACCTTCCGTTTCCTGATCAGTTGAATATTTATCTAAAAAATTGAGGTGAGAAAGGAGGAAGGCAGAGAGAGACGACGAGAGACCTGTGCAAGGGGCGGCCTCTCAGTTGTTTTAAAATTCAGGATGCTTCAGAAGAAGCATCTTGAATCCTCTTTTTATACATATATCTTTACTTATAATATAATATATTATATTATATTATATAATTTAATTAATAATTATTATATAATTTTTTTATTTTTAATTTTTTTAATTTTTATTTTTATTTTTAATTTTTAATTTAATTTAATTTAATTATTATTATTTTTGGATCACTACAGCACCACTTCAAATCGAGGGTAAGATTTAGGGAATTAAGAAAATTGGTTTTTTTAGGAGTTTAATTGTTTATTTGGAATTTATAGGTTTAGGAAATGTTAAAATAGTATTTTTATTTAGGGTTGAGTTAACTAAACTCGGGTTATTGAATCAGGGTTCGGGTGAGCGTCGCAAGCATTGTTTCAGGGTCCCTGTGAGCGTAATTCAAGAAATCAGGTAAGGGGATTAGATTAAGCCTATAGTTTTGTGAATTTACCGATTAAAATGGAAATTTTATGTGTTTATAAATATATATGATTATCATGTGAGTTTTTAAAAGAAATGTCAACCGTTTGAACTATGATTTTGAGCCTAGGGCTGTGTAGATATTATTTGTGAAAATGAAATGTGGAAAGTAATGAATTTTCTGGATAATTGTGAAGGATATTAAATGTGTATTTTCAGTAATTTGAATGATGAATATGGGTTGGTTTTTGTTATTTCAAAGGGGATAATTATGCGTATTATTTGAAATGTGTGGCATGAGTAAAATGAAAATATTGAGTTGAGTTGTGATATATATATATATATATATATATATATATATATATATATATATGTATGACATATTGGAAATATTGAAATGTATTGGGATTATATTGCATGTGTATTGTTAATCAGAGCAGTATGTGAATGTTAAATTGCAATATATGATTTGAGAATTCCGGTGGACCATAGTGAGGCACAGTACTGTTGCGTATGTTTTTGGTAGAGATTAGTGCACCCACACATCTCATGGAGAGTGTGGAGATGGGATGGTCGATTGTGCTGTGTAGGGTAGAGATTCCCCCTGGAGTCTATACCAGCGTGGGAAAGTCAATCTGACTTACAAACTAAAGATGTTGTTTTCTGATTTAACTCTAGTGAGCTGACTAGGATTAAGTCCAGCCTTCGGGTCGCACAACCCATCATGGGGGGAAGCATGACAGTGATTATCGATCTGGTAGTGAGCTCTAAATGCATAATTATTTAATTTAACCAGTGAATAATATGAGAACAAAACATGTGAATGCTGACAAGAATGCAAAGTAGCATGAAATCAGAGTAATTTGAAATGTGATATGAGATTCACATGTTATGAACTGTGAAAGTGAATTATGTGATATTAGATTCACGTGATGTGAATTGTGAAAATGAATTATATGATATGAGATTCAAATGATGTAAACTATGCAAGGGAATTATGTGATATGAAATACTGAGAACATGAATGATGAATATAATAGAGATAACAGATACAGAGTAAAGTAAATATGTATTATATATTGTAGTATTATAGGTATTTGGGGCGAAGTATACTCTCCGCCCAAAGGCTTTCTGAGAAAGGCGAGTGCCCTAATTAGTATCTGATGTGGCCATACTAGGTTGCATAACGTATCAGAGCAGAGGAAAGTTACTTGTATGGGCGGGTAATCTTCCTTATTCTTGTGAACTTCTGCTTATAAACTTTTATGTGAATGTGTGAGTACGAGATAAACTATCCACTTGAGGGCTTACTGAGTAAGGTGAGTGCCCTGATGAGCTTCAGTTGTAGCCATGCCCAGTTGCATAAGGTATCAGTGTAGAGGGGTTCTACTTGTGTGGGCGGGTAATCACTCCAATCCATGAAAAACTCTCGTTAATAAAATACGCTGCATGTGTGTGAGTAGGGATAGAGAATGATTTCATAATTGTAGATTAATATGTAAATGATGATTATATTTTGGACACAATCCTCATGATAGCCACACATTGGTATTATTCCGACTTACTGAGATATGTCTCACCCGATATGTATTTTATCTTTTTTAGGACCACGTGATCAAGCTCAGTGAGCTTGGGGCTTGGTGTAGAATTTTTTAGAGAGAGAGGGTATAGACTTTTGATGGATAATTTTTGGGTTTGTTTAAGTTTTATGAGATGTATATATGTTGACCTTATTGGTCACGCCCGATTTTGATTATGAAAAATACTCATTATATCCAATGGGTGTTTGAAGTTATATGCAGGAACTCAAATTGGAAAATCATAATGCACAATAAGAAAGTGAAGTTGAAGACCTAAGCTCTATTTGTACTGTATTTTATGTTTATTCAAAGGTCTGTTGTAAATAGGGTTTGGTTTGTAATAAACTGACACACATCACATGCATGATCTAATAGGTAAGCTCGAACCAATCGTAAACTAAAAATGAACTAAGAATGACCATAGGGTTTACCCTTCAGTCGACCAACACCGAACTTTTTTGGTGTCTTTAATTGGACATAAATGACCCTAGGAACTCACCATTGCACCTATAAATGTTAGGCACTTGATTAAGGTTTGAGTGATTCAAAATAGGACCGAAATGCACACATTGTGCACTTTCGGTCGATTGACCAAGGCAGTTCATTCTGCCCCGGTCAATCGAAATAGGCTTGGTTCAACAATTGACCAAGGTCCCGGTCGACCGAACTAGAGTAGTTCAAACCCTTGGTCGACCGAAACCCCCTGAGGTCAACAAATTGACCATCTGGTCGATCGAGCCAAAAATGTATACCAACTACCTGGTTGACCGGGGGTCCTCAGGAGAAATCCCAACTGTCTGGTTGACCGAACCATTCAGTTCAAAATGACCTAGTCGACCGAACCTTGGTAAAATGGAAAATCGCCCTTTGGATAGGCACTTTCGGTCGACCGAGTCTTCAGTTCAAAAGTGTCCTGGTCGACTGATCCATATGAACTCTAGTCGACCGAAATGGTTTTGGTCGACCAGACCTCTCGGGTGCCTTGAATTTTTTACTGTGGTTAAATATTTTAAACAGGGTTAATTATTTTAAAATGATTTAAAACTTTCCTAATAATGCCCAATAGGTCCCCAACGGCTATAATTCTTTCATTCTCTATAAATGGCCCATCATTTGCAAAGATTAGAAGGGGGATTAGCAATATTGATTAGGAGAAATTCCCTGAAAATCCCAAAACCTATAATATTCATTTTTTAGCCTACTACTCTTATTCTTACCTGATCTTACTACTCAAACTTCTTTGTAAGTGTGTTTAAGTGTGATTGTTCTATAGGTTTGCTCTCCTTGTTCTACTTGATTGATATTATTTTTATTGAGAGCAAAACCTTAAGGATTCTTAGGGGACTTTGTTAATAAGTCTATCCTAAGGAGACTTTGTTAGATCTTCTAAGATTGCACTTTCATTGCAACATCTTGAGAAGATTGTATTTGTTTTTGTTTGCAAAATCCTTTTAAAATCATTTTCAAATATCTAGTGTGCTTTATATTGAAAAATATATTTGAAGAGATATTTGTTTATGAGATAAAAATCTTTGTTGCAATTATTCATTGACTTACACATTATTTGCTGATACAAAGATTAAATATATTTTGCAAACCAAGCATATACCTTATTTGATGCACGATTGAGATATTCTGCTGATTAGAATATTTGAGACTTGATTGACATCTTTGTTTGAGCATTTAGATTGAATATCTAGTGATACAAAGATCATATAGGTTTGCACTCTCACGCACTAATTACATCGATAGTAAATATATTTGAGAGTTGATATATTAGATCACATTGAGCTTACTTATTATATCATTGGTGGTGTATGTGATTGAACGTAACTGGGTACACATCTTCTTTATATGAAAGCATAATCATTATACCATTTGATTGTAATACACATCTGTTGTAATTCCAGGCACGAGCCTGAAGAGGGAGACTAGCCTTGGAATAGTCCCGGATTGGCTTAGACCCGGTTAGGAAAGCTAGGTGCGCCATCCTGTTAAGGCATGTAGGTTGAGGTCAACCCTACTAATTAACCTGATTAAGGTTGAGGTCAGCCTTGTGCTAATTGACCTGGTTGTAATCGATGCCGCTCCACCCTTAAGTGAGCTATTAGTGGAATCCTCAGGCTTGCGAGCTAAAGGCGAGGACATAGGCACAGTTGGCCAAACCCCGATAACATATTGTGTGTTTGTTTATATTTCCGCACTTTATATTTACCGCACGTGTATGTTATTATGTGAATGATGCGCTTATCGGCGTATTTGGAACTGCATAGAAAGACCCTAGGTTACCAAATCATATTGACTTCTGACTTAACTTAGGATAAAATTTTAAATTTCCAATTCACCCCCCCTCCTCTTGGGAATACACCAATTCTAATAATATATATGTTTGTGAATACTGGTTGTTTGGAGAATACCTTTTGAGATTATATAGGTGTAGATACTCAAGTGTATTATGGAGGAATTGTTATTAATTCCGTTGCGTAATTGATGTTAGAATATCATATGCAAGTAAATGGAACACGTGGCACCCGAGCCCCACTTGGCGGGTTCGGGGCGTCACAAGGTGGTATCAGAGATATATTTTAAATAACACTTCGGACCCTAATTTCGGGTTTGGGGAGTTACAGTTCGGTCGCCTGAGCCTCAGTCAATTTTTTGACTTCTTACTAGTTCGATCAACCGAGGCATTTATAACCTCCTAGGTTCGGTCGCCCGAAGCTCTTTCAAAGTAAATTTAGGTCCAGATTTTGATTAAAAGTTTCCTTTGTTCACATAGGTATGACATTTTAGTTCAATAGATTTTTCATGAAATTTTTGGGAATCTAAGGTCTGACTATAGCTTAGGCTTTTTAATTAAGCCCAAAAATCTAGCATCGGTCAACTTTTGCAAACTTCATTTTAGTTCTAATCCTTGACCCTAACCAATTAGTTATTTAATAAAAAGTTCTTCTGTGAAAAGTGTTGATTCCTAGGGTCAATCTAAGGTCGTCTGAGCAATCAATCCATATCATGCAGATGCATGCATTATTACAGGCCAAAGATAAAAATTAAATGCAATACAAATAGAATTGTTATGTCTTCTTCTTCTGCTCTTCAGGTTTGCATGGAACAACCAGGATGATGTGAGCTTTAAGTCCTTTTCGTCTTCCATCTTTCTCTTTTGTGTGAGCATTCCAAATAATGAACGTGTTCAAAATACTAGACACACGCATGAGACACTTGTGTTTGTCAACATCAAAACAGAGATCGGACTCAAAAAGTTAACTATTAAACAAACACTAATGCAACCAAAACTAAAATTTTTAACATAATCAAGAACTTAAGAAAACGTAAACTAAAAACTGAACTTTAATAAAAACCAAATAGAAATTAAAAATTCCAAGACTTTAATTAAAAAACAACTCAAATAAGCAATATTAACTTAAAAAAATTATTTAAAAGAAAAGAGAGAATAGAAGAGAGAGAGAGAGAGAGAGAGAGAGAGAGAGAGAGAGAGAGAGAGAGAGAGAGAGAGAGATAAACCTAACAATGACTTTAAAACTAAATATTCAAAGCAATAATAAACTTAGACCAAAATCTTTAAAACTGTATTTAAATGACAATGAAATTAAATAAAACCTAATTAAACAAAGAGAAAAAAGTGAGAGAGAAAAGAGAGAATAAGTCGTCGGGTTCTCTATAGCAGCAGTAGTTGCTCTTCCTCCTCTTTTCGGTGCAGGGCCTCCAAAAGCCAAAAAGAAAGACCAAAATTAATACTCCCCTAAACCCTACAAAAACCTCTTTTTAAAAGCTACCAAACCCTAAAATATTGCCTTCAGCAATACCCAGCACATGGCCTACCCGCATGGGCTCACGCAATTCCCCAAGGACATGGTCACATCCAACTTTAAGCCCAGCTCACACCTTTATTTCAAGGGTGGCTCACCCTTGTTCACACATTGCCATCTACATGCAGCACTTTTGTTTTAAGCCCAGACCCAACTACGTTGGCCTCTAGTTCTTCACTCATGCACGGGTCAGTTCACCTCTCCATGTCCATGCTTCACGTACACAAGGCCCACATGGTCACATTACTTCTTTTTTTTATTTTATATATGAAGCATAGCTGCATGCCCAAGCCTTCTCAATTTTAAAACACTTCAATGCACATAGTTGGCTTCTTCATGCATGGCTCGGTGTCTTCATTCTTGTGCATGGCTCGAGACATTAAGTTCATGGCCTCTCCAAATTTTTGAAAATCAGCTTGCCATAATTAAACACGAGTATCTGTAAATTTTTGGCAAAATAGGATAATTATCTTAAAATTATCAAATGAGCTCAATGTTAAACTATGAGACATAATCGGGCATTTAATTAAAATTATAATCTTTAATGCATGAATTTAAATGCCTAATTACACAACTTTGATGCGTAGTCACTTCCCTACTAACCACTGATATATTTCCTTATTAGCTGGTCATTGATCCTAGAATTCGCCAAGTTTATGATTTTGAATTATCGAAGGGTCTAAAAATTTGCATCCCCACAGGCCCACCTCAGCCAATAGGTCTAAAAATGTACTTTCTTTGGGAAAGGAAAATACCCTGTCTAGACCTAGCAACCTCAATGCCTAAAAAGTATTTTAGGTCACCGAGGTTTTTCATCTCAAACTCTGCTGCTAGCTTCTCTTGGAGTCTAGCAAGCTCTTCTGTATCATCTCCTCTTATAATCATGTCATCAACATAAATGATCAAGATGGTTACTTTACCAAGTCGGTGCTTTATAAATAATGTGCGATCAGCATTACTTTGTTGGAATCCATACTTTCTTATAGCAATGCTAAACCTTCCAAACCATGCACGCAGTGACTGTTTTAACCCATTCAAAGCTCGTTGAAGTTTTCATACAATCTCATTCTTTGAAGTAGTCATGTATCCTGGGAGAAGCTCCATGTACACTTCTTCCTCAATACTACCATGGAGGAACGCATTCTTTATGTAAAATTAATGTAATGGCCAATCCAAGTTAGCAGCTAGAGATAATAAAACTCTGACAATGTTCTGTTTTGGCACATGTGAGAAGCTTTCAAAATGATCTATACTATAAGTTCGAGTGTACCCCTTTACCACGAGCCTCACCTTGTACTGCTCAACAGATCTATCAATATTGTATTTAATAGAAAAAATCCACTTGCATCCAACAATTTTCTTTCCTTCTAGAAAAAAGACCAGAGACCAAGTATCATTTTTCTGTAGAGCCCCCATTTCATCCTTTATTTCCTGGGTCCACCTTGGATCTACCAAGGCATCATGAATGCTTTCTAAGACATAATGTGACAATACCGAGTGCACAAAGGATGGGTTTAGACAGATTTTGAGATGAAACATAATTAGTGATGGGGTATTCAGATTTCTTCCTATCACGATCAAGTGAATACCGGTTGGGTGGCTTTCCATGATTGTGTCTAAAAGGTAAAGTATAGCCACTAGAAGCATGTAAATCATTAGTAAGTAAAGAAGTAGTAGGGGAACTTACCTCCTGGATATTCTCAGGAGTTTGGTCAGCAAGTACTATAATAACCCCAAAAATGACTACAAGATTAGTGGGGTGATTCCCAAAAATAAATAAATAAATAAATAAATAAATAAATAAAAATAAATAAATAAAAAATAGAAAGTTAATTAATTAATTAAATGAATTTATAAAAAAGAAAAAATAATAATAAAATAAAATAAAAACAAACAAACAAACAAAAAAATAAAACAAACAAAGCTTCCTGAAGCTTAAAAGCTTCAGGAAGCAGCTCAAGATATCCAGATACCCCCCCCCTGTTTCTTCTACGCGTAGGCGTCCCCCCCCAGATCTCTCTCTCTCTCTCTCTCTCTCTCTCTCTCTCCTCTCATTCTCTTCCCCTCTCTCCTTAGTACCATGATGGATTCTCGCCGATCGAAAATCGGAAGATACCGCTGGACTCCATTCTCCGCTGCTGTCATTTCCACCGAAGCGGATTGGTGGTAGGAGGCGTAGGCGTATCTCTTGGGATAAGCTAATTTCTACTTTTATCTCAATTTCTTGCAAATTATAAGCCCGATTGATGATTGAACACCACCACGAGAATCTAGGGATGATTTTCTACAAGTCTAGCGGAACAGAATTCTCGTGAGGTCGTCGTAGGCATAACCCCAAAATTGGGATAAGGGGGTTATTAAGGGGCTTATTTTTAATTAATTAGGGTTGATTTAGAAATTTTAGAATATTGAGCATCTAAGGTTGAAGTAGGATTTTTGAAATTTAGGGCTCGGGTGAGCGCCGCGGGTGTAATTTTGAAACCCACAGGCATAATTCAGAAAATTAAGTGAGGGTGTTAAATAATAGTTTAAATGATAATTTGGGATATATGGAGCCTAGGGAATGTTATTTGAGTATTATTTTGGAGGAAATGAGTTAATTAATCTGGGGAAAATGTGAATTGCAGGAGTTGAATTTCGGGCGCCAAGGGCGTAGGATTTGGGTCCTAACGAGACTCTCAGTAAATCAAGTAAGAGGAATAAATTATAACAGCATTTTTAGAATTACTATTTAAATTAATATGTGAATACGAGCATATGGTATTTTGCCTGAAAGTTATTATGATATGAATATTAGATAAATTGTGTGGCATTTAAGTAATATTAAATTGTGATGTTTTGGAGTGTGAAATTAATGTCTAATGAATATTAGATGAAAATTGTGTGACACATGACATGTGTTAAAAAATGTAAAATATAACGATGGGTATTTTTTGAGAAAATATTGAAATGAGAAAGATTGAAGTGATTAGTGGAAAATAATGAAATGTGGTATTTATATGTGAGTAGAAATTATTTGCATGAAAATTGAGATTTTACAAATTACTGATATGAGTATTTTGGGAAATGCGAAAATACGTGAAATATGATATGTACTATTATGAGATGATGGAATGTGCACAGAAAATGATGAAAACATATATATTGAAATGAATTGAGATATACTTATATGTGATTAATGATGTATATTGATATGGAAATACTGAAATATGAAAATGGAAATGATGAATACTGCAATATGGAATTGAAATATGATTAATGAAATGCCAATACAGCATAATGATTGCGGGTATATGGTAGTGATCCCTGGTGGATTGTTATAATATTGAGCATGGTGCCGTTGCTAGTGGTATAGTGCAACTACACGGACTCTTGGAGCGTGTGGCTGACAGTTGACTGAGCCATTTTGTAGGGTTGTTGGCCCCCCTGAGTCCGAATCAGGGCTATATGCCGGCCAGTCATACTACATACGCTATATGTGATATGATATTTTGGTCTAACCGGGTCGGCCAATCGCAATTAGATCCAGCCTTCGGGCCGCACAACCTTGACCATGGGGGGGAAACATGGCGTGGAAAGAAAGATCCTCGGGGTGGCCATGAGTTACAAACGCGATGTTGGTATTTGATACCAAGGATATTCATGAGCCAGAAAGTAAAATGGAAACGTAAAGTGAAAGAATGAAAAAAAAAATGGGCTTAAATGAGATGGAAGAAATAAGGAAAATTGAAAAATAGAGAATGATAAAATTAAGAAATGGAACTGTGTGAGTTAATAACATAAATAATTGAAGCGAAGTGAAACTCTCCACCTGATGGCTTACTGAGTAAGGTGAGTGCCCTGATAGGTATCAAATGTGGCCATACCTGGCTACATAATGGGTTAGGGTAGAGGGAAGCTACCTATATGAGCGAGTATTATTCCCTATTCTCATGAACTTCACGGGTAAATATGTGTTGGAAATCATTGAATTTGAGAAATGGTTTTAAAGCTTATAAAAAATTCTGTTGTATATCTATATGATTATGAGAATATATTTATCAGTGTATTTTTCTCAGATGAAATGTTATTTTGAAAAGTAAAGCATATTATAACTGAACTCATATGGCCACACATTGTAAATAATTTATTCCTTCTTACTGAGATGTGTCTCACCCAAATTATCTAAATTTTTCAGGGAATAGGGATAAGCCTCGTGATAGAGCTCCGAGACCATAGGTAGTTGGGACCCTGACACACAAGGTGAGTTATTGGACTAGGGAGGTGTAATTTTCCTAGGATTGTGTTGTTTTGGGTATGCGATGGTGATGTATATATGTATGTATGTTGATACTCTGGGTATTGTATTTTGACTATTATGTATATACCATCTTCCGCTATTAGGTTGTATAAATGAACTAACTTTTTACCCGGTACCCAATGCGGGTCGAGTCATATGACTGGTAATAGGGTTGTTGACATGGCCGACTTATGGATGTTGTTGATGACGTATGGATATTTATTTATTATTGTTTTTTCTTTAAAAAAATTTACAAAAATAGGGGCGTCACAGTTTGGTATCAGAACTTAGGCTGCTAGGTTCTGTAGACTTTAGTAAATAGCAGAACACAATACCAGAGTATAGGAGTCGATTTTGATGAAAATAGGAGATGGGTAGATTGAAATGTGAGTTAGTTATTATTTGAGGATGAGGTTAGAATTTAGGATTCTATCTTGTGGCCAAGAGGCGAAGTACCGGGGTTGTTTCTGTGTTTTTCTTGGGGTAACGATTTTAGGAAAACAATGGATACTATCACTGGGTCTTGTTTCTGAGTGGTAGGATTGAGTCTTAAATGGGGATTATGGATGTGGAGATAAATGGTCATAGAAGAGTAATTTATGAATTATTGCGGTGTATTGGTTATGTGATAGTAATTGTATACTAAGATTAGTTGCTTCCTTTGTAGGATGGATCTGGGGAACAGTAACCCGAGTGCGGGAGGTGATGGAGTAGGACCTTCCAGTATGAGTGGTGCAGACCCTAACGCAGTGTTGCGTAGCGTCACTCAGCAGGTGATGGCTGAGATGGCTAGGAGCTCGGGGGAGCAGAGTTGCACGATCGAGCAATTCACACATATGTGACTCCCGTATTTTGTTGGAGGAACGAACCCACTGGTAGCAGAGAATTGGGTTCAGGATATAGAAGACATACTGACCGTTCTCTCATGTATAGACGAGCAAAGGGTGTTATTTGCCACATTTAAATTGACCAGGGAAGCAAAGCGCTTGTGGAGGTCGGTGAGGCTATTTGAAAAGTAGAGGATTGATCCTGTAGTGATACGTGGAGTCCCTTCAAGAAGATTTTCTTCGAGCAGTACTTTCCCACTACATTTAGGAGTGCAAAGGCATAAGAGTTTCTGTATATGACGCAAGAGTCTATGACGGTGCAGAAGTATGCAGCGAGATTCGTTGAGTTGTCCCAATTCACCCCGTATCTGGTGCCAGATGAGGAGAGGAAGGCGAGCAAGTTTAAAGAGAGCCTGAGGCAAAACTTGTATGAGCAGGTGGTAGGTTTTCGAGCTCAGACCTTCTTAAAGATAGTGGATAGGGCTGCAGTGATTGAAAGTGGCCTACAGAGAGGCGCAACAGCACAGAACCAGAGGAAGAGGCCCGCACCTTCTGATTTTTAGGCAGGGTCCGGTCGAGGGCTATGGAGGAGATTTGATAGTAGAGGCGGACGGTGATAGGGAGGAGGAGATCAAGCAGTATAGGTCAGACAGGTGCCCCCTCCTTATCCCAGATGTTTTAGGAGGCACCCAGGAGAGTGACGAGCGAAGGAGGTTGTCTGCTATCAGTGCCACCAGCCTGGGCATATCGTGAGAAACTGTCAAGCACTGCCAGCAGTAGCGGCTACTCCTCGACCATATAGAGGAGACTATTAGACACCTCGAGGCGAACAGTAGAGGAAAACTGCTCTGGCGCGAGTTTATGCACTGACCCTAGGAGATGCTGAGGCGGCAGGAGATGTGGTGAGAGGTACTATTTCAATACTGTCATTTAAAGCTACTATCTTGTTGGATTCTGGGGCGACTCATTCCTTTATCGCCCAAGAATATGTGAAGTTGTGTGGGTTTGAACCTCAACAGTTAGATATTAGTCTGTCTGTTGCTACGCCAACTGGGGCTGTAGGGATATGTAAAAAGGTACTCAGGGACTGTCCAGTGGATATTCGAGGGAGGTCTTTGTTAGCTAATCTAATGGTTTTAGAAATGCATGGGTTTGAGATAATCTTGGGTATGGACTGGCTAGCTGCCCACTATGCTAGCATTGATTGCCATCAGAGGGAGGTAGTGTTCAGACCTCCAGAGGGACAGGAGTACAAATTTTTGGGATCACGTGTGTGCACCCCACCTCAGTTACTATCTGCTATTCAGGTTTGTGGATTGCGATTAGAAGGTTGTCAGGGATATTTAGCCTATGTGAAGGCAGTATCAGAAGTGAAGCTGAGGGTGGAGGATATCCTAATGGTGAGGGATTTTCCTGATGCATTCCCCAAGGATTTGTCAGGACTACCTCCTGATTGTGAGGTAGAGTTTGTTATTGATCTAGTTTCGAGGACAGCGCCGATTTCGAAGGTACCGTATAGAATGGCATCGACAGAGTTAAAAGAATTGAAAAAATAGTTGCAGGAATTGTTAGATAAGGGGTTTATTCGGCCCAGTGTGTCGCCCTGGGGAGCACCGGTTTTGTTTGTGAGAAAGAAGGATGAGTCGATGAGGTTATGCATCGACTACCGAGAAATAAACAAAGTAACTATCAAGAATAAATACCCGCTCCCGCGTATAATTGATTTGTTTAATCAGTTACATGGGACACGGATCTTTTTGAAGATAGACTTACGCTCTGGGTACCATTGGGTGAAAGTCAGGGCGAAAGATGTTCCGAAGACGGCATTTAGAACACAGTATGGACACTATGAATTTCTAGTTTTGCCGTTTGGGTTGACGAATGCTCCCGCAGTGTTTATGAATTTTATAAACAAAGTCTTTCACCAGTATTTGGATTAGTTTGTGGTAGTATTTATTGATGATATACCGGTGTATTCCAAGAGCCCAAAGGAGCATGAGGAGCATCTGAGTATAGTGCTTCAGGTGTTGTGAGAGAAGAAGCTATATGCAAAGCTCAAGAAGTGCGAGTTCTGGTTGGAACAGGTTTTCTTCCTTGGACACGTTATATCCAGGGGTGGTATTTCTGTTGATTCGAGAAAGATTGAAGCGATAGTAGACTGGGTACGACCAAAGAATGTGCACAAGATTAGGAGTTTCCTAGGATTGGCCAGGTACTACTGCAGGTTTGTTGAGGGCTTCTTTAGACTGTCAGACCCACTTACTAGATTGACCAAGAAGGGAGTGAAGTTTGAGTGGTCTAATGAATGTGAACAGAGCTTCCAAGAATTGAAGCAGCGACTCATCACTGCGCCTGTGTGGACGATTCCTTCAAGAAAAGAGGGGTTCGTAATTTACAGTGATGCATCCCATAAAGGGCTCGGATGCGTGTTGATGCATCGAGGGAGAGTGATAGCTTATGCCTTATGACAGTTGAAAGAATATGAGAAGAACTACCCTACCATGATCGAGCATTGGAAGCAGTTGTTTACGCGCTGAAGATTTGGAGGCACTATCTATATGGGGGTAGGTGTGAGATATTTATTGACCATAAGAACTTAAAGTATTTCTTCACACAGAAGGAATTAAATATGAGACAGAGGAGATGGATGGAGCTAATAAAGGATTATGACTGCACTAATAGCTACCACCCAAGAAAGGCTAATGTGGTCGCTGATGCTTTGAGCCGAAAATTAGTGGATTCTTTTGTGTCTGTTGTGGAGATTCAACATCCAATCCAGATGGACCAAGAGAGGCTCAGTGTGGAGTTGGGAGAAGGCGATCACCAGGCATTCATTGCTGACTTGGTTTTGCAATCGGCTCTATAGGAGAGGATTAAAGTAGCTTAGAGGAATGATGCAGGTTTAGTGGAGCTTATGGAGAAGGTACAAGATGGTCAGGAAACAAATTTTAGCATCTCGGATGATGGAGCCTTGAGGTTTTGTACTAGGTTATGCGTTTCCGCCAATCCTGAGATCAAGAAAGTTATTCTGGAGGAAGCACATCGATCTCTATATACTATACATCTAGGTAGCACTAAAATGTACAGGAATCTTTGAGAGTCCTTCGAGTGGAGCAACATGAAGAGGCAGATAGCCCAGTATGTGGATCAGTGTTTGATGTGCCATTAAGTGAAAGCTGAGCATCAGAGACAGGTGGGATCATTGCAGCCACTCCACATTCCTGAGTGGAAGTAGGAGCATATAGCGATGGATTTCATCATAGGATTGCCGCTGACGTTGCATGGACAGGACGCTATCTGGGTAATGGTGTATCGACTGAAGAAGACTACCCACTTTTTGTCGATCAGAGTTAGCTACTCCATGGATAGATTGGCTGAGTTATATATCCAAGAGATAGTTAGGCTCCATGGCGTCCTAATGTCCATTTTTCAGACAGAGACCCACGGTTCACATCTCATTTTTGGAAGAGTCTGCAATGGGCCATGGGTTTTTAATTGTCGTTCAGCACAACTTTTCATCTTTAGATAGATGGGCAGATGGAGAGGGCGATATAGATTCTAGAGGATATGCTACGAGCATGTGTGCTGGACTTTGGAGGTTGTTGGATGCAGTATTTGCCATTGGTTGAGTTTGCGTATAACAACAACTACCAGGCCAGCATTAGGATGGCACTATATGAGGGTTTGTATGACAGGAGGTGTCGATCCCCATTATACTAGGATGGGATTGGGGAGAGACAGATATTGGGGCCAGAGCTGATACAGCAGACTCAGGATAAAGTCAAACTTATCATAGATAGGATTAGAACAGCATAGAGCTGGAGAAGAGTTACCAGATACTTGCCGGCGAGAACTAGAGTTTAACGCAGGAGATCACGTCTTCCTAAAGGTGGCACCGATGAAGGGAGTTATGAGGTTTTGGAGGAAGGGTAAGCTGAGCCCTAGGTATATTAGACCATTTAAGATTTTTGAAAGAGTGGGTCCAGTTGCTTATCGGTTGGCATTACCACCGGTCCTGTCTAGGATCCATGACGTATTGCATGTTTCTATGCTGAGGAAATATGTCCCAAACCCCTCCTATGTGATCAGCTATGAAGCACTGAAGTTGGGAGACACTTTAACTTATAAGGAAGTGTCAGTGCAGATTCTTGACTGGAAGGAACAGGAGTTACGCACAAAGAAGATTCCACTGGTGAAAGTTTTATGGTGCAATCATGTCATTAAGGAGGCTTCTTGGGAATTAGAGGACCAAATGCATCAGAGATATCCACACTTATTCAATGGAATTTAGAGTTGAGTCAATCAGAGTAAAAGGAATAATACTATGTATTTTTATTTGTATAGTGTAACGTAGGATAGATTGAATTTTTAGCTTTGAAACGTGAATGACATTGGGAGAATTTTAAATAGTTGTAATCTCCCAGAACCCTCGTTGTAACCACAGTATTCCTCTACCATAAGTGAGGGTAAGTAATAAAATTGAAAGTGTTTTCTCTAAGGATGAGAAGCAGATGAATAGCAAATTTTGAGGACGAAATTTTTATGAGGCAGGGAGAATGTAATAACCCCAAAAATGACTATACAAGATTAGTGGGGTGATTCCCAAAAAAAAATAAAAAATAAAAAATAAAAAAAATAAAAATAAATTAATTAATTAATTAATGGAATTTATAAAAAAGAAAAAATAATAATAAAATAAATAATTAAATTAAATTACAAAAAAACAGAACAAAACAAACAAAGCTTCCTGAAGCTTTTAAGCTTCAGGAAGCACCTCAAGATATCCAGAGACCCCACCTATTTCTTCTGCACGCAGGAGTCCCCCTAGTTCTCTCCTCTCTCTCTCTCTCTCTCTCTCTCTCTCTCTCTCTCTCTCTCTCTCTCTCTCTCTCTCTCTCTCTCTCTCTCTCTCTCTCTCTCGTTCTCTCTCCCTCTCTCCTCAGTTCCATGATGGATTCTCGCTCGATCGAAAATCGGAAGATACTGCTGGACTCCATTCTCCGCTGTCGTCATTTCTATCGGAGTGGATTGGTGGTAAGAGCGGCATAGGTGTATCTCCTGGGGTAAGCTAATTTCTATTTTTATCTTAATTTCTTATAAATTATAAGTCCGATTGATGATTGGACACCACCACGAGAATCTAGGGATGATTCTCTACAAGTATAGCGGAATAGAATTCTCGTAGGGTCGTTGTAGGCATAACCCCAAATTTAGGATAAGGAGGTTATTAAGGGGCTTATTTTTAATTAATTAGGGTTGATTTAGAAATTCTAGAATATTGAGCATCTAAGGTTGAAGTTTGATTTTCGAAATTTAGGGCCCGGGTGAGCGCCACGAGTATAATTTTGGAACCCGCAAGCACAATTCAGAAAATTAAGTGAGGGTGTTAAATAATAGTTTAAATGATAATTTGATGTTAGTTGAGTATTATTTTGGGGGAAATGAGTTAATTAATCTGGGAAAAATGTGAATTGCAGGAGTTGAATTTCGGGCGCCAAGGGCGTATGATTTGGGTCCTAATAAGACTCTCAGTAAATCAGGTAAGGGGAATAAATTATAGCAACATTTTTAGAATTACTGTTTAAATTAATATGTGAATATGAGCATATGGTATTTTGCCTGAAAGTTATTATGATATGAATATTAGATAAATTGTGTGGCATTTGAGTAATATTAAATTGTGATATTTTGGAGTGTGAAATTAATATATAATGAATATTAGATGAAAATTGTGTGACACATGACATGTGTTGAAAAATGTAAAATATAACGATGGGTATTTTCTGAGAAAATAATGAAATGAGAATGACTGATGTGATTAGTGGAAAATAATGAAATGTGGTATTTATACGTGAATAGAAATTATATGCATGAAAAATGAGATTTTACAAATTACTGATATGAGTATTTTGGGAAATGCGAAAATACGTGAAATATGATATGTACTATTATGAGATGATAGAATGTGCACAGAAAATGATGAGAACATTTATATTGAAATGAA
Source organism: Malania oleifera (assembly GCF_029873635.1). Taxonomy (NCBI): domain Eukaryota; kingdom Viridiplantae; phylum Streptophyta; class Magnoliopsida; order Santalales; family Ximeniaceae; genus Malania; species Malania oleifera. The sequence goes on from NC_080428.1 coordinate 14,317,255, forward strand.
TTGAGATATATTGATATGTGATTAATGATGTATAATGATATGGAAATACTGAAGTATGAAAATGGAAATGATGAATACTGCAATATGGAATTGAAATATGATTGATGAAATGCCAATATCGCATAATGATTGCGAGTATGTGGTAGTGAACCTTGATGGATGGTTATGATATTGAGCATGGTACCATTGCTAGTGGTGTAGTGTAACCACACGGACTCTTGGAGCATGTGGTGTGACAGTCGACTGAGCCATTTTGTAGGGTTGTTAGGCCCCCTGAGTCCAGATCAGGGCTATAGGTCAGCCAGTCATACTACAGACGCAATATGTGATATGATATTTTGATCTAACCGAGTCAGCCAATCGCGGTTAGATCCAGCCTTCGGACCGCACAACCTTGACCATGGGGGGAAGCATAGCGTGGAAAGAAAGATCCTCAGGGTGGCCATGAGTTACAGACGCGATGTTGGTATTTGATACCAAGGATACTCATGAGCCGGAAAGTAAAATGGAAACGTAAAGTGAAAGAATGAAAAAAAAATGGGCTAAAATGAGAAATGGAAGAAATAAGGAAAATTGAAAAATAGAGAATGATAAAATTGAGAAATGGAATCATGTGAGTTAATAACATAAATAATTGAGGCGAAGTGAAACTCTCCACCTGAGGGCTTACTGAGTAAGGTGAGTACCCTGATAGGTATCAGATGTGGTCATACCTGGCTGCATAACGAGTTAGGGCAAAGGGAAGTTACCTGTATGGGCGGGTAATCTTCCCTATTCTCAGGAACTTCGCGGGTAAATATGTGCTGGAAATCATTGAATTTGAGAAATGGTTTTAAAACTTATAAAAGCTTGTGTTGTATATCTATATGATTATGAGAATATATTTATCAGTGTATTTTTCTTAGATGAAATGTTGTTTTGAAAAGTAAAGCATGTTATAACTGAACTCATATGGCCACACACTGTAAATAATTTATTCCTTCTTACGGAGATGTGTCTCACCCAAATTATCTAAATTTTTCAAGGAACAGGGATAGTCCAGGTGATAGAGCTCCGAGATCATAGGGAGTTGTTACCCTGACACACATGGTGAGTTATTGGACTAGAGAGGAGTAATTTCCCTAGGATTGTGTTGTTTTGGGTATGCGATGGTGATGTATATATGTATGTATGTTGATACTCTGGGTATTGTATTCTGACTGTTATGTATATACCGTCTTCCGCTGTTAGGTTGTATAAATGAAATAACTTTTTACCCGGTACCCAATGCGAGTCAGGTCATATAACTAGTAATAGGGTTGTTGACGTGACCGATTTATGGATGCTATTGATAACGTGTGGATATATATTTATTATTGTTTTTTAAAAAAAAATTATATGAAAATTGGGGCGTTACAGGTAATTTGGAGGTGAGGGGCTCAACTTTAAATTTCTTTGATTTATCATCCCTATTATCGTCCCTCTATGCATTACCCCCTTACATATCGATCCCATAGTCAATTTCCTGCAATTTTTGTGCCATATCCACACAATCCTCCATTATGTCTTTAACATTATTATTATTAGTAATGTTTTCTATGAATTCAGATTCACCCATCCGTGCGGGTCCATGGGGTCCATCAATTACAAAACCAGGCCACTCTGACAAATTTGGCCCTAACCAATTCGGCTCTTTATCCGTACGCTCCCCTTGAAGAGACGAATCTGACTTGGGAGAGAAAAAAGGTTTTAGATTCAGAAAATGTGGCATCTAATGTGGCGTATGTCCGTTTGGTAGGTGGATGATAACACCCATAGCCCTTTGTGTGGGTAGCGTACCCCACAAAGATACACCACAAGGCACATGGGTCCAGTTTAGTCCTTTGATTTTTATGAAGATACACAAAGGCCATGCACCCAAAAACCCATGGAGGAATCACTAAAACAGAAGGTTGTGAGACATAACTGGATAAGGTTTGCAACATTGTTTTATAGTTAAGTACCTTTGATGGCATGTGATTTAAAAGATGCACTGCAGTGGCAACTGCATCATCCCAGTATTGTCGAGGGATGTGTGCCCTAATCAGGAGTGCACGAGTTATTTCCAAAATATGCCCATTTTTCCTTTCAGCAACCCCATTTTGTTGAGGGGTTTGCGGACAAGAAGTCTCATGTATCAGTCCATAAGTTTGGAAATACGCTTGGAATTTTTTATTTATGTATTCCCTCCCATTGTTAGACTGGAGTATAAGGATTTTTTCAGAAAATTGAGTCTGGATCATAGAGTCAAATGCACAGAAAATATCAAACACTTCATCTTTATTTTTTAAAAGGTACAACCATGTCATTTGGGTGCAATCATCAACGAATGTAACAAACCATCGAATTTTGTTGTAGGTAGTTATAGGAGATGGCCCCCACACATCTGAATGAATTAAGGAGAATGGCTTGGAACTTTTATTTATACTCATAAAAAATGATACCCGGTGACTCTTTGCTAAAACACAAGTATCACACATAAATTCTAAAGGAAAATAATTCAAAAGCAAGTCTAGAAACAAGTACATCATGTAACTTGTTGGAATTGGTGTAGTCCCAAGAGGGGGGTGAATTGGAATTTTAAAACTTCTTCCTAGGTCAATTTAGATTCCAAAAACAGTATTATACAAACCTAGGGTCTTTCTATATAATCAAAAACCCAATTAAATATTCAAAAAATTAAACATCGACATTCAAGTGCTGAAATTTAAATTGCGAAAATTAAAAGCGGACACAAGAAATGTTATCGGGGTTTGGCCAATACTGCCTACGTCCCCACCTCAACTCGCAAGCTTGAGGATTCCACTAATACTCACTTAACGAGTGGAGCGGCACCGGATACAATATCAGGTCAAATTACCAGAGCTGACCTCAACCTTTATAACTGATCCCTATAGGCTAGAGCAACACCCCCTCAAGCCATGCCTGGAATACAACAGATAATCAAATATAAACTTTCATGTACAATTTCAATGCTTCTCCAATTAGCAAATATGTACCGATACGCACAAACAATAACCAATGCACTCACAGATAATAGTATTTAATACTCAAGTGAGATCTTGAAAAGTTTAATTCAAGATAATATATTCAACAATGGAATGTTCAAGGTTACCTCAAAACCCTAATCGAGTATCACAAAAATATTTTATCAAATATAATCACAGCAGATACTTAGGGTTTATGTTTGCAAAAGATTTTTCAAATGAAGTATCCAAGCTCTCAAGTCTTGCAATTTGAATGCCAAGACTAGGAAGCCAAAAATACGATTTTACCAAACAAATATTTATATGTGAAATATTGTGGGAAAATCACACAAGCAATTACTCTCAAAAATATTTTCAAGACCTATGGTATTGTGAGAGTATTTTTCCAAGGAAAAATGATTTTGAATTATTCACAATAACACAATCAAATTTTCCTACACCTTGCAATTGATTTGCAAGTTAGGAGAACTAGAAAAATAAACTCTCTATTTCAAAATGATATTTGCTAATAAGTATGTAAGAGAGTATGAAAAAAAAAATGCTTGGAATATTGAGTATATAGAAAAAGAAGTATAAAAGATTGGAGAGAATTTTTGCTAATTACTTTTACTAATCTACTTGTTAATCAAGGCAAATGAGAGGGTATATATAGATATCCCTCAAATTTTGACCGTTGGGGACGTATTGGGGATTTTGAAAAAGTTTAGTTAAAAGTTAACCCCTGTTTAGTGCTTATTACCGTGGTTAAGAATATGGCAACCCGAGAGTTTCGGTCGACCATATTTAAGATTTTGTTGACCATATTACTAAGTTCGATCGACCATGACACTTTTGAACTAGAGATTTGGTCAACCACCTCAAGGCGATTTTGAGCCCCTTCGTGGGTTCGGTCCACTGAAGGAAAAGTTTGATTGACCGTTCATGTAGTTCGGTCGATCGTAGCCAAAATGAACTGCAATTTTGATCGTCCAAATAGTTGGGTGTCAGACACATGTCAATTTGGTTGACCTATTACAATACATTCAAAAACTGAACGGTCGACTCGATCGAGCGAAGTCAACTAGTTGACTTCTGACTGGTTCGGTCGACCGTGGCATTTGTATTGCCACAGGTTTGGTCGACCGAGGTCTCTTGAAAACTTTTCTTCTTCTTTTGACCTTATATAATTTAATCCCCACTTGTATGTGTTTGCAATTTTGGCTTAAAGGACTTAGACATGATATATCCTATGATCAATCATGGCCTTGAGAGTTAACCCCAAAAATCTGACATCGGTCGACCAAGGTGATCCCTAAGGTTAATCTATGGTCTTGAGCATTAATCCCTATTATGCATGAGATGTAGTTATTACAAACTGTAAAAAAAACTTATTACAATTACAATGTAACTTGAAAGAAAAACAAAAGAACTTCATGCTCTGCTCCTTTGCAATATCATTGTGCTAAATGATGTGCTTGTTTAAGTGCTTCTCGACTTCCATTTATCATCTATCACCCGTGCTAAGAAAAATAAACATATTTATACACTTAACACATAAATGAGATACTATGGTTTGTCATAATCAAAATAGGAGACAGACTCAAAAAGTCAACATAACTAAATGATGGATGGCCTACCGACGATGCCATAACCAAATCTGCTTCTCCTTACTACTCTACATAGGTTGTATCACTTGAGCCCAACTTGAACAAAAGTCTTCCATGTATTACAACCCCGCCCTCTTAGTACCACACCCAATGATCTCCTTGGTGAAAATATCTTGAAAAAGACAAAATGTAGGATATATTAGGGCAACACAATTCAATTCAGTAGTAGCTTGACAAACTAACATTAATTTATTCGAGAGAGATGGGACAAGCAAAGTATTGGATAAGGAGAGGGTGGGTGATAGGGTCACTATGCCAACCTCTGTAACAGGATAAGGAACACCATTGGCATTAATTATGCTAGTCCATCGAGGTTTCGTGATCTGAATAAAGTTTGAGTTGTCGAATGTCATATGGTCAGTGGCTCCAGAATCAACTAGCCAGCCATCATATTTACCTTGGGCTATGTTCAAACAAGCTTGTTCCTCATTACCATGATTAGTAGAAGATGTTGTAGTAGGGCACAGTTTGCGGGATGAGGGACAATTGTGGTGTTGCCTTAACCTGTGCTGCCCAACCCGAACCACTCATGATCTCATGGGCCTTCTGTGCCTTTATGTTATGCCACCACTCTGGATACCCGTGAAGTTTGAAACATGTTTTGCGGGTGTGCTTGAGATTCCCACAGTGGCTACATCCCCCTCCTTCTGTCTAAGACTTGCCTTGGTTGAGATGAGTGACTTTGTCACCGCCTATTGGCATCTTTTGGGACAATTGAATAGATGGAGGCTATCGTGGCCCCATCTTGGTGCTCTTGGAGTCCATGACAGTGCTGGTCGTGGTCTCGGTTCTTGCAAGCATGACAGCTTGACGAATGTCTTCTTGGTGTACATATGCATACACCTGTTCCACTGTGGGAAACGGCTGCATCTGCAAGATGTCACTCTGAGCCTTATCCAATAGGTTATCTAACCCATCTAGAAAAGCATAGACCTGGTCCTTTTGGAGAAGGAAACTAAATTTTTGTATATCTCCGGCACATCAGATTCACCTGACGAAAATCAATTTCTCACCACAATCCCTAAAGGTTGTTGTAGTAGGTGTCAATGGAGTCGCTCGCCTAGCATGTTCGTGAGACACGTCGTTTCAAATCATATACTTGTGAGGTATCAGTTCCGTCATAATACGTTGTTGCAATTGCGTCCCACACATCCTTTGTAGTGCAGAAATGAATGAAGTTGCTGATCAAGGATGGGTTCATAGAATTTATGAGCCATCCTTTCACAATTGCATTCTCGGTACGCAACTTTTGGAACTCTGGGTCAGTCGTCGAGGGTTCCGGGATATCACCATTGATATACCCAAGTTTTTCCTTGCTGGAGATGAACATCTCCACAACTTAGGACCAAAGGGCATAGTTTGCCCCGTCTAACTTGATGCCGATTTGTGGATTCATTGGATCATAGATGGGAGTTGAGTTCTTGGTCAAAACATTGGCCATTCTGGCTACCAGGTCATCAAACACCGTCATGGTGGTGTTGTTGCCATGAGTAATTATGTCTACCATCGTTGGCTAAAATGGTATAAAATGTTGTGATAAAGAAGAGAAGGGGCGAAAGCCCTAGACTCCCCGCTTTGATACCATGTTAAGACAAGAAGAAAATGCACACAATAATTACGTGGTTTGGATGACTCCAGCCTATTTCCACGAGAAATGTCACTCCTCCTTTCTTTCTTATTATATCAGTCATCAATTTATACAGATACAAGGGAAGTTAATTTTAACAAATGCACAATCTTCTCTTAAAAATAACATATTTATGTGCCAAAATAGAAAGAAGAATATACATCAAATATTCTAACCCCAATCATGGTCAATCAGCTATAAATGAAACGAGATAGCTTATGCCAACATATATATATATATATATATATATATATATATATATATATATAAACCAAATGGAAGAGGTCATGTGAATACATAATTGGACAAAATATTTACCTCAAGCCTTGGTTGATAGTGGTTCAACATTCAATGTATGTTCATATTCAACACTAATGTAATTGGGAATGGACAAGTCCTCAATAAGAGAAATGATACAATAGTTAAGGCTTTTGATGGAACCATGCGAAGTGTCATGGAAGAGATCGATCTTGACACTAAGATCGGTCTCTGTATCTTTATAGTTGCATTCCAAGTCTAGGAAATTGAGCCTTCCTTCAAATTTTTAATGGGCAAGCCATGGATCCATACAGTAAGGGCAGTTCCAGCCTTTTTACATCAAAAATTGAAATTCATTCATGGTGATCATTTGATTACTATGAAAGGAGAAGAGAATACCAAGACAATTCAACCAAATGTGATACCTTACATTGAAGATGAATCAATGGCTTATCCAACTTTTTGCAATAGGAAGGTAGAAATTCTAGAATCAAAATTTCTAGAAGTCAACATGGTAACTATAGAATGAATACTAAAACAAGAAGTTGAAATGAAAGGAGAAGCCTTGTATGAGTCTGGATTATTAATCCCAAATATTTGCTACAATTTTCCTAATTCATCAAATACTATAAGGTATGGACTAGAGACTATATTAGAAAAAGATGTCAAGATTGAGAAGTCACTGAATTGTTCAAAAGTAAGCCACCAATTGATCCGAGGGGCTTTAGCTGGATGTTTCAATACATAAGTGATTTACTAAACACAAACCTTTCTTTGGTTTTACTTGTAGCCAAATGATAAATCATCATTGTAAATAGGCTTATCATTTTATTTTTCTTTGTATTTGTACCATTTACCACTTCCCTATGCCATTCCTTGAACCCTTAGATTATTGATTGCAATGAGAGTACTTTATATAGTCTGAATGGTAAAAAATAAGAAACTAGAGATGTAAAGTAGCTTTTGAAAATGACTGAAGCATGAAAATCAAGCATATGGAAGATATGAAAAAGAGATTCAATGCCAAGGATGATCTTTGGTATCTCATCAAATCGGAAATGATGGAGTTCAAGGGTGCATTCATCTAATCAAGTAAAAAAGGAGGTTGAAGACAATGAACAATAGCATCAACAAAGAAGGATCAACACATTTGAACCAGAACAAAAAAGTTGGTCAAGTTTAGAGAGAGAAGCTCTCACCTCTCTCTAGGGAGAGGCGCTTGGCCGTGGAGTGCTACTGTTCTTGTGTGAATCTGGATCGTTCTTGCTCATCTATAGCGAGATTTGGAGCAGAAACTGGTGATTTTATGTTAGTTTGCTACTAGATGTACTGGGTTATGGCTTATCTTCGTCCGGATTGTGAGGAAGGTGAGTTGTGAGGTTTCCCGCCTAAGAAATTTTGAAAATGTCAGTCTCGGGATGTTCGGAGATGGAGGTTGATGAGAATGGATCCTTATCGCTGGTCAAGGTGTAGAATGACAAGAAGCAGAATCTGGAGGATGCTCTTTACTTCATCGCACTTAATGGTGGGGATAAAGAGTCATGGTCCCGTAGAGTAGACTCAGAAATTTTAGAAGAGTATGACAGATTGAGGAATGAGGTAAAACTGAAATTAGTTCAATCAAATCCTGATCTCTCCCCGGATACTCTCATGGATCTTGTTCAAAGACAACTAGGGCTGTCTGCATGTGAATCTGGGGGTACGGATGTTGCTGGGAGGGAAGCGAATATTAACACCCCGATGGTGTTAAATGAAAAAATCATGGATGCTCTGGGTCTGGTGGGTTCGCCTTCTGGTGATGTACCAAAAGGGTTTCTGGCTTCTGGCCATGATGCGAATGTTCGATGGGGTGATGTTGAGGAGTTACAGAGCCCTGTGATGCCTTCTCCAGTTAAGGTTCATCCGGTTGATCCTGAGGTGACTGGGAAGCAAGCTTTAGTGAATCCTCGAAAAAACACGAGGGTCCCTTGGTCTGCACTCTTTGCAAATAACAGAGCTCCGGAATCCTGTACTCCCATCCCTGCGTTTCCTTCAGATGGGTTGGGTGCTAGATTGAATCTGTCTGATCTCACGAGACCAGAGGATTCCTATTTGAAGTGCTTAGTTGGGTATTTTGCAGGTAGATACCCAGGAAATGCTACTATTAGTGCCATTGTGAACTCATGGAAAGCCAATGTTACCTTTATCAGACATGTTGACAACTGGATCGTCTTTAAGTTCCAAGATGAAGAAGACTTGGATAGGATCTTGCAGAAAGCCCCATATATCAAAAGAGGCAGAACCTTATTCATTAAGAGGATGCCAAAGAATTTTCAGTTTGGCCCTGAACATAGGACTATCCTACCTGTGTGGGTTCAACTGAGGAACCTCCCCATGGAGATGTGGAATCCCTTAGCTCTTGGGAAAATATGCTCTGAATTGGGTAAACCTTTGTGTGCAGATAAGCTTACGATGCTGAAGGCTAGAGTGTCTTTTGCAAGAGTCCTAGTTGAAGTAGATGTGGCTAAAGAGCCTAAGTACTCAGTTAAGGTATTCCTCCTAGATGATGAGGAACTGAATCAATCTATTATTTATGAAAATCTACCTCAATTTTGTACTCACCGTAAGTATGTGGGTCATACAGAGAGAATGTGTGGAATAAAAAAGCCCAGGGGGGGACCTGCAAAGGTTAAGACTGATGCTCCTGGTCCCTCTAGGGTTAAGGATACAGTTACTGTCCCGGATAAGGTGGGTCCTTCTGCTAACATTGTGCAGGATGCCCCTCCTCGTGATGCCAGTGTGGTGATTGACAAAGGTAAATCTGTGGTGGAGGATCCTGAGTCTTCTGAGAAAATGACTTTGGAAGAGGGTTCTCTGGGGAATGCTCATTTAAATGATCCTGCTGAGATAAGATCCCCCCCCCCCCGGAGGGCCATATTGTGGATACTGCTTGTGTGAAAGATCCAGTGCCCCATGAAGCTTGTGAATCCCCTGGGGATAACTTAGTGCAGCCTCAGCTGGACCTGGGTAAAGAAATGGATACCTCCATCCCCTTGGAGATTCCAGTGCAACAGGAATGCCAGACTCAGTCTGAGGGCCTAGGAGTGTGTGCTCTGCAGGCTACTGGTGTTCCTAAAAGAACTCCACCCCTAGGGAAACCAGGACACATTTCCAAGGACCCTAATGAGGGTTTTACAGAAGTAAGAAACAGGAAAGCATTGAAGAGGGGGGGGGGGGTGCCACAGTTCAACAAATCAGGAGGGGGAGGTCCAGCTCCCATTCTAGTAAATGAAGATCGCTTCTTGGAACATCAGGGGTTTAAATAAACCCTTAAAACAGAATGGGATCTCGGATCTCATTAGAAAGAATAAGCTAGATATGCTTGGTATCTTGGAAACAAAAATGTCTCTGGATAAACTTAAATCAATGATGCAGAAAAAATTCAGTAATTGGCAACAACTCAACAACTTTGACCTTCATGATGCAGGAAGAATTGTGATCCTCTGGGATCCACTAAAAGTCTTGGTTCAGACCCACCATGCTAGCCCCCAGGCTGTTCACTGCACTGTCAAATGCTTAGTTTCCTCTAACACATTCCTATGCAGCTTCATTTATGGTTATAATTCTCTGGTTGCCAGAAGACCACTGTGGCTGGATCTCATTCAGACTGGCAGTTCCTCTACAATGCCTTGGATGCTCCTTAGTGATTTTAATTCTGTCCTTAAGCCTGTGGAAAGGAGGAAAGGCAGTCCAGTATCTGTATATGAAACAAAGGACATAAATGATTGCTTTAATGAAGTTGGCTTATCTGATCTGAACGCTTCTGGATGTCTACTTACATGGTCTAATGGAAATGTCTGGAGCAAGTTGGACAGAGTTGTGGTTAATCAGTGTTGGCTTGGCACTGGTTGGAACTCCCATGCAGTTTTTCAATTTCCTAGAATACTGTCTGATCATTCTGTTTGCTTAGTAAATTTATTTGCTGACCAGGACCTGGGTGCTCTTCCATTTAAATTCTTCAACATGTGGTCCACTCATGCTGATTTCATGAGGATTGTAAAGGATGTTTGGGAAAATGAGTTTGTTGGTAAATTGCAATATTGCTTCTGCAAAAAGCTCCAGATCCTGAAAAAACCATTGAGACTTTTGAATTCCTCAAACTTCTCTCATATCTCATCGAGAGCTGAGATAGCCACTTCTGAAGTGAAGGACCTCCAACAATTGCTACACAACAACCCCTCATGTCAGTCCCTGCAGGAGGATTTGAAATCAAAGAAACTGAATGCCTTAAGACTTGAGGAAGCCAACAGACTATTTTTAGCTCAATTGTCCAAAAGTAAATTCATTAAGTACAGTGACAGGGGCTCTGCTTTCTTTCACATTCTGCTTCGAAGAAACAGAGCTAGGAATCATATTGCCTCTATTACTTTGCAGAATGGGAACCTATCTGAATCTTATGATCAGGTTGCCCAAGAATTTGTAACTTACTATAAGCAGCTATTGGGGTCTACTGGCTATAACTCATTAGTAGACTCTCACATCTTGGCTAGAGGTCCTGTATTAAATGAGGAAAAAAGAAATAGTATGATGGCTCCTATAACAGATGATGAAATTAAGGATGCTCTTTTCAGGATTGGAGACAACAAAGCCCCTGGTCCTGATGGGTTTTCTGCTGGTTTCTTTAAAAGTTCTTGGAATATTATAGGCAACGAATTTATTATGGCTGTCAAGGAATTCTTTGAGAGTGGGAGGCTACTTAAGCAGTTAAACCATACTGCTATTGCACTTATTCCTAAATCCAGCCATGCTACTTCAGTAAGAGATTTCAGACCAATTGCATGCTGTAATGTGTTCTACAAAGTAATTTCCAGGATTATAGCTGAAAGAATTAAACCAGTTCTAGATGACTTAATTAATCCTGCACAAGCTGCCTTTATTAAAGGTAGGAGCATGATGGAAAATATTTATATGGTGCAGGAATTAGTAAGAGGGTATGCAAGGAAGAGGATTTCCCCTCGGTGCTTATTGAAAATTGATCTTTTGAAAGCTTATGACTCTGTGGCTTGGCCCTTCCTCAAGGAGATGCTCATCCACCTAAAGTTCCCAGATAGGATGATTTCATAGATTATGGAATGTGTCACTACCACTTCATACTCTATTGCTCTAAATGGTAGATTTTTTGGTTTCTTCAAGGGTGGCAAGGGTTCCCTTTGCTCTTTGTAATTTGTGCTGAATATCTCTCAAGACTTTTGAAAACAGTGGAGAGCAAACATGACTTTAAATTCCATCCCAAGTGTGAAACTCTCAGACTTTCTCATCTTGTGTTTGCTGATGATTTAATGTTGTTTTCAAGAGGAAGCTACCTAATGAATTGCCTCAATAAATTCTCTGATTGCTCTGGCCTAGCAGTTAATGTACTGAAGTCAGAAGTATATCAAGCTGGTATTTGCCCTGTGGATCTGGAGAGTATTTTGAATATCTCGGGAATGAATCTGGGTACCTTTCCTTTTAGGTATCTAGGTATTCCCCTTCTGTCTTCAAGACTTAATGCTGCCCACTACTCTCCTTTGATTAATCGAATTGCAGGAATGTTCAAGGATTGGCCATCTCACACACTCTCTTATGCAGGAAAACTTGAAATCATTAACTCCATAATTCAGGGGGTTGAGTGTTTTTGGCTTGCTATATTTCCCATGCCCCTTAATATCTTAAAGCAAATTATTAAGCTTTGCAGGACCTTCCTATGGGGTGGCAGGAAAAAGCCATTGGTGGCTTGGAGGGAGGTATGCCTTACAAAATCTGAACGAGGTCTAGGTGTGTTTGATCTCTGTACTTGGAATTCTGCCCTTCTATCTAAAGCTTTATGGAACATCCATGCTAAGAAGGATTCTGTCTAGACTAAGTGGATTCATCATATATATTTGCTGGACCTGAACATATGGAGTGTTACTACAACTAAAAATGATTCCCCTTTGTTCAAGAAGCTACTATCAATTAGGGATCTGCTGGTGGATAAGTGTGGAGGCACTAATGCTGCAGTTAACATGCTTAACAGATGGGAAAACAGGAGTAATTTAAGCTATGAATTCTGGAGAGCTCATGGCCAGAAACTGGCTTGGCCTAGAGAGATCTGGTACAGAGGAATTCTCCCCAAACATTCTGTATGTCTTTGACTTGGTATGAAAAGGAAACTTCAAACTTGTGATAAACTGACTGCTGATGGAATTGATAGTACCTGCTGCTTCTGCAAGTCAGAAATGGAAACTTTGGATCATCTATTTTTTGATTGCAGGTACACTGCTGAAGTTTGGAAAGGTATAAGATGCTGGCTGGATATTCGTAGATCCATGTCAACTTTTAGAGCTGCTGCAAAATGGCTCCATAAGGAGGCCAAAGGGAATGGAACTCATGCAACTGCGCAGAAGATTGGATTTGTTGCTTGTGTGTACTTCATTTGGCATTTTCGCAACAGAGCAAAGTTTGAAAATCACTCCATCTCTATCTTGGAGTTGATTCTTTTGATTCAAAAACATGTATATGGGTCAATGTACGATATTTTTGGCTTATACACGGCTTAATTGTAACTCTAGTCTCATTAAAAGTGTATGATCTCTTTTAGGAGGTAAAAGGAGTAAGTTGTACTTGGCCTTAGTGGCCCCTGGGTATGCCCAGATGTGATGTTTTTCTAAAGTTGATCTTGCTTTTACTTGGTTGGTTCTTTGTTTAGCCTGGGGATGCCCAGTGTACTTGTAATTATTTACCTTGATCAATTATATTTTTACCCTTTGATAAAAAAAACAAAACAAAGAAGGATCAACACTACAAAGGACCCTGTGTAGCAAAGATAATTCTTTGGAGAAGTTCAATGTTAACAAAAAACGTATAAAGCTTTGTTTCTAAAAAAAATAATGTAATGACCTTTTTGAAAACAATAAAATTCAAGTTTTCACCTCAATATGTCTTCAATTTCAATTGTGAATTTATCATTATTCATGAGAGATGGTCTTTGAAAAAAGGACAAAAAAAAGAGAAGAAAATTATGGGAAAAAAAAGAGAAAAAGAAGAAAAAAGAAAAAAAAAAGGAGAAAAGAAAAGAAAGAGAAAAAAATGTGACTATTATTAAAAGAAGGATTTTACAAAGTACCATTTCAATAACATTTGAACTACGGATGGACTTCATCATTAAAATAAGATACATAGGCAACCTATTGAGTAAAATAATAGGTTAAGTTCAAACAATCATAAGGCTGAGGTGTCTAATAAGGATTTAATGTTTGTCATCTGGCCATATAAAGTAAAGCTCAAAATTCCCTCAAAAGACTTAGAATATTGAATGGAAGGTTTGCACAATTAAGAATGGGGCAGCTAAAGACGTTCTTTGAGGTTCTAAGAATGTTAACTAGGCCCCACAGGCATGGCACAGTGGAAAGCTTCGGGCATTCAAGTGTCAGCATCGTGGGTTCAATTCCTGGTTGATGCTCCCAGTTGTATCCTCCCAGTCTCTGGGTGAAGGGTCCTAGGCTTCGAGTTGGCCGAATGTCTAACCTAGGTATGACTAAGCGGTGACCACATCCAAACTTTACCATGAGCAGCGAGATATAAAAGAAGGGGAAAGAGATATATTTAAACTTGCTTAAGCTAAAGAAAGGAGGAGTAAGGACTTACAAAGTATAACATGTATAAAAAATAAAGATGATATTGTCTTGGTTAAGGATGAAGACATTAAAGAACGATTGTGAAGTTTACTAAGTTGTTTAATAAAAATCAAATAGAATGCTTAAACTTAGAATTGTCAAATGAAGAAAAGACTAAAAATATGAGATTTATTTGCAAAATTAGAGTTAACAAAGTTAAGTTTACACTAAAAAAGATGTAAAATGAGAAAACTATAGGACCAAAAAACATCTCAATTGAAGTTTGGAAATGCTTAGGTCATAACAGAGTTATATGGTAAACTAATTTATTTATTACAATTATAAAAACTAAGAAAATATCAGATGAATGGAGGAAAAACACTTTAATACCTTTATACAAAAATAAATGAGATATCAAAAATTGTAATAACTATCGTGGAATTAAACTTATAAGTCATACGATGAAACTATGGGAAAGGGTAGTTGAACAAATATTAAGGTTATAAATGAAGGTCTCAGAAAATCAATTTAGTTTTATATCTGAAAGATCTACCACAGAAGCTATATATCTTTTAAGAAGATTAATGAAAAAGTTTAGGAAAAAGAATAGGGACTTGAATATGATATTTATTGACCTTGAGAAACCGCTTGATAGGATACCTAGGGAAGTTATATGGTGGGTTTTAGAAAAAAAAAAAAAGTGTATGTAATAGATATACTGATGTCATTAGAATTATGTACGATGGAGTAATGACTAGTATGACTAGTGTAAGGACTATAGATGGAGAAATTAGAAAATTTTCAATCACCATAGGTGTACATCAAAGAATCTGTTTGGAATCCTTATCTTTTTGCTTTAGTGATGGACCATCTGAATAAAAGTATTCAAAAGGAGTTCCATGGTATATGTTGTTTGCAGATGATCTTGTATTCATTGATGAAACTAGGGACGCAATAAAGGCTGACTTAGAATTATAGAGAGAAGCTTTGGAATATAGAGACTTTAGGATAAGTAGAAATAAGACAAAATATATGAAATATAATTTTAGTAATGATATGAGGAATATTGGAGACAAAGTTAAATTTGATGATGAAGAAATAAATAGCACTTGTAAATTTCGATACTTTGAATCTATTATGCAAGCTGAAGGAGAAATTGAAGATGATGTAATGCATAAAGTTGAAACAGGTTGGGTAAATTAGAGAAGTGCTTCAGGTATACTCTGTAATCATAGAATACCCTTAAAATTAAATTAAATTTTTATAAGATAGCTATAAGACCAGCTATGTTATATGGATCAGAATGTTGGGCGATGAAGAAACTAAATATCCAAAAAGTAAAAGTTGCCGAGATGAGAATGTTTAGATGAATGAGTGGTATAATATTGAAAGATAAATTAAGGAATGAACGTATTCGCGGTAAATTAGGTGTAGCTCCTATAAAAAGATAAGATAAGGGAGAAACGACGCAGATGGTATGGATATTTGCAACGTATGTCATATAATGCACCAGTAAGAAAGAGTGAGTTAGTTACTGTGGGGGACAGTAGAAGGGGTAGGAATAGACTTAAAATAAGTTGGAAGAAGATAGTGAGTAAGGATTTAATATCCCTGAATTTGTCAAAAGAAATGGTCCATAATCGCATAAATTGGCGAAAAAATATTCATATAGCCGACCCCACCTAATGGAACTTAAGGCTTGATTTTGTTGTTGTTGTTGTTTGATTTATTTAAACTACTTTATTTTGATAATCAAACACTAATTTTTTATTCAATCCAATTTATCGCCCAAAAGGCCGATTGCCACTTGGAACAATTATACTGGCACATGATTGTTATGCTCAAGAGCAAATTTGAGATGAATCTACGTTACACTTCGTAGCATAGTAATGACCAATTTATGCACTTCTGAATTTAAATCATGAATCTATAAATCCAACTTTTCCATATTCTTAAGCCATCCTAACTTGAAATGAACTACATTTGCACTTGGGAACATTGTGATGTACTTTTTAATCATATACACACAGTTGTATTAGCATTTCAAAAAATACTGATATTTATCTTATCATGTATTAAATGATAATCTTACTACTTGATTATCCCAATAAAATGATACATTTGTTCTTTATTTTACTTTTTAACCATAAAGTGAAAAATGTATAAGAATAAAATTATCATTTAATAAATAATAAAATAAATTTGAAACATCGTATTTTTTATATTGCTAATAAATCTTTCCTTTTATTTTTCTAATTTGCACAGTACATGAGAGAGTGAGAGAGAGAGAGAGAAAAATTATTATTTAGACCGAGTTGACCACCTCATCCATAAATTAATCCAATAAAGTGGTGACAATTTATTTTTTTTTTCTTTCTTTTTTTTAAAAAAGTGATGACAACTTATATACTGGACCACATAAGTAAAATATAATTAACCTTTTTAATCCAAAAAAAAAAAAGCCATGATTAATTTCTCTTCCCATAAAATTATAAAAAGAAAAAAAAAAACACTCATTGCTAATTTTTCCTCCTAAAGAAAATTATAAAGAAATTTATGGTTAAACAATTACAAAAAAGTATATAACAAATATAATTATTTAACAAAAGAATCAAAGTTTGAAGTGTTAGTGGTTTTCATTAGTCATGCACTGGAACACATATATGTTTTATTTAATTGAAAATTTTGTCAACTTACTAAGCTAAATTTTTAATGAAAAAATTAGTATATTTATTGAATTTTTAGATATTCATAAAATTATTCAATCATATGATTATGTAAAATATATTATAAATTTTTTTGGCCTAACCATAAATTTTTTTTATAAAATATAAGATAGTAATTGTGTTTAATTTTCATATGAAAAAAAGTATAGTCCGTTCTAAAAAATAATATAATACGTTTGATAAAATAATAATTAAATGATGACTTATAATGTTTTTAATGAGAAATTAGATGGGAAATACGAGTAATAGAAAAAAAATATAAATTTAAAAAGAAAAATAATTATATATTTTTTGGTAACTTTTAACCATGAATTAATCAAAGATTTCTTTGCAATTTATTTTGGAAAGTATAATTAGCTATGAATTTTTTTTATTTATAATTTTTATGGAAAGGAAAATTAATTACAATTTTTGTATTTGTTTTGGTGAGAAATTTAATTATGTTTTGCTCATCTAGTTAAGCGTATAAGTTGTCATCGATTTATTAGATTAGTTTATGAATAATTCCTTATAATTTTTTTTTATTACATAGGAACTCCAGCCACCAATGAATCCTTTAGATCCTCTGATGCGGCACTAAACCTACGGATCAGCGTCTTCTGTCTTCAGGTCTCACTGATCAGGATAAAGTTCGGAATGCGGACACGACTTCTATGCATCAGTTGGATGTTCGGCCAATTCGACCCCCAGGACACATCTCCATTACCATCTACGGTCCCCGCTGACTCACAAAGTAAACTCTCACCATTCATAGGTATCGCTGATTCCGTGAGTGTATCTATCTAAAATTAAACACCCGATGCTCCTTCTTACTTGCTGATGTTTTTCCACTGCGTCATGTCTGTGGGGGCCTTATAATTTTTCTTGTAGGGATGGTTTGGGGAGAAAGACATAGTCCCTTAGGTAAGATTTGATAAAACATCAAGTTAATATTTGAATTTATATAAATAAAAAATATTGTTTATATATATATATATATATATATATATATGTTATTCCCAAAGGAGGAGTGGAGGAGATCACAGAGATGGACTTTTGACGTCGGCATTGCTTCCCCTAAGCCTCAGGAGAGGAGAGAGACGCGGCTCTCATGAATGAGGAAGCTTCGATGATAAATAAATGAACTGCTAAAAGTCCAACCAGTATCCGTGTTCTTTTCTTGCATTTTTCTTCGGTTTTGAAATTTCATTGGTCCGCTGAGGCGGGCGGCTGCCAATGCCACAGACGATTCTTTTCTTCCTCGTTTTTTCGTTTCTCTTTTTTCACATTTTTATTTTATTTTATTTTATCCTGTCGTCCTCTGTCTCTCTCTCTCCCCTCTTCTTCACCTTCCTTTCAAAGTCAAAGTAGAGGGCATTGGAACCCAAACAAACGGAGAGCAGACCCCTCCCCCCCTCTCTTTCTCTCTCTATCTCTCTAAACAAACCAGGAAAATAAAGTACGAGATCAAGCATTTTTCTTTCTGTTCTTTCAATCGTCGTGGTGAAGTTCTTGGCTTTTCACTTGATTTGTAGAAACAAGCATCCATGAGTTCCAACGCTCCGTCTTCCAGCGCCGGGGGGCCTGGATCGGCCGATTTATCGGCACCCAGAAGGAATTCCAAACGACCCAAGTGTAAATCCTTCTCTTGAACACTTCTTTAACGTATTTTATTTACTTATTTTTATTTTTTTGCAGTTTTGGGGGCGAGGGTGTTTGTGTTGTTGTTGGGTTCAATCACGAGCATCTAGATGTAGTTTACGGGTTTATGGTTCAATCCTGAGGCACCCAGGGACTATCTTGGGATTCTGGGTCCACTCCAGAGTACAAAGATGCTATGTTGGGTTTTATGGTTCATGTGTCCCGCTAGGATTTATGGGTTTAATCCATGACTTGGGGTTTATGGATCAAATTTTTAGAGGCACGCTGATGTTTTCTTGGTTTCTATGGTTTCAAAACATAAACACAGCTGCGTGATGTTGTGCATATCCTTCCGAAGTTCCTTACTCACTTTCTGACATTTTGTTGTCGTGTTTTGATTCCCTTGAATAAATTTATGACCTTTGCTGTAACTAGTTTACCTTCTTGTTCACTTAGTTGTACAAGCCCTAATTTTAGATGTTTTGACTTTCCATTGGTTTATAATTGTCTGTTCTGGCATAGATTAGTTTACGTTTTTGTTTGATCTTTCTTTGTTCAATTGTTATTGCTTTGATCCTTAAATTCTCCTTTGATCGTGTTGGAAATGGGTATTTAGTTGAAAGCTTGCTTGTGCAATTTGGGTAGAAAAAGCTAGTAAACTGGATTGAATTGGGTTTAATGGAATGCAAAATTGAATATTGAAATTTAAAAAAATAGCAAACAAAATACTGAAAAATTGATTCAAGTGCAATCAATAGTCATTTGAAAAATCATGATGAGATGCAACAATTTTCAATTGTGCTTGTGTATGTGTTTACCCAAACAGAATACTCCGACTTAGGGTAAGCCATCTTCACCAGACACAATATCAGGATAGAAACTGAACATTATTGAATTTCAATTAGAAAAAGTGCAATGCTAAGGATGCTAACACTAGAAAACTTGAAGAATTTAAAGGAAACAAAATATTGGAACAGAAAGGAAGCATTTGAAAGGGGATAAAATTGGTCAAAGACCTTTGCACACAGCACTTTGTCGTTTACTTATACGCTTGAAACAACTTCTTGGATGTTTCTGAATTTGATTCCAAGCCCTAGCTCTCATCGTTAGGCTTATTGTCTGTAACCTCTATCAATCAAATTTGTCTCCAAACTTGTCAGTTGCTGCCCTTATTATTTTGCCTAAATTATAGGAGGCGAGTCCTACTTTTTTGCTGACCACCAATTCAGCCAAAAAAATGGGATATAGGCTCTGCTGGCAGTTCAGCCAGATTTCCATGGGCCTGATCCTAGGAAGCACCGATATTGATACGAGACACAGATACACATGGCCCTGACATGGTGATATGTCAATTAAAAAAAATAAGGATGCAACATGGTGGGGATTCTTTAATTAATTATTATAAAAATATATTATTTGGGTTTAGATGACAAATATTGGTAACTTTGATTTAAAATGAAATATAAGCACCATACATGCAAAATTATGAATTACAAATTTAACAAGCTACACGTACATGATCATCAACTACATACATATTATAGAATATTGGTCCAACAACAAAATAATAACTCAAGGGCATACTGATGATGGGCAGGAGCATGGCTCATTGAGAAATTTAAAAAATAAAAGTAAAAATTAATGGATAGTGCAAAATGGTGATTGCTTTGTTTTTGGGAGGGGGTGCTGGGCACTAGAAGGTTCAATAGTGCCCTACAAGGCTGGCAGAGTGGCACTAGGGCTCCAAAACCCAGCCACTCCAACGTCTAAGAACCTCTTGACTCTCAGTCTCTGAACTTTTCTCCCTTTCAGCTGTGTCTCAGCGTTTTTTTTCCGTGCTAGGAAGTGTTGGGAAGTGTCTCAGCTGTGTACAGAAATAAAAATAAATTAATTTGTTTTTGATGTGTCGGGCAGGTTTTGGTATCCGACGCATGTTTGACATGGATTCTTCATGCTTCCAGGCATGTTGGTTTTTCCAAGGCCTGATCTTATCCCCCAATTCCAGCCATTAAGTTAACTTCTCAGGGATATCTCCACTTTGCCGCGCACAGTTGAATCTAAGGATTCCTCTCATTTGCTTGGCTTAGCTTTCTCACCTAACATGACATGTGGTGGGTGCCTATTTGACCTAAACAATATGATAATGCTTGGAATGTAGAAAAAAATGTGGCTTTTAGGGTAAAATGTAAACGAATAAGTTCTTTTGAACAGTAGTAATGGATTTTTTTTTTACTGATTTTTATTAGTTTCCTATATGCCCCAACATGCTGAAACATGTTTAGTAATTTGCTGCGTTGTTGCTGACATTTGCTGTTTTTGAGTGTTTGTGCATTTATGTTTGTATCCAACCGGAGTTGTTGGAATCTTATGATTCACAATTGGTTCATATGAATCTAAAAAAACAATTGAATCATTTCAAAATTTATCAATTCACCTTGTCATCTAAATTCTAATGAGTTGATTTGAATCTATTGATTCACACGATTCTAACCTATCTTACCCTGACAAATGCAACTAGTTTAAAACCCGAAAACAACATTTCTTTCATTTTTATTGCTTTTATTTTACACGATCACCTTCCATTACATTATTTTTGTGCTAAAAAGGAGGATAAAATAGAACTTTAGGGCTTATGTTGCCTTTCCCAAAACCATTCTTCATCATCCTAGAGTATAGTGTTTTGCTATTGAGAACAAAGGGCGGAACACTCACCTATGAGGTGGTACTTATGTTTCATTGTGTTGTTAAGATTCAAAAGTTGGTTTTTTTGTTTGTTTGTTCAATTATTATCATTTTTTTAGGTTAATTATTTTTTTCTTTTTTATTTAAGAAAGAATATGCATGAAAAAATTATTTTTTTAATTGTTTATAAACACCAATATTTCAATTTTTCATTATCTTTCTTCATTCCTTCTCTTAAACAACACAAAGGTCTTTTTTTTTTTTTTTAATAAATATTTCCTGATTCATTCTCTTACTTTTCATTTGTTTGGGGAAAGCATACACATAATATATGTATTTTTTTATTGTCAAAATTTAAATGTATTTATTTATTTGCTTGTTATTTATATATCAATGTATGCGCGCCATTTATAATTGTTTTTGGAAATTTGTATTGAATCATACTATTTTATTTGATTCTTAATTCCCAAAATTGGAATTTTAATTTATGATTAAAATCTTGATTTGACAACTATGATACCGATTTCTAGGGCATGAAAGCAAGATAGTAATGCTTTTTATCCCTTCATTGATGGAAATTTTCCTGAGAACTTTCTTTTTGAATTCATTTATCTTATTTTCTAAATAATATATTATTGAATTAAAGCTACTAATTTACATAAAAATAGACAATTCAAACGGGTAGCTCACTCAGTTGCTGGCTACGCCTCATCAAGCATCTCCCCATCCCCTTTAGGCTACTATGTTTGCTATAAGAGAGAATTTACATAAAAACTGACAGGAAAATTAGAATAAAGAAAATGCAAAGCAGAAAAAAAAATTAATGGTAATCATGTTCTATTTATTTGTGCCATGACAGCTGTATGTTAGGTAATTCTTGTCTCTATCCATTTATAATCCTTCAACTTCTCTCGACTATGGGGGTGTTTGGTAAAATTAAGTGGTTAAGTTCTGAACGTTCTGAACACTAAATTTGAATTTGATTTTGTGGATCAGTTCTGAATTGAACTTGTACTGGTCACTGAATCTAAAATCTGAATTATTTTAGCCATTTGGTATTTAATCTGAATACATGTTTTTTAATTCTAACATTCTCAACTCTTAGGAGCATAAATATTTAATAAAATTAATAAGCAATTACATAAGCTAAAATTTTTAATTTGAGAAAAAGTAGTATTTTCTTGTCATATATTAATTAATAACTATAAATGAAAATAATATAATTTATTGTTGTACAAAAAAATTTATTATTTTAATTTTAATCACTGGGGTAATGAGTTTTTTTTTTTCATTTTCATTTTTTATAAGGGATAAAATTGGGAAAAAGACCTTTGAATCTGAATCATACATATTCCCATGTCTGGTTTTATCATAAGAATTTTAAGAAAATTCAGACAATCTCTATTCAGAGGCTATTCAGACCAAACAAACACCCCCATATTTTTTTTTCATCTAGATATCTAGTAGATTGATGAAATAAATTTGCCGAAGTGGTTTGTTTGCCTGCCAATTTTTAGCAAAATTCTATGCATGTATGCATATGAAGGATCATAATATCATATCATATCCAATGCGCTTTCCTTGTTTTGTTCTTCTTTTGAGGAATCTTAGTTTCCATTATCTTTCAGTATGCACAGTTTTCTTTCTCAATATAATTAAGTTATTTTGTATATGTAGCCACAAATTCAAGAGTTAATTTATTTGTTTGCCCATTGTTTGGCATGAAATGTTTTATGTTATAAAGCTTTTAATTCTTAGCAACAGTTATTTTGTTGATTCCTGTTATTTTTTAAAATTGAGGGCAAGCCTTTTCTTGCGGATTATTTATTTGATGTTTTAAAAAGTTTATGCAATGTTCATGGGTAAGGTTACTCGCACAATTTGTATCAATACAGAGCTATATCAACTTGAATAGCATAGCAGAATCATAAATATGCCTGAATTGACCCTGAATTAATCAATTCATATGTGAATCAATTGAATTTGAATAAACTAATTCTGGCGATTCACCTCAGGGTCACATCCAGATCCTTCTTGGATCCAGTCGAGTTTGACTGGTTTAAAACCCAAAAACTCCTCTCCAATGTTTTTCTTTTTTCATCAAAAGTGGCATTTGCTTCCTCTCGAACACCGTTCTGTCTTTAGAGAGAGCGGAGCGCCACGACTGGTGGCCTCTCTTCAACTATTTTGATCAAGGCTGGATTTTGGGGTTTTCTTTGCACACCTGAAGCTGAATACTGTTCTGCCATTGGGGTTTTGTACTGGTTGACTGAGGTGGTTGAAGTTTGCAAAAGTGCTGAAGATTTAGAGATTTGTTTTTATGAATTTATTATCAAAATTTTTTTGGGGGTAGCTTTCTATTACTCTTCAATGTTTTCTAGTTCTTGGAGAAATCATGCTCATAAAATATGATTTTTTTATTGGTTAAACACCATAAAATTTGAACTTTTATTATGATCCTTTATCCCTTTAATTTTTTTATTGTTCCTTACTCCCCTTATATTGAAACTGTCAATATTATATCGTATGAGCATGCATCAATGTTCATAGGGTTATATAATACTTTTACATTTATTCACATGCATATGTCCGTCATTTTATTTCATTTCTCTATATATTTAGTTTGTTTACATATATATATTTATACACACACACACACACAAGTAAATTGAAATTGATTTTTTTGAAAATTTGTACTCAAATCTATTTTTATTCAGTTCTCAATTTTTAATTCCCAAATTGGGATTTCAACTCATGATTTGAATAATTGAATCTCAATTTGACCGCTAGGCTTAGTTTTACAGTGAGACAGTGGAAATGCTTCTTTGTCTATGAACTGAAATCTTTGGCATGTTCAAATTTTCCTTGTTCAGATTCAAGGTTTACTCAGCAGGAGCTTCCAGCTTGTAAGCCAATTCTTACTCCACGTTGGGTACGCTATTGTCATTTCTCCTGCCTATTGCAATTTCTATGTTGTCGGTTTCATAAATCAAAACTAAGAACACATTTCTTGTATTATTTGCAGGTGATATCTGCATTTATGCTTGTTAGCATTGTATTCATTCCTATTGGAGTTGCTTCTCTGTTTGCTTCCCGAGATGTATGTTCAAGACAGTGAAATCATTTTGCAGTATCTTTTCTAATTCGTTAGTTGATTGTCTTTTATAGGCTTATAAGAAAAAGTAGTTAATTTTTATATCTTTTTCGTTCCATTAGGTGGTTGAAATTGTTGACCGTTATGAGACTGCGTGCATTCCAGTGACCGATAGAGAAGATAAGGTGAAATACATACAGAGCCCTGGAAATAAAACCTGCTTCAGAACACTACGAGTGAGGTTCCTCTGCAACAATATATTGTAATTATCATCGTTGTTGCTGTTGGTATTAATTTTTTCTTATTTAAATATATATCAGGTTCCAAAGCATATGAAGAAACCTGTCTATGTATACTATCAACTTGACAACTTCTATCAAAACCATCGGAGGTATCCATATTTTGCACTGCTGTTTCCATAAGTAATTGCAAACATGACCTATATTGTTTCTTCATTAAAAATATTTTAATGAACATTAACTGAAGGAATCAACCTTGTCACCAAAGAGTTAGTTTTGTGAAGGACTATGATGATTCTTTTATCAAATCATGATATTTGTCTATAAAGTAAATTTTATTCAAAATTTTTAATGATTCATGTCATGACTTGAAGCAGGGCCTGTCTCTTATGCCTCTTATTTATCTGATCCCCATCCCCCCTCCCCCAATTATGCAGGAGCTTTTGAAATGTGAAAATAATAATTGTTCTACCATAAGAAAAAAATTATAAAAATTAATGACATTTTCTTGGTAATTGTCTTTTGACTGCTTTGTACTGAAGTGGGAAAAATTGCATACAGGAAATAATTTTAGAGAATTTCCAATACGCAGTAGTTTTTTGAACCGTGAGATAATTTATCGTTTTGTAATGGCAATAAAATAAATTCTTAAAATGGAGGAATGGATTGACTTATCATTTGTCAAGACAATGAAGAAATGGTTAAAAAATGAAGGAATTAACTGTCTGCTTTCAAAATTTTTTATGATTTATTAGCATTATCAGGAGAGTAACTGCTGTGTTTATGAATATATTTCACACATCTCATGACTTTATTTTAACTGGATACTACTCTTGTTACCTTCATAAAGATTGACATCACACCCCTCTCTTGATCTTTATTTGTATGCATATGGCATTTCAGATTTCAGAAGCTGATTTGCAGTAAGGTGGTTATATTAGCCTCTTCTTCTGTGACATTAAAAACAACTAATTCTACAATTATCCATAATGAAGAGACTATATTTTGTTCCACGATGTCAGCCCTATATATTATGGTCATGTTGTCATCTCGTATATTTCATATGCTTCAATAAATAACACATTACATTGCAGTTTTACGATTGCATTGATCAACTATCAATTATGATATATTCCTTATTCTTAAATTTTATTGTCAAGTTAAACGAAGGCCCTCCAGTCAGACGTTGAAAATTGATTTCCTCCAGTCAGAAGTTGAAAAATGATTTTATCTAAACCAATTTTTGTGTCTGAGCTTGATGATGGCTTTGTTTGAATAAGGTATGTGAAGAGCCGAAGTGATGAGCAGTTGAAATATAATAAAAGCGCATCTGAAACAAGTGACTGTGACCCTGAAGATACCACCGCAAATGGGCAGCCTATTGTACCTTGTGGTCTCATAGCTTGGAGTTTGTTCAATGATACTTATAATTTCTCTCGTAACAACCAACCACTGGCAGTGAACAAGAAGGATATTTCATGGAAAAGTGATAGGAAACACAAGTTTGGAAAAGATGTCTATCCCACAAACTTTCAGAATGGTACTCTCATAGGTGGTGCACATCTCGATTCTAATATACCGGTGAGTGTTTTATCCCATTTCCTTATTTGATCACACATGCACACACAGATTTTAGAATTTTGAAACTCTGGTAAATCTTGGATTATCCACCATCCCAATGTTCTACCTAAAAAAAGCCAACGTATAAGCTTTCATGTGTTTACCTTTGTGTTGTTCTTTATTGTCTATACTACAGGCCACCATATTCATTTATATTAAATTTCATGACAGTTATAGATTGATTTTTTAATTGCTTTTTTGCTAGAAAGAAATTTACACTTAAGGGAGACTGGCTTGTGCTGATGGGTATGTTGTGACCGAGTATAATTAACTAGAAAGATTGTTGAGTACGACAATCAGAAACACAGTACTGTACACTTAAAATTTTTACAACGAAATACAAGAATAATGACCCAGAATTAAGGTGTTTGAAGCCATCTCTCATTTATAATTTGGAATTGATTCTCCACCCCATTAAACTATCTTTGGGCCGTTTCTCTCAAATTCTGACATTCAGTTAGTCATTCTCATCCTAAGATATGGTTATTCTTACTTGCTCCAGTAGAAGATAGCTATTACTTGGAATCACTTGAACAGGGTGATAAGCTAGGTGTAATTTTCCCCCCTGGTAGGTAAGTGGGAATGGGGACATTGAGGTTGAAACCCAACTCAAATGCCAGGTGGGATGAGCCCATTACCAGTGGACCATCACATGCTTTTCAAACTATGTGTATGGTTTACCTTCATATGATAATAAAAAAAACCTTGTCAAATAAGCCTGTGATTAAGCAAAGAATATAGCCTTTGATGGAGAAAATAACAAAAAAGGACTACGTGTAGCTGACTTCAGAGGGTGGCTGAATTGAATTCAGGCTTTGTTGAAGTGGGTAATACGGTACATGTGAATAAGCTATTAAAAATCAACTGATGTGCAAGTATAAATGATTTAAATGAAAAATCATTGAGGTATGTGTCACTTTAATGAAAAAACATCGAGGTATATGTCACTTTAAATTGAAGTTTATTCCATGGACCAAATTTGCCTGAATCTTACCGAATGTACTTTGTTCAACAGTTGAGTGAGCAGGAGGATCTTATTGTTTGGATGCGAACTGCAGCTCTTCCAACATTTAGGAAGTTGTATGGAAAGATAGATGCGGATCTCCAGGAAAATGATGCTATAAATGTGATATTGGAGAACAATTACAACACGTACAGTTTTAATGGGAAGAAGAAGCTTGTGCTTTCTACCACTAGCTGGCTTGGTGGAAAGAATGATTTCCTTGGCATTGCTTATCTTACTGTTGGGGGACTCTGCTTCTTTTTGGCTATCACTTTCGCCATTGTGTATCTGGTCAAGCCTAGGTAAGATCTCGAGCCCACTCTTATCTGACCTAATTGTTGCTTTTGTTATTACCTCTGATGTTTCGTTTGGTTGGTCTGTGTGGGAAGCACACGCGAGTTGGTAAAAATTTCATCCTCATCTGTCTTGTTGACGCTGCATGCACTGGTGCTTATGCAGATATTCTTTTTAGTGATGCATGTGGATATGAGATTTTTATGGTGGAATGAGCATGCTTCTCCCCAATAATTAGCCAGTTGTATCTTGTTTTGAGAATTGTGTTAAAATAAATTGAATAGGGATTAGAGGGAGATCTTGTTGTAGGCATATGAAAGCATCATTTCTTTGTAATCTTCTTGCAAAAATGAAAGGGCAGGGATTTCTTAAGCTAGGCTCTTTCGGGACACAGTCATTTCTTCAAATGTTTTTAAAGTGCTCTCGGATGTTTTGGATCATCTGGGACACTTTTAATCTCAGAGACTGCAAGTGGGCAATGAAAAAAAAAGGTTTATTCTGATATTTTGTCAACTGATTGTGCAGGCGACTAGGGGACCCATCGTATTTGTCATGGAACAGAAACCCAAGCGGGCGTTGAGCAAGTTACTGCAATGTAATTTTATATGTAGTAAGATGTGTATCACGATTTTATATCGTAACTGAGCTTTCTGCCTGTTCACAATTTGATTTGATTTTTTATTTTGGTTTGACAGTAGCAAATTAAATTTTGTGTATAATTTTAGATATAAAAATATAAGGCGACCATGTCCACATCTGTTCTTGTAGGCTTCGCACTTGCAGCGATGTTAAGGAACCGGAATATTATTGAGCTTTGGAAGGGAAAGGAAATTTTGCTTAGTCTGTAAGGAATTAAGTTGCCCTAAATGTGATTAATTATAAAGCTCAGAAAGTCAGTTGTGGAAAATAATTTCTTTTGTTTTTGTTTTTCTTTTTTGGATTACTAAATTGATATTAATGTTTTTAATCCAAATATTAACAAAATTAAAAACAGTAAAAATAAAATTGTTCCACACAACGAAATGGGTTCAGTCTTAATCCATCCGTTATTCAACTGCTGTTAAATGGTGGCCGGGACAATTAAAGAATAGTTGTATTCTACAAGTCAACGGAAAAAACACTATTAAAGCAAGTAGATATAAAAATGAATTCAAGAACAAATCAGAAAAGAAGTACGTAGTGTCCAATGGATTGTGGATTATGGCTGAATTAAAATTATTTCATAAAAATTTTATTTATATCTAGAAATAGAAAGATTGCAACATAAAAATTAAAAAAATTATGGAACAGTGTCCTCATAAATTGAAATATTTCCTCATAAATCTGTAGATGGAGATAATTATTCCTAAATTAATTACAAGAATTATCTATCTTATTTTATGTTAGGGAATAAAATAAATTTTTTTTTTTTATGTTCCTATAAAATTTCCACACCATCTAATCCTATCACTCCTTTTCTAGGAATATGCATTCCAATTTGAAAATTAGTCCCTCACAGTTGATGCCTACATTTTTTTTTTTGATTACGCACCGGGTATCCACGTGTCCATTTTACGGTCCACGTGACTAATCTTGCACCCCTTGAAATTGATCCCACAACTCCAAAGAGAGGGTAAATTCAAAAGTTCAGGGCCTACCCTTGAATGTACGAGAGAAGTACACTTGTCACCATAAAACAAATGAGCAAACAACTTTTTATTGATCAATATATAATATGATTTAAAAAAAATAACTATTCTTAAATTTTTTACGCATTTCTTGTTATTAAATGAAACATAAGCTTTAACATGAATGACCTCATGAAATTATTCTCCACGCAACTTGGATTACGTTCCCCTTGTGTCATTCTAGAAATCTTATGAACCAAATGAAACCCTAGTGCCTCCCGCAAATGGAAGACTCCAAAACATGAGCCTACACTTGTTTTGACCTGAAAGGGGAAAAAGAAAAATAAAAATGAAGATCATTTTGGTATGCCATGCCTGGGTTGCTGTTCCGAGTACATTTATACACGATGCATTCCATTCATGCATGAAAAAAATTGGTCTCTTGTCAACTTCTCCTGGGTTAATTCCAACGAGTGCGAATCCAATCGGCCTTGATAAAAAAAATAAAAAAAATAAAGATGAATTTGAACTTTTCTAAATTAGCAGCCCAAGCTGGGTAGCTAGCTTTGTGAGCCAAATATATCAATAGGCAGTTATAAATAATAAGATACAAGGAGATGGTTCAAAGTACTCGGAGCAAGATGTTGGAAAGGTAAAGGCCTTCAGGGTAGGATGGATCAACAGGATGATCAGAAGCAGCCCCAGCCTGCCTAACGAGGGTCACTTTCCTCCCCGCCATTGCTGCCGCACCCTGCTCCCAAAACACAACAAATTTATTTGAATGTGATTGCTTTTCACAGGCCATCCCAGAAAATGTGACATGTACATGAATGAAGTTGTCTGGTCCGTACCAATAGAATGAAATGTAATGAAATTGATACTAATGTTTTTTTTACATGTTTGTCATATATTTTTCATTTGATTCCGTTCGCAAATATGCTCTAATCATAATATTTTTTTTTTTTCTCCGTCTTTACATTTAGAGCTTGCATATGGGTATTTCATGATAGATGTTAAAAAATCAATGCTAAAGGTGTTACTGGTTTATAGCTTATGAGACGCACAACATTTTTTTTATATTCTTATTTGCTTTAACACTAGACTAGTATTTATATAGTAATATTTAAATAGGGGGGGGAGGAGAGCACAGGCAAATTTCCATTCTATATATAATGGGCATCATATACACAATGCTCGTTAGATATAAATTCATTAAGATTTTAGAAAAATTATTTTTTAAAACATTTTTGTTTGTATATATATATATATATATATATATATATATATATTTATATTTTTTCTATCTCTAATGTTGATCTCGATCCCATTATGAATTATTATAATTTTTTTTGGCAAAATATAGTATAGTAATAGTAAGAAAATAGATATCAACAAAAGTGTATAATTCTAAATTAGTTAGCGGTGAGTTATGGAACATTTTCATTATTTATATGTATACATGCATCAGTTATGTATTTTTTTTATTTTTTATAATGCACTATAATTATGTATTAGTTATGAGTTATGCAACATCATTAGCTTTGCAATCAATATTTGGAAAAGTAAAAACCGAAATTGGGCAAATCTCAATTTAGGTAAACTAGTTCGCAGACACAATTCTTCAATGTTTTCATTCGTGTTCTATAAAATTAACTAATTCTTTACACTTTTTTACTTATTTTTCTAATTTAAATTAATTTTTTTTATTAGCATTGACTCTGTTTCACAGTGAATTATTGGAAGCTGCTAGGTAAAATAGGTCAAATACTAGTAAATTTATTTTATTGAAATTTAGAATTTGTATTGAAATACTTTAGGATGTTAAGAAATAGACACAGAGAAAGAATTATAACCATAAGTTATGAGTCAGCAATTTAATCTTAATGCGTTAACTACAAGTAGTAATGCAATTAACTGTTTTTTCTGCACTTAGTGAGGTTAAGAATGAAAATGAAGGACAAGCAGAAACTTCCAATAAGATGGAGAAGAAGCCAGAGATGGAAAGAAATCAGGACAAGTGGATTGATGCAAGCAATGGAGTCAAGACGACAAAGAAGAAAGGTAGGCCTAGGCCAAAAAGAACTGTCAAATGGCACGTTGATGTGAAGACAGCAGCATGGAATACAAGAGGTCTGAATGGCCGCCTACTAAAAAAAAAGGCGAAGTCAAGATGTATTGCTGGAAGGCCAAAAATAACTGTCAAATGGCACGTTGATGTGAAGAGAGCAGCATGGAATACAAGAGGTCTGAATGGCCTACTAAAAAAAATAGGGAAGTCAAGATTATTGCTTCCAATAATATTCAGTTATGGGCCTTTCTGAAAATACAATCAAAATGGAAAAGCTTAGCAAATTATCAAAAGCGTTAAAAATAAGAATTGGAGCTTCTTAAACAATTACAATCTAGCAGATAATTCTGGGATAACATGGGTTTGGCTATAACCCTTCTATTATTAATATTGTGAATGTAATTAGGAGTATGCAGCACATTACTATCAGTATAAGGTAAATGAAGGTATTAGATGGATTACTTTTCTCTATGGCTCAAACAGAACTTCTGAAAGGAAATATTTTGGGCAAGACCTCATATCTTTTATAGTTGTATTAAATATTCGCCTTGGGTTGTTTTGGGGGGATTTCAATACTTGTAAAGCTTGATTCAGAAAGCACAAATGGCTTAACTGCAGGAAATTCATCCAGGGGTAGATGATTTCAGGGGATTTTTTCTACTAAAATCAGTCCTTGAAGATGTTCCTTTTAAAGGCCCTTTCTATACTTGGTCTAATAAAAGAGAAGGATTTTGCGAGAAAGCTAGATAGCATTCTAACTTCTACTCACATCTCTTAAATCTTCCATCTTTGAGAGCAGAATTTCTTTCACTAGGTATCTTTGATCATAGTCCATGTTTAGTGGATTTTAGCCCCCTTGTCAATAATGAGAAGATTACTTCCCCCATCAGATTTCTAAATTGCTGGGTAGAACAGAGAGATTTTATGGGAATATTTGATAAAACTTGGAAAACCAGTATTAGTGGTACTCCAATATATATTCTTCGCCAGAAGCTGAAAATGTTGAAAGTCAAAGAGTTTCACAAGAAGAATTTTACAGACATAAGCAGCAAAATAGAAGTTCTCAAGAAAGATCTTGATGAAGACATCTTAACTTTATGAATGGAAACACTGAGCATCAAGCTCCAAATGGAAAAAATCACAATTATATGAATCTGATGAGAGCTGAAGAAAATTTGCTAAGGCAAAAGTCTAGAGCTTCTTGGCTTCATTTAGGAGACAATAATAATAATTTTTTTTCCCATGGCTATTAAGGAGAGGAAAGCAAGAGGACAAATAAGATTATTGTAGATGCTGATGGTGATAGTTTAACCTCTCAAGAAGATATTGCAAATGAACTTATAAGATTCTATCCCAATTCGATGGGGATGACAAATGAAGTAAAAGGCTGTAATCCAGATTATCTCAAGTCAGTCTTGAATTTCTGCTTGGTTGTAGATGTTAAAAAAGATGCTAGCTAAGGAAGTTAACAATGATAAAGAATGCTTTCTCATTTTCAAAGGATAAAGCCCCTGGACCAGATAGTTTTAACTCTAAAT
Source organism: Malania oleifera (assembly GCF_029873635.1). Lineage (NCBI taxonomy): Eukaryota > Viridiplantae > Streptophyta > Magnoliopsida > Santalales > Ximeniaceae > Malania > Malania oleifera. Next base: position 14,349,895 of record NC_080428.1, read on the forward strand.
TCTTTAAGCATCGCTAGAGCATTGTTGGACAGGATGTTTGTAAAGCTGTCCATTTCTTCAAAGACAAAAATTTGCTGAAGCAATTTAATTATCCTCTTGGTTCTGATTCCAAAAGTAAAAAATCCTACACAAGCTAGTGAGTTAATACTGTATAGCTTGTTGTAATGTCATATACAAATGCATCGCCATGATTTTGGCTAACATACTGCAGTGTTGCTTTTCTACTTTCATAGGTCCTAATCAAACAGCTTTTGAAAAGGCCAGAACTATACAAGATAATATTCTGCTAGCTCAGGAATTATTGCATCCCTATCACGTATTCTAAAAGTTGACTAGAGACAAGCTTTTGACTCAGTTAATTGGGATTTTATCTTCACAACATTTGAAAGTATTGGTACTCCTATTGAATTCATCTGCTGGATAAAGAAATGTATCTCTTCACCTTATTTCTCTATTGTGGTCAATGGATCTATTAAAGATTTTTTTGAAGGCAATAAGGGGATCAGGCAAGGTGATCCTCTTTCCTCCTATATCTTTGTCATGGTGATAGAAGTCCTAACTAGATTCTTAAACTTGGCAGCTAGTAAAGGAGAATTGTCTTATTATCACAGGTGTAGCAAATTGGGTTTGAAAAACTTATGTTTTGCAGACAATCTTCTTATTTTGAGCCATGGAGATTCAAACTCCACTACTGCTATTAAGATTGTACTGAATGTATTCTATAGTATATCTAATTTTCATTACAATCCTTCGAAGTCAGAGATATTTTGTTCTGGCATGCATAATGAGACTGCAGGAAATAGCAAACATTCTTGAAATAAAGAAGGTTCTCTTCCTGTCAAATACCCTGGACTTCCTTTGGTAATTAAAAGATTAAGCAAAATAGACTCTGACATTCTTGTGGAGAAATTTACAGAAAAAACATATTCTTCGTCTCATAGATTCATATCATATTCAGGCAGATTGCAATTGATTAAATCTAACCTTCAGAACATTCAAGCTTGTTGGGCGGCTATCTTCTTTCTTCCTCGTTTTGTTTGTCTTTCAGGATTTGAAAAGAAATTTTAAATCTTTCATTTGTAAGGGAAATGATTTGAACTCAAAGGATTGTAAAATCAAATGGAAGGATATTTGTTGTCCAAAGAAGGAAGGAGGTCTTGGCCTTGAATCTTTGTCTGACTGGAGATTGATAACAGCTATAAAACTTTTATGGCACATTGCTTCAGCAAAAAAATTCCTGTGGGTAGTGTGGATTCATACTTATAAGTTGAAGAAGCATAGCGTTTGGGCTGTTAAACCAAACTCAAAAGGTACATGCACATGGAAAAAATTGTGAAGATCAGACAGCTAGTTTACAGTTGGTTCAAAGTAAAAATGGGAAATGGGGAGAAAGTGTACTTCTTCTATGATAATTGGATGTCATTATCCTCTCCAAGTGTTCACTTCAATGATCAAATACCAATTGAGTTGGGAATAAAGAAATGCAGAAGTTAAGATTTTTATAAAAATGGCAGATGGAATTGGCCAAAGAAGACTATCTCAAAATGCTGTGCAAATTAAGAACAGTATGTCAGAAATCTCAATATTTGATGCTGATGATAAATGCACCTGAATGTATACATCTCCATTTGACTTCTCCTTTAATTCAGCCTGGGAGCAAATTAGACATAAAAAAGACCCAATCACTTGGTGTTCAGCAAAATGGTTTAAAAAAAATATACCAAGATTTTCATTTGTTGCTTGGGTGACAACTCTGAAGAGGCTCAACACACTGGATAGACTTCATAAACAGGGATCAGTCAAAAGCCCCATATGCAGAATATGTGGTAACGCTACTAAAGACACAGATCATTTGTTTATTGTGATACCGCAAAAAGAAATATACACTGAAACTTATGCTAAATACAGTATTAGAAGAAGATGCAGGTCATGGAACTCAGAATTGAAATAGATTTGTTCTTTTTGAAAGAAGAATGACTACTTAAAACTGACGTGGACTGCCATTATATATCATATTTGGAGAGCAAGAAATTCTCTCGTTTGATCAGATTGCATTAAATCCTGAAACTATAATTTGCAAAGTTCTTCAGGATATTGACGTTGCAGCTTGTAAAGGGAGCTATTTTGGTTTTCATTGCAGGGTGCTGTTTTTGCTTAGTTTGCTGCAGATTCTTTGGTTGTCTTAGTAGTTCCTTTCAGTTAGTTTTCCTCTTTCTGTTGTAAGCTTCACTTGTTTTGGCCTTTGTCCTTTTGTTGCTGGTCTATTGCATATGTTTGGATTTGCTGTAACTGTTTTGATTGGTTCCCAATGCCAATATAATCTTCTTAACTTTTGCAGAAGAAAGAAAAAGAAACTTACTATCAACCGATATATCTATATATGAATAGATAAGAATCTTACTCTCACACACAAAACAAATGCTCCTGAACATAGACAAACACAGTAAATGAGACTTCATTAGCATAGCATGATATTATTTTAGTAGAACCAACAAATAATCGCATTCCCATTCATTCAAAAAGAACAAAATACAACTTTAGAACACCCATCCTTCAGTGATATGGAAGTGAAAAAAATGGTAAAGGTCATAATGACCACCGTTAAACCAATTTGCAATATTGTGTTTTCTTGTAACAGTCCTCAGATGGTTCAATATGAAGATTTTTGTGGTGTAGAAAATGTCGAGGTGACAACACCACCTTGTGAAAATAATGCCACCTTGTTTTCCAGTTTTTCAACATTTATATATTGAAAATTTTGGGAAACAATAAAATTATGCATTCCAACCTGCCTATACAAATATTGAAAAACTAGAAAATAAGGTGGCAATTTTTGTAATTATTAGAAAAACTGAAAATAAAATGAAAACTATTTTTCACAACTAAACAGACCCCAATTTTTTTTGCAGCTGTGCACATTAAAACAGAAATAATTACTTGCCTGAAGAACACGTAAGAACATCCCACTCTGGGTCATGGCTCCCGAACATGAACAAGTCATCAGAAGTCCACCTCTGTTTGTTAATCGCATGGCTAGCGAGTTTAAATTTCTGTACATGCCTGCAGCAGTTTGTAGAACCTGCCATTAACACTATTCTATTAAGCAGTATCCAAGAGTCATCAAATTTGAAGGAAAAAGAGCACAAAGAGAAACAAATGGCCTGTAGAACAAGCCACAATTCTTCTCCCTTTCAATTACACAAGGACACGGATGCCTAAGGTCATGCTTATGTGCACATAAGCATGGCCGATGACTCGATATACATTGTTGGCCCACAACCTAACTTAAGCTTTCAGGTAAAGTGGTAGTCTAACAGCCCCTATAATTGCTCATTCTTCTCCATTTGAAAAAAGAAACTAATAAAAGTATAATAGTAAAAATAAAAAATATATTTTTAAAAAATTAAAAAAATAAGAAATTAAGGAGCAGTGTAGCACCCAGTAAGCCTACAACTAGTAACAAGAATGCATTTTAGTCCGTCTGTGTAGTAACCCGATAAAAATAATAATAATAAAATAATAATAATAATAATAATAAATAAATAAAGAGATATTTTGGAAGAGATATTTTGGAGAAGATATTTTGAGATATTTATATATAAATATCTTGGAGGAGATATTTATTTTGATTACTTAAAGGCTAAGGTTTTTCTTTACAAACTCTCTCTCTCTAAGATTTCCAAGCCGTGCGTTGCTAGAATCGACGATCCGACGTAGCTACGTGGATCAGGGAAGGAATCTGTACAAGTTCTATGGATCAGAATTTCGTTTCGGAGATCTCAGAGTTTTTCCTGAAAATCGAGGTAAGAGTCGATTTTTGCTTTTGGTTCGGTAGATCTGTAGTATACGAGATTATACTGAAGTGTTGTGATACCAAATGTCGCGGTCCGCCTTTTTCACACCGTTGTGAAGGGCCGTGCGGCGCTAGCTAAAGCACTCTTGCTTAACTAGCTAGCCTTTTGTTTACCAACATTCATCCACGAAGCACTTTTATTAACATTCAATCAGATAGCAGCGGAAATAATAATCAATTCATGAAAGCCGTGGCAACCAAGCAGTAAATATTGAAGCAAACGTAATTCATTAACAAATCCTCGGTTGACATGTTGTACTTAGAGTGTTGTTCTTCGAGTATTAGGTTTTGGGGTTTTTGTACCGTTGTTTTGAACCATTTAGGTTTGGGGTTCAGAAAGCTAGGGCTTGAATTTCGGGTCGTTTCAAACTCCGATTCACATGCAAGTAAGGGGGTTATGTTAATACAGTGATTTATACAATATTTATCGATTGAAATGTTGAAATAACTTTTAGATATCGAGTTACGACGGTTTTAGGGTTTCCGGGCCTCGGTTTAGTAAACCGGCATTATTTTCAAAACCAACCGGTCAAATTCAATTATATTTTTATAATATTGTACTTGTCATTCTAGACCTTTTCACTAGTTGGAAATATTGTTTTCGTTGTTTAAAACCTGTACTGTGATATTAATTGTTTATAATTACTTTCGGGTTGTTTTCAAATGTGGAAAACTGTGTGGCAGGTATTAATGTTGTGAAATGGCTACCGGCCGGATTTCACGTAATGATGTGTTTTGTGAAATGATTTCAAAAGAGTGTTTAAATTGCTTAAATTGCACGATATGCTTTAGGAATCCTGAGGACTGATAGTGTAGGCACGGATCCGTTGCCAATGAGGGCACCATACTTTCGATCTATATGAACCCAAGTTGTATTGAGAGAGTAGGGGCGGTCTTAGTGTGAGTTTGCCTCTTAATCGTGTACCTAGGCTGTATTGAGATAGTAGGGGCGGTCAACCCCGATTGTGGGAATTTATACATGGTATAAAGTTTGAGGACGTGTCCTATCTTACATATCTGTACATTTATCTAATTGTTGTTATATACTATGGGGTTGTTCATATGATGAAAATGGGTTATGTATTTTACAATTATGGAAACGATGATTATATATGTTTATGTTTTTGTTAAACACTTAAAGCATGCTGGCCACACACTGTTATTAGCTTAATCGTCCCTTACTAAGAGATGTCTCACCCTATCATACAAACTGTCTTTTCAGGTCCTTATCGAGGTTGCGATTAGCAAGGACTAGGGCAGGGTAGCGATCTGTTTTTGAGTGAGAGTCTCCACGAGCTCGATTTTGTAGGGTTATGTTATAGGCTTTCAGAACTTGTAAAATGTTGTAAAAATCAAGGATGCATCGAGTATCATACAGTATTGTATATGGATGTTGGAATAGTTGTATGTATCTATTAGGCAGTTAGAACTCTGGCAATAGGTTGAGGGATATTTATGCTTTTCGCTGCGTATATATCTATTGAGAAGTATATCAAGTACACAGACGTCACTACAGTAACACTCGGGCCGTAAGTTGGGACCATGACGTTAGAGGTGGTATTAAAGCCTAAGTTTGCTAGGTTCTGCAGACTTTGATGGTGAGTGAGTAAATTACCAGAGTATTGGTTGTAATGAGATAGAGTTAGAGAGTTAGTCGAGTTTAAGTCTCGAGGCTCGGAGGCGGGAGTTCCTTCGACGGTCTTCTGTACTTTTCCGAGAACGACAATTTCAGAAAAACCATGGTAAATCCATCGATGGTTTCGTTTCTAGGTTAAGAGACTTGAATTGGATGTCGAGGTGAGAGGTTAGACGGTCTAGTGTGTAAGGGCTGTCGGTGTCTCGAATACATGTTGTTTAATCTTCTTGTTCCATATTTGCATTTATTGTGTTAAATGTGGAATGATTAAGTCGATTTTTACCTGTGTATAGGATGGAACCCAGAGGAAAGGGGATTATGGCAGGAGGCGATAATCACTTGGATGCCTCCAGTGAGGATGAGACTGTGGCTCCTGTGTTCCTTCGTGATATAGCGAAGCAGGCCAGGAAGGAACCCAATAGGGGTTCCAAGGAGCAGGATCAGATGGTTGCAGATAGAGGCTGCACGTACCAGCAGTTCCCCAAAACGAATCTGCCGACACTTTCGAAAGAGCTTAACCCGATTGCGGCAAAGGACTGGTTACAAGGGATGGAGGATCGGCTGGAGGTGTCTAAGTGCACAGAGGAACAAAAGGTTAAATACGCCGCCCTCAAGTTGGTGGGGGAGGCTAAGAGATGGTGGCGATCAGCTAAAGTGGTCGAGGAGCAGCACCCAGGGTACGTGTCGACTACCTGGAGTCGCTTCAGGGAGGTGTTCTTCGCACGATACTTCCCCATCACCACTCGTGAGGCGAAGTCTGAGGAGTTCTTCCACTCGACTCAGGGATTGATGCCAGTGCAGCAGTACGCGGCTAGGTTCGTAGAGTTATCTCGATTTGCGCTTCACATGGTTTCAGATGAGCCGAAGAAGGTTCGTATGTTTGAGAGGGGCCTGAAGCAGGCTATACGCGCGCAGGTGGCAGCGTTGATGGTCGAGGGCTTTTACGACCTTGTGGATAGAGCCATGGCGGCTAAAGCCAGCATCCAGGAGGGGGAGAGAGAGGCGAATCAAAAGAAGAGGCCTTTTCCCCAGAGTTCACAGCCAGGCTTCGACAAGAGTTATTGGAAGAAGTATGGTGGTCCTTCGGGTCAACAGCAGCAGCAGTCGAGATCTTAGGCTTCCCAAGGGAGTTCAAAGAAGCCAATGTGTCCCAAGTGCCCTAAGCAGCATTGGGGCGAATGCAAGTCTCAATTCACGGGCTGCTACAAGTGCGGGGAGTTAAGGCATCTGATACGAGACTATCGAGCGACAGTGACTCTCCCTTCAGCACAGGCTCAAAACCGGGGTGGTAACCAGGCACCTCAAGGTGGTCACCAGGGAGGCACCGCTCAAGCTAGGGTGTACTCGATGATGCTGGGCGACGCAGAGAAGGCCGACAATGTGGTGATTGGTACCATTTACAGCTTATCATATAATGCTGTAGTTCTTTTTGATTCGGGTGCAACCCACTCCTTTATATCTCGAGAATTTGTTAAACGGTGTGGAGTGGAGGCTCAACCGTTAGAGGTCGAGTTAGGTGTGGATACGCCATCAGGGTTAGTGGTGGTATGCGGTAGAGTGGTCAGGGATTACCCGATAGAAATTCACGGGAGGAGGCTGGCTGCCAGTCTAATCGTGTTTGATATGCATAGGTTTGATGTAATCCTAGGGATGGATTGGCTGGCATCTAGTTTTGCGAGCATTGACTGCCGTAAAAAGGAAGTAGTGTTCAAGCCTCCCGGAGAGCAGGAATTTCTATTTGTTGGGTCGTGTGTGCGTTCTAAACCACGGATCCTCTCGGCGATGCAAGCGAGACAGCTGCTTCTGGAGGGTTGTCAAGGATACCTGGCGAATGTGAAAGAGTCACCTAAGGAGGGATTGAAGTTGGAGGATATCCCGGTGATAAGGGAGTTCTCCGATGTCTTTCCTGAAGACTTGCCAGGGTTGCCTCCAGATAGGGAAGTGGAGTTTGCTATTAAGTTAGTACCGAGGACGGCACCAATCTCCAAGGCGCCTTACAGGATGGCTCCAGCTGAGTTGAAAGAGCTAAAGGAGCAATTGCAGGAACTTTTGGACAAGGGGTTCATCAGGCCGAGCGTGTCACCCTAGGGTGCACCTGTGTTGTTTGTGAAAAAGAAGGACGGGTCAATGAGGATGTGCATCGATTACTAGGAGATCAATAAGGTGACCGTGAAGAACAAATATCCGTTGCCTCAGATTGACGACTTATTTGACCAGTTGCAGGGTACTTAGGTCTTTTAGAAGATCGATCTGCGGTCCGGGTATCACTAGTTGAAGGTGAAAGCAGAGGATGTATCGAAAACTGCTTTCTGAACCCCGTATGGCCATTACGAGTTTTTGGTTTTGCCGTTTGGTTTGACGAATGCACCTGCAGCATTCATGGACTTGATGAACAGGGTGTTCCACGAGTACCTGGATAAATTCGTGGTGGTGTTCATTGACAACATCTTGGTGTATTCAAAGAGTCCAACAGAGCATGATGCTCATCTTAGAGTAGTCCTTCAAATACTTAGAGAGAAGGAATTATTCGCTAAATTCAAGAAATGCAAATTCTAGCTTGAGCAGGTTGCATTTTTAGGGCACGTGGTGTCCAAGGAGGGGATTTCAGTTGACCCAGGTAAAGTTGAGGCGGTAGTTGACTGGGCGAGACCAAAGAACGTGCATAAGGTTTGTAGTTTCTTGGGTCTGGCTGAGTATTATCGCTGGTTCGTCGAGGGCTTTTCTAAGCTGTTGGGTCCTTTGACACAGCTTACTAGGAAGGGTAGCAGGTTTGCGTGCACTGGAGACTGCGAGCAGAGTTCCCAAGACTGGTAGCAGGTCACGGCTCTAGTGTTGACCATTCTATCAGGGGATGGTGGCTTCATGATCTACAGAAACGCGTCTCTGAAGGGACTAAGTTGTGTTTTGATGTAACAGGATAAAGTAGTTGCCGACGCTTCTCGTCAACTCAAGGAGTACGAGAAGAATTACCCTACGCATGATTTTGATTTGGCAGCAGTTGTGTTTGCTCTAAAAATCTGGCGGCACTATCTGTATCGTAAGAAGTGCGAGACCTTTACCAATCATAAGAGTCTCAAATACTTTTTCACCTAGAAGGAGTTGAATATGAGGTAACGTAGGTGGTTCGAATTGATCAAAGACTACGACTGTACCATTAGCTTTCACCCCGGAAAAGCTAATGTGGTAGCCGATGTGTTGAGTCGAAAGTCAGTGGAGGCGTCGGTTTCAGCAGTTGTGGGGCAGCATCAGATCAGGATGGATCTAGAGAGATTGAGGGTAGAGCTGGTGGACGAGGATCACTAGGCCTTCGTTGCCGGGTTGGTGGTTCAACCAACTTTACGAGAATGAATCAAAGTTGCTCAGTTGAACGACGTAGAGTTGGTAAAGATTGTGGAGAAACTGCAGAGTGAACCACATTCAGACTTTAATGTCTCTAAGGATGGAATTCTTAGATTCAACACCAGAGCGTGTGTACCAGACGACGCAGAGATAAAGAGGATGATTCTGAAGGAGGCTCATCGCTCTCTCTATACTATTCATCCAAGAAGCACGGAAATGTATAGAGATATGCAAGAATCGTTCTGGTGGAGTAATATAAAGAGAGAAGTGGTCGGATTTGTTGGGCAATGTCTGACATGTCAGCAGGTGAAGGCTGAGCATTAGAGATCAACAGGACCACTACAGCCGCTTGACATTCTCAAGTAAAAGTGGGAACACATCTTGATGGATTTTGTTTCGGGGTTGCCTTCAGCGGTGCACGAATAGAATACTATCTGGGTGGTGGTGGATTGGCTAACGAAGACCGCACACTTCATTCCAATCAGAATAAGCTATTCTATGAAATAGGCTAGCAGAGTTGTACTTACAGGAGGTAGTACAAATCCATGGCATCCCGGTGTCTATTGTTTCAGATCGAGACCCACGTTTCACGTCTCGGTTCTAGAAAGGGTTGCAGGATACCTTGGGGTCACAACTCACATTCAGCACGACATTTCACCCACAAACGGATGGGCAATCTGAAAGGATGATTCATATTTTGGAGGATAAGCTGCGGGCATGCATATTGGATTTCGGTAACAGTTGGATCCAGTATCTACCCCTCATAGAATTTGCTTATAAAACAACTACCAGACCAGTATTGAGATGACACCATATAAGGCCTTATATGGTCGTCGGTGACGATCTCCGTTGTACTGGGATGAGGTAGGTGAGCGGCAGATTTTGGGACCGGAGTTGGTTCAGCAGACCTCTGCGAAGGTCGAGCTTATCAGAGAAAGGATTAGATCAGCTAAGAGTCAGCAGAAGAGTTATGCCGATACTCGTAGACGAGAACTGAAATTTGATATCGGAGATATGGTATTTCTGAGGGTTGCTCCTATGAAAGGAGTGATGAGGTTCGGGAGGAAGGGCAAGTTGAGTCCTCGGTACATCGGGCCGTTCGAAATCTTGGAGAGGATAGGTCTAGTTACTTATCGAGTAACCTTACCCCTGACCTTATCTAGGGTGCATGATGTGTTTCACGTGTCGATGCTGAGGAAGTACGTGCCAGATCCGATTCACGTGATCGATTATGAGTCCTTAGAGATCAGTGAAGCGCTAGCTTATGGTGAGATTCTGGTTCATATTTTAGATTAGAAGGTACGGAAGCTGCATACCAAGGAGATACCATTAGTAAAGGTGCTATGGCGTAACCACGCGGTTGAGGAGCCTTCTTGGGAATTAGAGACCGAGATACGTCAGAAGTATCCTCAACTATTCAAAGATGTTCAGAGTTAGGTAATGTAGATATGTGAGTGTATCCCTTTTTGCTTATGGTAAGGGTATGTGGATTGTCTCTGAGAGAGTTTGTATATGTAATGAGAGCTTCCGAGACTATTGTATGTAACCACGGTATTCCTCCGCCATAAGGAGGGTAGGTAATAAATTTGAGACGGGACTGCTATGTGGGGGGCCACCGGCTCTTCCTAGAGACTAAGCAATTAGAGTTCAGACGATTTGATAGGAACAGTTAGCAAATTTCGAGGACGAAATTTTATAAGGAGGGGAGATTGTAGTAACCCGATCAAATATATATATATATATATATATATATATACATATATATAATAAATAAATAAATAAAGAGGTATTTTGGAGAAGATATTTTGAGATATTTATATATAAATATCTTGGAAGAGATATTTATTTTGATTACTTAAAGGCTAATTTCTCTCTCTCTCTCTAAAATTTTCGGGCTGTGTGTTGCCGGAATCGACGATCCGACGTCGCTACGTGGATCAGGGAAGGAGTCTCTACAAGTTCTACGGATCAGAATTTCGTTTCAAAGATTTCCGAGTTTTTCCAGAAATTCGAGGTAAGAAGTCAGTTTTTACTTTTGGTTCGGTAGATCTGTAGTGTACGAGATTATACTGAAGTGTTGTTCTTTGAGTATTAGGTTTCAGGGTTTTCGTGCTGTTGTTTTGACCCATTTAGGTTCGGGTTCTGAAAGTTAGGGCTTGAGTTCCGGGTCGTTTCGCACTCCGATTCACATGCAAGTAAGGGGGTTATGTTAATACAGTGATTTATACAATATGAATCAATCGAAATGTTGAAATAACTTTTAGATATCGAGTTACGGCGGTTTTAGGGTTTCCGGGCCTCGATTCGGTAAACCGACGTTATTTTCAAAACCAACTAGTCAAATTCAAATGTTATATTTTTAGAATATTGTACTTGTCATTCTGGACCTTTTCACCGGTTGAAAATGTTGTTTTTGTTGTTTAAAACCCGTACTGTGATATTAATTGTTTATAATTACTTTTAGGTTGTTTTCGAATGTGGAAAATTGTGTGGCAAGTATTGATGTTGTGAAATGTTGGAACTATTGTGAAAATGCAGGAAGTTTATTTAACGGCTACGGGCCGGATTTCACGTAATGATGTGTTTTGTGAAATGATTTCAAAAGAGTGTTTAAATTGCTTAAATTGCACGATATGCTTTAGAAACCCTGGGGACTGATAGCGTAGGCACAGATCCGTTGGCAGTGAGGGCATCATACTTTTGATCTATATGAACCCAAACTGTATTGAGACAGTAGGGGCGGTCTTAGTGTGAGTTTGCCTCTTGATCGTGTACCCAGGCCGTATTGAGACAGTAAGGGCAGTCAACCCCGATTGTGGGGATTTATACATGGTATAAAGTTTGAGGGCGTGTCCTATAATGCATATTTGTACACATATGTAATTGTTGTTATATACTATGGGGCTGTTCATATGATGAAAATGGGCTACGTATTTTACAATTATGGAAACGATGATTATATATGTTTATGTTTTGGTTAAACGCTTAAAGCATGCTGGCCACACATTGTTATTGGCTTAATCGTCCCTTACTGAGAGGTGTCTCACCCTATCATACAAACTGTCTTTTCAAGTCCTTATCAAGGTTGAGATTAGCAAGGACTGGGGCAGGGTAGCGATCTGTTTTTGAGTGTCTCCATGAGCTCGATTTTGTAGGTTATGTTATAGGTTTTCAGAACTTGTAAAATGTTGTAAGACTCAAGGATGCGTCGAGTATCATACAGTATTGTATATGGATGTTGGAATAGCTATATGTATCTATTAGGCAGTTAGAACTCTAGTAATAGGTTGATAGATGTTTATGCTTTCCGCTGCGTATATATCCATTGAGAAATATATCAGGTACACAGACGTCACTATAGTAACACCCGGGCCATAAGTTGGGACTGGGGCATTACAAATGGTATTAGAGCCTAAGTTTGCTAGGTTTTGCAGACTTTGACGGTTAGTGAGTAAATTACCAAAGTATTGGCTATAATGAGATGGAGTAAGAGAGTTAGTCGGGTTTTAGTCTTGAGGCTTGGAGGCGGGAGTTCCTTTGATGGTCTTCTGTGCTTTCTCAGGAATGGCGATTTAAGGAAAACCATGGTAAATCCATTGATGGTTTCGTTTCTAGGTTAAGAGACTTGACTCGGATATTGAGATGAGAGGTTAGACGATCTAGTGTGTATGGGCTGTCGGTGTCTCGAATACGTGTTGTTTAATCTTCTTGTTCCATATTTGCAATTATTGTGTTAAATGTGGAATGATTAAGTCGACTTTTACCAGTGTACAGGATGGAACCCAGAGCGAAGGGGATTATGGCAGGAGGCGATAATCACCTGGATGCCTCCGGTGTGGATGAGACTGAGGCTCCTATGTTCCTCCGTGATATAGCGAGGCAGGCCAGGAAGGAACCCAGGAGGGGTTCCAGGGAGCAGGATCAGATGGTTGCAAATAGAGGCTGCACGTACCAGCAGTTCTCCAGAACGAATCCGCCGGCATTTTCAGGAGGGCCGAACCTGATTGCGGCGGAGGACTGGTTACAAGAGATGGAGTATCTGCTGGAGGTGTCTAAGCGCACAAAGGAACAGAAGGTTAAATACGCCGCCCTCAAGCTGGTGGGGGAGGCTAAGAGATGGTGGCAAACAACCAAGCTGGTCGAGGACCAGCGCCCAGGGTACGTGTGGACTACCTGGAGTCGATTCAGGGAGGTGTTCTTCGCATGATACTTCCCCATCGCCACCCGTGAGACGAAGTTTGAGGACTACCTGGAGTCGCCTCGGATTGACGACTTGTTTGACCAGTTGCAGGGCACTCAGATCTTTTCGAAGATCGATCTGTGGTCTGGGTATCACCAGCAGAAGGTGAAAGCAGAGGATGTATCAAAGACTGCTTTCCGAACCCAGTATGGCCATTAAGAGTTTTTGGTTATGCCGTTTAGTTTGACGAATGCACCTGTAGCATTCATGGACTTGATGAACAGGGTGTTCCATGAGTACCTGGATAAATTCGTGATGGTGTTCATTGACGACATCTTGGTGTATTCAAAGAGTCCAGTAGAGCATGATGCTCATCTTAGAGTAGTCCTTCAGGTACTTAGAGAAAAGGAATTATTCGCTAAATTCAAGAAATGCGAATTTTGGCTTGAGCAAGTTGCATTTCTAGGGCATGTGGTGTCCAAGGAGGGGATTTCAGTTGACCCAGGTAAAGTTGAGGCAGTAGTTGACTAGACGAGACCAAGGAACGTGCATGAGGTTCGTAGTTTCTTGGGTCTGGCCGAGTTTTATCGCCGGTTCGTCAAGGGCTTTACTAAGTTGTTAGGTCCTTTGACGCAGCTTACCAGGAAGGGTAGCAGGTTTGCGTGGACTAGACACTGCGAGTAGAGTTTCTAAGAGTTGAAGCGGCGCTTGGTCACGGCTCCAGTGTTGACCATTCCATCAGGGGATGGTGGCTTCGTGATCTACAGTGACGCGTCCCTGAAGGGACTAGGTTGTGTTTTGATGCAACAGGGTAAAGTAGTTGCCTACGCTTCTCATTAGCTCAAGGAGTACGATAAGAATGACCCTACGCATGATTTGGAGCTGGCAGCAGTTGTGTTCGCTCTAAAGATCTTGCGGCACTATCTGTATGGTGAGAAGTGCGAGATCTTTACCGATCATAAGAGTCTCAAATACTTCTTCGCCCAAAAGGAGTCGAATATAAGGCAACACAGGTGGCTCGAATTGATCAAATACTACGACTGTACCATTAGCTATTACCCTGGAAAAGCTAATGTGGTAGCTGATGCGCTGAGTCGGAAGTCAGTGGAGGCGTCGGTTTCAGCAGTTGTGGGGTAGCATCAGATCAAGATGGATCTAGAGTGATTGAGGGTAGAGTTGGTGGACGAGGATCCCTAGGCCTTCGTTGCCGAGTTGGTGGTTCAACCGACCTTATGATAACGAATCAAAGCTGCTCAGTTGAACGACGCAAAGTTGGTAAAGATTGTGGAGAAACTGCAAAGTGAACCACATTCAGATTTTAATGTCTCTAAGGATGGAGTTCTCAGAATCCACACCAACTATGTGTACCAGACAACACAAAGATAAAGAGGATGATTTTGGAGGAGGCTCATCGCTCTTTCGAAACTGTTCATCCAGGGAGCACAAAAATGTATAGAGATTTGCGAAAATCGTTCTAGTGGAATAATATGAAGAGAGAAGTGGTCGGGTATGTTGGGCAATGTCGGACATGTCAGCAGGTGAAAGCTGAGTATCAGAGACCAGCAGGACCACTACAGCCGCTTGACATTCCCAAGAGGAAGTGGGAATACATCTTGATGGATTTTGTTTCAGGGCTGCCTTCAGCGGTGCACGGACAGAATGCTATCTGGGTGGTGGTGGATCGGCTAACGAAGACGGCACACTTCATTCCAATCAGAGTCAGCTATTCTATGAATAGGCTGGCAGAGTTGTACGTACAGGAGGTAGTACGACTCCATGGCGTCCCGATGTCTATCGTTTCAGATCGAGACCTACGTTTCACGTCTCGGTTCTAGAAAGGGTTGCAGGATGCCTTGGGGTCACAGCTCACGATCAGCATGGCGTTTCACCCACAGACGGATGAGCAGTCTGAAAGGACAATTCAGATTTTGGAGGATAAGCTGCGGGCATGCGTGTTGGATTTCGGTAATAGTTGGATCCAGTATCTACCCCTCGTAAAATTTGCTTATAAAACAGCTACCAAACCAGTATTGAGATGACACCATATAAGGCCTTATATGGTCGTTGGTGCTGATCTCCGTTGTACTGAGATGAGGTAGGTGAGCAACAGATTTTGGGACCAAAGTTGGTTCAGCAGACCTCTGCGAAGGTCGAGCTTATCAGAGAAAGGATTAGATCAGCTCAGAGTCGGCAGAAGAGTTATGTCAATATTCACCGACGGAAACTGAAATTTGATATCGGAGATATGGTATTTCTGAGGGTTGTTCCTATGAAAGGAGTGATGAGGTTCGGGAGGAAGGGCAAGTTGAGTCCTCGGTACATTGGGCCGTTCGAAATCCTGGAGAGGATAGGTCTTGTTACTTATCGGGTAGCCTTACCCCCGAACTTATCTAGGGTGCATGATGTGTTTCACGTGTTGGTGCTAAGGAAGTACGTGTCAGATCCGTTGCACGTGATCAGTTATGAGTCTTCAGAGATCAGTGAAGCGCTAGCTTATGGCGAGGTACCGGTTCAGATTTTGGATCAGAAGGTACGGAAGCTGCGTACCAACGAGATACCATTGGTAAAGGTGCTATGGCGTAACCACGCAGTTGAGGAGCCTTCTTGGGAATTAGAGGCCGAGATACGTCAGAAGTATCCTCAACTATTCAGAGATGTTCAGAATTAGACAGGTAATGTAGATATATGAGTGTATCCCTTTTTGCTTATGGTAAGGGTATGTGGATTGTCTCTGGGAGAGTTTGTATATGTAATGTGAGCTTCCAAGACTATTGTATGTAACCACGGTATTCCTCCGCCATAAATGAGGGTAGGTAATAAATTTGGGACAGGGCTACTATGTGGGTGGCCGCCAACTCTTCCTAGAGATAGAGCAGTTAGAGTTCAGACGATATGATAGGAACAGTTAGCAAATTTTTAGGATGAAATTTTAGAAGGAGGGGAGATTGTAGTAACCCGATCAATATATATATATATATATATATATATAATAATAATAAATAAATAAATAAATAAAAAGATATTTTGGAGGAGATATTTTGGAGAATATATTTTGAGATATTTATATATAAATATCTTGGAGGAGATATTTATTTTGATTACTTAAAGGCTAAGTTAGGTTTTTCTTTATAAACTCTCTCTCTCTCTCTCTCTCTAAGATTTCCGGGCCGTGTTGCTGGAATCAACGATCTGACGTCGCTACATGGATCAAGTAAGTAATATCTAAAGGTTCTACGGATCATAATTTCGTTTCGGAGATTTTTGAGTTTTTCCCGAACATCGAGGTAAGAGTTGGTTTTTGCTTTTGATCAGGTAGATCTGTAGTATACGAAATTATACTGAAGTGTTGTTCTTCGTGTATTAGGTTTCGGGGTTTTCGTGCCGTTGTTTTGAACCGTTTAGGTTCGAGGTTCGAAAAGTTAGGGCTTGAGTTCTAGGTCGTTTTAGACTCCGATTCACACACAAGTAAAGGGGTTCGGTTAATACAGTGATTTATACAATATGAATCGATTGAAATGTTGAAATAACTTTTAGATATCGAGGTACGGCGATTTTAGGGTTTCGGGCATCGGTTCAGTAAACCGGCGTTATTTTCAAAACCAACTGGTCAAATTCAAATGTTATATTTTTAGAATATTATACTTGTCATTTTGGACCTTTTCACAGGTTGGAAAAGTTGTTTTTGTTGTTTAAAACCCGTACTGTGATATTAATTGTTTATAATTACTTTTGGGTTGTTTTCGAATGTGGAAAACTATGTGGCAGGTATTGATGTTGTGAAATGGCTATGGGCCGGATTTCACGTAATGATGTGTTTTGTGAAATGATTTCAAAAGAGTGTTTAAATTGCTTAAATTGCACGATATGCTTTAGGAACCCTGGGGACTAAGAGTGTAGGCACGGATCCGTTTCCAATGAGGGCACCATACTTTTGATCTATATGAACCCAGGCTGTATTGAGACAGTAGGGGCGGTCAACCCTGATTGTGGGGATTTATACATGGTATAGAGTTTGAGGGCGTGTCCTATCTAGCATATCTGTACATTTATGTAATTGTTGTTATATACTATAGGGTTGTTCATATGATGAAAATGGGCTACGTATTTTACAATTATGGAAACGATGATTATGTATGTTTATGTTTTTGTTAAACACTTAAAGCATGCTGGCCACACACTGTTATTAGCTTAATCGTCCCTTACTAAGAGGTGTCTCACCCTATCATACAAACTGTCTTTTCAGGTCCTTATCGAGGTTGAGATTAGCAAGAACTGGAGCACAGTAGCTATATGTTTTTGAGTGAGCGTCTCCACGAGCTCGATTTTGCAGGTTATGTTATAAGTTTTTAAAATTTATAAAATGTTGCAAGACTCGAGGATGCGCCGAGTATCATACAATATTGTATATGGATGTTGGAATAGTTGTATGTATCTATCAGGCAGTTAGAACTCTGGTAATAGGTTGATGGATGTTTATATTTTCCGCTGCGTATATATCTGTTGAGAAGTATATCAGGTAAAAAGACGTCACTACAATAACATCCGGGCCCGAAGTTGGGACCGGGGCGTTACAGTGTGAGTTGAGGACATGTCTAGCAAAAAAAAAAAATGAATTTTATGACATGCTGAGCAACAATGTCAACAAGTTTCTAGCTCATGCATTATATACCCAAAGAGTGATACATATGCATAAAAGATCCTGAAAATTAACATATAAATATGTAGTATGACTATGGTTTTTATTCAAAGTTGTTATAACAATTGTATGAGTGTGTATGCTTGACTAAATGTTATTTCTCTTTTACCACTCCTCGTATGCAAAATCTTAACATTTATTTTCGCAGGATAATACATATAATATATATGATTTGAAGAACTCTAACCAGGGCAGCTTTGATGACAGAGAGGTGGTGCGTAGAGATAGAGGATGATGCAGTAACTGCCAACTCACAAGGTAGGCAGTTAAGCCACTCCCACTAAGATAAGAACTCCCCCTCAAGTAACTGCTCAAAAACTGTATGAGAACTCTTAAAAGTCTAAAACTTATAAAATGGAGGGAGAGCCCCAAAAATGGATGTACGCAATCCTAAGTAACCCCACAATGATCTCCATCTTTTATCCCAGTTACCTTACATATGATAGTGCATGTTAGTAAGGGTATGACGATCATTATGATGTACATGAGATATACTATACACAGGGAGACATATCATTGAGTTAAGTTCTCCATTTACCAAATTCCTTTAACATGGTATCACAGCATGATTCCAAAACCTTAAACCCTAGAGAGCTGCAATCACAATCAAACCAAATCAGAACCCCTCAGCCTTATGCTTGACTATCACCCCAGGAGGGTGGTTTATATCCTGGAAGAGCTAAATCCCTGTCAGAAGTTGCCAGAAACTTGTTGGACAACACTGCTAGATCATAAAGACAGGATTCCTTCAACTTCTCAGGAAAAAACCAACACAACGGTTGTTCACAGCCAGTGCCAATCTACTAGTCCCTGAAAGATCATTGCCGGCAGCAGCCAACATGCCCTCACATGCCGATCACAGGCTGGCAACTCTGACGCAACACATGGGCATGTGACAATGTGAGACATTGTTGAAGCATGTTTTTATTTCAATTTGGCTTTTCATGGCTCAAGCCTTCTTGTAAACCATGACATCAAGTCAGTTGCTAAAGCTTTTAGCCCCCAAAGTTGCAGCCTTGCAGTTGTTTGCTCACATTTAGATTGAGTGCAATCTTCCCATACGTGTGTTAATCTTGGTATCTATTTGTTGGCACTTAGCAGTAGTTGGGGCCATTGGTAGAGCGGTTGCTATGTCATCGTATTTGTGATTCAACCTGTTGGTTGGATTGTTTCTCTTGTTTGCTGTTGGCCAGGTTATTGTTTGTTGGGATTGCGTCCATGAATCCCAAAATTGTTTGATTCCTCACTGTTACGACCTATTACAACAAAGAAATAAACGGAAATAATTATTTACAGTTAAGGCTGTCAATATTTATGTGACAGGCTTAGCAGTTGTCTGCTCACAGTTCAGGAAAAAGTCTTCTGTCTCATTGCTGTGGAATTCAATGGAATCCCAGATTGCATGGATGTGTATACATCTTGACATGCATAGAGATTTGAGACTACATCAAGCTTCTATGTTCCAATAATGTGACCCACATGACCATATGTATGATCTCTCCTGGACTTCTTTCAAACATGGTTTTAAAAGCCAGACCAGCAATCAACCAAGTGAAGGCACTGGGTCAGTCGAACTGGCCAGACCAGTGGGTCAAACAGGTAGTTGAACCAGTAATTTCAATATAACATAATATAATTTATATATTAATATTGATGCATGTATTTATGTTTGTATATTACAATGATAATATTATATTCATTAGAGATAATTGGTAAAGATGTTGGTCATAATCATGTATTGGCTAATTACAATAAAAAAATAATTACTACAAATAATTTGAATTTTGCAATTTTTTACTTTCCTAAAATATTATTAAAATTTACTATTATTATTGTTATTATATAATTAGTCCAACAATTATTAGAAGGCAGAATGAGAGCGTATGATTAATTATTATTAAAGAGTCAAACAATTGAGAAACATATTTAATCCATGTGCAGTACAAATTGTGTATATTAAATTTTAAATGTCAATGATAACAGAGCAGTATTTGGTTGAGTGACGGCAGGCAGCTTCCCACATAAGTATTACACAGGTTCAATTCCCGTCCGCTACATTACAATGAATTATTAACATAATTTTTTTGTAAACAGGCAGTTTATGGAGAAAAGGTGGGTTGAACAGCCAATGACTCCGGTCCAAGCCGATTCACTCTAGTTCTGAGCAGGTCAACCGACTCATCACCAATTTGAGACAAATCCGGTCCTGGATGGTGGGTGACCAGACCAACAGGAGTCCAGTTCTGATCAAACCAATCGGACCAGATTGTCCAACCCAGGTTTTAAAAACATGGTTTCAACCAAATCAGAGGGATAAGAGCGTCACTGAGCTGAGAGTAGGAATTTGATCCTGCAATAGCCCCTCAATCTAGAGGTTAGAATATAGCTACCAAAAAATTCTAACACCCTAGCAAACCAAGTATTGGTACGAACACTCCATAACATGGACCACATTTGGCCTAGAACTCTAAATCTGATAATCCAAATTTTTAATTTAATATTTTTCAAATAACATAGATATGTTAGTTAAAAGTGGGAAATCATGACATTTTAATTCTATAATCTATCATTACTAATTTATTTCTCAACATAAAATCTCGTCTTCATTTAGAACACCTCAACGTCCTCTCCAAAATATAAAGTGTCATTACACTTTCTTCACCAATATATCTATTTATGTGGACCCCTAACGTTCCAAATTTTAGAGCATGTGCTGTACCACGATCCCGTTCCCGTTCCACGCACTAGGAAACATTGGTTTAGACCTTCTGTGTCATGCACCAATGTGGGGTTTGAACTTCTACACTAATCCCTCCAATGAGTCTTTGCAAGCCACTCTGTATCACACAGAGCAAAAACCAAGGAAACATTAGTTTAGACCCTCTGTGTCATGCACCAACGTGGGGTTTCAACTTCTTCACTAATCCCTCCAATGAGTTCTTGCAAGACACTCTATCACACAGGGCAAAAACCAAACCTGCCCTTGCAATCATGAATCGAAGAAATGAAATCTGACATGCCCAATCACTCTCATCATGTATCAAGAAACCTCGCCCCCCTATAACTGAGCCTTCTTCTTGTATGTGAGAGGAGTGAGATCCCAATAGCTAGAAAACTCTAGGGTGATGCCTAAAGGCCCTTTTGATGCAGGGGCAACATCAATGATCAACAACCATGAGAGATACAAGGGAGGAAAGGGGAAGAAAGAACGGAGGAGTGAGCAAGAGAGGAGATACAAGGGTGAAACACACGCTTACTTTCTCAATTCAATTTCAACAACTCCCTAAAACATGGCTTTCACACACTATTTATAAGAAAGCCTCTTTAAATGAAATTACGCATATACCCCTAAAACTACATTAAATTACATACCTCTAAAACACACAATAGTACACATAAGCCCCCAAATATGCATAATACTATACTAATTAAATGAAACGTATAATAAACTACTAACTAAATCCAATAATCCCTTGACCCAATTCTTCTTAATTATTCTCCTACAAGGGATCTTCCCAAGGTCTTGCTTCTTATTATGCTTTTTGTACTAACCAATGCATTTGCTACTTTTTGTACCCTAATGAACTAGGTTTTTTGGGACTACCTTGACAAATTGTGGTTGTCTACCTTGACATTGTGGTGTTTAGGTCCACTATAGCTAACCACAAAATAGGCTCTAGGAAAATCAATTGTGCCTTGAAGGGGAGAAGTGTGCCTTTGCCCAGAAACACATTAAGTTCTTAGGTCATATCATTGAAGAGGGGCGGATGTGAATGGACTTAGAAAAAGTTTGGACAATTTATAAGTGGAAACCACTGACATCTATAAGCGAGCTACATTCAGGCTCCAGGAAAATCAATTGTGCCTTGAAGGGGAGAAGTGTGCCTTTGCCCAAAAACACATTAAGTTCTTAGGTCACATCATTGAAGAGGAGCAGACATGAATGGACCCAGAAAAAGTTTGGGTAATTTATGAGTGGAAGCCACTGACATCTGTAAGCAAAGTACACTCATTCCTTAGGCTTGCCAACTACAAAAAAGTTTATTACCCTCGATGAATTGTGCCATTAATACATTTGCCAACAAAGGGGGTATAGGGTATAGTGGTCTTGGTGAGAAGACAATCAATCAGCTTTGATGAGCTTAAGCATAAAATTCAGAGGACCCAAAATTAAGCTCTCTCAAAAATAAAAAAAGCCATTTTCAAATGGATGCTTCTCACTTAACGCTACGAGTCCTACTGCAGAAGGGAGCTAAAAATTGACCAATAAAAAATGGAACTACATGGCCCAAGAGAAAGAGCTCCTAGCCACGGTATAGTGCCTCCAACTCTAGCAGCACTCTCTCTAGGGGTGGCAAAACGGGTCGAACCCGACAGGTGACACGCCCGTTTAAATCGGGTTTGGGTTAAAGCAAGCTAACCCGTTTGTAAACAGGTCAACCTAGACCCGACCCGTTTATTAAGCAGGTTAGGCAGGTTCGGTGTCTTCATTTGAATCAGCTCCTATTAATGTCTTTCAAACGTTGGTATTCCTTGTAAAATACTATCCATATCTTCCCAAAATTGTCTTATAAGATTTTCTACTAAGCCTATTTGGGAAGCATAAACACTAATGACATTCACTATCACTAGGCCTAGAGCTATCCTAATTTTAATGATCCTATCCCCTATTCTTTTAACATCCACTACATAATCTTTTAGGCCTTTGTCAATAATCCCTACCCCATTATTATGTTTTTCTTTTCCAGTGTACAAAAGTTTAAATCCTGATTTTTCAATTTCTCTAGCTTTCTCTCCTACCCATTTTGTCTTTTGAAGGCAAATTAAGTTAATTTTCCTTCTAAACATTATTTTCATTATTTCCATACTTCTACCCATAAGAGTCCCTATATTCCAAGTTGCTTATCTAATCAAAGTTTCTTGTGCTAACTTATTAGTCCACTCCCTTCTCCCGGTCTATTCCCTCGACCTAGGTGAATTTGGTAAAAATTCATGATTATAAGATTTGACAAAGTTTGACGCTAGCTATCAGCTACCTAACACAACCTTGCTCCTTTATCAATGCTTGGGACCAGCTGTGTGTACAAAGATAATTTGTGTTACACAGGCAAAGTATACACTTTGAGTTTTTTTTTTTTTTTCAAATGCAAACTTATTTCACATAGACAATTTTCTAAATCACACCCTACAACCAGTTGAAACCACACAAACAACACAATGCACTTAAAAAATCTAAAGCATACAACTTTGGGTGTGAATCCAAGCTAGATTAAAATAAAAAAACAAAAACAAACTGCAATAGTATTTGAAAATTTTGGTATAATCCAAGATTTGCAAATAGAAAACACAAAAATGCATATATTAAGCCTACAAATCATAAACACAAAATCTACACTACCAACCAACT
This sequence comes from Malania oleifera, assembly GCF_029873635.1. NCBI lineage: Eukaryota > Viridiplantae > Streptophyta > Magnoliopsida > Santalales > Ximeniaceae > Malania > Malania oleifera. The sequence goes on from NC_080428.1 coordinate 14,373,006, forward strand.
AATGGAAAAATAATAATAGTAATAAAAAAAAAATAACAAGAGAGGAGAAGATCTCACCAATGGCTGAAACTAAAAGGTAATGACAACCGACTGAAAATACTACAGTAAGTACCCTTTGGTGCCGAAAATTTGATGTTGCTAACAAAAAATCAATCAAAGAATATTGAAGCAACAAGGGGTTACAAGAATTCTTCAATCTAAATTCAATATTCGAATTCAAGATTAGCGATGGAGCTTAGTAGTATATGGTGCCGGCATAAACTCTCATTGGACTCACGCTCCCTCACACGTAACCTTGATCAAAGTTGGATGTTCTTTTTCGACATGATATTGAGCTAAAATGTGCAATCTTGCGTATTTTCAGTTGAAATTATGTGGACTCAATCCTTTGGAAGAACTCAAAATTTGGCATTTATAGAGAGATGAAAATACTAATTGCAAAAATAAATAAATATATAAAAATTTGAGGATTTGATTTCTTTACTTCCAAGAAAATAAAATTCAGGAAGTGGGAGTGTGTATGCAACTCAAGATTTCATATTATACAACTTGGAAGACGAAGAAAAGAAGAGGAGAGGGTTAAGCTCCGCAAGATGACAAAGAAACTTGTAAAAGGAACCTCTTTGAAGAGAACGGAGGGTGGTGGTTGGAGTCCAAGATGTCAAATTTCTTTGCTACTATGGTGAGCGATGGTCGAACCCAAAAGAAAACTCGTACAAGAACATCGATGAAACATCAAGAGAAATCAATAAACTGGAACCACTGCTGAAAATTTTGCAGCTAAATTTTCAAAGCAGTGTAAAATTTTTAATTGCAGAAGCTGCAGCACTTGAGGATGCGTTCTTTGAAGAAAGAGGAATCAACATTCCCTTTAAGAATATTTCTTTAGGCATTCAGTTGGACAAATTCAGAGAATTGTTGCCATCACCATCCATCTATGCCCATGAAAGGGTGCTGTAGTGGAAGCAACCAGAGGATAACAAGAAGTCCCCATCGTCGCTGCCGAGATGGGTGGTCTTCCTGCCAGCAAACGGCAGAGATGTCTTAGTTGACAGAACCACCTCTTCACGGCATTTGGAAGGTGACAGCATGTGCAATCAACAAGCAGGAACTGAGGTAGAAGATGGTCAAGAGGTTCTTGGAGGATCTTGCCTGACATCAACGATACACCCACCCCATATCTCCTTTGATAGTAAAAGAAGAATTTCATTAATAGAATGAGAATATACAGCTTAGAGAATAAGACATCAGCTTAACGACGTCTAGAAAATTTAGATAACAAACACAAAGAAACAACCTGGAAACTAAAAGAAAAACAGGAGAAAAACTAACACGAATCTAACACTCCAACACATAATGCCAATCATGTTTAATATTGAAAAAGCTCACTCCTTTAAAATTCCCTAGTGCCACACACCAAAGAGAAGCCAAATAATGTATCTTTACCCAAACCAGCAAATGAGACAATTTCTTCCCAAGAAAAATATGCACATTATGCTCCATCCACAGCCCCCAAAAGACTGCCAACAAAAAAAAAAAACATTTTCTCCCTTTCCCTTTTCCTGCCAAAACCAGCTAAAGAAACAGCTATAAGGTCCTCCGCCGCCCCAAAAACTCACCCAACATTCGCCTAAAATAAAAAATAGTTTATTCCATACCCTCCAAGAATAATCACAATGAATGAACAAATGCAATGCAGATTCTAAACAATTAAAACAAAGAACAGAGATGTCTGGAAATTTAGCCTTCAAAGGTCTCCTAACCTGCAGCAAGTTATTGGTATTAATTCTACCAAGCACAACCAATCACATAAAAGCCTTGATTTTAAAGGGGACTCTGGCCTTCCAAATGGATCTACAGATAGCAAAAGGTAAATTATACCTGTTCAAAAAATCAAAAAAATATTTGATAGACTAAGCCCCCGAAGGATCCAAGGACCAATACTGACTATCCTCCTCTAAAGAAAAATGAAAGTTCTAGAGAGCCCTATTACCGATCGAGATGTTAGATTCACTAGAGCATTTTGGGACAAACTCTTCTGCCTAATGAGATAGAGCCTCAGTCTCTCCATAGGCTACCATCCTCAGACAGATGGTCAGGAACACGTTAATGGGTTGTTGGCACAGCACTTTGTGAATGCTAAACAAGAGAATTGGGTTCACTATTGGATAGAGCTCAATTTTGCTTTAAATCTAAAAAATATTACACAACTAACAAAAGTTCCTTTGAGATTGTAACAAGTAAGCAACCTGCTCTCCCAAACACCCTTGACAGGCCATACAATGGAAATTGCCCATAAGCATACCAATTTACAAGGAATTGGATGCAAAATATAGATTTAGCTCAAGGTCAGTTAGAAAAAGCTTCAAAACTCATGATTAAATGGGCAAACATAGGGCAACATCCACATTAATTCAAAGTTGCAGACCTCGTGCTTAGGAAAGTGCCACTAGAAATGCAATGCTTCCTTCATAACAAAGTTAGGAGGCTTATGGAAGTATGAAGGTCCAAATCAGGTAATAAAGAAAGTCACACAGGCATCATACGGAGTTGAAATTCCTAAGAGGATGGCGGTCCACCCAATGTTCTATGTCAGCAACTTGAAGCTATTCAATGCAGATGAAGAAGATCCTAGTCAACAAAAACCAAGGAGACCAACCATTTCTTGAAGACAGATTACAACTGGAGATGTTGAAGAGTCCTCGCATATAGAGTCATCAATGAAAAAAATCGTCAGCAACAACAATACCTAGTTATGTGGAAAAAGTGGGAGAAGAAGAGACCACTTAGGAGAAAATCAAAGATCCAATATATTACTCTAAAGGGACTTCTTACCCTATATGTATTCTCCGGAATTTGCATTATAAATTGAAACTCTTTGAGTTAATGTTTGTACTGTTGCCTTGTTTATTGAATAATATAAGTAGACCCTTTCATCTCTTTGTGTTGTGATGCCTAGTTACGATGTGTACTGTTCCTCTGTCAATGCCATACTTATAACTCTTACCTACGTGAAACAAAGATAAACTTTAAAATTATTCTCATTGCCACAACTTTGGTTAAGGTGACTTATGTGATGCTCCTTTATGCACGCTTAGAAGAGTGAATGTTGGTTGTCTCGGGTGGATGAGAGCTCTCAATAAGTGCCTCATGGCCCTTCAAAGCATTAGTAGTTATGGGTTCATGACACCTAGCCCATGTCCTTCGGAATGATTCACAAAGAGGCTACCACCATGGTGAACTCCTTTGTGGTAAATTCCCTCCTTGGCATACAACACCATATTAGTCAGCATAGCTTGAACTTGTTGAGGGAAAATGATCATGTGATCATCAAGTTTCCCACAAATGGAATCAAGGAACTCATAGGTGATCAAATGATGGTTAAGTAGTGCTATGACAAAACAAATAATGTGGCAGTCACTAGCTAACTTCAAAGCCAGCTCTTTGGTAAGAACGATTGGCAAATTTTGTTTATAACTTCAAATATAAGGCAGGAAGAACCAACCAAGTGATGGATGCCCTAAGCAGAAAAGTGGAGTTAGTAGCACTAAAGCCAGTAATCATCTGTCAACTAGCACATTTACTTTTTCCTTGAGAGACCTTATCAAAAAACACTTGGCAGCCGACTAGAAAGCCAAGGAATTAGTGAAACTTGTTAAAGAAGGGAAAACTCAACAATTCTAGATGGAAGATGATCTCTTGGTGACAAAAGGGCAATGATTGTATGTGCCAAAATCCAAAAACTTAAGAAGGATGTTATTAAAAAAGCCTCGCGACACCTTACGAGCAAGACATTTGGGATGGCAACATATGTCCTAATCAAACAGGGCATTATTGGCCACAAATGGAAGATGGCATCATGAGGTATACGAAAACCTATTTGATTTGTCAACAAGATAAAGTCAAGAGGAAGAAGATACTAGTTCTGTTAGAGCCTTTGTGATTACCAACAAGGTTGTGGGAGTGTCCCTAGATTTTATCACCTCTCTTCCAGTAGTTTGAGGACCATGATGCAATCCTGGCAGCAATCAACCGATATTAAAAGTATGGAATTTTTGTACCCATTTCAAAACCTTGTTTTGGAGAGAAAACAACTCAACTATTCTTTAACCATATAGTGAAGTACCGGGGGGTGCCAAAGAGCCTCATTACTAATTAGATGTCAGATTCATTGGGGTATTTTGGGGCGAGCTCTTTTGCATTATGGGATCAAGCCTCAATCTATCCACAAGCTACCATACTCAAAACAAACGATCAAATAGAACACTTTAATGGGTGTTGGTGTGGCACTTTGCAAATATTAAACAAAATAATTGGGTTTCACTATTGGATACAACTCAATTTTGCATTTATTCTCAAAAATCTCTTGCAACTAACAAATGTCCTTAACAGGTCAGCAACCTACTCTCCCACAAATCCTCGACGGTTCATATAGCAAAAAAGGCCCAAAAGCATACCAATTCATAGAATTGGATGCATAATATAGAAGTAGCTCAAGCTTAATTGGAAAAGGCTTCAAATTGCAAAAAAATAGGCAGACATGGGCAACATCCACAGCAGTTCAAAGTTGAGGACCTCATACTTGAAAAAGTGCCACTAGAAATGTTCAGCTTCCTTCGTAACAAAGATAGGAGACTCTTGTGGTAGTACGAAGATCCTATTCAAGTGGTAGAAAAATTCAGACAAACATTATACAAATTTGAAGAGCCAAAGTGGAATGCAGTCCACTTAGTATTTGACATCAGCAACCTGAAGCCATTCCATGCAGATGGAGAAAATCCCAGCTGACTGAAACGAGGAGACCAACCATTACCAAAAAGCATGATACAACCAAGGATGTTGAAGAGATGCTCTCATAGAGTCACCAATGAAGAAGGTTGCAAGCAACATCAATATTTAGTTACATGGACAGGGTTGGGAAAGAAAAGACATGAGTTGGGATAAGATCAAAATACTTCAACATGCCACACAAAAGATTCAAGACTTCCTGAATTCCAAGACAATGACGACCCAGCTAGAAGATTAAAGACATACTAAAGCAAATCGACAAGGAAATTGACTAATTGGGTGGGGGAGAATGTCAAGGGATGACAATGCAAGGGGAAAGAGGTAATGGGGAAGATAATGACCCCATATGTTACTCTCGACGAATTTGTTACCCCTAGATGTATTTCTTCAAGAATTCGTATTGTAAATGGAAACTCTCTTGTACCGTTGCCTTGTCAATTGGATAGCATAAGTAAACCCTTTTAACTTTGTGTATTGTGATGCTTGGGTATGATGTGTATGCTTGTTTTGTGAATTGTTGACCTTATAAGTCATATCTCGTTTTGATTAGGACAAATACTCTGGTATTTAATGGTTGATGAGTTTGTGTGCAAGACCAATCAGAAGTATCATATGGTGCACGCACATGGGCTTAAAGAAGACAAAGACCTAGAATGTTTATTCATTGTAATTTAATTAAGTTGTTATTCGGGTCTATAATAATTAATGCTCAATGGTATGTAATAATTAATGCAATACATGCATGATAGGGTAGATAAGCTCAGTGATGACCATAGACTGACCATAGGGGGCCACAAAACCTTAGGGATCACCCTTCAGTCGACCGATGCAGGATTTTTTCGGTGTCCTCAAAAAGGCCTAGACTGACCTTAGGTTCCCCATGCATGCATAAATGAATGCCCTATCAAATTTAAGTTAATCATCATATGAATAGGAAAAATATTTTAAAAAGAAAAAGACTGAAAAGGCCGAAATTGGCACGTTCGGTCAACCGACCTCAGTTACACTGAGATCCTTGGTCGACCGAACTCCCACCGGGTCAACAAGTTGACCTCTCAGTCGACCGACCAGATATATGTAGGCAAACTTGGTCAACCGAACCTCCCCGAGTCAACAAGTTGACCCCCTGGTCGACCGACCAAAATTATATGGGCAACGCCCTGGTCAACCGAACCCCCATGTGGGAATTTCCAACCGCCCGATCGATCGTACATCGTAGTTCAAATTGACCCAGTCGACCGAATCACGTGGAATTGGAAAATCACCCTTGAACCATGCAATTCCGATAGACCATCCTTTTAGTTTAAATTTCTCCCGGTCAATCGAACGCAACCACTTAGTCAACCAAACCTCAAGTTCGGTCGACCAGTGCTCTCGGGTTGGCAAGAATTACCGAGGTTAAAATGCAGTTAAAATTTATTAACCTCAGTTAAACTTTTTCCAAAATGACTAATATGTCCTGAACGATTATATTTTTGGGGAATTCTATATATACCCCCTCATTTGCAAAAATTAGTCAAGGATTAGCAATCTTAATTAGCAAAAATCCTCTGAAATTCAAAAAATCCTACTTCCATTTTTAAGCCTCCTACACTCATTCTTACTAAATTTTATTGCTTAAATTTCTTTGTAAGTGTGATTGAGTGTTCTTCTCATAGGCTTAAGTTGTCTCTTGTTCTTGTTGATTGAAAGTATTTTATTAGAGAGCAAAGCTTTAAGTTTCCCTAGGAGACTTTGTTAATAATTCTTCCTTAGGAATACTCCATTGAATCTTTGAGTTTTGCATTGTCATTGCAATACTCAAGGAGTTCGTATTGGATTTTGATTGCTAAAAATATTTTATACATCATTTTCAAAAATATCTCTCGTGCTTATCTTTGAAAAATTTATTTTGAGATATTTGCTTGAGTGCTAAAGATCTTTGTTACTATACATTTTGATTGAGATTATCATTTTAATACAAAGATCAAATAAGGCTTTACAAATCATTTTTGAATATCTCCTGTAATTTATTTTTGAGAAAAACATCTGTTGAGATATTTGAAGCATACTTGTGATCTTTGTTGTTGCACTGTAATTGAGAATATTATTTTGACACAAAGATCCTATCACTTACACTCTCACATACTGATTGCATTATTTGCATAAAACTTTGAGAGTAGATACTAAGACTACACTGAGTTTATCTTATCATATCATTCGATAGTGTACTGATTACATTGATACATAATCTACTTAGTTGAGAAGCATATTGATTGTACGCAAATTTTATTGTGAAATCTATTGTATTCCAAGCGTGACCTAAGGGGGCAGTAATCCAGCCCGGTAAGGATTGGTTGTTAAAGGTTGAGGTCGGTCCTGTGTTAATTTGACCTGGTTGTAAAGGTTGAGGTCAGCCCTGTGCTAATTGACCTGGTTGTTTAGGTGTCGCTCCATCCGCTAAGTGAGCCTATAGTGGTAATCCTTGTGCTTGTTAGCTAAGGCAAGGACGTAGGCAGTTTGCCGAACCTCGATAACATTTCTGGTGTCGTCTCCTTTACTGCTTTATTGTGCATGCTTGGTTAAATTTCTATTGCAGTTTAAATTTCGTCGTATATTTACATTGATTTATTTTACATGCACTAGATTGACCTTAGGCTTGTGTAATACTGTTGTTAGTGGATTGACTTAGGGGATAAAATTTTTAAATACCAATTCACCCCCCCCCCCCCCTCTCTTGGGATTGCACCAAAGCTAACATGAATGTCTGTTATAAACTTATACATATCACTCTTCCTAATTGAAATTGTTGTTGCCATTAACATTATCCTCATTGTTACCACTTTGGTTGAGATGACTAATGTAATGCTCAAGCCTGTAGGCTTGAAAGTGTGAACGTTGGTTGACTTGGTTGGGCAAGAGCTCTCAACAAGTGCCACACGACCCTTCCTAATGTCAATATCTACAAGTCCGTGACACCATACCTTATATCCAAGTATTCAAGATGAGTGAACCAAACAAAATGATTCCCTTGAGATAGTGTTTGTATTCTCGGGCCTAATAAAGTGATTCCAAGAGGGCATTTAGGGTACCTGAGCCAAATGCACCCCTTAGGGATGTCTCCTTCATTCAACTTGTGCTAAAAAAAACAAATAACAAAGCAATAAATTGGTGGAAGGAACATACCGACCCTAGTTTTAGTTTGGAGTATCTAGTTCGAGAAAACGCAGAAATGGAAACCCGGCATATAATGGTCATCTAATGCTTCATAGAGAACCATTAATGCTCTAAATGCTTCTAGTTGATTTAATGGACGCATCTACCATCGCAAGGTTCTAGTGATGGAATATGCAATTATGCAAAAAGAGGCTCCATCATAATCTTCTCGTTAGATGTCATATCTTCTAATGATCTAGGATTGGCTCCATTCAGTTTTTACATCTACTTCCTTGACCTCTATGGATATTTTCTTGATTCCTTCATCAATTGGATTAGCTAGGCGGAGCCCTTCGAGGAAGTTGAACTCCTGTGGCCCTCAAAGGCCTTACCTTCATCATAAGGGGCTCCAACCACACTCCGTTCTTGGTGGGAGCTATAACCTGCTGACAGCACTTGCACATTATAGGCTAGCAGGCTCATTAGATTTTTGATCGCCTAAAATTTTTCCAAAGCAAAATGCATTGTGGGGAGCTTCTAGGAGGGACACGTCGATTTGAGTTGCTAGTTCACCAAGGTGATAGAACACTACAGGATTTTAAGTTGCCCCATTATGGAACAGGACTTAAAAATAGCCTTTTCTCTAGTACCAATTAATGCTAAACTACTAATGAAGACTTTGGCAAGAACTCTAGTACAGCCACTCATTGTCCTATAAACAACAAAAAATAGGGTGACCAACCAAGTGCTTAAGAGAAACCCTTTCATAAATGACTGAGCCACTTGGATGAATAATGCAGATTGCCATGAGGTTGATTATGATTGCATAGGTGTCACCTTTCTTTTTATAACTTCAAGTACATGTATAGTTTTTACTTGAGGGGAAACTCTCATCTTAGTAGGAGTGGAGAACTCAAATTGCCTCCATGTGACATGGCATTAACGATGTGGCCTATCTCTCCACATGCCACCTCTCTCTAAACCAGGCAAAGCAGAGCAGCGAATTGGATAGGATAATCCATGGCAAATAAGGTGGATTATCAAGTGAGTAAATCACAATCCAGATTCAACTCAATTAAGTGGTTGTTCGGATTAGGATAATCCATAACAATTGGAAAATAATCCGTTATTCCTAAGAACAATATATTTTCTTGATTTGATCGATAAATTATTTTTAAGATTGTAATTGAAATTGTGTTTGAATCTATAATTTGGTAGATTGTAAAACACTTGCTAAATAGAAAAGCATGTGTTCCTAAAACTAAGTTGTAAAGGTAAAACAACTATCTAACACATTTACTAAATAGAAAACATAATTATTATCAAAACTATAATCATAAACATAAAACAACTAAGTATTTAAATCTAAATAGAAAATATAAATATTCTTAAAATGTAATTCTTAGAAATCGACAAAAAACACACAATTCTAAATGTAACTTTCCATATAAATTTAATATTAAAGCTTAATTATTATAAAAAACTAACGTTAAACAAGTTGACTGATGAATCTTTATCAATTACTTTAAACCTTGAAAATCTCTATAATCAGTTGTAGTGTTCTAATTAACCACATTATAGCATCCACTATAGACCTAGCATAGCAGATTGAATCAAATAAATTTTGAGCACCGTGACGAATTAGGCCAATAATTGGATAAGTGATTTGCATTCCATATCCAACTCATTTAATATGCGGATCAGATATGAGTAAGTTTAAGCAACATCAACCTCTCTCAGTACAACTAAAGCCCAAGCAAATTATGTTATCCTGATAACAGAACCGACAGTAGACATCTCTCTCTCTCTCTTTAATTTGACAACTGAACCAACATCAACCTCTCTCAGTACAACTAAAGCCCAAGCAAATTATGTTATCCTGATAAAAGAACCGACTCTCTCTCTCTCTCTCTCTCTCTCTCTTTAATTTGACAACTGAACCAACATCAACCTCTCTCAGTTTAACTAAAGCCCAAGCAAATTATGTTATCCTGATAACAAAATCGACAGTAGACATCTCTCTCTCTCTCTCTCTCTCTCTCTCTCTCTAATTTGACAACTGAACCAACATCAACCTTTCTCAGTACAACTAAAGCCAAGGCAAATTATGTTACTCTGATAACAAAACCGACAGAAGACATCTCTCTCTCTCTCTCTCCCTTAAAAAAATCAGATGACCTCTCTCGCAAGTAGAAAAACTAAAGCCCAAGCAAATTATGTTACTCTGATAACAGAACCGACAGAAGACATCTCTCTCTCTCTCTCTCTCTCTCTCTCTCTCTCTCTCTCTCCAAAAAATCAAATGACCTCTCTCCCAAGTAGAAAAACTAAAGCCCAAGCAAATTATTATGTTAACCTAACAGCAGAACCAACACTAGACATCTCTCTTCCTCCCTCCCTCCCTCCACATGCACACGCACGCACGCACAAACAAAAGAACCCATAGAGAAAGAGGGGGGGGGGGGGGGGGAGAGAGAGAGTGTGTGTGTGTGTCTATCTTTGGTCCGTGTGTAACCATATAGAGCCAACCCAAAGTAGTGAGACTTGATAATTGGATTATGATAAAAAAATTTAGCCCAAACTCAACCTGAACTTCCGTTTTGTGTGTGTCCATCTCTGCTAACTGTGCATAGCCAACCCGAAGTTATGAGACTTGGGCTCTGTTGTTGAAGTTTTGGGTTTGAAAAACCAAAATTTCTCCTAGTTTGTATTGAAAAGCACCTTTTTCTTGCTAATATTGTATAAAATAGGATTATATGCATGTTACGATACCTTTTTCCGAGGTGCTAATTTAGGAGGATCCATAATAACTATATCCCATGATTCATTCCTACAAACAGCGTCTTTCATAAACTCAGTTGCATCTTGTCGCATAAATGATATTCTTCCGAAATCTAGGTTGTTTAGAACTATATTTTCTTTGGCAAGCTCCAAAGCAGGCAACGATGTATCAACACCTGGTAGATAAGATAATCAATAGATTAAAATAGACTTAGGTATGGTCAAAATCTTAATAGTGATTAATTAGCAACATCAAGATAGAACTGCTTCTGTTAGCAACCAAATGATCTTCTTTATTCTAATTTTGACAATCAGGGAAGGGAGGTGATGATGCACCAAAGTAATTTGTAGGCAATAATTTATGGTAGACTATTTAGATTCTTCTCAGGAAGGGAAAAAAAAATGAGGAGACAACAGAGTGAAATATGAAGTGACTTATCTTAAAATCTCCAATGCCTTTTTTCTCTTTCCAAAATAAGGCATTGGATAACTGCTTTTGTTAGAACTAGCCTCCACAGCTCTCAGACACCTTAATCCTTACTTAAGGGAGAACTGAGAAGACAACTCTTATTTTAAACAATGTTCTCATCTCTCAGGCATATATATAATTTTTTAACCCTTATATCTAAATAAATTTAAAGGGTGTTTTTGGAAAACAAACAAGCAGAAAAAGTTGGGCAATTCTCTTTCTAAAAGTACGTATTACTTCAAGGTTATTATGCTTTGATTGCAATTAATAAGATCGAGAAACTCATAGAAGATTAGAGGCTCCGACCATTTTAAGAGCTTCATTAGAATTTTTTTTTCTTTTTTTCAAGTTACTCCCAAACAAACCCTTGCAAAAGGCAACTGATAACTTCCCAGAAAAGACAAATCCAATATAACACCAGCTGAAGCATGACCATGACAGTGAGTAACAAAAGAAAATTAGAATTCTCACCAGTAATGATTAAAGAATGGTCCATTACCATGTTATTTGATTCGCAGGTATAAAGAAAAGCTTTAATTTGGCCCAAGTCCATACTAGTCCAAACTGAAGAATTTTCGGCTAAACCTCAACAAAAATTGATTTTCAAATTCTAATTATTTGGCCCACAGTTAGAAGAAATTTCTTCAGGATTTATATTTTTTTTGGAAGCACACTTGGGATAAATTATTTCAATAGAATTTTTTGAATTTTGGAAAAAGTCTCACTTATAATAAAAAAGAAGCCCAGTCGCTCTGTCCAACTTTATATACCTTAAATGCAGGTCTCCATTCTAAATCTGACTTGGCCCAATTTTATACTAAAAGTATGAATTTTCAATCCATACAATTTACAATCTTAAAAAACATCATTTCAAAATTTTTTACAAAAAATTGAAAGGAAAGAAGAGAGTTACAATAATGAACTATACCAATCACATCAATGGCACCACCACGAGCTGCATTCAGAGCAAAGCCACCACTATAGCAGCACATATCAAGAACTCTCTGACCATTTGAAATTGATGATATGAACTGACGGTTTTCTCTCTGATCAGCATAAAATCCCGTTTTCTGGCCTTCCAATGAGATGGCATAAGAAATCCCATTTTCCATAACCTGGAATCAAGAAATTACAAGATTTCATAAACCAATCATGTTCAACAGTTTCAACAGAACACAAAATCACAAATGTCACACAAAGTGCTCCATGAACAACTTTATCTGCACTCAGGTATGCACATCGAGGGTGACATGTGCTAGGTGTGCCCTGTGCAATTTACTTAGCTCTGAGACCTTAGGATCTCAGGATGTGGTTGAGTTATCAAAAAGCCTATTTTCTTCCATCTAATCATCTCAAACATCATGTTTTGTTCATAGAATGGAATGCGTTGGGAATGGAATTGAATAAAATTAAATGAACAGCACACAAAAATCAGTGACAAATTCGATTCCATTCCATTCCTACATAACAAACGTATAAGAGAAAACCTTTATTAAAGATCGAATCAATGTACAAAAGAAGAGGACTAGATGTCATAACAAACATAAACAAGCTGACAATAGAGCTATCTTCCAATCCCTTTGAAGGCCAGGTAGCCATAAGCTCAAAAAAAAATAAAAAAATAAAAAAATAAAAATAAAAATAAAACAGAACAAAACAAAACAAAATAAAACAAAACAAAAAAACAGTGTGGATTCAAAATGAACCCAAGAGCAGCACTCTGCCCACAAGAAATGGGGACAAATTGTGTGGCTCTTACATATTCTCATGTTCCTCTCAATCCATAGAGCCCATAAGATGGCAAATATTTTTTTGGTAACAAAAAGTGAATCTAGCAAGGAAGAGAATAATTTCAGAGAATTGAGGATAAGAAAACCTCTCGGTAAAACAGAGATAGAAATGCAATTACATTAGAGCTTCCTTTTAATCTCTTAGGAGGACATCAGACAGCGACAAACCCTCAAAAACCCCAAAAGAATGTGCTTAAAATGAGGCATAGAGAAAAACTTTATCCCAAAGTAAAGGAGTGATCTTCTTATCTCTGAAAATACTGGATTTCCTTTCAATCCACATCACCTGCAGCACTGAAAAAACTGCAGAGACCAAAAACTTCCTTCCTGTTTTATTCTTCCCAAAGCCCCAAAACTTTAACTTTTAAAAAGTCAAATATAGATTCCGGAGCCACCCATTCCTCTCCAAAAAACGAAAACAGATTGTTCCACATGTCTCTCGCCACCTTACAAAGAAGAAATAAATGGCTAGAACCCTCATTTGAACCACTGCACGGCATACAAATATCTGTACTAAAAGCTTTGTACGGTCTCCTAATCTATTAACGCATCATTCGTATTAATCATATTGAGTATGAGAGTCCAAACGAAAGCACGGACTTTAAGTGGAACCGTTGCTTTCCAGAAATTTTTATTTAATAAAAAAGGACTAGGGTTTGTGGATTTTGTAAGATTTGAGAAAAAAAACTTTGAAGAGAAAGACCCCAAAGTGTCCCCAATACAATGCCTTGAGTCCTCCCACAAATTTGGCAAGAAAGAATCCAACACACTCAGCAAGCGAGTTAACTCATCAACCCCTCTTTTATTGAGACTCCTAAAAAAATGGAAATCCCAAGAAAAAGAGCCCCCCTCATTGAAATAAAATGCTGAAATTGGAGCCTCATGGACAGAGGAAAGTCTAAACAAGCATTGCACTAACAGCTCCAACAAAGACTCACAAACCCAAATATCCTCCCAGAAACGAATTTTATCCCCAATCCCCACTTCCAAACAAGTAAATGGAGGAAAGGGGAAAAAAAAAAATGACAAGCTACCTGTGAAATAAACTTCCAAGGACTTGCATGAGTAGCATTGCCACTTCCTTTGGAATCCCACCCATTCCTGTGCAAACCATATTTACTCGTTATTACTTTATGCCATAAGGAATTAGGTTCTAAGGGAACCCCCATAACTATTTCCCAGTTAAAGAAATGCTTTTAAAACCACATAACCAAGTCGCAAGTCCCCCTTCAAACTTAGGCCTCCTAACAACTTCCCAGCTAACCAAGTAATCCCTTTTATTCTCCCTACTACTAGACCACAAAAAATTCCTCATAATATTTCCAATGTCCTAGCCACCCAAGGAGGTCATTTGAAAAGGGATTCAACTCAAATACCCTAAAAAGTGGATCCCGCTCTAATAGCTCCGAATTTGTAATAAATGGAAATGTTGGCTAGGGAAGCACTGATAAGTGTTATTCTAACTCCTACAGAGAGACAAGCCTTCTTTCAACCCTCCCATCTATTGCCTACTCTCCCAATCACAGAATCCCAAAAAACATCAGACACGGGATTTCCCCCAATAGGAAGACTAAGATACAATAGCTTCCAAGAAAGAGATTCACAACCTGCTAAAGATCTAAAAGTCTCAAAATCTCTAGTACACCTATTGATACCCGCAGGCCACTCTTAGACAATATTTTGGACCATTTCTCAACTTGTATGTGTCACCCTTGCATAGGGGCCATGCTAATCTTCTATATATCATAAGATGGAAAATATAGCACCACTCTATTGAGCTTTGTCATCTTTTCTTGAACCGAAGTCCCTAACCTCAAAAGCAATAGATCATCCACATTCCTCGGCACCAACCAATCTTCACCAAAATAAGAGGGCATTCCAAAGTGGTGTGATTATTAAAGAAAATGGCTATATCACTCCATTTTAAAATATTCAAGGTAACAAAGAATTGTGTTTCATCAATATCTAAAACCAGTGAAAGTACCAGTGTTGGGCACAACATGGCATTAGGAGAATAGGAATCATTTTCAATCCATCTACCTTTGACAGCAATAACATGTGTTAACAAAGGAAGGATGAAGCACAAATTCATAATTTACCAAAAGTTTTCTAGAATATCTTCTCACTTGTTGCCATGGATCCATTTCCATAATCTTTTAAGCTTTGATAAGGAATACTGCTAATTTTTTTAAAGGGAAAACACTATTCAAACTGCCAGAAAAATAATTAGCTAAAAAAATTCTAACTATTCCCTGGTCTTGGAGTCTCGCTCATTACACACACACACACACACACACACACACACATATATATATATATATATATGTATATTTTCTGATTGGTCCTTCAAAGTTCAACAAGTAAATCTGTAAAGTATTAGTAATTTTTTCACTTCAATTTTTGGTGGTGCCTGACATGCAGCTAGTGCAAGATCATAAAGATTCATTGTTTGTTCCCTTTTTTTTTTTTGGTTACACATTGTTTGTTCCATATAAATAAGCTATGTTGCAGTTAGGTCACAGCCACCCAATTGCTATGATTCAACAGTCAATCCATCTTTGGGAGCACATGCCTCTTTGGGAGGCATGTGCTTCAATTTCTAGTATGGTCAGCGTAGTAAGGAATTGACTTAGCTACTCTGCGCGGGTCTATTCTGAATTGTCAAAGAGGCCTCCATGGTTTGCTTTCTTTCATCAAGCAAAAGGGCTTGACAATCATGAGATGAGGATATTAACAATCTGTCAATGAAGGCATACTGCCATTAACATTGCACTCAATCAAGGTGTTGAGATGAAATTGACATTCTTTTTTTATTAAAAAAAAAAACTATGTTAAAACCAGAACCAAAAGGTACAAATGTTCCGGTACACATTTCTGAGCAACTATTTGCCAAAATGTGCAATCTGATATACTTCACATCAGAGATATTCCTAGCTAGCCTAGGTACCTGCGGAGGTTAGAGATGAGTAGGTAACGTATGTACGTGTCAGTCACATATGGAGAACAAATAGCACAAGTGGATATAAAGGCTAATTGGTGTGCAAGTGTGATGTTCATGTGCACACGTGGAACCTCTTTCATGAGCCCACCAACAAGAACCATGTATAAAATTTTATTGTTACCATAAATTGACAATGTTAAAGGTATCGGTGTCTCTCAATACCATTGAAGGATGATGTCTCCAAAAGGCCACAATTCACATTTGTGTCATATGCTACAATGAAATTATGGCTGGTTATAGTCTTCTACCAGTTGATGTGCCACCATACTAGTTTTCTACACTATTTTTTTATTTTTTGAAAATAAATTGAACTTTTAAAACTTGAAAAGAAAATCTTATAACAATATTCATCATAGTTTCTTCCATACTCACCAATGAAACTGAAAATTAAGATTAAACTAATTGATGGTAAACAACCCAAGAGTTTGGTGAAAGAGTAAGAATTATATTTTAAAATTTTACTTCCATTGCTTAATAAATCAGATTAAAACTTTAATTTGAATCCATACTACTTATCCTTTGATTAAGTATACACCTTTATGTAATTATGCTATGAAATTTAAAATATGAGTATGTCCTCTTGTTCATTATTTTTATGATTTCGTATTTTATATTACATTTATTAAAATAGTGAATATAACTAACACATTGTTTTCCCTTTAGTGACAAAATAACAAATATAACATTTAATATGTTCGGTAGATGTTTTTTTTTTTTTTATCGATAAAGATAAAAATATATTAAGGGGAATCAAGGGGACACCAACCCGAAGTACAAGAACTCAACCACACTAAAGGGTGTCACAAAAATCAAAAATTATATTGAACTCTTTTGCTACAAGACCACTATGCCAACCAGTAATCACAGTAAACTACTGCTCTTTGCCGATTTGAAGCGTTGAGATTGCGTTTTTGAATACTCTTCTGATCCTCTCTTTCCAAACACATCAGAAAATTGCGAGAGGAATGAGAGACAATGCCTTCCTCTTTTCCTTTGTTGCCCAGGTCCCTCTCGAAGCCAAGAGCTCCCCTCCAACAGATCTAGCAGTAACCCGCTGTTATCCGATTAGAGTCAGAGCCACATTCCAAAGATTTCAAGTCCAAGGGCAATGGAGAAAATTGTGGCCTACTGATTCTACCTCAGCCATGCAAAGGGTGCATTTGTTGGCAATGGAGAACCCCCTACTCTACAAGTTATCCAGGATCAAGATCTTACCATAAGCTACTAATCTTACCATGTTTGGTAGATGTTATATATGATTTAATTTGAGATTTGATTTTAATATTTAGAGTATTAGTATATTTTAACTCAAAGCATGTAAGTTTCTAACAAGTTTGCCAAAGCAATGGACAAATTCACAAACGCAGTGTCTAATGAGTTGCTTAACATTTAAATGACAGCAACTGTTACAACATGAACATCCCAATCACGAACCGCCACCATTTTTTAAAACTATATCCCAAAAGGTGGTTGTGAAAACAATTTGAATCAGAGCACCTTATAGATAAAGGAGCTTAAGTATCAAACACTCATCTCCATATCTATTACACATATAAAAAGGATTCTGACTTCGGTGCCCATTTCTTAATCTCCTAAATTACCCCATATAAATGTTGGTTGAATAGTAATGCTACCTAGCCCATAATTACTTATACTTAACACTTAAATATTTTATTAGTAATTCATAAGAACAAAGCCTTGGCTCAACATTAAAGTTGTCTTCGTGTGACCTGGAGGCCATGCGTTCAAGGCGTGGAGATAGCCTCTTGCAAAAATGCGAGGTAAGGTTGCATAGTGTAGACTCATCATGGTCCACCCCTCCCTGGACCTCCATATGCGAGAGCTTTGTGCACCAGCCTGCCTTTTTCTCCATAAGTAATTCATAACTCTCTTTCTTTTTTTTGGTGTTTACTTTTTAACATTCTAAAATTCCCCTATGATCCTCTACAAATTCTAAATTAGGGTTAAAAAAATTACTATTACTTAACCAACTTTTGCCCACCACCTCACAATAATTTACAGAGGTATAGAGATTAAATGTTAGCGACGTAGAAAAAATTTTAGTTAAATCATAAAAACATAAAATTTAATAATTTATACAAAATGAAGACATCTCACATGCATCGTGTTTGTCTAATGGCTAGTTCGTATATAAAAGGGATTCCATACTTTAGTGTCTACTACCTACTTTTCATTTCTTAAAAGATCCTTCACAAATATTAATCCCCATTTTACTTTGAATAGCATCTTCTTTTACTCCCACAGCCACTGCCTCCACAATTGGTTTAGCTACCCATATTTCCCCATTTTGCAGTGAGTAGTTGAATGTCCAAGCATTTTGCAGCTATTGCACTTAATTGGCTACCAAGCATATTCCAACTCAATTGTGAAGATCTACAACTATGGCAGATCTAGATTCATATCAATCTCAACACAGAATCTGGCATAAGACAGATTTTTCACTTGTTTTGTGTAAGAATCCAGATAAAGAGTGTTCCCTACCAAGTTTGCAGTGTAGCTTAATGCCTTAGCAGTCCAATAAACAGAGGGCACATGGTGAAATTTCACCAAACAGGCACCTTATCCATCTTTAAACTTTTCAATTCAGCAGTTGGACTCCATTATGATAAGAATAAGGATTGGTTCCGATAAACCAAGGTCCATTATTCAATATCCATTCTTTATCTGCTGCATTCTCAAATTTAAACATGCAAGAACCAGAAGCTTGAGAAAAGATTTCTATTTTACCAATTTTCTTCCAATTCTTGTCAATTCTGTTTCACACGTAAGAAAATGGCAGAGGCTTTCCTAAGAATTAACGAATAAGTGCACAGCTCCACTTTTCTGATCCAAGAGTAAATACATTTACTGGTGGATCAATAAGAATTCTCCCCTCAGCTTTCTCTGGCTCAAAGTATTAAAGATTATACTCATCTACTTTCTCTTCCCCAAAGTCTCTCCAATTTAGAACTGTAGCCTGATTACCACATCCTTCCTTCTCATTATCCTTGAGAATATGTTGAATATCCTTCAATGCCAATATCATTTCATTGAAAATCATTACCTGTTAGGTCCTTGATTTCTGCTGCAGAAGGTTCAGTTGCCATTTACAGAAGTAAATTGGCACTGAAATCCAAAAGGATCAGTACAAGATCAATAGGAGACATCAAAATTCATGAACAGCCAAGAGCTTTGAGAAATCCTACTATTCACGTCTCGAATAGTAAATATAATGAAATGTGTGTGTGTTTTTGGCATCTCAAAAATAACCTATAACTACTTATAAATAGCATAAGTATCTCATATATAACACCACAATTGAAATCTTTCTTTGGTTCTATATACATCCTAAAATATTCACATACAAATTAAAAATTTAAATAAAAAAAGTTTACAATTACTTGACCTAGCCAACAACTTATAATATTTCAAAGTAGAATAGAGGGTAAATGTTAAAAAAATATAAAAATAAAAAAATGTAAAAGACAAATGAATTGTGTTAAAAAAATTTACAACATATTATTACACATGCATCATGTGTGTCATTCAGAAGTGATAAAGCCATCAACATTTTTTTTTTTTTTAAATTTGCATCACTTTGAAATTTTAACTCCGCCTGTGATGCACTTAATGTCCTAATTTTTTCACACACAGCCGGTCCCAAGCCCGAGTTAAGGAGGAGGGTTGCGTTAGGTAGCTGACAGCCAGCATAAAATTTGTCAGATCTCTATGATATGAATCCTTACCGAATATTTGCTGGGGCATCCCCTACGAGCGACGCGTTGCACTTGAACCACCCGGGTGTAGCAAAAAGTGGGCGAGGGAGGGCTAGGTCGTCGCCCCGAAGCGACGCGCCGTGTCGACACCCGGATACGGTGTCAAATATGCGAGGGTTCCTACATCATTCTGGACGTGGGCAGGTAAAGACGTTAGTTCAAGAAACTAGGATTAGATTAACAACTTGGAATATGGAGACACTTACGGGTAAAAGTATGGAAATTGTGGATATAATGATTAGAAGAAGAATTAATATAATTTGCCTTCTAGAAACTAAGTGGGTGGGGGAGAAAGCTAGAAAAATCGATAAATCAGGATTTAAACTTTGGTACACTGGAAAAGAAAAACATAAGAATGGAGTAGGCATTATTATAGACAAAAACTTAAAAGATAGCGTTGTGGATGTAACTAGAGTAAGGGATAGAATTATAAAAATCAAAATGGTATTAGGACAAGAGATAATAAATATCATTAGTGCTTATGCTCCTCAAGTTGGCTTAGCAGAAAATCTTAAGAAACAATTTTGGGAAGATATGGATAGTATAATACAAGGCATACCAGGGACTGAGAAAATATTTATAGGAGGAGATCTGAATGGACATGTTGGAAGAGATAATAAAAATTATGAGAGGATACATAGAGGATATGGATATGGAAACAAAAATGAGTCTGGGGAGATGATCTTACACTTTGCTATGTCATATGATTTTAGTATAATGAATACTTGCTTTAAGAAGAGAGAAGAACACTTGATAACCTTTAAAAGTGGACAAAATAGAAGTCAAATAGATTTTTTTTTAACTAGGAGGGTAGATCGTTTATCATGCAAGGATTGTAAAGTTATTCCAAGTGAAAGTCTAACCACACAACATAGAGTCTTAGTGTTAGATATATGCATTAAAAAATGAAAGAAAAAGGATAAAATAAACTAGTGTAGGAGAACTAGATGGTGGAACCTAAAAGGAGAAAATATAATAAAATTTAAAGATAAAATGATCAAAGATGGGGATTGGACCGTAGAGGATGGGATAGATTCAAATACTCTTTGGAATAGATTAGCTAGCTCTATTGAAAAGATAGCAAAAGAGATTTTAGGTGAATCAAGGGGAAGATTCTCAAATAGCAAAGAAAGTTGGTGGTGGGATAAAGATGTACAAAAAATCATAAAGACAAAAAGAATTTGGTATAAAATGTGGCAATAATGTAGAAACGGAGATAACTTTGAAAAATATAAGGAGGCAAGAAAAGATGAAAAAGGGCCGTTAGTGAAGCTAAATATAGATCATTTAATAGTTTGTATGATAGATTAGGTACAAAAGAAGGGGAAAGAGATATATTTAAACTTGCTAAAGCTAGAGAAAGGAAGAACAAGGACCTAGGAAATGTAAAATGTATAAAAAGTGAGGATGATATAGTCTTGGTTAAGGACGAAGATATTAAAGAAAGATGGCGAAGTTACTTTAGTAAGTTGTTTAATGAAAACCAAATAGAAGGCTTAAATTTAGAATTGTCAAATGAGGAAAAGACTAAAAATATAAGATTTATTCGAAAAATTAGAGTTAACGAAGTTAAGTTTGCACTAAAAAAGATGAAAAATGGGAAAGCTATGGGACCAGATAACATCCTAATAGAAGTTTGGAAATGCTTGGGTGATAACGGAATTATATGGTTAACTAATTTATTTAATACAATTGTAAAAATTAAGAAAATGTCAGATGAATGGAGGAAAAGCACTTTAATACCTATATACAAAAATAAAGGAGATATTCAAAATTGTAATAACTATCGTGGAATTAAACTTATGAGTCATACAATGAAACTATGGGAAAGAGTAGTTGAACAAAGATTACGGTTAGAAACAAAGATCTCAGAAAATCAATTTGGTTTTATGCCTGGGAGATCTACCACAGAAGCTATTTATCTTTTAAGAAGATTAATGGAAAAGTTTAGGAAAAAGAAGAGGGACTTGCATATGATATTTATTGACCTTGAGAAAGCATATGATAGGATACCTAGGGAAGTTCTATGGTGGGTTTTAGAAAAAAAGGGTGTATGTTGTAGGTATATCGATGTCATTAAGGATATGTACGATGGAGTAGCGTAAAGACTATAGATGGTGAAACTAGAGAATTTCCAATTACTATAGGTGTACATCAAGGATCTGCTTTGAGTCCTTATCTTTTTGCTTTAGTGATGGACCATTTGACTAAGAGTATTCAAAAGGAGGTTCCATGGTGTATGTTGTTTGCAGATGATATTGTATTAATTGACGAAACTAGGAATGGAGTAGAGGCTGAGTTAGAATTATGGAGAGAAACTTTGGAATCTAGAGGCTTTAAGATAAGTAGAAATAAAACAGAATATATGAAATGTAATTTTAGTAATGATAGGAGGAATATTGGAGACAAAGTTAAACTTGATGATGAAGAAATAAATAGCACTTGTAGATTTCGATACCTTGGGTCTATTATGCAAGCTGAAGGAGAAATTGAAGATGATGTAATGCATAGAGTTAAAGCAGGTTGGGTAAAATGGAGAAGTTCTTCAAGTGTTCTATGTGATCATAGAATACCCTTAAAATTGAAAGGGAAGTTTTATAGGACAGCTATAAGACCAGCTATGCTATATGGATCAGAATGTTGGGCGACGAAGAAACATAATATCGAAAAAGTAAAAGTTGCCGAGATGAGGATACTTAGATGGATGAGTGGTATAACATTGAAAGATAAATTAAGGAATGAACATATTCGTGGTAAGTTAGGTGTAGCTCCTATAGATGATAAGATAACGGAGGGACGACTCAGATGGTATGGACACTTGCAACGTAGACCTTATAGTGCACCTGTGAGGAAGAGTGACTTAGTTACTTTGAGGGGGGCAGTAGAAGGGGTAGGGGTAGACCTAAAATAACTTGGGAGGAGATAGTGAGTAAGGATTTAATATCCTTGAATCTATCAAAAGAAATGGTTCATGATCGTATAAATTGGCGGAAAAGGATTCATATACCCAACCCCACTTAGTGGGACTAAGGCTTGGTTTTGTTGTTGTTGTTGTTGTATCACTTTGAAATTTTAAATGCATTATTGCATTTAAGAACCAAATGAATACTTTGAAAGGAGAACTGTGGATGTACTTCAAATGTTCTTTCAAATCTCAAAAACGCTCTTCTCTTATACTGTTACAAAGCTTGAGCCTCTATTAACTTGTCATGGTGGTTATCAAATTCTTGTCAAACATGTGACCATGTAATTCCATATCAGGGTGTAACTATTTTACATATACTTGATATGCACACAAGAATGCATAAACTATTCACAAAGGCAAATTCAACATTGTTTTCATCAAGGTGAGGAAAATAATTGTAATGCCAAAACTGCCCTTGTTTCTATGCAGGCTGGGATGTCTTCATCACTTACTCTCATATAAAACAAACATCTGCAAAATTATTGATAAAATAAGCCGATAATGCAGCCAATTTTACACGAATATAATTTTTTCCTCATTTCTGCTATTCAGTTATATGAGCAATGAAATGTTTCCCAAGAATCATCTTAATAAAATGTGCTTAGATGGCCATAGGTCATCCCACCCTCACTTTTTTCTCAAATTGGCAAATTCTTGTAAACAAGCTTGATCAAAATGCTGATATATTTAATAAGGCAATGGCAATGCTAAATTATCTATAGATTGTTAAGATTTTTTAATAGTGACTTTGTTTACTAAATAGAAAATTTTACCTCATAAAAAAAAAACTAAATAAGAACAATAAGTAGATATGGATATGCACAGGCATGCATATTTGTATTTCACACTCCTAATATTTATCATATTACGGTAGGTTATATACATACATGTTTCTTTTAAACAAAAAGGTATACGCGTGTCAACTCTATAACGATGCCCTTTCTGCATCATGTCCATGCTTAGCAGTCCTCAGACACCCCTCTGACACTATCCATCTCTTCATAAACATATTCATGATTTGTTTAAACAATTTTCACTTTCAGGCCTTTTCCAATACTCCCCTAACAAGCCCCTGGTGCTTCTCCAACATACTCCAAACATAATAATGACACACTGTAGTAAAATTTTCTTTCTATTTTATTCATGAAAAAAATCATAATTATAAAATTGGGACAGCCACAATGATTTTTTTTTTTTTTTTTTTTTCTAAAAAAAAACTGAAACTGATCAATGCTTACAATGGAAGAGGAGATATATTAAGAAATCTTATTTTTGGATAGATATATATTAGCCACTACTAACATCTTAATCTTTTAGGTGTTGGGTTAAGTCATGTTATCCGTGTTTTCCCGTTAGGTCCATTATAAACACACTTTGTTCAGTTCATGTTTGCATTTGTGTTTGTGCACCCTTTTAAGTTCATTTATTTGCCCCTTCACAAGTGAGACAGGATTGCATGTGAGGGGAAGTGCTGGCTAGCTTGATATACATTGTTGACAAACCTAACAAATTCAGCTTTTGGGTACAGTGGAGTCTAAACACCTATGAAATAAATAAACAAAGAGTAGGGTGCTTCTATGCTGATTATATTTGTTTAATATATGGAGTAATGTGAATATAAAAAATTTGATATTTTTTCTATAAATAATATATAGAAATAGAATATTATATATTTATTAATTGTGATCTCACTACCTTGTCATGGCTTATATTTTTTTTTGCATGCTTCATTTGTTCAAAGAGAAGTGAATAGAAGAGGAAAGAAGAAGGGTATTTTTCTCCGCCTCACTTGTTTGGTTGACATAAGATGGAAAAAAGGGAAAAAAAGTGGAGCAAAAAAATCAAAGAGAAGGGACACATTTTTTTCTCCCCCAAATTGGAGAGAAATGGAGAGAGTACACAAAAAACCTAAAACACCGCTAGACAATTTTTAAAGATGGACAGTGAACTCGTAAGGTGGAGTATTGGCTTCTTTCCCCAGGTTTCTCTCAAAGAAACACAAGCTCTAAAGGAACTGACACCTTTTTAGGTAAAATAAAAAATACACAGTTTTCTTTCCTTCATATAGATGAAAGGTTTTGCAGCACTGTGGATTCTTTTTTTATCAGAGAACCTGCATTGCTGCATTTAATTTATCTGATGCAGTTGGATGACTCCCCATTGGAGTCTTTCTTTAATACAATTTTTCTTATTTGCTAAAAAAATAATAAAACAAGGATCCTCTCCTGTCATCAAAATAGACAGGAGAGAAACTAGTTTTGTTTTTCTCTTCTCCTCTTCCCTCCTACAAGTTTGTTTTCTCTTTCCCCACTTCTCTCCAACTAAACAGTGTCATAGTTAGCCATGTCACCATATCTGTCATGTCAGACTAGTATCCGCACCCATGGTTTACAGACAACTGCACTTTCTATTATTACAAGACGAATATTCAAGGCTAAAAAACATGCCAGGTCAGTTACTATGAAAGAACTTGGATATTAGGTCACTTTATGAACCTCAAATGTGCACTATGAAGTGTATCAAGGAAGATTCTACCTTTACCCTCTCAAGAGAACAAGGCAGATGTGTTTCCTTCAGATCTTGTAAATCCAATCCTTCCTCCTTCAAAATCTCAACAGAGGGTCTCCAGGCCATGTGACTAATTTCATCTATTCTACGAATACAAGCCTCAATTTGTGGCTTGTACTTCTCAACCCAAGCAGCAGATGATGCTATTACAGCTAAATCTCCAAAGACATCAATAATAAGACCTGACAACCTGTTAGCTTATCCCAGCAGAAATTCAGTGTACAGTGTTTAAAGACAAAAACTGTTAAAACAAGGAGAAAAAAATATATCGGCAATGAGTACTGAGACATAACTACAACAAACTATGAAACCCAAAGAATGAGGTTTTCAATTTATTTGAATAACTTCAAACCATTTCCATCAAACTGATAAATTAACATGTTGGATAACTTATATTTAAATTTTTTGGCCTTTGCAATTAGGTATAACCACAAAACAGAATTCGTAAGTTTAGACACCTATGGTTGATAAGGCCTTGAAGACTTTTGCAGGCTTTGTTTGCCACCCAAGTTAGGATGGAGCTATTATAAAGGAGCTGATTCACATTGTTATAAAAAAATGTTTGGCTTTGACCAAAAAACCAACTAAAGAGGAGAAGGTGTTTCCAAACATTAAACGAAAACTGTTGAACTTGTTGAATGTATTAAATGACAAAAATGGATACTTTTGTAAACCTGCAGAAATATTTGAACGAATAGATGACTATTAACGAACATTTAGGTCAAATATGATGTACAAAATTTACAAAAAAAATTTAACTTTTTATCTTAAAATTTTCAAATTCCTAACTTTAAGTTCACCAGGGAAAGAAAAAAAAACTAGAAGTAAGCATTTTAAAGCTTGAAAAGGCTTTTCACCAAATGCATCTAGCCTGATCTTTTTTTTTAAAAGGAAAAGTTAGTCCAAAAGGGGCCACAATTCTACCTTCAGATATAATTTTTTAATATTTATTAGCAGCACAGATTTGAGCTGAGCATATACTTCTTTAATTCTATAAGTCCCATTTGTTCGAACTATGTGGTGTTTAAAATATCTTTATATTCTGCAGCAGGTTTCAAGCCTAGGAAAAATGTGATTGCATTAGCTAGAAAACCAGCGCAAAATTTTAACTGAAAATTTTACGACAATAGTACTTGATTATTGCCAAGAAAAGGGAATAACAGCAGTTTACCTACAAAGAGTCTTAAAAGTTTGAAAAAACTGGACGATAGAAATAGCCCAAGATAGAGAAAATGGCCAAAACAATGTGTGCGGCCACCTCCAAACACTTGGAATCAGACTCCTTTAAATTAACGAATTCTTAGAATCACTAGGAACTACTTATGCATGAGAAAGTAACCATTAGAAACCGGCACGTTCAACTCCATCATGAACCAATAACACTCAAAACTGAATACAACCCAACAAATATGATTAACTAACCTACACAGATGCTTGACACTTTCAAAAAGAAAAAAAAAAATGAACAATAACTTTCAAACCTTCATCCCAATTACTCGGGGCAATTGGAATTTGGAATTTGGAAATTGAGTACTTGTCTGCAGAAAATTATTTTTAAGCACATGAACCAGCATAACAATAAATTTGCACATAGGACAATCTGAATGCACATCGAGAAGTGGATGATGGAAGGAGGCTTCCACCTCGACCTAGAGCCATATGAAGGACAACTTTTACTCAAGTAATAAACTCGAGAAGGAGAACCAATACAAACAGTATTATCCCAAAATAATAAACACATACCTGTCCCCTTCACTATTAACAAGCCGATAAGCATTTGTATGGTTAGAGGGAAGCCCCAAATTTCTACGTAATTTTATAGCAGCATCAATTCTTGTTTCAATCAGTTTCTCCATATGCAATGCACAGGAAGGATCTCTGCACCATAAAATGAACAACATAAAAAGCCTTTTGTAAGAAATAACATCAGATTAGGAAACCCATATCTAGCAAGTACCTTGAGGCTTCTTCTTCCAGCTGCATGATCCGCACACAAAACATAGAAACTGAATTATATAAGCCCCAACCGATTGGTTTCTCAGTCCCATCAGCAACAAGTACAATGTCTCCAGTCTTGGGTGGTGGTCTACCAATTATTCTATCAACTGCCCCACTATAGACCATTGGACTCCCATCCCTAAAGATCTTTGTCTTTCCCTTTTTAAGGACAACCTTTACAATACCTATCAACAGAATAAATTACTAATCAGCAATAAGGTCTAGATAATTGCACACATTTGGTTGAAAATTGGAAACAAAAAATTATAATCTTATACCAGTTTGCTTAAGGGGAGCCAAGGCACAATGGTATAGTTGTTGCCATGTGACCCAAAAGTCACAGGTTCAAGACATGGAAATAGCCTCAAACAAAAAATGCAAAGGCTATGTACCAAAGACCCCTCATGGTCAGCCCCTTCTCAAACCCTACATAAGTGGGAGCTTTGTGCACTAGGCTGCCCTTTTTTTTTAATCAGCTTACTTAAGAAAGAGAACATCTTCCAAGTAGATGGAACAAGGAGATTAATGATAAACAATCTAACAAAATAGAATCAATAATATTTAAAACTAAGGTAACATCATGACAGCTCTTGCTTGCATAAGCATGAGAATAAATATTCGAATTGTTAAATGCACCTATGCTTTTAAATGCAAGGACATACATAGGGGTGGCAAAACGGGTCAAGACCCAACAGGTAACCCGTTACCCACCCGTTTAGACCGGATTGGATTTGAGAGGAGACAACCCGTTTATACCCAAACCCAACCTGTTTCATAAATGGGTTTAATAGGTTTGGGTTGGGTACCCGTCGGGTCACCCATTTATGTTTTAAAAAATAATATTCTATAATTTTTATTTTTGTTTTTGGTCTTTTGGATAAATAAACTCTGCCTGTGATGCACTTAATGTCCTGATTTTTTCACACACAGTTGGTCCCAAGCCCGGGTAAAGGAGGAGGGTTACATTAGGTAGCAAACAGCCAACGTAAAATTTGTCAGACCACTACGATATGAATCCTTACCGAATATTTGTTGGGGCATCCCCTACAAGCGATGCGTTGCACTTGTACCACCTGGGTGTAACGAAAAGTGGGCGAGGTTGGGCTAGGTCGTCATCCCAAAGCAATGCGCCATGTCGGTGCCTGGGTACAGTGTCAAATATGCAAGGGTTCCTGCATCATTCTGGACATGGGCAGGTAAAAAAGTTTGTTCAAGAAACTAGGACTAGATTAGAAACTTGGAATATAGGGGCACTTATAAGTAAAAGCATGGAAATTTTGGACACAATGATTATAAGAAGAATTAATATAATTTTCTTTCAAGAAACTAAGTGGGTGGGGGAGAAAGCTAAAGAAATTGATAAATCAGAATTTAAACTTTTGTACACTAGAAAAGAAAAACATAAGAATGGAGTAGGAATTATTATAGACAAAAACTTAAAAGATAGTGTTGTTGATGTAAATAGGATAGGGGATAGAATTATAAAAATCAAGATCGTATTAGGACAAAAGATAATAAATATCATTAGTGCTTATGCTCCTCAAGTCGGCTTAGCAGAAAATTTCAAGAGACAATTTTGGGCAGATATGGATAGTATTATACAAGGCATACCAAGGATTGAGAAAATATTTATAGGAGGAGACTTGAGTGGACACGTTGGAAGGATAATAAAAATTATGAGAGGATACATAGAGGATATGGATTTGGAGACAAAAATGAGTTTGAGAAGATGATCTTAGACTTCGCTATGTCATATGATTTTAATATAATGAATACTTACTTTAAAAAGAGAGAATAACACTTAATAACCTTTAAAAGTGGACAAAAGAGAAGTCAAATAGATTTTTTTTTTTTTTAACTTGAAGGGTAGATCGTTTATCATGCTAGGATTGTAAAGTTATTCCAAGTAAAGCCTAACCACACAACATAGAGTCTTAGTGTTAGATATATGTATTAAAAATTGAAGAAAATGGATAAAATAAATCAATGTAAGAGAACAAGGTGGTGGGACCTAAAGGAAAAAAATATAATAAAATTTAAAGATAAAATGATTGAAGATGGGGATTGGACTATGGAGGATGGGATAGATACAAATACTCTTTGGAGTAGATTAGCTAGCTCTATTAAAAAGATAGCAAAAGAAATTTTAGGTGAATCAAGGGGAATATTCTCGATAGCAAAGAAAGTTGGTGGTGGGATAAAGATGTACAAAAAGCCGTAAAGCAAAGAATTTGGTATAAAATGGGAATAACTTTGAAAAGTATAAGGAGGCGATAAAAGATGCAAAAAAGGCCATTTGTGAAGCTAAATACAAATCATTTAATAGTTTGTATGATAGATTAGATACAAAAAAAGGGGAAAGAGATATATTTAAACTTGCTAAAGCTAGAGAAAAGAAGAGTAAGGACTTAGGAAATGTAAAATATACAAAAAGTGAGGATGATATTATCTTGGTTAAGGACGAAGACATTAAAGAAAGATGGTGAAGTTATTTTAGTAAGTTGTTTAATGAAAACCAAATTGAAGGCTTAAGCTTAGAATTGTCAAATGAGGAAAAGACTAAAAATATGAGATTTATTCGCAAAAATAGAGTTAACGAATTTAAGTTTGCACTAAAAATGATGAAAAATGGGAAAGCTATATGACCAGATAACATCCCAATTGAAGTTTGGAAATGCTTAGGTGATAACGGAATTATATGGTTAACTAATTTATTTAATACAATTATAAAAACTTAGAAAATGCCAGACGAATGGAGGAAAAGTACTTTAATACCTATACACAAAAATAAAGGAGATATTTAAAATTCTAATAACTATCATGGAATCAAACTTATGAGTCATATGATGAAACTATGGAAAATGGTAGTTGAACAAAGATTAAGGTTAGAAACGAATGTCTCAAAAAATCAATTTACTTTTATGCCTAGGAGATCTACCACAGAAGATTAATGGAAAAGTTTAGGGAAAAGAAGAGGGACTTGCATATAGTATTTATTAACCTAGAGAAAGCATATGATAGGATACCTAGGGAAGTTCTATGGTGGGTTTTAGAAAAAAAGGGTGTATGTAATAGGTATACTGATGTCATTAAGGATATGTACGATGGAGTAATGACTAGTGTAAGGACTATAGATGGAGGAACTAGAGAATTTCCACTCACCATAGGTGTACATCAAAGATTTGCTTTGAGCCCTTATCTTTTTGCTTTAGTGATGGACCAACTAACTAAGAGTATTCAAAAGGAGGTTCCATGGTATATGTTGTTTGCAAATGATATTGTATTAATTGATGAAACTAGGGATGGAGTAGAGGCTGAGTTAGAATTATGGAGAGAAGTTTTGGAATCTAGAGGATTTAGGATAAGTAAAAATAATACAGAATATATGAAATGTAATTTTAATAATGGTAGGAGGAATATTGGAGACAAAGTCAAACTTGATGATGAAGAAATAAATAGCACTTGTAGATTTCGATACCTTGGATTTATTATGCAAGCTGAAGGAGAAATTGAAGATGATGTAATGCATGGAGTTAAAGCAGATTGGGTAAAATACAGAAGTGCTTCAAGTGTGCTTTGTGATCGTAGAATACCCGTAAAATTAAAAAGGAAGTTTTATAGGACAGCTATAAGACAAGCTATGCTATGTGGATCAAAATGTTGGGCGACAAAGAAGCAGAATATCCAAAAAGTAAGAGTTGTCGAGATTAGAATGCTTAGATGGATGAGTGGTATAACATTAAAAGATAAATTAATGAATGAACATATTTGCGGTAAGTTAGGTGTAGCTCCTATAAAAGATAAGATAAGGGAGGGACCACCCAAATGGTATGGACACTTACAACGTAGGCCACATAGTGCACCAGTGAGGAAGAGTGAGTTAGTTACTGTTGGGGGCCAATAGAAGGGGTAGGGGTAGACCTAAAATAACTTGGAAGGAGATAGTAAGGATTTCATATTGTTGAATCTGTCAAAAAGAAATGGTCCATGATCGCATAAATTGGCGGAAAAAGATTCATATAACCGACCCCACCTAGTGGGACTTAAGGCTTGGTTTTGTTGTTGCTGTTGTTGTTGGCTTTTTGATAAATAATATTTTATAGTTTCAAGTTATATAATTAGATTTGTTGAAAACTTGAATAGGAAAAAATGATACACAACACAAACAATAGATTATATTTATATTGGTGCTGTTTTTATTTTATTATTAAATCATATTTTTTCAAAACAAAAATTAAAGAGATGTACTATTTTTTAAATTTAAAAATATTTGTTAAGATATTAATAAATAAAATAAATGACTAAATGAGTGTTGTTTTAAAAAAAATTAAGCCAATTTTGGTGAAATGTTAAAGAAAAAATTAAAATAAATATATTATATTTTTAAACAGGTGCTTAGCAGGTACCCATTTATGACCCGTTTATTAAACATACAGGTTTGAGTTTATAGATTATTTACCCATTAATAAACGGGTCAACCCGAACCCAAACCCAACCCAACCCTATTTAACAATCACCCATTTATGACCTGGACCATGAACCTGTTTTGCCACCCCTAGACATACATAGGACTTGTCTAACTATGGCAAACAGTTTTCATTGAATCATTTTTCATTTTTTTATTTATCCAAATGAACACAAGAATGCCACCTTGTTTTCCAGTCCAACATTTGCAGACAGAACACAGAAAACAACAGAAAGATATTTTTCTGACTTTCCTGCACAAATGTTGGAAAACTGAAAAGCAGGCAGTTTTGTAATTTGTTAGAAAACTGAAAATAGAAAATGGAAATTGTTCTCCACGGCTAAACAAACCCTAAGAATTGTCAAAGCTACCTCTCCTAAAGTGGACATGGCTACAGCTAATTTTTCAACTCCATAACATTTGTATAAAATATATAAACAAAAATAAAAAGCTTTCGCATTATTTGGTCATGGAAATAATTTTATTTTCCATTTCTAATTTTTTAAATATTTACAAAAATGCTACTTCGTTTTCCAATTTTCTAAATTTATATAGAAAAGTTGGAAAACATCTTTCCATTAGTTTCAAGATTTCCAACTTCTTCCTTTGCTTCTGGAAGCATGAAATCCGGATTTTCAACTTTAATTTGTGAGAATTGCGTATTGAATTTCTACTAAATCCACAAAAATCCAAATCTAAGCCCCAAAAGCCATAATCCCAAATACTACTTTATATAATTTTTGGAAAATTGAAAAACAAGTTGTCTTCTTCTGTAATTATGGAGTGGTTGAATAATTATAATAGAGAGTGGGAGAGTTGGCTAAATCCTCACGGCGCAAGTTAGTGAAGATGAGCAAACGTGCACCATTTTCTCTGATTCTTAATTTCATAGAGTGCAGGTTTTCTGATAGTGTATCACTGCATTTGTGTTCAATCTAATCCGTATTGATAGTTAAAACAAATTTGCTACCACAAATTTCATCACCAGTGCCAAGAAAAGCTGACTCTACTGCAAGCAAATTCAAAGAATCCACCGGAACTTATTTAGATGTCCAGCTGAATAAAGAAAATAATGTAGATACAGTAAATCAAAGTGATCCTGTGGCCTCTACAAGTTGGAGTAATCTGTTCAAAAATGATATAGTTTGTGAATCAGAATTGGAGTACTTCAAGCCTTCTATTGTGGATGGTGAATTGTTAGTAGATCCGCCAGCAGAGTTGTTTAATCTTGGTGCAGGTAAATGGAATGGTTGACTTATTGGCAAATTCTTGGGTAAACCCCTTCCTACTCTTATACATGCACTGTTATTGAAAAAAATTGGAAAAGAATTGAAGGAGTTGAGATTTTTCACTTGCTACTGGTTCATATATATATATATATATATATTGATTCTTAAAAAAGGATTATATGTTTTAGATCCTTGAAAATGGACCATGGTTTATTGGAAACCATCCTATCTTCTTCTTTGAATGGAAAGTGAGCATGAAGATCTGAAAATGGATAAATTTCCAATTTGGGTGAAATTCAATCATATACCTTCAATATAGTGGAATCAGACTGGTTTGAGCTACATTGCAAGTTCCGTTGGAAGGCCTTTATATCTAGATTCTATACGAAGCAAATGAAGAGCTTGACTTTAGCAAAAATCTGTATTGAAATTTATCTAAATAAGGATTCCCCCTATTTTTATTTTTTATTTTTTTTAAAAAAAGGCATCCTCAAGCCATACAGCTCCCACTATGCAAGAGTAATGGGAGGGTAGTCACAATGTATGCAGCCTTACCCCTTCTTTATGCAGAGAGGCTGTTTCCTTGGACTCAAACCCATGACCAACCAATCACAAAGGAGCAACCTTAGATTGATGCAAGGCCTGCCTTCAAGGATCTGCCCTACTTTGTTGATATTAAATTGCCAAATGAGGAAGTTCCGACTATTAATGCTGAGTATTCTTGGAAGCCAACTAGGTGTGCTAAATGTTCTAGATTTGATCACAATGAAAAATCTTTGTAAGGCTACAAAATTTTGTATAGCCAAAGGAAATACTAGTAAGGAGAAGGGTTTTAAGCAAGAAGGCACCTCATTTATAAATGATATAAAGTAGTCAGAGCGGAAAATTGAACGAACAGAAGAACAGCAGACTAAGCTTGGTTGCACAAGAAAAATTCAGCTGAATAAAGAAAACTCAATTTCTATTTCTAA
Organism: Malania oleifera; assembly: GCF_029873635.1. Lineage (NCBI taxonomy): Eukaryota > Viridiplantae > Streptophyta > Magnoliopsida > Santalales > Ximeniaceae > Malania > Malania oleifera. The sequence goes on from NC_080428.1 coordinate 14,406,942, forward strand.
TAGTTCTAATAAGGAGACTGGACAGACTGAAAAGGTAGCAATGCAGCAGAAAACATTGGGTGTGCAGTAAGTGTTCAGTTATCTGATGATATTTTTACTTCAAATAGTTTGAAAACTTAAAAGAATGAACTCTGTTGCTCTTGCTGAGTGTGGACACAATCTTGAATCTTGGACTTCTCCAAGATTCCCAAAATTCCGAACCCACTTTTGTGACCAAACCTCGCCCACTTAAAGCAATCTGCTGCTCTACAACCAGCGTAGCTCCAGCTGGCGCAGGTAATTCTCTGCCACTCTAGCGCACCTCTGCATTGGCAGATTCTCTGCCTCCCCAGTGTAGCTCTGACACATACTCAGCGTGACTACGTGCAACCTCAGCAATTGCCCACTCTGGCTGATGCTGGGGCTTCTATTTTAAACAGAAGAAGAAGAAGAAGAAGATATTTGGTCTCTCTGCTTCTTTATCTCCATCCTCTGCCTCATCCTCCAAAGCTAGGTTCTCTCCAAGAAGCTAGTGCGAGTAAAGAACTCAATGCCTTTGTGCTTGCTTCTTCGAATGAAAGGAAAGGGTCCAGCTAGCAGAGAACTCTTGATAGAAGCAGCAGTTTTGTTTTTTCAGTTCTATTTGATAAGCTTGCATGAATGTTCGTGTTTAAACAACTCTGTTTCTCTTAGTCGAGTTCTCGCAGAGTTGTTGTTTACTCAGTTTGGAGTTCTTGGGTTCTTCTTGACTTCAATTAGTTTTTGTTTTCTGGAGTTTGACGAGCATGCAAACTTTTTCTTCCTTGAACTTGCAATCTGGCAGATGCAGAGAGCTCTGGAGTCGAACCTTCAACAAGAAGAGAGCTCCTAAGCCTTTCTCTGATTCTCTCCCAATTCAAAAGCCAGCAGTACTAACTACTAACTGCTAATTACTAATTTCTAGTGTCTCAAAAGGCGAAAGTGTAAGTCGTGTTGGAGACAATCTAAAAATTATTCTGTTCAATCCAAAATAAAATTTGCAAGATCACCAATCTTGATTTTGGATTGAAAAAATTCTTGCAATCCCTCGTTGCTTTTCATATTCTTTGATTGGTTCTTTTTTATTCGGTGTTAAATTTGCAGCATCAAAGGGTACTTACTGCGGTATTTTCAGTTGGTTGTCATTGCCTTTTTTTTTATTGGGGCACCCAATTTTTGCCTGGAATTCAACATTGTCATTTTTAGCTGCCGGTGAGATCTTCTCCTCTCTTGATGTATATATATATAAATGTATGTATGTATGTATGTACGTATATTCTCTCCTTGATTGTTGGTTAGTAGAGTAGATTTTGTGTTTTCATTTTGGGGACTGGAACATATGCATTTAGACATTGTGTTTTCAAGTTGTAGGCCTAATATATGCATTTTGTGTTTTCTTTTTGCAAATCTTGGTTTTATTTTTATTTTTATTTTTTCATAAGTACAATTGCTATTTTTAGTCTAGCTAGATTCACATGCTAAAATTGCATGTTTTAGATTTTTTAAGTGCACTGTGACAAATTGAACTCCGCCTGTGATGCACTTAAATGTCCTAATTTTTTCACACACAGCCGGTCCCAAGCCCGGGTTAAGGAGGAGGGTTGCGTTAGGTAGCTGACAGCCAGCGTAAAATTTGTCAGAACACTATGATATGAATCCTTACCAAATATTTGCTGGGGCGTCCCCTACGAGCGACACGTTGCACTTGAACCACCCAGGTGTAGCGAAAAATGGGCGAGGGTGGGCTAGGTCGTCGCCCCGAAGCGACGCATCGTGTCGGCGCCCGGGTACGGTGTCAAATATGAGAGGGTTCCTGCATCATTCTGGACGTGGGCAAGTAAAAACGTTAGTTCAGGAAACTAGGATTAGATTAGCAACTTGGAATATAGGGACACTTACGGGTAAAAGCATGGAAATTGTGGATACAATGATTAGAAGAAGAATTAATATAATTTGCCTTCTAGAAACTAAGTGGGTGGGTGAGAAAGCTAGAGAAATCGATAAATCAGATTTTAAACTTTGGTACACTGGAAAAGAAAAACATAAGAATGGAGTAGGCATTATTATAGACAAAAACTTAAAAGATAGCATTGTGGATGTAATTAGAGTAAGGGATAGAATTATAAAAATCAAAATGGTATTAGGACAAGAGATAATAAATATCATTAGTGCTTATGCTCCTCAAGTTGGCTTAGCAGAAAATCTTAAGAAACAATTTTGGGAAGATATGGATAGTATTATACAAGGCATACTAGAGACTGAGAAAATATTTATAGGAGGAGATCTGAATGGACACGTTGGAAGAGATAATAAAAATTATGAAAGGATACATAGAGGATATGGATATGGAGACAAAAATGAGTCTGGGGAGATGATCTTAGACTTTGCTATGTCATATGATTTTAGTATAATGAATACTTGCTTTAAGAAGAGAGAAGAACACTTGATAACCTTTAAAAGTGGACAAAATAGAAGTCAAATAGATTTTTTTTTAACTAGGAGGGTAGATCGTGTATCATGCAAGGATTGTAAAGTTATTCCAAGTGAAAGTCTAACCACACAACATAGAGTCTTAGTGTTAGATAAATGCATTAAAAAATGGAAGAAAAATGATAAAATAAACCAGTGTAGGAGAACTAGATGGTGGAACCTAAAAGGAGAAAATATAATAAAATTTAAAGATAAAATGATCAAAGATGGGGATTGGACCTTAGAGGATGGGATAGATTCAAATACTCTTTGGAATAGATTAGCTAGCTCTATTAAAAAGATAGCAAAAGAGATTTTAGGCGAATCAAGAGGAAGATTCTCAAATAGCAAAGAAAGTTGATGGTGGGATAAAGATGTACAAAAAATTATAAAGACAAAAAGAATTTGGTATAAAACGTGGCAAAAATGTAGAAACGGAGATAACTTTGAAAAATATAAGGAGGCAAGAAAAGATGCAAAAAGGGCCGTTAGTGAAGCTAAATATAAATCATTTAATAGTTTGTATGATAGATTAGGTACAAAAGAAGGGGAAAGAAATATAATTAAACTTGCTAAAGCTAGAGAAATGAAGAACAAGGACTTAGGAAATGTAAAATGTATAAAAGTGAGGATGATATTGTCTTGGTTAAGGACGAAGATATTAAAGAAAGATGGCGAAGTTACTTTAGTAAGTTGTTTAACGAAAGCCAAATAGAAGACTTAAATTTAGAATTGTCAAATGAGGAAAAGACTAAAAATATAAGATTTATTCGAAAAATTAGAGTTAACGAAGTTAAGTTTGCACTAAAAAAGATGAAAAATGGGAAAGCTATGGGACCAGATAACATCCCAATTGAAGTTTGGAAATGCTTGGATGATAACGGAATTATATGGTTAACTAATTTATTTAATACAATTGTAAAAACTAAGAAAATGCCAGATGAATGGAGGAAAAGTACTTTAATACCTATATACAAAAATAAAGGAGATATTCAAAATTGTAATAACTATCGTGGAATTAAACTTATGAGTCATATGATGAAACTATGGGAAAGAGTAGTTGAACAAAGATTAAGGTTAGAAACGAAGATCTCAAAAAATCAATTTGGTTTTATGCCTGGGAGATCTACCACAGAAGCTATTTATCTTTTAAGAAGATTAATGGAAAAGTTTAGGGAAAAGAAGAGGGACTTGCATATGATATTTATTGACCTTGAGAAAGCATATGATAGGATACCTAGGGAAGTTCTATGGTGGGTTTTAGAAAAAAAGGGTGTATGTTGTAGGTATACCGATGTCATTAAGGATATGTACGATGGAGTAATGACTAGCGTAAAGACTATAGATGGTGAAACTAGAGAATTTCCAATTACCATAGGTGTACATCAAGGATCTGCTTTGAGTCCTTATCTTTTTGCTTTAGTGATGGACCAATTGACTAAGAGTATTCAAAAGGAGGTTCCATGGTGTATGTTGTTTGCAGATGATATTGTATTAATTAACGAAACTAGGAATGGAGTAGAGGCTGAGTTAGAATTATGGAGAGAAGCTTTGGAATCTAGAGGCTTTAAGATAAGTAGAAATAAAACAGAATATATGAAATGTAATTTTAGTAATGATAGGAGGAATATTGGAGACAAAGTTAAACTTGATGATGAAGAAATAAATAGAACTTGTAGATTTCGATACCTTGGATCTATTATGCAAGCTGAAGGAGAAATTGAAGATGATGTAATGCATAGAGTTAAAGCAGGTTGGGTAAAATGGAGAAGTTCTTCAAGTGTTCTATGTGATCGTAGAATACATTTGAAATTGAAAGGGAAGTTTTATAGGACAGCTATAAGACCAGCTATGCTATATGGATTAGAATGTTGGGCGACGAAGAAACATAATATCGAAAAAGTAAAAGTTGCCGAGATGAGGATGCTTAGATGGATGAGTGGTATAACATTGAAAGATAAATTAAGGAATGAACATATTCGTGGTAAGTTAGGTGTAGCTCCAATAGAAGATAAGATAAGGGAAGGACGACTCAGATGGTATGGACATTTGCAACGTAGGCCTTATAGTGTACCTGTGAGGAAGAGTGACTTAGTTACTGTGGGGGGCAGTAGAAGGGGTAGGGGTAGACCTAAAATAACTTGGGAGGAGATAGTGAGTAAGGATTTAATATCTTTGAATCTATCAAAAGAAATGGTCCATGATCGCATAAATTGGCGGAAAAGGATTCATATAGCCGACCCCACTTAATGGGACTAAGGCTTGGTTTTGTTTGTTTATTGTGATGTTTGTGTAGTTTCTACTGGTTGTAGATTGTGCTTTCGAAAATTGTGAACTAAACACAAGGAAGGTTTTTACTATACTTTTTAGTGCGATTTAGTTTTCTTTATGTTTAGATTGCTCAGGCAGGTGTGTAGGTTTTTAGCTCTTGCTTTATTGTCTATGTGAAATAAGCTTGCATCCAAAAAAAAAAAATTCAAACTTGCACTTCTCTTGTGTAACTCAAATTATCTTTGTACAAACAGTTGGCCCCAAGCCTAGAAAGGAGGAAGATTGTGTTATGTAGCTGACAGCCAGCGTAAAATTTGTTATATCTATATACCATGAATCCTTACCAAATCCACCCGGGTCAATGGAATAGACTGGGTCAATATATAAGGGAAAGGACTAAGAAGTTAGCACAAGAAACTAATATTAGATTAGCAACTTGGAATATAGGAACACTTATGGGAAAAAGCATGGAAATAGTGGAAACAAGGTTTAGAATGAACAGTGTTTTAAAAAGCTCAATCGAGGCTCGCCTCAAGGCAAAGCATGCTTAAAACGCATTGAGGCTCAATCTGAAATACCAAATTCCAAAAAGGCCAACACATTACATGCTGAGGCTTACGCATTTTTACAAAAAGCACGCCTTTTGCGCCTTTTTAGTTGAGGCTTACGCATTTTTGGGTGTGTGATTCTCAAGTTAGAATTGGTTAGAAAATTCTAACTACATGTTTGTACAAAAGGAATGTCATAATATGAGTTTATTTCTAAAACTCTTGAACCTAAACCTTTCTAAAATAACTGGACTTGTATTCTTATGTCATGAAAATAGTTTGAACTTTGTAATGATATAGCTATCTCTTGTCATGATTTATGTCATGTATTCAAGTTAGCAATTTTTGAATGGCCAACAAGTATTTGCAAAGTACATCTAGCTTTTCTTTTTTACATTATATTTGTAATTTTCTAAATTTTTACTTTATTTTAAATATATATAATTTATTTTAAAAAAATTTATCTTGGACAACAAATTCTCAAAAGGCTTACGCCCCAACACCTTCAAGCTTACGCCTCGTCTTTTGAGGGATAAAACGCCTCGCCTTACGCCTTTGCCTTTTAAAACATTGACAATGAAAATTAACTTAATTTGCCTTCAAGAGACGAAATGAATAGGGGAGAAAGCTAGAGAAATTGAAAAATCAGGATTTAAAATTTGATACACTAGAAAATAAAAACATAAAAATAGAGTGAGAAACATAAAAATAGGGTGGGAATTATTGTAGACAAAGATTTAAAGGATAAATTAGTGGATGTTAAAAGAATAGGGGATACGATCATTAAAATCAAGATAGCTTTAGGCCTAGAGATAGTATATGTCATTAGTGCGTATGCACCCCAAATAGGCTTGGCAGAAAATCTAACAATACAATTTTGGGAAGATATGGATAGTATTTTACAAAGGATACAACATCAGAAAAGACATTCATGAGAGCTGATTTGAATGGACACATTGAAAAGGATAATATAGGTTATGAAAGGATACATGAAGAACATGGATATGGAAATAAAAATGAGGCTGGTGACAAAATTTTAGATTTTGTCATGTCTTACAATTTGGTAATGTTGAATACTTGCTTTATAAAAAGAAAAGAACACTTAATAACTTTCAAGAGTAGGCAAAATAAAAACCAAATAGATTTCTTCTTAACTAGGAAAGGAGATCATCTATCTTGTAAGGACTATAAAGTTACTCCAGGTAAAAGTTTGGGCACACGGCATAGAGTCCTAGTTTTAGATATACATATTAAAACATGGAAGATAAAGAGTAACGTAAATCAACACAAGAGGACTAGGTGATGGAGTTTGAAGGGAGAAATTATAATAAAGCTCAAATATAAAATGATCAAGAGTGTAATTAGACAATAAGGGGTAAGGTGGATGTGAATACTGTTTGGAGTAAGATGGCTAACTCTATCATAAAGAAAGCAAAAGAGATTTTAGGTGAGTCCAAAGGAAGATACTCCGGTCGTAAAGAAAATTAATGGCGCGATCAAGAAGTGCAAAAAGTCATTAAGACCCAAAAAAAAAAAAAAAAAGGTTAACATATGGCAAAGTTGTAGAGATACAGAAAACCTCGAAAAGTATAATGAGGCAAGAAAAAATGAAAATAAAAAATAAAAAAAAAATATAAAAAAAAAAAGAAGGGAAAAAAGCTATAAGTGAAGCTAAACATAGAGCTTATGATACTTTATATAATAGACTAGATACAAAAGAAGGAGAAAAAGGGACATTTATAAACTTGCTAGAGCAAGAGAAAGAAAATGCAGAGATTTAGGTAGTGTAAAATGTATAAAGGATGAGAATGATAATGTCTTAACTAGAGAAGAAAATATAAAAGAGAGGTGCAGAGATACTTTGATAATTTGTTTAATGAAAACCAAAATGAAAGATTGAACTTGCAAGTGACAAATGAGGAAAAGTCTAATAATATGAGATTTATTTGCAAAATTAGAGTCCTTGAAGTTAAGAAGACTTTAAAAAAGATGAAAAGCGGAAAATCTATAAGACGAGCTAACATACCAATTAAAGTTTGGAAATGTTTAGGCGATGAAGGAAGTATATGGTTAACTAATCTATTCAACATTATTCTACAAACCAAGAAAATGTCGGATGAATGGAGGAAAAGCACATTACTGCCTTTATATAAAAATAAAAAATAAAAAATAAAAAAGGTGACACTTTAAATTGCAAAACTATCGTGAATTATGATTATGAGTCATACTATGAAACCTTGAAAAAGGGTAAGTGAACAAAGAATAAGACTAGAAATGAGTATTTCAGAGAATCAGTTTGTTTTTATGCCTGGGAGATTGACAATAGAAGCTATGTATCTTTTAAGAATAATGGAAAATTTTGGGGAAAAGATGAGAGACTTGCACATGGTTTTTATTGACCTAAAGAAAGCATATGATAAAGTACCTAGGGAAGTTCTTTGGTGGGTCTTAGAAAAGAAGGGGGTATACAATAGATATACTAAGGTCATTAAGGATATGTATGATAGAGTAATGTCTAGCCTTAGGACTATAGGTGGGGAATCTAGAATTTTCCAATCACAATAGGTGTACATCAAGGTTCTACTTTGAGTCCTTATCTTTTTACTTTAGTGATTGATGAACTCACTATGGGTATTCAAAGCACGATCCCTTGGTATATGTTCTTTGCAAATGATATTGTCTTGATTGATGGAAGTAGGAGTGGAGTGGAATCTAAGTTAGAACTTTGGAGAACCATTTTAGAGGCTCAAGGGTTTAGGATAAGTAGGAATAAAACAGAATATATAAAATGTAATTTCGGTAACACAAGGAGTAATGGAAAGAAGTTAAACTTGATAATCAAGAAATTAATAAGATTTGTGGATTTCAATATCTTGGATTTATTGTGCAAGCGGAAAGGGAAATTGAAGAAGATATAATACATAGAATTAAAGTAGGTTGGATAAAATGGAGGAGTGCGTCAGGCATGTTGTGTGATCATAGAATACCTTAAAATTAAAAGGAAAGTTCTATAAGACAGCTATAAGGTCAGCTATGCTTTACGGTTGAGAATGTTGGCAACTAAGAAACAACATTACAAAAAGTAAAAGTTGTCAAAATGTGACTGTTAAGATTAATGAGTGGTATAACATAAAAAGATAAATTAAGGAACAAATACGCAATAATCTAGGTATAGCACCAGTCAAAGACAAGATAAGGAAGGGGCAGCTTAGATGGTTTGGGCATTTGAAACGCAGACCTAGTTGCACACCTGTGAAGAGGAATGAGTTAGTTATTGTTTCTAGCATGAAAAGGGGTAGGGGTAAGCCTAAAATAACATGGAATGAGGTAGTGAGGAAGGATTGATAGCTCTTAATCTAGTAAAGGAAAATACTCTCGATTAGCTGAATTGGTGGAAAAGGATTCATATAGCTGACCCCACCTAGCAGGACTTAAGGCTTGTTGCTGTTGTTGTTGTTGTTGTTGTATTGAAATCTTAAAGGCAGCGGAAGATCAAATTCCTGTGGAAATTCTGTTGATGATACCATCCAAAGAAAGGAAAATATGGGAAAATCTAATCTAAGGAACAAAGGTGTTATAAAGTTGAAAGTGTTATTCCCTCAGGAAATGTAATCAAAAGTGGTAAGATTTATCAGCCAAATTCAAACCGCTCAGACTAAGGTAAAGGACATTACGACTAATTCAATCCCAAAATAGATTGACATGGTACATATAAAGGAAGGAGTGAAACAAGGTTAAGAAGAAGGGAAGGCCTTCAAAAAATCAAATTCATCCAAAAGAAATTTGCAAATCTCTTTTTAAATGAGCTGTTCAATAGCATGTCGAAATATAAGGGGTTTAAAAAATCCCTTTAAAAATAAAAGGAGCTAGAAGCCTAATTTCTGAATATAAGCTTCAAAAATTTGGGTTGCTTGAAAGTTTTAAACAAAAATAGAAGCAAAGAAGTTTGCTGAGGTTACAAAGGCAATAGATAAAGATTGGATCTCCATGCACAACTATGATGAAAGTATATACACTGGTAGGGTGTGGATTGGTTTCAACCCTAAATTCATTCAATTAATTGAAGTGAAGAAGCATGAACAATCCACCAGCCTTCATATAAAATTTAATAATATAGTATGCTGGATCTCAGTCCCACATGGTTCAAACTCAGGGAAAGAGAGGAATGAGTTATGGAGCTTCCTACAGGAATTTTCTGTTTTGAACTGGGAAAATCCATGGATATTAATGGGTGATCTTAATACAGTCAAGGAGATTGGGGAAAGCAGCTCTGAGCTATCAATTGGAAGTCTGAATAGTATGAGGGACTTCCAGAATTTTCTGTTCAATTCAGATTTGGAAGATTTCCCTGCAATTGGCCCCATTTTTACATGGTCAAACAAATGAGAAGATGGTCCCATTGCAAAGAAACTTGATAGGGTTTTGTTCTCATACAAGGCAAGTGAAATTTTTCATACATCCCAAATTGAATTTCTATCCCCGGGGATTTCTGATCATGCTCCTGCAATTATCAAACTAAATCAAAGAATAGAATTATCTATCAGAGCTCCTTTCAGGTACTTAAATTGTTGGACTAGACATGTCACATGAGAAGCTTATGGAAACTGCTGCTGAAGCATGCAACATTATTGTTAATGGATCCCCAATGTTCTTTCTTACACTGAAGTGAAAGCCGTTGAAGGGAAAATTAAGAGCATTCCATGGAGTATATTTCAGCAAAATTAACAGTAGAATAAATGCAGCTAGGGAAATTATGTTGCCTGCAGAAATGGAGTTAATATCTGGTACTATATGCCCTGAAACAGCAAAAGCTAGAAACTTAGAATGGAATCATATGTTCCTTTATAATGCAGGGGAAACTCTCAAGCAAAAAGCTAGAGAGAAATGGATAAAGCTTGGAGATAAAAATAACCAGTACTTCTTCTGTTGTGATAAGAGATTGGAGAACTAAATCCCAGATAAGATTCTTGAGAACTTCTGAAGGCAAAAGAATTCCTGAAGAAAACATAGCTTCTGGTTCTTAAGCTTCTACACAAACTTGTTGAGGGGGACTGATGCTAATGTTAAACATTATAGCTGGGGTTATCTCAAAGAAATTATTGACTTCACTTGGAACTCTAAAAATCAGAAATTATTAGGAAAATGTGTGACAGAAGAGGAAATTAGAGATGCCTTATTCTCTTTTTCTGATGAGACATCTCCGAGGACAGATGGGTTTAATGCAAATTTTTTTAAAGTCTGTTGGCCCTTAATTAGCAAGGATGTAACTGCAGCTGTTTTATCTTTTTTTGGGGACCGTAAACTGTTAAAGCAAGTAAATCCCCTTTTATAACATTAATCCCTAAGGTTAAATACCCCACTCAAGCAAAGGATTTCAGACCCATAGCTTGTAGCAACCTACTCTAAAAGAGTATAACAACAATCCTAGCCAATAGGCTACAGAAATGCATTGGGGAATATAAATTTCAATCAGACAGCATTCATCAAGTGCAGATCTATTTAGGACAACTATTTGTCAGCACATAAGCAGTTAAATAGCTATCATCTCAACAGGAAACCGAGAAGAATTGCACTGGAAGTTGATCTGATGAAAGCTTTTGATTCTGTACATTGGGAGGTTATTCTGAAATAGCTTGAATGTATTAAGACTTCAATGACCTTTGTGGATTAGGTTGAAGTATGCATATCTACCCGCTTTTTTACAATATTAGTAAATGGACAACCTGAAGGTTTCTTTAAAAGTCAAAGGGGAATCAGACAAGGTGATCCCATTTCACCCTATCTTTTTGCTATGGTCATTGAGATATTAACCAGACTTCTGACACATGCTGCTAAGAAAGATCACCTGGCTTACCATCCAAAATGCAGGTCAATATAAAGTCTACAGCTTGTATAAAACATATTCTTCACATTTTTGTATCTAATTACTGGCCTTAAGTGTAATGCATCAAAGCCTGAACTCTTTTACTGAGGATTTAATGGAAGTGAGGCAAAATCTGTGGCTCAAATGATTGGTTTCTCTTTGGTAAACTTCCAGTGAAGTATCTTGGACTACCACTGGTCTCTAAAACGACAAGCAGCGCTGATTGTGAAGTATTGACTGAAAGAATCTCACTGAAGATTAATAATTGGACCTCAAAACTATTGTCTTATGCAAGCAGGCTGCAACTAGTGAAATCAGTTTTGAAGAATATTCAGATGCAATGGCCCTCTGCCATTCAGCTGCCTCTTGGGGTAGTCAATGATCTTGAATGTTGGAAATTTCAAGCCTTATTTTCTTATGGAAAGGCAATAACTGAAATACTGAATAATGTGAAGTAAAGTGGAAAGAAGTGTGTAAACCACTTGATGAACGGGGTCTAGGTACAAAGCTAATCTCAGAATGGAGTAAGGTAATATTGACGAAACTAATATGGCTAATCTGTACATCAAAACAATTCTTATGGGTCATATGGTTTCACACATATAAGATCAATCAGATGGAAAAATTTCTGGAAAATCAAAGAATACCCTTATGATTCATGGTTGTGGAAGAAAATACTCAGATTCAGATCTTTGATATATCCTCTTATAAAGCATCAGGTGAACTCAGGTTGTTCTATCTGCCAGTATATGACAATTGACATCCTCAAAGTCCTCTTACCCATCAACATGGCACTCAGCTTCAATTTCATCTTAGCATTTCTAAAGTGTGCTTCACTTGACAAACACATCCATGATGGATTTTGGAAATGGCCAAGGAGAATGTCAAGGAGTGTTAAAGAAATGATCAGTTATATATGTTTGCCCATCTTCTCTGGCTGCCGATATTATAAAATGGACATTATCAAAAACAAAAAAAAAATGGTAATTTTCTGCTGCAACAGCTCTTGAATATGTTAGAGAGAAAAGTCAAAAGATTAATTGGGCTCAGATTATATGGACTAAACATGCCATCCCAAGACATGCATTTATTTGCTGGTTAGCTACTCTGAATAGGCTGCCAACACTGGGAAAACCAAAAAAGTGGGTAAAATAGATAAAAACTGCTGCAGACTTTAATACGCGTTTGGAGTCGAGGGATCGCTTGTTTTTTGAGTATTCAAACACTCAACTGATATTTCCTGGAGTTCGCTCAGGACTGAATGTAAATAGAGCTTCCGTAAGCTGGGATAGTACTAGTAGTATTGGTATATCAAAGCCAGTTGGAAATCAAAGAAAGGAGAGGTTGAAAGATTTGTATGGTCAGCTGCTATATACCATATATGGAAGATGAGAAATGCTTTGTTGTGTGCTGAAATTGAACCAAATCTAAGCTCTATGGCCAAGCACATAGTAAATGATGTGAAGCTTAAACGAGGACCGCTGGCTTTCAATTCTTAGATTGCTGATGTTGAAATTGTTTAAATATGTGAATTGCACTATCGTAATTCCCTCACTGGTAATATATAAAGCTTATTTCTTAACCCCCCAAAAAAAATAAAAAAATAAAACTAAGCAAACTCATTATTTTCTACCTTTTAGTATCGATCTTGAAATTTTAAAAATAAGCCGAAATTTTTTACAATTCTTTGAAAAACTTAAAAATAGAAAATGAAAAACGTTTCCACGACTAAGGGCCCTAAAGCTAAAATGACTTCATTTAAATACACATATTAAATATACAGCATAGAGAATACACGATGTCTTATTATAAACTGATAGATGCAGCGAAGAAAAAAATTAAAAAAATGATAACCACGTGATTGGAAAGGCAAGCAATCTTATGAATAAAAATGCAATAACAATTCTTCCCCGCCTTTTCAAAAGTGAGTTCCTTTTACACCTTTTGTTTTCGAGACAAAAAGGACTTCTAAATTGCAGAAAATATTTCATTATAATAGAGATCAAAAAAAAAAAACGAAATATCGTCCTTTATTTCTATGAAGAATGCGAAGACGGACGGCCTGATAGCAGAAGAAGTACCGACAGATGCATAAACGATAGGAACAATGGACGATGATAATGCTCAACAAAGCTCATATTTAACTTCAACCCGCAAATATAGTCAGAGAGAAGGAGAGACCCTTGTGATGATTTGAAGCGAGTTGCTGAAGGGTGGTAGTGGTGGCTGGTGATGAAGGAAGAGAAAGGGACTTCGCCAGGAGCGCTGAAATCTGCATGCCTCGATTCGACGGAGCCGCAGCAAAAACTTGCGACTGTCAGAAGTGGGCGAGAAACGGTTTCGGACCTGGCTTCCACTGTCCCGGGGATATCCCGTTTCCCAAACCTCTCCCACCCATTACTTCCCGGCTCGTGTTCGGAGTTCTCCAAAAGGGTAATTTTGGAAACACATTCCATATGAAATAGGTGAGGCAAAACCGATTAACGGGTCGGGTTAAGATGGATAATAAATATGAATTGGAACTAAATAGATTTGAATTCGGATTCATCCATTTATTAATAAGTAACTATTACATAAATTCAAACCCACATATTTAATAAATTGATTACTGTTTAAAATATATAATTTATTTATTTAAAAAAATTAAAACATTTCATATAAAATAAGTTTTTTTTAAAAAAGTAAAACGCTTCTTCATTTTATTTTTGCATAGGTCATAAACAGGTTACCTGTGGAATGGCTCGAGTTGAACCCGTCTAACCCATTTGATAAACAGGTCGAATCCGGATTGATCCATTTACAAACGGATCAGTTTGTATTAAACTCAAATTTAGTTTAAATGGAAGATCACGGGTCACTCGTCGGGTTTCGACCCGCTCTGCTACCCCTCCGATTAAGTACTCCTTGAAGTATAAGTTGAATATTAATTTTACAAAAACACTTAACAATAAACATTTTTTTAATGTGCTCTCAAAAAGAGTATATAAATATACATATACTTGCACAATAATGTTATGGAATTTTGTTAATAAAATATTTTTAAGAATATTTTATTTGGTTTGCAAGATTATACTATTAGAGGCATTTTACAAAAATTAATTATAAAAATAATGATAAAACTCAATTACAAAGTATTAAATTATGTAGATGAAGGTTATAATGCATAATATTTTAGCTTTTAAAAATTCATAAATTACGTAAGAAAACAAAAAGAACTTCAAAACGTAAAAAAAAAAAAAAAAAGTGAAATACAAATTTAGGCATTGCACAATATTTTTATATATTTATAAATGACACCCAAAATATTGGCATAAAAACAGAATTTGCAACAAAGCATTCCCTTCAACCATTCAGAAAACAAAAATTCGGATTCCTTGAAAATTTTCTTTGTGATTCTTCATAACATCCTACAGTATAATATTTTAACCTAAATCCAAACTTGTCATTGGGATATAAAAGAATAATGGCAATAACAAAGTTTGTTGAGCATGGGTGTGGGTGTGGGTGTGGGTGTGGTTAGGACATAATTTTGCCCTATTTTGGGTTTATTGATTTGTGATATAAATTTTATTTGATATCTTTAATCTCTGCATTGATAAGTCAATACCTACCACACCTACCATTGCTCCTCCGATCAAGCCATCAATCGCTCCTCCAATCAAGCCTCAATTCTCTCCTTGAGTCTTGGCTGCAATCACACTACATTCACTCCTGAACATGTATAAAAAACAATGTATAGCTTGTATCATTAAGTAATAAAAGTACTAGGTTAATTTCTTCATTATGGTATCAGAGCTTGTTGATTCCTAAAATCGACGAAAGGAAAACAATTTCTTCTCCTGCTGCTCTTATTCTCCTCGCTGGGAAACAACTTTTTCCCTCTACCAACAGCCACTTCTTCTCCAAACACCAATTTCCAGCAAAGTAGCTGTTGTCCTTAGCTCCATTTTCAACAGCTCACGGCCCCTCCAATTTCCCGCAACTCATGTACCCTCCTCCATGCTGCCACCCAACACTCTCGGTAAATTTTTGAAAAATCAACGGGCCTCATTAGTTTCACTTATCTTCTTCTAAGCCGACGGCCATGAAATTTCTCCTCGCCGGCGAAATCCTATCCCAACAGCCGTGAAACTTCTTCACCCCAACACTCTCCTGACATCCTTGTCTTCCACTCCATTATATATATTACCTTTTTTGTCTTCCACTCCACTACCCACATTAAGTATTACTTCTTTTGCCTTCCACTCCACTACCCACATCCTATATTAATTTTTTTATCTTCCACTCCACTGCCAACATTAAATATTAATTCTTATCATTTTTTTCTCTATGCAGTTGTCTTCCCTTCCCAAGCTTTCATCTATTTTTCTAGCCATTTGCCCTATTCTGCCCTTCAAATTTTCCCTTACTAAATTCCAGATTCCCGTACTCCTATATATAATTTCCACAACCTAGTACGTCTAACTAGTTTATCTTCTCCCATCTCTTTTAATTATGGCTAAACCAAGTGAAGCTATAGTTATATCTGCCAACGAAAATATTCATGTTGTCTCAATCAACACATCCACACTTATTCCGCACAAGCTTTCAAGCGGGGGAAACTATTTTGTAACGACCTGCTTAATAAATTGATTTTATATATATATATATACACACACACAATAACATTCTACATGCTCTGATACCATACTAGAGAAAACCCAAACATAAACCTAAGCAGCAAGAAGCATAAATCACATAAACATAACCATATGAAAATATATACATAATACAAAACCAATACCACTCAATACCAAAGTACTACATGTTTCCCAAAATATACACATATCACTATTTCTCAAAATACCCTCAACTAGCTAGGGTATACAAAATTTCTCCCAAAACATACTCCCTCTCTGACAGGGCACCACTAAAACCCCTCTATCTGCGAGCGTGATCTGCTCGCCTACCTGGATCACCTGAAAAATGATTCAACACTAGGATGAGCCAACACTTAGTAAGACAAAATATGCTATTACTAGTGTGTGGCAAATGAGCTACTATATCATGAAGATCTATTTTCAAATAAACATGTATAACTAAATATATTAATAAAGTATAAGTGATAAGATCCACCACCCCTGTCCCTATTGCTTAACATGACAGTATTGGAGTTTATTATTCAAAATACTTCTAATATAAGTAAGTATGTTCCCTGTTTCTACAAAATTATACATACGTGATAATAACTGAAAATGTTCCCTGTGGATATCTGTATATCATGACTTACCCCCTCATGACAGGGTTGTGTGGCCTATAGGCCGGATTTACCCTGGCTGGCCAACCAAGAATAAATCACTATACTTCATCGGTCAATCTACCCACCTCAACCCATATCTAGATGGGGAGCCTAACCTCTTCAAGGGCCTAGGTGATCAACCTTACCACGTATTATCTAAATAGGTGGTTGCACTCATAAAGTAACATAATATCTATAGCAACGATATCGTGCTCTATAGCTGCATAGTCCAACAGGGTCTGATATCATATAATATATTTCTATATACATATTTATCTGATTTACCATGATTCTGAAATACTGAAATAACCATGATACTGCAAAAACTGTAACTGTAGTTCATACGTAATATTGAGAACTATATAATCATAACACCGACATCTACATAGTCATAGTACTGGGACTACATGATCATAATACTGATATTCGTATTATCATGGTATTGAGGTTCAAGAAATCATGGTACTAAAATATCGAAAAATCAGAATACTGAAATATCGTAAAACATATCTCCATACTATATTCATATTCACAAGCCACACAATACTGTAATACATAATTTTCATCATTTAATAAAGTGTATAATATTTTAAATATACCTAGTATAGCATATTTCCCTTACCTGACTATTGGAAAGCCCATATGGAATACTAGTCTAACACTCGCAGGGCCTCCTACACAACACCCTGAAACAATATTTTCCAGAATAAAATATCAGTATTTCATCGCCTACATCATTTCTTATAACTACCATAGGGCCAAAAATAGGCTAAAAGACCTTACCCTGAATTTGGGATGAAATCCAACTTCATTTCCCCAATGATCCGCTCCGGCAAACTTGCAGAGAACTTCGCTAGGAGCGTCGTGGTGGCGTTAGATCATCGATCCGACGACTAACGGGGCCAGAATCGTAGAGAGAAGGGAGAGAGAGATGTAAGAGAGAGAGAGAAGCGTGGAGAGTGAATAAAAATCGGATTTTTAGCTATTTATAGGGCCAGATTCGTCGACGAGACACATCACCTCGTCAACAAGTCTTTCAGTAAATTCGTCGACGAAACCCTGTTTTTGTCGACGAAATTCAGTGGCCTAAACCGTCTCTCGGTATTTTCTCGTCGACGAAGTCCTGTGTTCGTCGACGAAATCCTAAAGACATTCATCGATGAAGTTTGGCAATTTTCTGAAATTATTCTTATCCCCAAAATGCAATGTCATTGACGAACGCGAAGCGTTCGTCGACAAAGTTTCCGGCCTCCTTCTGTTCCTGTTTCCATTTTCCTCTCTCTTTATTATTAAAATAATATTATTCTTCAGGTCACTACATATTCAATGTGGAACTCCCAGATAACCAATCTTCTTCTTAGGTATGATCTCATCGGATTTATAGATGGAACTTATCCATGCCCACTAGCTAATAATTCAAAGTACAAAATATGGATTCGTCAAGATCGACTACTACTTCTTGCTATCCAAACAGCTATAACTAGACTAGCAGGACCAATTGTATCTCGATGCAAAAATGTTGAGGAAGCATGGCACAAACTCAAAACTACCTATGCGAACAAATCTAACACTCGGATGGTTAGTTTAATTAATTCCCTCACCAAGGTTAGTCAAGCAGGAAAGAGCATTTCTGAATTCATGCAAACCATTAAAACCATTATTGATGATCTTGCTAGTATTGGGCATGATATGAGTGATGGCGAAATAGTAGTACATACGCTCAATGGTCTTACCGATGATTACAAAGAACTAAAAGTTGTCTTGCGTCCAAGAGAATCACCCATCTCCTTTGAAGAATTAGTGGAAAAGCTTATGGACTATGAAACGAGTCTTAAGCAATTACACTCGACAGACTCTCACATCACAACCCAATATTCACAAAAGCATCAAAACAAAAAAGGCAGAAAAGGCACCTTCAATACTCTTCCAAAATAGTCTCGATTCAGAGGAAACAATAATGGCTACCCAGGGAACAACGACAATCAGCTTTAACAAAATTCCTATAGAAACCGTGGCAACCACAATTTTTCCAGCAGTTTACAAACTCAAGGACTCTTGTCAAACTCCTCAAATCAGACTTGGCAGCCTAACTTCAATGGGAGCCAACCTCGGGTCGTCTATCAATTGTGTGACTAGCCTGGTCATGTTGCCAAAATATGCAGATCGTGTTCCTTACCCATCACCTGGCCGCAAGCCAACTTCACAACTCATGAAACTTCGAGTAATCAATCAGGTTAGATAGTAGACTCCGGGCATCTCACCACATCACCTCAGATTTGCATAACCTATCCATTCACTCTGAGTATGGTAGCAATGATGATGTCATGGTTGGAAATGATAATAACGTTCCTATCACTCATATTGGATTTACCACTCTTAATCCACGTGATTCCACTTTCAAACTCAATAATGTTTTGTATGCATCTAACATTAAGAAAAATCTTCTTTTTGTCTCTCAATTTTGCTCTCACAACAATACCTCTATTGAATTTATTTCCTAATTCTTTTCTTGTGAAGGATCTAACCACGATCCTTGGTGCGAGGCTGGAATAGAGGAAACATCTTTGAGTGGCCTACTTCAATTAGCAGAACAACCTCTTCATCACAACACTAGGCTCTCACAACAACCTTGTCTAGACCCTCCCTTCCAACCATCAGTATCTGGCACAGTCACCTTGCTCATCCGTCCTCCAAAATTCTTCATCAAATCATTGCCTCTCATAAACTACCTTTCTTTTAGTCCAACTCCTTGTCTCACTATTGTAATGCATGCTTATGTAATAAAAGTCACAAACTCCCTTTTGGTGTCTCGTCACTAACTTGTTCTAGACCTTTGGAAACTCTATTTATAGATGTTTGGGGTCCTGCTCCTCTCCCCTCCTTTGATAATTTTCACTATTACGTTATTTTTGTGGATTACTTTACCAAATACACTTGGCTTTATCCTATAAAAAAAATCATATGTTACTTCCGTCTTTGAACAAATTAAATCTCTCGTTGAAAATTATTTTTCTACAAAGATTAAAATAGTTTATATAGATGGAAGTGGCGAAGCCACTAGTCTCATACATTTTCTCTTTCAGGTTGGTATTCAACATCTCAAATCTCCTCCTCATACCCCAGAATATGTTGGCACGACTGAGCGTAAACATCGTCATGTTGTTAAAACTGCACTAGCCTTGCTAAATCATGCATCTGTTCCACTCAAATATTGGTCCCTAGCATTGTTCGTTTACCTTATCAACCAAATGCCCTCTCCAGTAACACATCACCAATCTCCCTTCTCTCATCTCTTTAAGCAGTCACCTAATTATTTATCCTTGAAAATATTTGTTTGTCTATATTATCCATGGTTGCGACCCTACACCTCTCACAAACTCCAACCACAGTCCCATCCTTGTATATTCATTGGCTACTCAATTCCACGTCATGCCTATGTGTGCCTTGATCCCTCCACCAATAAAATCTACACCTCTAGACATGTCATGTTTGTGGAACACACTTTTCCCCTTTAGAATAACAAATCTCACACCGCATCATCTTTCATCTCACCCTCTTTCTCCAATTGGTTATCCAAATCAACTCAAGTGTCTATTCCTGCATCTCTTCCTAATCACTTCCAATTTCCAGTCACCTCTATCCCTCGAGTTGAGTCTATGTCTCCTCCTCTTACTACTACTTCTCATGGTGAGTCTTCCTCTTACCAGACTGAATCTCCACACCAGGCCATTTCATACTCAGGACCCTCCTCCACACCTCCACCGTCAGATGCATCCAATCCTTCCCAAGTAAGTATCTCATCTCCGATATCCTCTCCTTCATTTACAATTCTAGCAGAACCTCAACCTTATAATACCAGGCTACGTAATAACATTACAAAGTCAAAACATATCTTTGACCTTCACACAACCACCACTCCCTCTACTATTGAACCTTCCACTTTCAAACAGGCCCAGCAACACCCCTCATGGCGACGAGCCATGAGCAACGAATACAATGCCTTACTCTCCAATCACACATGGTCTCTTGTTCCACGCAATCCCACACACATGTTATTTGGAATAAGTGGGTCTATAGGATTAAAAGGAATCTTGATGGGTCCATAGCTCGTTACAAAGCTCGCTTAGTGGCCAAAGGTTTCCATCAACAACCTGGGATAGATTTTTTTGAAACCTCTAGCCCAGTTGTCAAACCTGCAATTGTTTTGTTATTACTTACTCTTGCTGTGACTAACGATTGGCCTTTTCACCAATTAGATGTAAATAATGCGTTCTTGCAAGGCTTTTTATCTGAGGCAGTCTTCATGGACCAGCCCCCTGGCTTCACCCACCCAGATCTTCCTGATCATGTCTGTTGCTTATGCAAGGCTATATATGGGTTTTGACAAACTCCTCGCTCATGGTACCGTGAACTTCACAATTTTTTTATATCGGAAGGCTTCACCAACTCTCAGTCAGACACCTCCTTGTTTATGCTTCATTATTCCGATACAGTTCTTTATCTATTAGTTTATGTGAATGACATCATCATCACTGGATCCTCCACTGCTCATGTGACTACCTTCATCACCAATCTTTCCAAACGATTCTCTCTTAAGGATTTTGTTAATCTCTCATATTTTCTTAGGACTGAAGCTCACTTTACCTCTAATGGTTTGTTTTTGTCTCAAAGGAAATATATCCAAGACCTCTTGCATCAAGTTAACATAGCCATTGCCAAGCCTGTCTCTACCCCTCTTGCAACTATTGAAGCTCTCATATTGTCATATGGTTCTCCACCAACTGATGCTACCTTGCATCACCAAACTCTTGGGTTGTTACAATACCTCTCATTGATATGTCCTGATGTGTCCTTTGCCATTAACAAGTTATCTCAGCTCATGCATTCTCCTTCATGCATTCTCCTTCTTCCCTTAATTGGTCAGCAGTTAAACACTTGCTCCGCTATCTAGTTGGAACTCTTGACTATGGCATCATGCTTCGCAAAAACTCACCTCAGAAACTTCATGCATTTGTCAATGCTAATTAGGTTGGTGATCCTAACAATCGAACTTCAACCTCTGCTTATATTCATTTTCTTGGCACCAATCCCATCTCTTGGAGTTCTAAAAAGCAAAATACTATCACTCGCTCCTCCTCCGAGGCCGAATACCGAGCTATTGCCTCTACTGCAGCAAAAGTAAATTGGGTAATGAATCTCCTTCAAGAGCTGCATGTACTTGTATCCTCTACTCCAATCATTTACTGCGACAACATAAGTGCTACTTATGTATGTGCCAATCCAGTCTTCCATTCTTGTATGAAACACATCGCCATTGACTTCCACTTTGTTCATGATCAAGTCTACAGGTCACCTACGTGTGTCCTATGTTCATAATTCTGATTAACTAGCTGACTTTCTTACCAAGCCGCTAGCTCAGTTGCCCTTTCTTACCCATCGAACCAAGATTGGTGTCCTCAACGACCAATCAATCTTGCTAGGGCATGATAAGTCAACACCTACCACACCTATCGTTGCTCCTCTGGTCAAGCCATCAATCGCTCCTCCAACCAAGCCTCAATTCTCTCCTTAAGTCTTGGCTGCAATTACGCTACATTTACTGTGTATATATCAACATTCACTCCTGAACACGTATAAAAAGCAATGTATAGCTTGTATCATTAAGTAAAAAAAAAATACCAAATTAATTTCTTCATTATGCATTTGGGAACATAGAATTTGAACTCTAAATTTATATTTAGGTTTGAGTAAAACATAATACAAAATTGATTTTGGTTTCTTTTAAATCCTAAAAGATTTAAAATGAAACTACAAAATCTATGCCCTACCTAAGAGGGAGAATGAGATAATTAAAGTGAAATTCTTTAACTAAAGGATCATGCTTAACAACACATACATCTCATTTCTTTTTTTTTTTCCTAAAAATTTGAAATTTGAGTTAAAATGAGCATTAGGTGTAGTGACCCGAATAATTATAATATTTAAATAATATTAGAGAGGGAAGAAATATAAATTGGAAGGGATAAAGGAAGAGGCAGCAGGCCTCGTCGACGAACGCGAAGCATTCATCGACGAAGTTACAATTGGGCTCATCGACAAGTGTACGTTTCATCGACGAGAAAATACCGAAGAGCAATCCTTTCATTTCTGAATTTCATCGATGAGAAACAGAGTTCGTCGACGAACTTCCTTCATGACCTCTTCGACAAGGTGATGTGGCTCGTCGACGAAGGTCACAGTATAAATAGTTCCAAACGCTTTTTTTTTTATAGAAATTCAGCGTAGAATCCTCCCTTCTCTCTCCCTTCGGTTCCCCAACCTTCTCTCTAGTTTTTTGGGTCCATTTTTCACCGGATTGAAGATCTGAAGCCACCACGACACTCCTGGGGAAGTTCTCTACATATCTGCTAGAGTGTATCATTGGTGAGGCTAGTTCGGAATTCATCCCAAATCCAGGGTAAAGTTTTCTACTCAATATTTGACTTTTTGTCAGTTGTAGAAAGCGTAGTACGCGTAGAAATACTGAAGTTTATTTCTGGGAAATATCATTTTCAGGGTGTTGAACGAGGAACCTTGCGAGTGCAGGAGTTTTCTCTTAGGGGCTTTTCAGGACTTAGGTAAGGGGATAAATTAAGTTAGTTATTTTATGAAAATGTATGTATGTTATTATAACATCTGATTTTAGGAAAATAAATATATTTACTTATATATTTTATGTTTGGGAAATACTGCTGTAAAAGATTATATGTTTAATAATATGTATAAAACCTATTTCGTGTGGTATAAGTAAGATTCATAATGAAATACTGTTTTCTGGGAATATGACAAAGATACATATATGATTTGACGGCGTACGGGTCGTGCTATGTATGTGATTTGCCGGCGTACGGGCCGTGCTATGGATATAATTTGCCGGCTTACGGGCCATGCTATGTATGTGATTTGTTGGCGTACGGGTTGTGCTATGGATATGATTTGCCAATGCATGGACTGAGCTATGGATATGATGTGCCGACATACGGGCCGAACTACGATAAAATATGAAATACCGAGGTACGGGCCAATGATTTTATGAAATGTATAAATATACAAAATGATGCAATGATACTGATTTGGCAACTAATAGTATGAAATATCCATGTATCACAGTTTGGTTATATGCTATATGTTATCAGAACCTGGTTGGCTTGGTCTAGGCTAGCACTTGCACGGTACCGATGCTATGTGTTCATGATTCATCATGATATTTGTGTTAACGCTGCTATACGGAGTACCGTGAGGTTGGATGGTCGATGTAGTTTTAAGAAGTGTGAGCACCCCTAGTGTACAGACCAAGTTTGGCAGACCCATTGGACTTACAGACTATACTTTTGACTTGGCAGTGGTCGGCCAACAATTGTCAGGTCCCGCCTACGAGCCACACAACCCAGTTATGTGGGTATAATACATGACAATAGCCAGCTAACCTACTAGGATTATTTTTGTATTATTATTATATGAGATGAGTTATACTATAAGAATATAATATGTTCTGTCATGTTATGATTATAAATGTTTTTCTCAGAAATGATATATACAATTTTACTGGTTATGTTCATGATTATATGTATATCACAGAAATGCTCATGTTGCCACACACTAGTGTTAGTTTATTTCCCTTACTGAGAGGTGTCTCACCCCGAATTATATGAACTTTTCAGGAGCCCCTGATAGGAGAGCGGGTAAAGCTTCACTGTGATAGTTACGGCTGATCTGCCCTTTCTGAAGGGTATGTATTTTGTGATAGGGTCAATTGGATTTTGTGGGAATGATCCTAGGACTCATTTGCGTGGTTTATATATGTATATACAGTAAATATAGCAACTCTGGTATTGTGATGGATGGTATTGTATATAGTATTTTGGGTTATTTATGATTTTATGTTTTCTGCTGCTTAGGCTTCCATATTGTATTTCTGATATATCCCTAATACCCACGAGTTCAGGTTGATCATGATCCGCTGGATTTATTATGTCGATTTATATTATTCAAGGAAAAAAAATATTTATGGAAATTAAATAGGTCGTTGCATTAGGTGTTTGAAGATTTGTGTCTATTAATAGAAGTTGGTCTTTATATGGAGGTTAAAGATTTATCATAATTTAGCTTTTAGAATTTGAAGCTCTTCAACGAAGGTGTAGTTTGGCCCCTATGTAGAGACCCGAAAAATTGAATTAATGAGAAAATAAAGAAAAGAAAGAAATTTGGTTTGGTGTAAACCAAATCGTTAACGGTTTGGTGGGAGGCCAGTAAATCGTCGACGATTTTGTGTAACCACGGCTCAATAATGATAAAACGGTGCAAAAAAAAAGGGTTAAAAACCCAAACTGTTGACGGTTTGGGAAATCATAGACGGTTTTATCTAGTAGTGCCGAATTAAAAGGGAACTGCAACTTGTTTGGTTTAAACAAAACATAATCCCTCTCTCTCTCTCTCTCTCTCTCAACCCACGGGCACCCTCTCCCTTACCTCTTCGATTTTGCTCCGATTTCAGCTCAATTTGACGATTAGATGCTACCACGAGGTCTTAGGAGCGACCCTTTGCAGGTTAATCAGAGTAGATTTTTGATTTAGGCATTCTAAGTACCACTCCAAGCCTAAGGTAAGGGAGATGAATTATTAGTTGATTTACAGTTTAACTAGTTATTGGAGTGTGTGGGCCTAGGAAATGTGAATATGATTATAATTATAGAGTTGAGTTGATTGAACTGGGGAAATATGATTACAGGATTTTGAGCTCCGAAACTCCGCAAGCGTGGGTTTAGGATCTTTGCAGGAATCCTCTCAGTAAGCAGGTAAGGGGAATAAATTATAATAGGTATTTTTGAGAAATTAACTGTTGATTAAAGTATGTGAAATTGAGAACATGATATATAGTTTTAAAAAACTATGATATGGATATTTTCCCTCTGATTATTATATTATGATTATCAGTTAAAATTTACGTGGCATGAGAAATATGAAATGACCGTTTTATACTAGGAATGTGCTATATACTGATAAATATGATTTGCATTTAGAAGTAATAATATGAGTTATATAGATATTTTATACAGAAATGAAAATATGAGATATATTGATATGTTCGATATGGATATGAAGATATGAAAATATAGATATGTTTTTATAGAAATGATGATATATGTTTTTATTCAATAATTATGAAATGAGATACACTGATATGCTTTTACTGGAAAATGATGAAAATGTGTTATATAGATATGTTTTCAATGAAAAACGATGAAAGATGATATATAGTTATGTTTCTATTGAGAAATGATGATCTAAGTGATGTATAAATATGATGAGAATTATACAGATATGATGAGATATTCAAACATGATGAAATATAAAAATAGAAATGTGGAAATGAGAACCCTGATGGACTAGAGTTATATTAAGAGCATGATACTGTTGCTAGTATATGTGTTAGTGCAACCATACGTCTTGTAGAGAGTGTGGCGAGATAGTCGATTGAGCTTGTGAAGGGTTGTGTTACCCCCTGGGATCTGGACTAGGATTGGATAGGCCAATCATACTACAGACGTGTTTATTTTTTATCTAACATACTAGGCCAACCACGGTTAGGTCCCGCCTACAGGCAACACAATCCGGTCATGTAGGGTGAATATATGATGATGTGGCATGAGTATCCTCAGGATGGTTTCACATTAAAGACACGATAGTTGTATGTTATAATATGATGAACAACCATGAGTTACGAATGCGTTGTGTTATATGTTGGTGGATACTCATGGGCTAGAATATGAATGTGAGAAATGAAATGAAAAATGATCAGCCATAAGTCACAGACGCGTTGTGCTATATACTAGTGGATACTCATAGGTTAGAATATGATTCTGAGAAATGAAAGCTTATGAAAGCATGTTGAAATATGATGATGAGAAATGAAAGCTTATGAAAGCATGTTGAAATATTATGATGAGAAATGAAAGTTTATGAAAACATGTTGATATATGATTCTGAGAAAAGAAAGTTTATGAAATTATGTATATATATATATATATATATATATATATATATATATATGTGATTATGAGTATAAATCTGTATGTTTTTCGCAGTTTATATAAACTTATGTTAGTCACACGCTGTTTTAATATATTGTTTCTTCCCTTACTGAGATGTGTCTCACCCGAATATGAATTTATCTTTTTTAGGATTTTATCGAGATCGAGCTAAGAGAACTCGAGATTTTATAGCATTTTTGGGAAATAGAAAGAGAAAAGGGTATATTTTTATATTAATTTTGAGATGTATATTTTATGTTTTATGTTTTATGTATTGAAGTCTTCAGATAATGAATAGTTGTGAATACTAGTATTTGTGAATAATGCTTTGGAGACATGTATATATGTGAGTACAGGTGGTGAATAGTTAATTTGGAATATGGAAAGGAATAGTAAACTCTAGTATTATATAATTGGAGATTATATTTATATTTTCCGCTGCATACATGATATTAGTATGTGGATTATCAGGTAAATGAATGGATTAGTAGCACTCCAGGCCCACGTAGAGGGTCGGGGCGTTGCTTGATATGTTTCAATTGCAATGGTTTGTATATATTTCTAGTCTAACCTTATTTATTATGTCATTTCAATCTTTAATGACTAGTTATACATTTTTTTTTTTTTTTTTTTTTTGTGCATTATTGCTATGCCCAATTTTCAAATCAAATAGGGGGAGTGGTTTTAAGCTAATTCCTTTTGGGGGAGTTAAATTTTTTTTAAGCAAAAACTTATAATGCTCAATTTTTTTTTACTTTAACCATTTTGCTAATACCAAAAGGAGGAGAATTGCTTGAGCGAAATGTTGCATATCTCCTACACTCATAATTTGAATGGTCTAAGCTTAAGTGTGCTTTAAACGCAAAAATTAAATGCATGATCAATTTGATATGCCTTTTGCCTTGTATATGCTTGTGCTATATTGTCTATCTTCAAATTATGCATATTCTTAGGGGGAGTCTTTTCAGGCTTAACCTATTTTACTCTAATGCGTTTGTCATCATAAAAAAGGGGGAGATTGTTGACTTTTTGAGTTTAATCCCTAGTTTTGATAATGACAAACCGTATGTTACTAATGTGTGTGCTTAAGTACTTGAACAGGTTAATCTTTCATAACACACACATGAAAGTGAAATGGATGTCAGAAAGACCTTAAAGAGCACATACTCCCAGCATATTCATATATGGCATCTGAAGTAGTGAAAGATTGAAGACCTCTCTCTTTATTGTATTTGCATTTATTCTTTTGGGTCTATAATATTTAATATGGTCTGTAATATCTGCATCAAATGCATGATTGGACTAAAAGCTCAATGACCATAGAAAACACTGCTCGACCGACGCCAGGTTTTTAGGCTAAATTAGAATGCATGCCTAGACCTTATATCGACCCTAAGTCCCTACACAATCACTTGCACAAATCCCCTCTTTCTTACAAATCATATTATGTGTATCAAGGGTAAATTCTAGTAAGAATCTGGACTTAAAATAAAATTTAAAAGGCTTTCGGTCGACCAAATCCAAAGCTATATAGAAGTTTCAATCGATCGAACTTACCAGAGTCAACATTTTGACTTCATGGTCAATCGTTCTAAAATGAACGTGCCTTCCACGATTGACCGAACTGACTCATGGCTGACCTCCAACAACTAAATTGACCGAACCTAGAACGATTCAAAATCACATTAATACGGTTGACCATATCTCCAGTTCAAAATGACCACAGTCGACCGAACTCAGCAATACAATTGACCGAACCTTGAATATGGTCGACTAAAACTCTCAAGTTGAAATTTTTTAACTGCAGTAAAACAAGGTTAATTATATTTAACCTTCATTAATCTTTTCTAAAAAGACTCCTATGTCCCTTAACGGTTATATTTTTGTGTATATCTATATATACCAGTTCATTTGGAAAAATTAATGATGGATTAGCAAATATCATTAGCCAAAACTCTCTGAATTTTCAAACCCTTATTTTCTCATATACAAGCCAAAAATCCATCTCTTACTCATCTTACTTACTAAAATCTTTTAGTAAGAGTATTATTGAGATTGTTCATATTAGCTCACACTCTCATTGTATACGTTTGATATTGATTTTATTAAGAGTGAGCTTGAGAGTTCCCTTGTGATTTAATTCATATGTCTTCAGTGGGAATACTCTCTAGAGCTTGTGAGTCTTGCATCATTATTGCAAGTATTCAAAATCTTGTTTTTGCGTGCTTTTGTACAATCATTTTCAAACAAGCTTGATTTCAAATATCTCCTATACTTTATACTTGTTTTTGCATCCACTATCTCCATGTTTTTATCTGTAAATGTCCCTATATTCCAAGTTATTAATCTAATCCTACTTTCCTGTACTAACTTTTTAAGCCTCTCCCATTTGGAATGACACTTAGCCTAGCCCACCCTTGTCCATTTTTCGCTATATCCGAGTAGTATAAAAGCAATGCCTTGTTCACATAGAACATCTTAGTGAATTTTTTATAAGGATTCATGCCATTCAAATCTAACAAGTATTACACTAATTGTCAACTATCTAATGCAACTCTATTCTGTGCGAGCTTAACGCTTGTGTATGTAGACATATTTAGGGCACTTAGTGTCTAACATGTGTGAATTCCTATATTTACCAATTGTTGATTGATAAAAAATTAGTGAATAATTGCAATAGCCCTATATTGAAAGTTATAAAATAAATGTAAGCATAAATTTTTATTTTTAAAATTTAGGGTGGAAAATGACTAGTGCATAAACTGGCGTGCCTAGTCCAAAGTGAGGCTAGAAATGAGTGCGATTTGTCCATGAAAATAAAATGTTGTTAAAATGAGTATGTTTAACTATAAATCATAATATTCTTGAACTTTTTGAATTTCAATATAATCTATGCAAGTGATCTTTTTTAAAGTTAGTAAGTGGTTGATGCAAACTTGTTTCAAATTCAATGCTTGAAAAATATAATTCCGCAAATCCTAACAGCCTATTTGGTTTGCTAAATGAAATTAAAGTTGGCAAAGAATTGAGGGAGGATGGAACCAAGGCAAAAACAGAATTGCTTTTAAAATGCAATTAGTGATTTCGGCAACATGAAATGGCTATAGGAACCCCAGTTTTGAATTTTTTCCAATATTAATATTCTTCAATAATGAAAAATAAGCCATTTTTTTTTTTTTTTATAAACCCCCTACTACATAATTATTTAATTAATTATAGTTATAATTTATAATAGTGATTAATATGTGCTATTATTATTTTTTATTATTCATAATAATAATAATAATTATCCTTAAAACAATTATTATTGCATAGCAACAATACTTAGTATTATTACTATTTGTTATTATTTTTATGATAATTTTTATCATAGAATGAGTCTAATTCTATGATACAAAACTAGATTCTAGCAAATCCAAACTAGAATCACAATTGGGCCAATGGAGTGAGATTCGTCCCTTGATTCTGCTCATCAAACATAAGAACATGATCTTATTACTAAAATTGAATTCCATATAAGCCTTAAAAAGAGTAGTTTTATGATAATTAAATTGTCTAACTCAATAAATTATGCACACAAGGATACTTGCTGGAACTTTAAGATGATAAGACAGTTACGAACAATTACAAACTAATCTCAACATTTTGCCCATATTTAGGTGGAATCCTCATCATGCAGCATTATAGAACAATAGTTAGGAAATTATGTGCCTTGGTGGCACTTAATGTGGCATCCAGCATAAGCTATGCAATTAGGAGCATGTTAACTATCCCAAACCGTGGACAACTACTGACCCCAACTTATCCTTTGGCCTTGCATATGTCGACACAAGAGGGATTGTACTGTTGTGTTCCTACATATTTGGGTGTCTATTTCCTCTGGCTAATGAAAGATGAAGGTTGGGAGATGGTGCTCCATTAATACCTTGGCGCATGGTCTAATTAACCAATGGATCGGGCGAGGACCACCTGGTTCCATCAGACAGGAGGAAAAAAATATAGAAATTTAAGCCGTGTTATACCGACCATAGTAGATAATAATCACATTTTTAAAATCCCTGCATTTGGCTGTCATCACAACAATTCAAGCAAAATTCTCTTTGAGGAACATGTCTAATTGCCCAGCCCATATATTTTACTTGACACAGTAAATAACTAATTAAAGCCCTTCGAACTCTAAAATTTGGCATCGCCAGCCTGCCTACACATTCACATGCGATATCCCATGGATGTTGCCTCTAGTAGAATTTGGAAATGCACATCCACGCGATAACATGGCAACACGGGGGGTGCGGTGGCGATCCTCAAATCAAAAAGCTTGACCAAAATTTTGAAAAATTGCCTGGCCCAACTTCAGCTGAAATCTCATCGAGGCATTGGGCTCAAGCTTGGACTGAGCTCGCTCAAATTTCCACTGGGAAAAGACATTTGGACTGAACATGACAAATTTCTTTAGAGCTGAACTGGGACATACCCGGAGCTCAGCCCCATTGACAGCCCTGGGCCAACCTGCGGGCAGTCCCAGGAATTTCTTCTAAAAACGGACGGCAGTCATTGTAACTTCTCGGCACAGCACTCATGCATTTGGTTAATGAAATGGAAATGAAAGGAGAATAAAATGGAATGGAATATAAATTGAATCTGACAACATAAAAATCAAATAACAAATTCAAAACCATTACATTCCTATGTATCAAAAACGCACGTGCACTTTATGAAAGCCAGCATGAGATTGCACAATCCAAGCAGATTTGTATTAAATGGAATGAGCTCATACATCATGAGCATCAATTATTTCAACATCCACCATGCAGTATATTTGAACTAACATGATGACAACAAAAGCCATTTGAACAACCAAAACTCACTACAATTTGGCAACTAATTTCAGCTCCACTCATCTCGTGCTAAAAATTGCAGTGGCAGCTACCATCTAATAAAATTCAGTTGTGGGATGCCACCAGTGCCATGTGCTCTATCAGGTCCAGCACTCGGTTGCTGTGAGAGAGAACAAAGATTTATTAGACCCCACAAAAGCCACTAAAAGTTTACACATACATGTTATGTGTACACATTTTTCTTGGGAGTGCATAGAGAATCAGAGTTAATACCTGTATCCCCACTCATTGTCATACCATGAAACAAGCTTTATGAATGAGGCACTCAAACCAATTCCAGCCTTTGCATCGAATATACTTGACCTGGTAGAAAATTAGCCGAGAAGCAATTAAGTACAATAAGAGTAATTATTAGATCTAATAAATCAAAAATGGAGAGAATAAATTCATTGCACCGGGAGTTTTTAATATCATTTTCAACCTATTATCCACACTGGGGGGATCTTGATCATTTTCAATTAATTAGTGAATAGGCCCAGGATATTCATCATTTTCCCCTTTTTTTCCCAGCAGAAACAAGACAATTATTCGAGAGCTAAATGGTGCAAAATAAAAAAAGCAAAACATTCTTGAATGAAAGGGGCAATGAAGAAGACCAGTAAAAAAGAAACAGAAATAGAAGCAGAAAAGACTTAGCCCTAAAACTGACACATGGCTCAGACCTAGAACGGACTCAGAAGCACATTGATGGTAATGTCAAGAGTTCATATATTGACGGCTCAAATGAGAAATAAATAAGAACCTTTTTTTGAGTTAACAAATGAGGACATTTTATTTGGTTATGTTCTTGGTGTACTTTACATTAATTGACATACGAGTAAAACTTGATGAACTAGGAGTGTGGGTCCAGGAAATTCATAAATGTCTTCTTTCTTTCATTCTTTCTGCCTTTCTTTTATGATGGAAACAAGAATGCTATTCAAAAAATCTAACCAGTACAACACAAAAGGATGTTTCTTCCTAATGAAAAGGTAAAAAAGAATAACGAAAGGGACAACCAGTGAATAGAATAAAAAAAAAAAACAACTTAGGCCTAAAGCTGACTTAGAACTACACCATTACGAGTTTTAAAAATAATGTATTGTTCAGAGTCATTTCTCTTGAAATGATGAGAAAAGGTAAACAACACCAAATAGGAATTTCTTTTCGTTCACTTGGTGTACTTTACATCATTCATAGGAATCAGAATGTACCTTATTGCAAAAGACACCCACCTTCCCAAGGTCTGGGGAAACGTAAACTTCCTCTAAGATTTCAAAAATTCCACAAACATCCTCTGATGTCTAGCGAAAAGACATGGACCTCCCCTAACTTTTCAAAAACCCCAGGTACCTCCCCTCGGGTTTGGCAAAGACAAGGACCTCCCCCTTATATTCAACAAAAAGACAATTACAGGAAGGGGGCGTAAGTGTCCCAAATATCAATTGCAGTAGAGGCCTATGGAATTTTCAAAACCACATGGGCAATTTGTGTCTTCTTGCCAAACCTCAGGGGAGGTACTTAAGATTTTTGAAATCTCATAGGGGGTCTGCAACTTTTGTGAAACCTCAGAGGAGATTAGCGTCTTTCATACTAATTTTAAAGCATTCCACTAGAGGACCAAGAGAGAGAGAGAGAGAGAGAGAGAGTTGTACCTTGAATCACCGACAAAGTCATTGGAGACGACAGCCTCATCTGTGTATCCGAGAATTCCATTCAATGGACCCGCTGCAGCAAACCTTTATTTGGAAATTCAGAGAGCAACTCTAGTGAATGATAGTGTCGTGTAAATCAAAACCACATCCCCAACCCAAATCCAGAGGACCAGAATACATATGCACACACACACAATGCAGATCAAAAAAAGGGTGAAGATGAGTGGGAGATTTGTAAGCAAAACTGTATAAACCATAAGATATATACTTTATGGCCGCTTTGACATCTTCATATGAAGCACTCTTCGCAAGTCGACAAGTTAAGTCCACGACAGAAACATTAGGTGTTGGGACACGGAAGGCCATTCCAGTTAGCTTTCCATTGAGTTCAGGAAGAACTTTTCCAACAGCCTTGAATTTCAGAGAAGTAAAATCTCAGGATAATTTTCCACAAAAAATAATATCATATCTCAGCATATTTTTCTAAGAACCTTTTTCTATATCAAATCTGTCTTGTACCTTAGCAGCACCAGTTGAACTTGGGATGATATTCTGTCCAGCACCACGGCCACCTCGCCAATCCTTCATTGAAGGGCCATCCACAGTCTTTTGTGTTGCTGAAAATCAACAACACATCCATGTTAATAAGCACATGCCAAGACAAGAGGAAAGCACATGTCGAAGGAGGTGGACACTGGAGGAGGCAAAGATACCTGTAGTGGCATGCACAGTTGTCATTAAACCTTCAACAATACCAAACTCTTCATGTACTACCTGCAAGATGTAACCAATAAAATTCATTATATAGAGTAAAGATGCAGTTTCTAAGTAAATAATCTTGGAGACAACATAAAAAAGGAGTGGTTGCTTAAACAGTTATTTGAATTTAGAAATAATGATGGTGCAAATAACAACAAACAAACAAACAAACAATTGTAAAAATAAACACATCAAATATTTTCTTGGAACCATAAAAGCTTAAAAACCCAAAAGAGCAATAAGCTGACAAAAATTCAGAGAGGAATAAAACCTTGGCTAGAGGAGCAAGACAATTGGTTGTACAACTTGCATTAGAAACAACGTCCATGTTTGGCTTGTAAGTCTTCTCATTAACTCCAACCACGAACATTGGTGCATCAGCAGATGGAGCAGATATTACCACCTTCTTGGCACCGCCCTGCAGAGAAAAGTTCAACATTAAGCATGCAGACATAACAGTGTGTGACACACCTCAGTATGGGTGCGTGAGTTGGCGACAAAGAGAAACTATCAATGTAGAGCTGAACCAGCTAGTAGGAATAACCAACCTTCATATGTTCTGAAGCCTTCCCAATAGTGGTGAAAATCCCAGAAGATTCAACAACAAACTCAGCCCCATAATCAGCCCAAGGAATCTTTGCTGGGTCCCTATTTGGAGTTGACTTTGGATATTAATATTTGAAATAAAAAGTAATCCAACACAATGAGAGCATTCAACACCAAAGCATCCATTTCAATTTGTACAAGATCCAGAGTAAAACCTATTAGGTTTACAACTGGCAATAATTTTTTTTGTGGAGTTAACATTTTCACCACCCAGGACCATGTTATCATTTTATTCTTATCATGCATTTTAAATATCAAGCCAATTAGAGATCAGGAACCCAAACAACACAA
The DNA here is from genome assembly GCF_029873635.1 of Malania oleifera. Taxonomy (NCBI): domain Eukaryota; kingdom Viridiplantae; phylum Streptophyta; class Magnoliopsida; order Santalales; family Ximeniaceae; genus Malania; species Malania oleifera. Next base: position 14,441,626 of record NC_080428.1, read on the forward strand.
ATTAATACTTTATGAACCATGAAATAGCAGCAGTTAGATTGACTTGATCCTTGGGGAGCATAATGAGAACAGTTAGTCCAGTATGATGTACAAATATTATTGGAAAACCAGAACTGTACCGAAACTATATCAGTTTAAACTTCAGTTCAGATTTTCTTTTCAGTTTAATTGTTTTTTATTTTTTTCAATATCAGATTTAGTTTCATCTTTTAGTACAATCTATCCGGAAATATCGAATATAAAACACAAACACACAAATGTATTTTATGCAGATCTAAGAAGTCTAAAGATGATGTGGTGACTATAAATCTCTGGAGTGTGCTGCATAACAAGAAGCACAGCTCACAATAAAAGATCACCAGCTTAGTACCTCAGATTAGGCTCATTAGGGCTTCACATTTCCCTGACATCTCTCACTCAAGTCTCAAAACCTTTCTGAACAGCAAAGCAAGCACAAAAGCAATCCATTGTCATATGGAGAGAACTTGCACTGTGACTGGCTAAAACTAGAAACTGACAACAAAACCAATCTATTTTCATTAGGTTTGCCCTCAGTCAATCTGTGTTCACTGGCTAAAACTAGAAAATCCCAAGTGGCTTTAGGTGTCATCTCAAAATGTTTCGCTTCAATATTTTGAATAATTGAAGGTAGCTTGAACTTGTAATCTTGTTTCCAGTAGAGGTTTCCAACAAACACTTGTTTCCTGAATTGTCATGTCTGCCCATCATATCTATATGAAATGTACGGTCAGTTTAAATATAGGATTGCGAATTTGTGTTTTTCAAATTTTCTTGTCCCATTAACATTATTTTTTTAATTTTACTTTTTTTACATAAAAAGAAATATATTAAGTAAGAAGACCATACAAACTACAAAGAGGAAGAGGGATCCTCACAAAATTTTTTTTTTAAAAAAAAAGTTGAAGGAAAAGTAAGCTAATACAAAATAGCAAGCCAATCCTGTTAAAAGTAATATATATATATATATATATATATATATATATATATAAATTAAAAAGAAATGTATATGGCAAACAGCCTATAGAGTAGAACACCAAAAATACAAAATGATACCCCAAAAATATGGCAAAAATAGAACACCACCACAAAACCCTGACACTTATATGCCTTCCAAAACCTTTAAAGTCAACTCACGTGAAGAAAGCCTCCAAAGAGTCAGGACTCATCAACACTCTCCCTACAAACCAGAAAGTTTGCTCCATAAACATCATGCTAAGGGACAGTGCAAAAAATAAATGTGCACAAACCTGATTATTACCACGGCACAAAGCACACATATCTAGAGACAAAGCTATGTGGTCTTCCAACATGCAGTAGGTCATCAGTGTTAACTCCATTAAAAATGGCAATCCACACAAAAGACTTACCCTTGAAAGAAATTTAGCTCTCTATAATCTATTGGTAAGAGGAAAAGAATGAACAGACCTGTTTAGATGAGAATAGATCGATTTGCAACAGACCCCCCCCCCCCCCAACACACAAAAAATATCCTAGAATCCCCATAATGAAAATAGAAAAAAAGAAAATCAAGCAACCTCAGCACAGAAGCAAGCTCCTCCACCTCCCTATCTAAAAGATTATGACAACCAAGAAACCTCAAGAGCCTTGCAAAACAAGAAAAGAAGAAATAGGAGCATCAGGAAGCAAAGATAGATGAAAAATGGAAGAAAAAACAACACAAACCACACATTCCCAAATCAAACATCCTTCCAAAACCGAACCCTACCTCCCTCTCCAACTCTGTATTTAACACAGGGGAAGAGAAAAGAAATTACCCACAAGATGAATTTCCATGGACTTACATGTGAAGTTCTAGCTATAAAATTAGCATCCCACCCATTATCTTGGAAACCCAATTTACTTTTAATAATCCTATGCAAAACAGAATTAATTTCCGAAGGGAACCAACATAACCATTTACCCACCAAAATGATGTTTTTTGACACAAAATTACCAAGACTCAAACCAACCTCCTCCCAAGACCTGGCAACTAATTACCAACTCACAAGATGGTCCCTCTTCTCACCCATACCTATCCAAAGAAAATTTAGCATAATCCTCTCAGGCTTCCAAGCCACGTTCACTGGAATCTTAAACAGGAAAATACAAAGGGGCTGAAGAAAGATGCACCTCAATTGGAACCCCCCCCCCCCCCCCCCCCCCAACAAAAAAAAAAAAAAGAGAAATGTGCACCCTTCCATCCATCTAGATGTTTAGACACTTTAGTGATCACCTGATCCCAAAAACTTTTAGATTGAAAATTCACTAGAGGAACTCTTAATTAGGACAAAGACCACTGCAAAGTTACAGACCCTACAAGCGCAGACAATCTAGAAGTCACCTCAGGACTCAAATAAAAGCAGCTTTTAAGGTTTAGTAATAATTTAAGATTTCCTTTCTTGTTCCATGTATTAGACATTCAAGCTAATTTACAATTTTCCCTTGTCCCTGTTTAAAAAAATAAAATAAAAGAGCTAGTCCGGAGTCAAAGAAGCACTTAAATAAATGTGTAAGTCTAATAGTTAATTGTAATTCAAGCATGCCAATTTATTTGTCACCCTCATTTTACATCTTCTCCCTTTGAAAAACAAAGTAATCCAGCTATTCCTACATCATATTATGCTAAAATCTGTAATTTAAAAAAAAATTCTTTTTCATTATTGTACACACCTAATGGATACCTTCCTCTAATAGTTACTTAAGGATCATCTGCTTATATTTCTTTTTTTTTATAATAAAAGGAATTCATTAATGAGAAAAAGAAAAAAGAAAAAAAAAATTTTGGGACAATAAGGCAGACCCTATAGTAGTCTTAATGCAATTACACAAGTGAGTCCATCCAATCCCTTTGCAACCAGACAGAGAAACCCCCCCCCCCCCCAAAACATGTTCCAGAAAAACAAGAAAAAATACCCTAACAAATGGGAAAATGTTTTATCATTAAAAGTCCATGCATTTCTCTCAAGCCACAAAGTCCAAAGAATGGCATACATAGCACAATTCCACAAAACTGCAAAGAAGAACTCTGTCTAGCCACCTGATGGTGAAGAAATGGACATGCATTAGTCTTTGTTGAAATATAGGGCAAATATTGTTAATGTTGTGCAATTGTCGTGAACTTGATTAAAGTAGTGGCATATTAAGTGATGTATGCATTTTATGCATTCCTAGTAATCAATTCATATACTTCATGTTATTTTGATGATTTCAAAGCTCTTGTGATGATTCTTTTGCTAGTAATTATTTTGTTGGTAAGTATTTCTAAAATCGGTGGTAATGGGTTCTGGTACAGCATGAGTCAACTCATTCGGCATCAATAGATTCACAACAGGCCAACAGCCAACCTATGCACATGAGCATACTTGTGAGAGACTGGATAGACTCATGGATGAAGAGAACAAAAATTAATATTATGGCTGGGTTGCTTCTCACTCTTTTCCATCCATATTTTTGAATATTATTGTTATACTCAAGTTGTGTGATGTTATTAAACATGCATACATGCCATATACGTCTCTGTAAGCTCAAATTTTTTATCTTTAATTGTTCAAAAGTGGAATTGCATGCTACCAGCTTTTGGAACAGCAGTAGACCCGTATCTAACATGAATTCGAATTTTGAGTTTGAATTTATGATTTATTTTCCAGAGTCAAAATTTGTTGTTTCCTAGTGTGAAATAGCAATCCTAGCTGTCCAGCCTCCATTATTAAACCCTCGGCTGCAACGTTCAAGAAAAGATAGATCTTAAGAGAAATTACATTTCTTGCTTCTCAATCTAAAAGAGACTTGATCCACTAGCTTGTGGTTATCAAGAATTTATTTTTGTGAGTTCTTCGAGTTCTTGAATCACTCTTGACAAAGTGTGCATTGCTCAATGTACAGAAGTACTAAAAGCATTATTTGCTGAAAATTGCTCATATCTCAACTCACTCACTGCTAACTGTATCCAACAACTCATCAGTTTATAGGTTGACTTGTACTAATACTGATATTCTAAGAAGCCACAATTTGACATGCTGAACTCCATACATCTCTGCAGCTCTGGTCTCACATATATTTTTCACTATAGCATTGTACTTTAGTTTATGAGATTTGACTTACATTTTTTATGCAATCTTGGATTAAATATAATGTTAGCTTTATTAGCCCAGTTTGTACTGAAACAAGAGTTCGTTTTTTGAGAGCATGTGCACAAATCGACAATGAAATAGTGGAATACCCACGTGGAGTTTTTGGGGACTGGACATAGGTCACGTGCAACTGGACCAATACAAACCTTGGTGCTTGTTTATGTTTGGTTTGTGATTGGCTGATTGCTTCCACATTTATTCAAAGTTAGTATATTAACACAATTGTAATTGCACCCAATTCATCCCCCCCACCCCCAAAAAAAACGAGGGTAGGAACCATACCTAGACCAAACAAGTCTCATTACAGTAACACATCAGCAAATATCTAATGGCCTTATAAGGTATCCTTACCTTTAATACATCATTCATATCAGTCCTATTAAAAGTCAAGGTCCAAGAAAATGCCATAATCTTAGATGCACATTCATGTTCCAAATGACGTTATTCACAGTAATGAGGCAAGATTTTGGAAGGTTTCAGTAAGTGAAGATAGAATAATATAGAAGAATATGAACAAGAAGGATACCCTAACCAAATCCGTAAATCACACCTCAGTTGAGGAACAAAAAAAAAATCAATACACTTAACAAAATTGATGGTTCATTAACCTCTCTCTCATCAAGGTTCCAAAAGAAAAGGAAATCTCAAAAGATAAAGCTCCTCTCCCATCCAAAGAATAAAGGAATGTGATTGGAGCATTATGAATGCAAAACAGCCTACACAAGGCATTCTATTTAATATAATCAGTTTATATATTAACTGATAATATATTTCTCTATAAATTTTTCTACTACATTATATATTTATTATTATAAATTTCTGATTATACAAAATATGATGACATAATCTAATTGTCCAATACCTTAAATTTGTTCTCTTTTGACATTACTTTCTAGATGTTGAAAATCAAGGAAAACCAAAGTCCTAATACAAGTTAGAGTTCAAGCCCAATCTTGAATGCAGCACAAGGAGAAATTCTGCTAAACAATACATTGAAGATAGTGGCCATTAAAAGCTCAATGCAGATATATCCCAAAAATTATTGAATTGATTCAAGAAGAAATGGAACAAGAGTTTTATTGAACCACTTCAATCAATACCCTAAGTATCCATATAGAAGCCCCTCCCTGTGACTATAAGCAATCATAACTTAATCTAAAACCAACCACAGAAGAGGAAGCTAATGTGCCAAAACTATGATGTAGACTCTATTAGATAGCATAATAGCGAGCACCTGCTCCACACAAAAAAACTATAGCTGATAGTGAGAGTGCTACTCAAATCCTTCATGCTCAGGTCAAGCACAACATGACAATGACTTGACCCACACCCTGAGCCTCTGCGACATGGGCCAATTACTACAACAATATGGCCAACAGTCCCCCCCCCCCCCCACCCGCTCCCACAAAAAAAGAAGTGCCATGTTCCAACTGTGACAGTATCCACACCCAAGGCCTCTGCCACACAAATCCAATTGCCGCCACACCTTGGCCAACATATAAGGTTTAGCCTACATGGTGATAAGAGATTGCCCTTTGGGTTTGTGCAGGGTCAGTGATTAGATATTTGATACTCCTAGAGCCATATGGAACCAAGATTCAAGGTTTCATCATAGACAACAATGTTCGACAATTTTGTACATTTGTAAGGTTACAAGAAAAAAAATATATAGAAAGACACTATAAACAAGTATCCTTTGCCACAAACACATGGAGTTCTATTCAAATTGTTTGTTATGTGTTTGACTATGCATATTACTGACAATGAATAGAATGTACCAAAGAGAAAGTTCTATAAGAGTATAGGATTAACAGGGTGCTTACTACTACCGTGGACAACACAAACTCGAATTGTACAGCCATTATTATTATTATTATTATTATTATTATTATTTAATAGCAAAAGAGAAGATTTCATTAATAAGAGAAGAATTTACAAAGAGGAGAATAAGACACATCCCATCAAAATCTGGAAAATCCATAAAAAAAAAAAAACTAACTAAAAACACAAATAAATATTTTGAAATATCAAAGCAAAAAATCATTCCAATCTCACCGAATTTCCAATAAGCTCGCTGCTTTAAAGCATCCAAAGCCAACGCACCATAAAAAGGCCAAGCAATGAATCTTTCCAAACCAGCTGCCTATTCAATTTTTTCCCTAAAAAATCCGTGCATTGCAGTCCAACCATAAACCTCACAGCACTGCAAATATACGACATTTCTAAAGAACAGCCCTATCCTTCCTTCTTCCAAAACCCTCAAAAGAAATATCCAACATTCCTTCCACCGACACTGGACAAACCCAAGCTTCTCCCAACACACCAAATAATTTATTCCATGATCCAAGCAGAATCAGATTGTAAGAAAATTCAGAATCCAAATAACAGAGCACACAAACATCTAGAGATAAGGCCTTCAAAGGTCTCCTAATTTGCAACAGATTATTAGTATAGATTCTACTAAGCACAGTCAGCCAAATGAAAGCCTTAATCTTTTGGGGAGCTTTGACCTTCCAAATGCATGAGAATAGAGGAAAACAAGAGTTGGAATGGGTCAAAAACTCCCCAAAAAAAAATGGATTTACAAGAATATACTCCCGAATGATCCAAAGCCCAAGACCGAGTATCCCTAGCTAAAGAAAGTTGACAATTGTTCAATAATGACAACAAGGAGAGTTCCAACAACTCTTATCATTTAGAGAGCTTCTGAAATGAAGGTTCCAAGAAACCTGAGGGCTAACCAAATCAACCACAAAGAAAGAAATTATACCATCTTGCCCTGAACTCAATCGAAAGAGGCAAGGATAGGATGTGGATAGAACATCATTCCCCAACCATAGATCTTTCCAAAAATGATTTCAAAGAACCCCTCCCCACCACAAAATTAATGTGAGGAGTGAATAAGGGATAAATCTGAGAAATAAATCTCCATGGGCGCTCCAAAGAACATCGCAAACTAACAATGGTATACCACCCATTCATGCCTAACCCAACCCATGCTTACTTCTAATCACTTTATGCCAAAGGGAATGATCTTCTAAGGGAAAACACCATAACTTAAAGCTAGGAAAGCGATGTTTTTGGACACCAAATTTCCAAGACCCAGTCCTTCCTCCCATTTAGACCTACAGACCTCTTCTCACCTAACTAAGTGGTCCCGAAAACCCCCCTACTCTAGATCATAAGAGATCTCTAATTATTTCTCAATCTTATTTGCAATCCCCACTAGAATTTTAAAAATTGAAAAATAATATAAGGGGATACTAGATAAACAGGCCTGAATTAGGGTGATTCAGCCCCCAATGGAAAAGAGTGCCCCCTTCCAACCATCCAACCTCTTGGCCACTCTTTCCACCACCAAGTTCCAAAATTCCATGGATCTAACATTGCCAGACAAAGGGACCCCTAAGTAAGTCAAAGGCCACTCTAAAAGACCACACCCCACCTTACCGCTCCCCAGCACGCTCAAAAAAGCACATTAATATTAGCTAGACCACTTTTCCCCAAATTTATTTTAAGCCCCAACACCCTCTCAAAAACATGTTGGATACTCAAAATACATCTGAAAGAAGGCCTATGATCATTTAGAAAGAGAATAGTATCATCTGCAAACTGAAGATGAGAAACCACCAAATCCTCTCTCCCCACTTCCAAATCTTTCACCAACCCCCGATCCACAACCCTATCTACCATTCTACTTAACATATCAACTACTAGGACAAACAAAAAGGAGAGAGTGGGTCCCTTGTCTAATGCCTCTCAAAGCCCTAAACCAAGGCTTAGGTTCCCCATTCACAACAACCGAGAACCATACATTAGATAAGCAACCCCTTACCCCTAGTACCAATGTTCACTAAATACCTTTCTTGCAAAAAATTTGTCCAAGCAACTCCCAACTAACTCTGTGATAAGCCTTCTCAAAATAGAGTTTAAATATGAATCCCCTCTTCTTCCTCCTAATACTCTCTGCCACCTAATTAACTACCAAATTGGCGTCCACTATTTGTCTACCCCACACAAAAGCACTCTAATCTGTAGAATAGTCTTATCAAGCATAGCATTCAGCCTACTACACAGAAATTTGACGATAATCTTATATACACTAAATACTAGACTAATAGGTCTAAAGTCCTCCATCTTAATGAACCTTGATTTCTTAGACACAAAGGTAATAAAAGTGGAGTTAATGCTCTTACTCAAAATCCCATTCCCATAAAATTCATCGGACTTTAAGCAAGTCATCCTTAATAGTATCGTAGAAGTCTGGAAAAATGCTAGATTAAAACCATCCAGATCCAAAGCCTTATCCCATTCCATCCCAAAAACTACCCCCCCCCCCCCCCCTGCACCTCCTCCTCCTCAAAAGGTCTCTCTAACCAAAGCATTTGATCTTTGGAGATGGGATTCCACTCTAAACCCTCGATCATACGTCTACAAACCTCTTCTTCAAATAAAATATATATATAAATATCAGAGGCTATCCTATCAAGATCATTAATAATTCTCCCTCCTAGGACCTCCAACTCTCTAATCATATTTTTTCTCATCCTTCAATTAGCTAGCCTATGGAAGAAGCTAGCATTACAATATCCTTCTCTGATCCATTTAAATTTGGTCTTTTGCCTCCAACTCCTCATTTCCTTAAAAATCACATCTTCCAATTCATTCTTTAAAAGAGATCCTTTTTGCCTCCTCCCTCTCCGAAAGATTAGTCTCTTCTTCCTTTCTATCCAGAAAATTCAGATCACCTAAGATGCAAGCTTTTCTAATTCTAACATCCCCAAACAACTCCTTGTTCAAAATTTTCAAACTCTCCTTCAAACGTTTAAACTCCCTCATAAACCTACACCCTTCCGAACCCGACCCTATGTCCTCTTCCCACAAATTCCTCACTAAGGGCTTAAAAGAAGCATGGTCCAGCCACATATTCTCAAGCCTAGGAGTGGGACCCCATGGAACCCTACTAGATTCCAGCATAATAGGGAAGCGGTCAGAAGTATGTCTCAAGAGCACAGTTTGAAAGAGGTTAGGGAATTCATCCTCCCAGTCACTACAAAATAAAAATATATCCAATCTACTAGCCACTGCTCTAGCACGCCCCCCCCCCCCCCCCTCCCCTCAAACAGACCAAGTAAAAGTAGTGGTACTCAGAGGAAGATCTCTCAGGCCACACTCCCTAATAAACAAATCAAATTGCTGCATACCAACATAATAATACAGCCATTAATTTAAATGGAGGGTGAACAATTGACGTGATAGTGTGTCCAACGGCAAGTTCCACCACATGAGGTGTTGTGCATATCATAAACCTAGCTGTATATGATGGTCCGAAGCTTGTTAAAGACTCGATAATTTGAGTTTGGCAAGCTTGAAATATGCCATGCAAGCATCGAATCAAGCAATAAAATTTGCATCTAAATGTGCCCATTAGGTAGAATTCCATATATATGACTCTAGACACAGCCTAAAACTTCAGAGTCATTTAGAGGAACAAGCAAAAGATTGAAACTTTGCATTTAATCTGGGGAGAGATGATGGGAGAAGGAAGCCAATGGGAGATGATTGGGAGAATGTGAGGAGGATGGGTTTTCATAGTTGTTTTTATGAGGTTACCTTGCATTTTGTCCAATACATTGTTTATGAATCATGACTCGTAACCAATGATTTGAAAGTCGTAATTTAGGCACGCCTTGAGGTGTTTTTGGCCTTAAACGCACCAAGGCGTAAGTGAAAAAGCGGTCCACAAAGGTGTACGCCTCAGACGAGAAGGCGTATGCATCAAGCCAAAAAACTCACCTTTTTACACCTCAAATTCAAGGCGTACGCACTAAAACCCTATCCTCCCTCCCTCTCCCACGAAGCTTCTTCTCCTCTGCTCTCTCGACGAAGCCTCTAGTCTCTCTTTGAAGCCTCAACAAAGCCTCTGCTCTCTCGACGATTCCTCAAGATGAAGCCTCCAGTCTTCTCCGACAAGTCGACGAAGCTTCCGTAACTTTCCTCCAGCTCCTTCTCCCTCTCCGAAAACTCGACGAAGCTTCCATAGCTTTCCTCCAGCTCCTTCTCCCTCTCTGACGATTCCTCCAAGCTATTGTGGACACTTCAATTTGATCTGCCTCTGTTCATTTAGTTTTATATACTTAGAAATTAGTGTATGACTTTAATTTGGCTTTTTCTATTCTTTTGGATGATGCTCATGTTTATTTTTGAACATGTATTATTTGTGTTTGTTATCTAAAATTGGCTTATATGATATTTAAAAATTATATTTTTATTTTTTTCTCCATTGTTCTAAAATTTTTCTCATTTTTTTACTATATATAAATTGATTTTATTTATTAATTATTTAAAAAAATACAATCCCAAAATGCTTAAGCCTCAACGCCTTGAGGCTTACGCCTCGCCTTACGCCTTCGCCTTTTAAAACACTACTCATAACAATTTGATGAAATTTGTTTGATTTATGCTTTGTGCTTCATCACAAGATTGGTGCAAAAGTGATGACTTTGAGTAAGATTAAACAGCATTCAAGATTAAACAAAAGTACGATGACTATTGGGGGAATCTTGAAAATTTGAAGTGGGGCCTTAGTCAAATGTTTACCACCCCTACGTCTTTTTAATTGGGGCTAAATGATACGGAATGCCTTTTATTCTTCCTAAGAAGGCAAGCAATCTAGTGCCAAACATTATGAATCCACATCTACTTCTCATTCTTCAAGTGATATGGTAGATATTGAGCTACAATCACAAAAGATAAAGATGATAACGTAGCTCATAAAAAAGATATTGGGGTAGCAAAAAGTGATTTTTGAGAGGTATCTTGGTGAGGATTAGGAAGAGGTTGATCAAGAATTGGATAGTTTAGGATGACGGAATGTGAATAATCCGAGATTTCCTATCATTTCACAAACAGCACATGATGTCTTTCATCCTCAAATCTACGGTTGCACCCGAAAATCAACATTTAGCATAGGAAGTTGTAGTCTTGATTGTTTTAGGAATTTATTTACTCCTACAATTGTGGAGCCTCCCTTCTGTACTCAAAATTGATAACAAAATTCAGGAATACCCATTAACCATGACAAAAGTCACAAGGATAGTTAGTTTATTTATGTTTTTTATATTTATTTTTCAATCAATTTAGAATTTGAGAAGATTGACCTAGATGCAAGTCACAAAGGAAATTGCCCATGATTGCATAAATTAGCAGAAAAGGATTTATGTAGCCAACCACACCTAGTGGGACTTGAGGCTTGGTTTTTTGCGGTTGTTGTTGTGTTGACTTAGATACAAGTCAAGTTACTAGGAGTGGCATTTGTCACTAAGATTATTGTTAGGTTACCACTTTACTTAAAAGCTTAAGGTGATAACTTGTAAGCTAACAATGTATATCAAGCTTTAACACTCTCTTGTGCATGCAGACCAATTGCACATGGAGAGAAACAAACAGTAACGAACACCCATTACAGGAAATAACATAATTTTTAAGAGCCTCACAATAAAAACGAGCAACAAGACTAGAACCCAAGACCACAACCATAGTTCTGATGCCATGTTATCAAAAAAGGTTGCGCTGATAGGATGTGGATCAGCAATGAATATCAAGTTTTAATAATTATATTCATACATCTAAATTTATTTATTTTTTGGTGAATCATTGATGGTTGACCCAGATCAACTTTACATTGATTCTATTTCGTTAGGAAGACTGAAGAATGATTGAATGGAGATGATTGGATGGAGACCTAAGGAGTTGGAATTTAAGAACACAATTAAAATATGTTTTGTTTTGGAGATTGTGAAACATCAATTTTATTTTTCTAACATTAAATTTCTTTCTATCTTTCTTTTTTATTTAACTTGGCTGTTTATAATCTGGATAACTTGGGATGTCTGTTAGTTTATGACTTTGATTGCAGCTTAGAAGGTCAATCAACCTCATGGGCCTATTTTAAGTTTTTTTTTTTGTTTTGGAATTTCATATGCTTGGACTTTTATGATGGCATGAAAACATAAATTGTGGATTTACCTCTTCAATACTATTTGGAAATGTTGGATGTTCTCATTTAATTAAATGAAGATATTGATGTAGTTTGATGTTATGAATATAGTTCAATATGAGATGTTATTTTGATGCATGAAAAATATGACCTCAACAAAGAAAACGTATACATGTAATTGAAGTTTATGTCAAAGATAACGTAAGGTTTGGCATAAGATAATTCATATACACACAATTTTACATAATGCGGTATTTTGCATATTCTGTCATTTAAGACTTAAAAGTTTTTCCAACAAAATATTACATAATTGTAAAGTCAAAAAAATGTCAACCAGGAACTAATTGGGCTTCTCAGCCCATTTAGAACCATAAAAAACAAAAAACAACCAAAAAAACAAAATGCCAAAATATTTGGGAAGGGGGGACCTAAAGAAGCTGAAACTGAACTTGTAAAAGCTTTTTTTATTTAATGAGCCACAGATGGAAACTCTATCATTTCAGTTTGGTTTTAAATTTTGTGTGAAACCAACTGAATCAAACTATACACAATCCAAAACAAAGAGTTATCAAATTTTAAACTGCATGAAACCTATTGAGATGCATAAACATAAAATTCTACAATAGGTCTTTATGGATCCTACCTCTTTGTCTGTGTCTGTGTCTGTGTCTGTGTGTGTTTGTGACATTAGATTTCTAGGACAATACCTAGCACTTGAAATTTTAATCTGCTTTCCGTTGATTTCCATGGTGGACTCATCCAAGACCCTGATGGTTCCTTTAAAAACTCCATGAGTAGAATCAAACTTGAACATGTAAGCCTAGATAAGAAGATAAAAACAGTATACACACATAAGCCTGGATAAAAACAGTACACAACCGTTCATGCCCTAATATACTAAAATAGCCATGCACAATTATGCATATCACTTCCCTTCACAAATTATGGACTTCAGTCTAAGTCTGGAGTCATAAACACAAAATTACACACACAATGTTTGTATGTTCAAGCCTTCAAAGTGATTTTTTTTTTTTTGGAGGGGGGGGGGGGGGGGGGAGGGAGGGAGGTTGCACATGTATATTCATGTCTACCAATTTCTCATTTTGCACAGAATCCATGATATTTATGTACTCAACCAGACAACCATATGACATTTCATAAATAGATCACTTAAAAATTTGCAATGGAATTTTAGATTGAATTTAGAAGTCTAGCCAATCATAATAGACCAAACAACCACTAACATTAGTTTTTTAAAAAAATAACTGCAAACTTTCGAAATGTAAAGCATAAAAAATGATTATCAACATATCTCAACTGCAAATAAAAATGCAAGAATTGGTATATCATTATAAGCATAACTCTAAATAAAATGAAAAAAATAGAAAACAAAAATCATCCACTCATGAACCACTGAAAATTCTTAACCCCCTTGTCAAACATGTGTCACTACATTCCACTTTTGCAACAATGAAAACATGTGCCTAACAAGTGTGAATACTAGTTATATTGTTCATGATACATAGGTTATTACTGAAGAGATTATCATTTCTGTAAGGGTTTGTTTTTGAAGGAAAACATTTTTAGGCCAATGATTGAGGGCTTGGACTGGAGGGTAATAAATGCAGTTGGCTGAGAAGGCCTGTTCTATAAGAGGTTAAAGGTGGCAATATTGGCCTATTGGGTATAAAGGAGGGTAAAGTTCGAGGTTCAAACGGTTTCACTATTTTTCTTTCGTTGTTGAGATGTCATAAAGTATGGTCTTTTGAGGATTGCTCATGAATTCCGTGCTAATGGAACAGTGCACAAGGCTCCCACACCATGAGGGCACGATCTATGCATTCTTACCTCCATACTATAGATGCTATATTTGTGAGTTGAACCTCTAACCTTTACGTTTGGATGCAACACCCTTACTATTGGGTCGTAGGAAAGAGCGTTAATTCTACTATTATTACTCCTCTGCCTAAGAAAGATCAATGGAAGCAAGTGAGGTATTACACATCAATTGGTTGGTGACCATTGTGTATAAGATTTTGACAAAGGTTTTATCCAAGAAGTTGTGCATTGTTTTGAGTTCAACATTTCTCCTTCCCAAGCAGTGTTTGTCGGAGGTTGGTACATTTTAGATGTTTTTTTTTTTCTGAGAAAGATACATTAGAGATGTTGCTTTAGTTGCTATTTGCTAACGAAGTTCCGAGAATGCAAAAAGGGATGGGAAGGGGGTCATTTTAAAGTTAGATTTTGAAGGCCTCTGATAGAGTTTGTTATTTTGTATAGTTTTGCATAACAAAGTGTTTAGGGGGAGGCAGAGGAAGTGGATTAGTAGTTGCTTTTTCTCTTCCCTCTTTTTAGTGAATGTTAATGGTCAACATAAAAATTGGTTCTCTGCTTCAAGGGGTTTGTGCCAAGGTGATCATTTGTCCCCTACTTTTTGTTTTCTTTGGTCGTTAATGCTCGTTAATACCTTTTGTAGGCTGTTTTCTAGGTGTGAGGCTTTAGGTTTTATGGAGGGGCTTAGCATGCAAGCAGGAGTTTTTTGTGTCTCGTCAATTTGCAAATGATACAATATTTGAATGACATTGAGGGTTTAAAAAATGCTTTAACTGTTTTATGGTTATTTTAGGTCTTAGGATTCACTTGTCTAAATCTAGTTTGGTTGGTTCAAGCTTGACTCTGCAAGATGTTTGTTGTTATCTCCTTAGCAGGTTGAAATGTGCAAGAGTGTCCTATGAGATATTTAGGTCTCCCTCTAGGGTAATCCTTCTGCTACTACGTTTTGGGCTCCTGCTGTAAAGAAAGTTGCCAAAAGGTTAGATAAGCGAACATGCAGTATTTCTTTTCTTCTTTTTTCCCCCCTTTAGGCAACCACGGGATCCAACTATAAATTGACCAGCTACCTCCTAGAACGAAGCACAGCAACCTCTGCCATGCATTATCCACTTAGATACAAGTTAATTTTACAAAGAATCAAACCAAAAACGTCCAACTTGTCAGTATGCCCAAAAGCTCGCCCTTACTGTTGGGCTACCCTTTTAAGGAGTGAACCATAGGTGTTTCTCTTCAGGTGGTTGCATTACTCTCTTCTTACATTGTTTTGTCTAGGATTCTCATTTACCTTTTCAAAGATTTCATTAGCCTAGGGCAAGAGATGGTAGGAAAATCATTCCTACTACATGTATGGGGATTGTTCTAAAATCCAACTTTGGAAGGATTTGTAGTAAGAGGGTGTTCCTTTTTGTGCTACTTTTCCACGTTTATATAATCTTTCCACCGTTCATGGCTGACTTCAATTCTTTGAGTTCCATTTTTACCTTGTGTCAAGTTCTCTTTTCCATACACAAAATGCATTGTTCTCCTAATAGTCCTACCCTCTTAGAGAAGTTTATTTGGAATGTCAAGTTCCCTATTAAAGTTAAGGTGTTTGTTTAATGTGTGTCTCAATAGGATAAACACCAAACACTCTTAATAGGGCTATGTCATATGCATTCTGTGAGTAGAGAGAGTGAGAGACAAATAATTTTGCTCACCTTTTTCTACATTGCCCATCTGTTTAGAGGTTGTAGACTCTTGTTTCTAGTATTAGTGAGGAGTGTTGGGTGTACCTAAATTCTATGGAGTGGTTTCTATTATTGAGTTTTGGGCATAGGAAGGATTGCAGACTTTAATGAGACTCTGCTTTGTTTTCTGCAATGTGGTGTATTTGGCTCAAGAGGAATTTTTAAAAAATTGGGGATACTTCCCATCCCTTTCCTTTGGTTTGGGATAAAGCAGTATTTTTAGCTTCACTACAGTCTCGAGTAGTTAGTGCTTCTACATGAGTTCCTTTGACTCGTTCTCAAGATGACTGGAAGAGCTTTAATTTACTGAGCTACCTTTGCTTTTTTGCAATTTTTTTCCCTTTTAGCATTTGATTATGACAAAATCATGTATAGAACATACAATATGAGGACCATTAAAAACTCCTCTACATCTATGTCAGTTGCCCAGTAGCTTGCTAATAAAATGTTTCTTGACCCACTCTTTCTCAAATATGGGAGAAATGCATCTTGCAATGAACTGTTTTATCTAGTTTCAGGTTAGCATTACAGCAGTATAATGGCATAAAATGCTTCTGTAACTAATTTAGGGCTGCAAACAAGCTGAGCTGAGCCAAGCTTTCCCATGCTCAAGTTTGTTTATTAAATTTTTAACGAGCTCAAGCTTGAGCCAAGCTCAAAACGAGCTTTAACATACTTGCTCAAGCTTGCTCTTTATGCAAATGAATGAGCTAACAAGCTCTTACCAAGCCGATCTACTGAGATACCCATAAATGGTTTGGTTCTTTTGGAACCTCTCCCTCTATGAGGCGAGAGGCTCCTAGGTTTTGTTTGGCAAAAAGGTGAAATGGGGCTCATACTGCCTTAGAGCCTTTTTGCCTCCCACCAAGCTAGCTTATTGACCTTAGGCATTGACCTATCACTAAATTCAGGTTATAGAATCTGTGAGCTAAATTAGCCCACACACAAACAGTCCTACTTTTAAGCCTACTACAGTCTATCAAGCCTAATTTAGCCTTATTAAACGAGCCCATAAATGTGCCTAATTCAAGCCTATTAAACAAACACAAAACCAAGCTCATAATTGAGCCATTCACGAGCCAAAACAAGTCAAGGCTGCTCAAGTTCAGATTTGACTTGTTTAAAAAAAATTAGGGTTGGGAATCGCTCAATTATATTATGAAAAAGTCTCAACGAGTCCTTACCGAGACAAGCTCCTAAGCCGCTCAAGAGCAGCTTGGTTTGTTTGAAGCCCTACTGACTACCATAGCTTGATGTTTCTAGGGGTCTAATGTCTTATTTAGCATATTTAAAATATTTTTGAGTTGGAAACTAAACTCGGATTTCAATAGTTATCAGTTGCATGTTCGCTGATTAAAAATAAAAAATTATCAGTTCCATGCATTATATTTTAATTCTTTCTCACGCCTATCATATTTACCATTTTGTGGGTCAAAAACCGAAACTAGGACTTCCATAATTATACATTGCATACATAACTTCTCAATTCTTTTGCATGTTTCAGTTTTGTACCATTAATATCACTGAAAGACATGTACAATAAATAGATGTGCATGGTGCGGTCATTGGTCCAAATCCATCCTCCCCTCCCCTTGCCCCTGTTATCTTACCAATAAAAAAAATATGCAGTGTCTTTCACTTGTCTTTTTGTTTTGTACAGTAAATGTCTCATGAAGGGACAAGTAAGTGCCATGTCCACACATTAACACATGCACATTCAGAGTAGTGAATCCTTCAGCCTTACCATGTAATTGGCATCAATGAAAGGATCGTTGACTGCTACAACATCAATATCATCCCTGGAGACAGCTATTCGTAAAACTAGCCTTCCAATCCGACCAAAACCTGCATGAGTTGAGCAGCTCCCCTACTTTGTCATTGATGTTCTTTAACTACCAAAAGCGCAACTAAAATCAACTAAAATTGACATAATGATATCACCCATATTAATTTATTATTATAAGTAAGCAAGTAAAAGAAAATTCCCTAGACAATGGATTATATTTTGGACAAAATGTTTTGAACAGAGTAACCGTTCAATATTCTAACAGCCAAAAAACAGTGAGAATAGCAAGGATGACTTAAAACCAATGCCAATTTGGAGAGCTAATAAACTAGATATTCATTATGGATACTGGCTAAATTCAGTGGATTCAATTGGTAACAGAAAACAAACTTTCCAAGTAAAGAAGAAAATGCTCACACCTGCAATATGCTTGCATAAAGGACTAATAAACATTTCCAAGTTATTTCAAACCCAAAGTTAAAGACAGTTCAGCTTCATGATCTGTATTAAGATATGTTCTTCAACTGCAAGGAAGAAATCTAATTAAACCCCCAGAGGACAACACAACAGTTTGAAAAGACATCCAATGTCAGACAGAGACACAAACCTAGGGAAGGGATGGGGTTCGTTTGAGATGGAGCCTAGTGTCACGGGCTAAGCTTGTTCAGGGCATTATGCTTGCCTATGACCGCTTATCTCGTGTGCTTGGGATGGGTTTCCATCATGTAAATACTAGTGTAAGGTTAATTTCTGCTAGTAGAGTCTTTGTAAGCCAAATAAGGCAGTATGACTCCTCGGTCACTTTGATGTCACTTTGATGTTTCCTAGTGGCAGGATGATAATTACATAAAAACCTCTTTAGGGGAGGGTGAGTGTTCATCAATCATTGTAAAACTCACTAGCAATTGTCAACGTGCTTAGCCTACTTGCCTCCCTCGCTAAGGACAACATGTCAACGGAGGATTTGTTAATGAATTACGTTTGCTTCAATGTTTACTGCTTTGTTGCCACGACTTGATTATTATTTCCGCTGCTATCTGATTGAATGTTAATGAAAGTGCTTCGTGGATAAATGTTGGTAAACGATAGGCTGGCTAGTTAAGCAAGAGTGCTTTAGCTAGCGCCGCACGGCCCTTCACAACGGTGTGAAAAAGGCGGACCGTGACATTTGGTATCAGAGCCAAGTCGGTGACACTTGGGGAGAGCCCAAGGTTGAGTTGCTACGTGAATTCGTTTGCCTTCGTTGTTGGATTTGGGAAGCTTTGGTAAGTGACCATGACACCAAACAATGCTGAGAGGATCAGCGTGCTGGAAGCACAGGTTGAGGAAACAACCAACACTATGGCTGCGGAGGTGGCCCAGATGAGAGAACTTGTTGATGAAGTGATGGGATCACAAAAACATCAAGCAGGTCTGATAGGCGACATGTCAGAGGACTTTTGCCACACTGTGGAAACTTTGCAAGCCCGGATGGCAGATCTGGATGCAAAGGTAAATGTGATGGTTCTTGCTATGGGGAACTCCAACACTTCGGGAGTTAGCAAGACCAAGGTGCCAGAACCCAAGACGTATAGGGGTGCCCGAGATGCCAAGGAGTTAGAAAACTTCTTGTTAGATGTGGAGCAGTACTTTCGCGTTGTGAGGATGGCCTCAGAACAGGCAAAGGTGGATACTGCGACCATGTACTTGGTTGGTGATGCCAAACTGTGGTGGCGTACCAAGTATAGAGAAATTGAAAATGGAAACTGTGTAATTGATAGTTGGGCAAACTTGAGGAGAGAGCTCAAGGCCCAATTCTTTCCTGAGAACGTTGAGCATAATGCAAGGAGAAAACTGAGAGATCTCAAGCATACGGGGTCAATCAGCGAATATGTGAAACAATTTTCTGCTTTAATGTTGGATATTCGGGATATGTCGGAGAAGGACAAGTTGTTCTATTTTCTTGAGGGGATGAAACCGTGGGCAAGAACTGAACTTCATAGGCAAAGGGTTCAAGACTTGTCAACTGCACAAGCGGCTGCAGAACGCTTGACAGACTACGCTGGTGATGAGACCGCTTCGTCCAAACGGTTTGGCGGAGAGGGAAATAGTGGAAAATCTTTCAAGAATGGCAAACCCAAGAGTGGGGGAGCCGACTCTAAATCATCAACCTCACAGGAAGCTTCGTCGTCTCAAGGATTCAACACACCCAATGGAAAGGGGAAGAGTAAAATTGAGTGTTTCTTGTGTCGAGGTCCTCATAGAGTTTTTGAGTGCCCTCACAAAGCATCACTTAATGCCTTACAGGCTTCCATTGTAGAACAGGCAGTGGAAGACGATGGGGAAGAGGATGATGCCCCGAGGGTGGGTTCAGTGCGGTTGGTGAACGCATTGGAAAAGCAGACAAAAACACCAAAAGTTACACGAGCAAGAGGGTTAATGTTTGTGGACTTGAGGATAGATGGGAAGAGTACTCGCGCTATGGTGGATACAGGAGCTACTCATAATTTTGTTTCGCAGTTGGAAGCAGGGAGACTCAACTTATCCTTAGAGAAGGATACAGGACGCGTGAAAGCAGTTAACTCTGTAGCCCAGCCTACTCTGGGAGTAGCCAAGCAAGTGGTTATAAAGCTTGGACGGTGGGAAGGTCATGCGAATTTCACAGCGGTGCCATTCGATGACTATCCAGTCATTCTAGGAATGGAGTTCCTAATGGGGACAAGGGCAGTGCTGATGCCTTCGGCTGGTTCCCTATGTCTGATGGGAGATCACTCGTGCATGGTGCAAGTTGTTGCAATGAAAGGAGACGAAGGGAAGTCCCTTTCGGCCATACAACTCAATGAAGGATTGGGTCAGGGTGAGCAGACACGTCTAACCATGGAGGTGGTAGACAAAGAAGTAGGCCAAGAGCTAGAGCCTACGACCATCCAAGTGGTGTTGGATGAGGATAAGGAGGTGTTGCCGGATAAGCTGCCTCAAAATTTGCCTTCACGACGGACTGTGGAGCAAGAGATCGAGTTGTTATCAGGAGTGAAACCACCTGCTAAAAGGACATGTTGGATTGCGCCTGGAGAGATAGTAGAGTTGGGGAAACAGCTTGATGAAGTGGAAGCGGGATGTGTTCGCCCTTCCAAAACACCGTTGGGAGCATCGGTGTCGTTTCAGAGGAAACATGAAGAGCATCTACGGAAGGTGTTCGACAGGCTGAGGGGAAACAGTCTGAATGTGAAGAATGAGAATTTCTCTTTCACTCGGTGGAGCAACAAATTCCTTGGTCAAGTCGTTGAACAAGGTCATATCCGGAGGGGTATGGAGAAGGTAAGGATGATTCAAGAACGGAAGATCCCCACTACAGTGAAGGAGTTGCGTTCCTTTCTTAGCCTTACTAGATACTATAGGAAGTTCATTAAGGGGTATTCGCGGAGAATGACTCCAATGACAGGACTACTGGGGAGGTATTATTGGCCGCACACACAGGATGATGTGGTTGATTATACCAAAACTTGTCTCACTTGCCAACAAGACAAGGGGGAGCGGAAGAAGTATGGTACTTTCATGGTCGCACCAAAGTACTGTTCGGCAGAGGGGACGACACAATTGTTCCTCGTGACTATTGTGAAACATTGGGGTGTTCCCCAAGTTATTATTTGTGACCAAGATTTAATGTTCACTGACAACTTCTTAACAGAGTTTTTCAGGATATTCAGTTCACATCTTGACATCTCTTCGAGTTATCACCGACAGATAGACAGACAGATGAAGAGATTCAGAGAGCTACTAGATGAGTACTTGCGCCATTGTGTCAATGACAACCAGAAGAATAGCGTGCAACTACTTGATGTGGCTCCGTTCTGTGGCAATGCCCAAAGGCACTCAACAACCAACAAGAGCCCTTTTGAGCTTGTTACAGGCCAGCTGCCGTTGTTACCTCACACAGTGGGCGCGCCATACAGATGAAAGAGTCCCAGGGCGTACATCTTCACCAGCGAAGGGAGAAAGAATGCAGAGTTTGCCCAAGCCTATCTAGAGAAAGCTTCTAAGCAGATGAAGAAGTGGGCAGATCAGGAGAGAAGACCGCAATTTCATGTCAATTGCCTCAAGCCATTCAACGCCAACACCAACGACCTGAGCAGAAGTCAGTCAAACAACGCAGAGTTGAAGACAGTGCAACCTGATAGACATGATGTTGAAGAGATCCTTGTAGACAGAAAGTTCCTATCCTCAAGGAAGAAGCGGCAGAAGTTCCTACTGAAGTGGAAGTGCCTTGATGATAAAGAAATCAGCAGGATTTCTGCGGAAGATTTGAAGCCATTCGTGGACAAAGTTCAAGTGTACCTATCGCCAAAAGTCTACGAGGACGTCGACCGCATAAGTGGGGGAGAATGTCACGGGCTAAGCTTGTTCAGGGCATTATGCTTGCCTATGACCGCTTATCTCGTGTGCTTGGGATGGGTTTCCATCATGTAAATACTAGTGTAGGGTTAATTTCTGCTAGTAGAGTCTTTGTAAGCCAAATAAGGCAGTATGACTCCTCGGTCACTTTGATGTTTCCTAGTGGCAGGATGATAATTACATAAAAACCTCTTTAGGGGAAGGTGAGTGTTCATCAATCATTGTAAAACTCACTAGCAATTGTCAACGTGCTTAGCCTACTTGCCTCCCTCGCTAAGTACAACATGTCAACGGAGGATTTGTTAATGAATTACGTTTGCTTTAATGTTTACTGCTTTGTTGCCACGACTTTCATGAATTGATTATTATTTCCGCTGCTATCTGATTGAATGTTAATGAAAGTGCTTCGTGTATGAATGTTGGTAAACGATAGGCTGCCTAGTTAAGCAAGAGTGCTTTAGCTAGCGCCGCACGGCCCTTCACAACGGTGTGAAAAAGGCGGACCGTGACACCTAGCTATGGTACATTGTGTAAATTGTAGAAAAAGCTCAGTAAGCCTCCCGATGGAATGAAAAAAAAAATTCAATTAAAACACAAAGAAGTTAACAATGCCAAAGAAGTTTGCTATTGTTACCGATAGAAAAATATTGTATACTAGCTAACACTTCATACAAGTATCATATCATCAAAACTTTGCTTCAAAATAGTTGAAAACTATAGATGGTGCCAACAGTAAAATATGCTTGGAAGTTGAAGAGTTAAATAAAATTACAATTCCATGTTTTGACAACATCAAAATACAAACAAAGGCAGCACAACTAGTTACAAAACATGAAACAAATGGCTTCTTAACTAAAGTGCTAATAAACATTTCCAAGTTATTTCAAACCCAAAGTTAAAGGCAGGTCAGCTTCATAATCCGTATTAAGATATGTTCTTTGACTGCAAGGAAGAAATCTAATTAAACCCCCAGAGGACAACACAACAGTTTGAAAAGACATCCAATGTCAGACGTCCCACATTCAAACCTTGGGAAGGGATGGGGTTCGTTTGAGATGGAGCCTAGCTATGGTACATTGTGTAAATTGTAGAAAAAGCTCAGTGAGCCTCCCAATGAAACGAACAAAAAAAATTCAATTAAAAAAAAAGGAAGTTTACAATGCCAAAGAAGTTTGCTGTCATTACCGATAGAAAATTATTGTATACTAGCTAACACTTCACACAAGTATCATATCATCGAAACTTTGCTTCAAAAAAGTTGAAAACTATAGATGGTGCCAGCATTAAAATATGCTTGGAAGTTGAAGAGTTGAGAAGTAAAATTAGAATTCCATGTTTTGACAACATCAAAATACAAACAAAGACAGCACAACTAGTTACAAAAACATGGAACAAATGACTTCTTTACCAATTCATCAAACTTTTTATGAAGCCAAAGAGGCAGAATGAGCTATACTATTGTACAAGATGAATTATGCAAGGCCAAATCTTCAATCCCTATTTTTCTTCAAAAGCCCTAAACAATGAATAAACTACAGATTTCCATTCTTCAAGGAATGAACCTTTCAATGAAACAATGCAGTTGAAACTTTCATCAGCATGTTCCGCAGCATTTTCAACCCGAGAACACAAATCATTTTTAACCCCACAATGACCACAATACAAACCATGATTTCTATGACTAAACTAACAGAGATGATAGATTTCTGTAGAATAACCATGAAATAGAGCAATAGAGCAACACAGTATCAAGGTACAAGAATAAGCACAACAAAGCAAAATTAGGAAAAAGACATACCATTGATTCCAACCTTTGTCTTTCCACTGTTTTGCAATTCTAGACAAAGGAAAACAGAATAGTATATCAGCATGTGCATATGCCTTATTTGGTATGTATGAGCAAATTTAGCTCTTACTATGAATGGTTGGAGGCATCTCCGTAGCTGTAGCCTTCACAGTATGGATACTCCTGGCATTGCATTTCACAAAAAAGTAGCACATGTAAGAAATGAGTACAAGCAGAGAGCACAACTCTTAAGGAAAAAAAAAAAGTGCGCCGCACACACAGAGGGAATTGAACACTGAACTGCAAGGACGATGAACTGCAACGGGCAGCAACACTAAAAGTGCTTTTCTGAATCTTTGAAGAATTCAGGTTCCAATTCAAACCAATGCATGACACCTGAAAGAGAATAAGAAACAAAAATGAAAACAAGCAATAGAGAGAGAGAGTGAGAGAGACCACTGATACAAAGCTCAGAGATAATGTGTGTGTGTGTATACATATATACATACATACATGCATACACACATATATATGATTATAAATATATATATACATATATATATATATATATGAAATGCATTTTTAGCATTTATTACTTTTTAAATGCATCAATTTTAGTTGTCAATGTAAAAAAATGCCATTTCAAAAGTTCATTTAAATAACATGCAGGAAATATGTTCTCAACTCAATAGACCCAACTCAATGAGCATCCACATGGGTGATATCCATATGACTTCTCCTACATGGATTAAAATTTGTGTAAACTCAATCTAAGAAGTAGTTCCCAGGTTAGTTATGGAAACCTAGTTTGATTGGGATTTGGTTTTCCATATTGCAAATATAGGTCATGGCCTAAAAGGTATAGAGATTAGAGGATTAACATTGAAGGCCTTTGTGACTATCTCTCTCTCCTCCTCAAGCTCCCTTTCTCCTACAATTTGTTTTCTCCACCTTTAGATTATTCTCACGCCTCTCTTGAGCCACCATCTACGTAGTATGTAGTATGTACTCAAGGTCTTGAAGCATGGAAACACTCAAAACTTTGGTAGCCTTTGCTCCAATAGGAGGTTCAACAAAGCTTGAATGACTAGGTAGATCAATCAAAGATTCGGAACTTACATTCTCAAATGCATGTACCGATATTGATTGAGGTAACTTCTACATCCTCTTCCTTCTATGATATCAAAGCTAATAGTTTTTCACAAAATGCATTCAGCCTCTTTCTATAATAATTAAAGCCTTTAGTACCCATGGTTATGATTTATTCTTCTTTTTCAACACTATTTTAGTATCTTTAGATTTACATATAGGGTGATCCAATATTTTTTATTGATCACCCTCAATGTTAACTTTATGAGTCCAATCCTATTTTGATAATGACAAATCACTTGGTATTTGACCTGTGCAATTGAGTTTGTGAATAGGATCATGATTTAGAATGCACGAACGGTAAGCTTGATATGGAAACCACGAGGAACCTAAAGTACATATCACTTGGCTCAATCCATGGAACTAGAGGAATAAAAGGACGAAGAAGCAAAATTTCAACTTCAAGATCTTCAATGGGAATAGGTATTTAGAATTAAATGTATTTACATATGTCATATGATATAATTCGAAGCTCAAATATTCCCTAGACTGACCTTAGGACTCATGCATTTCATGAAAGATTCATTTACATTAATTCTAAGTTGAATAAATTTTTAGAGGCAAATTTATAGAGGCCTCGTCAACAAACCCCATGGCCTCGTTGACGAACTCATGAAGGCCACTCGGCGATGAACAGTTTTCTCTCGTCGACGAAAAAATACGGAGAGCCCAAAAAGTTCAGACAATGTTCTCGTCGACAAACTTATGGCCTCGTCGACAAAGGTCGCAACGCAGAACGACATTCCAGCGCAAATACAGACAAATTAATGTTTAATCTTCATGATCCAATGGCCAGAACTTAATCTAATGCGAGAACACTATTTAAACATACCCTAAACCCTAGAGACACAAGAAGAAACACTTTAGAGAGACTAATCTTGTTATCTTGTGTGAAGTGTGCCTCCATTCCAAAGACTTTGCCACCACTCTACTGCAATCATATTATTTGGGCAAATCATCTCAGTTTTTCTTTAAAGAGCATTCATCTACACATCTTGCAAGCAATTCGTGGTGATTGAGGTTTGATCAATAAGTAATTTATTTGTGGATTCAATATATATATCAAAGGTTTTTCTTCTCTCAAACTCTTATATCTAATATTTTTATTGAGAAGAAAAATCCTTATTTTAGTACTTGAAAAGTTTATTTGAGAAAGGCTTTTGCCAAAGTTTGAATTTTTACAGGTATTCAAGTTTATATTTTACACAGAGATTTCATTTCATGATATTATTGCAAAAACTTTTAATAAGCAAATCCTAAGGATTCTAAAATACATTGCCTTGAGAAATCAGGTCGAAAAATACTGACTTGTGTTCAGGTCTTTGAAGATATTTTGTCATATATATATCCATATATCTATATACAAAGATCATATATTTGTTGATACACAAATATCATTGAAAACATCTTACACACTCATTGAGCTTCATGTTTTATCATATGAGTATGTACTAGAATTTCTATTGTACTGACTAACTTGGTTAGAAGCATTTTGAGTTTTGCAGAAATTGTAATATTTATATTGTATTCATGGTAACCGGGGTTGAGAAGGAAGCTACGCCTCTTGTAAGAAGCAGATTATAAGGAAAGCTCCGTCCCAGTTAAAGGAGCGGATTTTTAGTGGAATCCTTAAGTGGGTTGCTCAAGGTGAGGACATAGGCTAGGGTAGGCCGATCCTCGTAAAAATCGAGTTTGCATCTCTCTTCCCTTAACTCTTTTTAATTTCCACTTGCATTGAAATTATCTGCTTATTGTGTATGTATTGAACATTTGATACATTTGTGAGTAATTGGGTAAAATTGTATGCTTGATAAAGACACACATTAAATTGATTAATTGTGAAACATTGAGCTAGTTGTTAGGTAGCTTGCAAGTTTGTAATTGATAGTTTTCAAAATTAGAACTTAAAGGACTTGATTTTAAAAATACCCAATTTACCCCCCCCCCTCTTGGGATAACACCGGAATTCACACTCAATGTCCACACGCTTAAGTGCCTGTAACCTACACACCATGCCCCTCTTGAACCCAAAAAGTTTTCAACAAACTGATGCAAAATAAGAAGAGAAACAAATATAGATCTGTCTATGACTCAGTTTTTGTACATGGATTCTTAATTTGGCACACTGCATAAGAATGCATTGCCTAGATGGATGTGGAACTTGTTACACGTTCACTGGCTTTGTAGGCAGCAGCAAAATCTAGCACCTACATCACTCTTGGGGCAAAGGTGTGTTCATTATATTAAATATGTGCTTGGCTAATTAGTCGATAGAGCCTAAAAATTGATATGTTTTCCAAAGAAGTGTGAGGTGCCTGGCCCATATAGAATCTAATTCATTTATACTGTTTGGTCATGGACAAGAATAGTTGTTGCATATCTTCTGCATTATGCATTTATTGTCCATCCTTTTTTGTAGTTGCATAAGTGATACTAGTAGGAATGAATTTGCAATGTTACAAGGCTCTGATCATCTCTCTAATACAATCAATTGCCCTAGTGCTGAGGTACCAAGCATGATGAGGCTAAATAAATCATAATGGTGCTTAGATAGCAAGCGTGATTTCATTTGCATGCAGTTGCAAAAATCATGTCCATTACAAAAGAGTCACCTTAGCAAGTCTATGAAGAGATGAATGTGGAATTGAAGTGACTCAAACTAGAGCCCATTGAAGGTCAAATGTGAGCAGCTAAATACCTAAATCAGCACTCTAGTGGCTGTTGAATTGAAGTGGCTCAAACAAGGAGCACCTATAGCACCTACAACATTGGGCAGTGCCATGGCCCGTTGAATGGGAGCTCCACCATAACATACATTTCTAATTGTATGTGCTCTAAGACAACTGTAATAGGCGATGACAGAATGAATCCCCACTTAATGACTATGTGAGCCCCATGAAAATTATATGCCATTTCTTACACCCTTTGTGAGCCTAGACACAATGGTAAATTTGTAGTTGTGTGACCTGGAGGTCACGAGTTCGAGGCATGGAAATAGCCTCTTGTCAGAATGCAAGGTAAGGTTGCATACAATAGACCCATCATGACCTGCCCTTTCCCCAGACCCTGCATAAGCAGGAGCTTTGTGCAGCGGGCTGCCCTTTTCCATCTTATACCCTTTGTGACTTAAAACTATGAAATAAAGTTAAAGCTGGATATTGCTAGCTTAGCATGTAATCCAAGGGTCACAAACTATAAGATCGTACACAATATTTCTAGCATAGCATGTAACTCACTCCCTTGTGATTCCTCTCTTCTCCCACATGTTTTTTTCTCTTTTTTGTCATCCCTCCTTCTCTCTAAAGCCATCATTAATGTACACTTAGGAGCATGGAAACACAAAGGAGGGCTCAAGTAGCCCTCTCAGCCCTTCGAAGTTTGTTTAGGACCACTATAGGAGATTTGACAAAGCTTGAACCAGGAAGGAGATCAACTGATGATTTCAGGCTGACATTATAAGGTGCATGTTTCCATAACATTTCAGGTAACTTCTAAAGCCCTCTTCATTCACCAACAAATCACCGAACATAATGATTTCCAAAAATACAATAATTCAATTTGAAACATGATCTAGATAATAAATATACCAATTTCCTCTTCTTTTTTTTTTTTTTTGGCAAGAAAGTGCTATCAAAGAAATATAAAAAGAGAAAGAAACAACCTAAAATATTCTATTTGATATTTTTTTTCCCCAGGTTTCAAGACCTGAGGAAACCAAAAACTGCATTTGAAAATTTTATTCAAATCAGGTTAAGCTGAACTTTTCTCTTTTTGGGATATGCCATAGACAGTAAGACGGAATAATAACTTCATTTCCTTCCGTCTGTTTTCTCACGGACTAAACAGAGTCCTCGAGCTATGGCCAAAAGTAATATCAGCCAAAACAAAGAAGAATAGTGACTGAAATCAGCCAAAAACAGAAAAAAATGGATCAAGAAACAGAGAGAGCGAGAAATAGATTGAAAATGGAGGCGCGTTTGAGAAGGAAACCTTGGATCGATCAGATGAACCAGAGGAACGAGATTGCTGGATTAAAGAAGTGGTGGCAGCCGCGGATCTTAGGAGAGAAGAGGACGCCATTGGAAGATGCGAGCTCTTCTCCGCGCTCGGTTCTATACTCTGGAGGGAATCAAAACGAGAAGAGCAAAAGTAAGAAAGAGGAAAACCCTAGATAAGACCAGGAGCCCTTTGCCTTCTTAAGGTACTGCGATCGCTACAAGCCTATAACAACGAAATGAGCATTTAAAAAGCACAGTTCGAGCGGAGTTTCTTAGGAATCTCTCTCTCTCACTCTCTCTCTCTCTCTCTCTCTACTGTGTTGTGTCACTTTCTCTCTCTAAAACCACGCAGAGCATCGCGTAGGTGAGTTTGTCGCCAATCGTCGTGGAGCCCTCGATAGCCACGTTGGTATTTTTATTTATTAATTTTTATAGGCTCGGTAGCCCAGCCCGCCTCCCACCAGTGGACAGCACAGCATATGCTTCTGGAGATTCCTTCGGTTACTGCGCTACAATTGGTACGCTTACCTATCATCTCTCGCCACGTTAACAAGCCTGTATATAGGTTGGCGAAGGACAAACATGCCCCCCACCAACCTCAAGCCCTTTTTCTTTTCGAATTTTTCTAGAAAAAATAAGTGTTTTACAAGCGCTTTTAATATTAAATATTTTAGGGATGATTTAAAGCAACTTATAAAAAATATTTTTAAAATATTATTTAAAAAATAAATACTGAATTAGAAAAACATTAAAAATTATAAGTATTGTTTAATTGAAAAAAAAAAAAAAAGCGTTCATTGGCTTTCATTGTAGTTATTACGAATAAATATTAAAAATTATGCACA
Source organism: Malania oleifera (assembly GCF_029873635.1). Lineage (NCBI taxonomy): Eukaryota > Viridiplantae > Streptophyta > Magnoliopsida > Santalales > Ximeniaceae > Malania > Malania oleifera. The sequence goes on from NC_080428.1 coordinate 14,471,271, forward strand.
CATATTAATATAATAATTATATTTAATATGCAATTAATATGTTTTAATACCTTAAATATAGTATATAATTGCTAAATTTATTTTTGCAAGGTGACAAGTAACATTACCTTTTTTTATTTTTAAATTGATTTTATTAAATGTGAAACAAATTCTTTTATTAATTTTCTTACTAGAAAATCTCTATAAAAAAATTTAATCAAAAGGCAAGGAATTAAGGTAAAATCTAGCAATATCTCCTAAATTTTTTAAATATGACACTACTCGCCTTTTAGCTCTTAAAACTATATAAAAAAATTAAAATTTTGAATTTTTCAAAAAAAAAATATTTCACGGGGTTACGAGATAAAAATAGCAGGGATGCTCCTTCGACTCCCGTTGACCTGAAAGAGGAGGAAAAGAAAGGCTTGGAGGACCCGGAGTGTACTCCGAGTAATCACTCCGATGCCCAAGTAAAAAGAATGTTTTTAGAGAGGCTGAATGCAACAGTATAATTGTGTTGAATGACTTACCTTTATCTTTTCTCCCAATCCCTTTTTATAGGGGCTCGAATTGACCGCAGGCTGGCTCGAATTTATTGCACGGGGGCGTGGATCGCTCTCTAGCAATAAGTGCGTGCACCTATTACTCGGTTATTAAGGCCGTTGGCGTGGATCTCTCTCCTCCTCTTTATTAGGTTGGAGCTAATCACTCGTAAAAATGTCAGACCCAAAGAAGGTGCGAGATAGGCGTTGACCTGCCCTCATTAGCTAGATTGTTTTGGGCATATCAGTTGTCCCCCCCTCAGTTTCAAATTTCTGGACAGAATTTTGAATAATGGTTTTGTTTGCATTTTTTCCCCTTATAAGGTTTAATGCTCCATTGTGTTTCTATTCTTCTTCTTCTTCTTCTTTTTTCTTCTTTTTTTTTTTTTTTTGCATGGGATGGGTTGTTGACCTACTCGTGCCGAGCTGTTTTGCCGAGCTCCTCATGCCGAGCTATTTTACCGAGCTGCTCGAGGCAAGCTGTTTTACCTAGCTGTTTTGTCGAGCTGCTCGTGCCGAGCTGTTTTTCCGAGCTGTTTTCTCGAGCTGCTCGTGCCGAGCTGGTTTCCCGAGCTACTCATTCCGAGCAGGTTTGCTGAACTGCTCGAGGCAAGTTGTTTTGCCGAACTGATAGTGCCGAGCTGTTTTGCCGAGCTCCTCATGCCGAGCTATTTTGCCGAGTTCCTCGTGCCGAGCTAGTTTACCGAGCTCCTCATGCTGAGCAAGTTTGCCGACCTGCTTGTGCCGAGCTATTTTGCCGAACTGCTCGTGCCGAGCTATTTTATCGAGCTGCTCGTGCCGAGCTGGTTCGCCGAACTCCTCATGCCAAGCAGGTTTGTCGAACTGCTCGTGCCGAGCTGTTTTGTCGAGCTCCTTGTGCCGAACTATTTTGCCGAGCTGCTTGACCTTTTTCATGGAGTGAAGTTTGGACGATCTATCTGATCCGCTCCGTGAAAGGAAATTGGCCGACCTATCCGACCTGCTCTATGAAGGGGATATGGCCGACCTGTCTCATGGTGGGAAATTGGCTGAGTTGTCTAACCTGCTCCCAAAAGGGAAGTTGGCCGACCTATTTGATCTGTCCCCTGAAGGAAAGTTGGCCGACCTGCTTCATGGAGGGAAATTAGTCGACCTGTCCCACGAAGGGATATTGGCCGAGCTGTTTGACTTACTCCATGAAGGGTATTTGCAAGACCTGTCCCATGGAGGGAAATTGACCGAGCTGTCTAACCTACTCCATGAAGGGTATTTGTAAGACCTGTCCCATGGAGGGAAATTGACCGAACTGTCTAACCTGCTCCATGAAGGGAAGTTGGCCGACCTGTCCCATGGAGGGAAATTGGTCGAGCTGTCTGTCCTGCTCCAAGGAGGGAAATTTGCTGACCTGTCTGATCTGCCCCTTAAGGAAAGTTGGCCGACCTGCTTCATGGAGGGAAATTAGTCGATCTGTTCCACGAAGGGGATTTAGACGAGTTGTCTATCTTGCTCCACGGAGGGAAATTTGCTGACCTGTCTAACCTGCTCCATGAAGGGTATTTGCAAGACCTGTCCCATGGAGGGAAATTGACCGATCTGTCCCACGGAGGGGATTTAGACGAGTTGTTTATGGCGCTCTTATCTACTTGGCTGTTTTTGTCCTTACGAGTCGTGGTCATTATTTGGGCCTCAATGCCTGATGAGTCGTGCTCATCTGCTGGGTTGTCTTTGGCCTTACGAGTCGTGCTCGTCATTTTGGCCTATAAGGCTGATGAGTCGTGCTCATCTGTTAGACCATTTCTGGCCTTACGAGTTGTGCTCGTCGTTTGGGCCTATAAGGTTGATAAGTCGTGCTCATCTGTTAGGCCGTTTCTGGCCTTACAAGTCGTGCTCGCCGTTTGGGTCTATAGACCTGATGAGTCGTGCTCATCGTTTGGGCCTATAAGGCTGATGAGTCGTGCTCATCTGTTAGGTCGTTTCTGGCCTTACGAGTCGTGCTCGTCGTTTGGGTCTGTAGACCTGATGAGTCGTGCTCATCTGTTCGGCCATTTTTGGGGCCACGCTTCGTAGCATCCTCTCAGCCACAGATGTGTCATGCTTAGTGAGTCGTGCTCCTTTATTAGGTGTTTCATCTACTCATTTTCCCGAGGCGTCGTCACATCCTTCTCTTGCTGCGAAAGATTGATAAATGCATGTTTTGAATGTACCATACCTTGGGAAGTGGGTTGGATGAAACGTTCTCATTTATGATTCCTTTTCTGACGTTGTGTCCGAGACGACGTTGTCTTTCCGAGGCGTCGTTTGTCCTCGGGAAGTCACAGTGTGCATATGTCAGAGATCTTCTGTGGGTTTACGAGATCATCTCTGTCCCTTTTCACCTAGAGACGTAATCCTTTTTCGCAGACGAGAAATTTTGAGATTCCCATCTCAGGGATTCGTGACATCCTCTCTTTATAAAGGCCAGGAGACTCCTTCATTCTGCACACATCTTCTAAGTAGAGGGCTCCTTCATTCTTTTCTCCTCTTCAATCCACGGGGTCTCCCATCCGTCGTAGGTATGCTCCCCCTCTCTACTATATGTTTGTTTTGTTGTTCTTCATGTTCTTCGCTGTTCTTGCGTTAACTTTGTGTGTTTGATCTTTTTTTGTAAGACAGCCTTGCTGTTTGTGTGCGGAATTTTACTGTTTTGATTTGCTTGGGCATTTTTCTTCTTTGTTTTTATTGGTGCTTTCCCGTTTGATCCGTTGGTAAGGGTATTGTCTCATACACGCTTTGTTTCCCCTCATGGAGTCTTCTTCACAGCCTTCGAGGGTTCTTACTACGGTGAGGAACGCCCGTTGTGGCCTCACCCCTTCCGACTTACAGAATGTTCGTTACTTCTTTGCTATACCATAGGGTATTACTGTTAGATTACCCTCCGTTTCCGAGTCAGCCCTTGATCCAGGTTCCGAAGAGCTCTGCCTCTATAGAGATTATTTACATTTGGGTCTCAGACTTCCTTTTCCCCCTTTGTCTTTAGCGTGTTACGTTTTTATCGGATAGCGCCTTCCCAGCTTGTTCCAAACTCCTATCTCTCGCTCACTTGTTTTGCCGTCCTTCTGCTCCGCCTCGACCACCAGCCAACAGTTCCTCTCTTTAGGAGTTGTTTCCAAATGCGAACACATTCTATAGAGAAGGAGCTGTACTATTTCAACTCTCTACCAGGCTATAAACTTTTTTCGCCGGGCAGCTCTTCCATACACAACTGGAAGTCTCGTTACTTCTTTTCTTCGAGGGAGTTGAACTACAAGGGCTCCTTGGTCTAGTCTTCTCCTCTTGATGGTAACGTGGTCTCTCCCTTCTCCACCTTCTTCTGCAGGGCTACCAGTAGGTTATCTGCTGACTCAACTTTTTCCTTTCGTCCATTTTCCTTTGTAGTTCGGGTGCGCCACCTTCTTCCAAGGCCTTCACCCGACGAGCAGGCCATTCTGAAAGAGCTTCGAACCCTTGGCGAGTAGGGTTTTATCCCTTATGAGGAGCTACTCCAAGAGCATGTCCTCGTTCAGTGGGGGATCAGCCCTGTTTCCTCAAGTCTCTCCTCGCCTCTGATTTCTATATGTACGTGTTCGGATATTATCTCTATTGTTAGTGTTAACTCTTTTTTCTCTTTATACTTGCAGATATGGACTTCACCAGATATGAATCCCTCATAGGGGAAGCCAGAAAGCAAAGGGTGAGCAGGACTAGGAAGAAGAGAAGGGAGATTGAGGGGGAATCTTCCCAAAGGGATGCACCTGCTACAGGTGATTCGGGTGTTCATTAGGAAGAGTTCAACGCTGCTCCTCCTCCGATCCCTGAGCCTCTTACTGAAGCGATTTTTCACGAGCTGACTCGTTCTGCCTCTGCTCTTCGTCGGGCGGTGCACGCTGAGGATTTTGTGCAGGCCCAGTGCACTCTTTCTGATGCTCTTTCCGCGAAGATCCGCCACACCTCATACCAGGTGTATATTCTTCAACTGGCTTTATTCTTCTCCCCTTAATACATAGTTTTGCTGACAGTTCCGTATTTTTTTTTTTTTCAACTGGCGATGACGGCCCTGGCCCGGGAGGAGAAGGTTGCCGAGATGTACCGGCAAACCTTGGACTCCAGGGAGAAGTACGTTGTTGTCAGAACGAACTGCGCGAGGCCGAGGTCCGTGAGTGGGCTCTGTAAGTCGAGATTGAGTGCCTTCGTAGGGAGGAGTTGCCTGCCAGGGAAGCTGCCGCTGCTGCTATTGCCTCCCGAACTGCAGTAAAGGAGTACAAGGACTCCAACCAATTCATCATTGATACTTCCAAAGCATATCAGGTGGGATTCAGGAGGTGCCGGGACCAAGTCAAAACCAAGCACCCTGAGCTTCCGCTGGATGGTGTGAGCTCACATGGTTATGGTAATGAGAGTCCTGAATCCGCCGAAGATCTGGACAAGGATGAGGAGGGAGAGGAGGAGGAAGCTGGAGAGGGAAGTAAAGCAAACTAGTCTGTAGGAATTGAACTTGTAATTTTTCAAACTTTATTGACATAGTACAACTATTGTAATTGATACTTTTATTACAGCACTGCAAGAAGCGCTTTTTAAGAATAGTATTTTTTTAACATTTCTGAATTCCATGTGTTCTTAATCTCTTTTCCCCCTACATCTTCCAACTTTTATGTCCCCAGCTTTATCTCGGTTGTGACTTTGTATGGGCCCTCCCAGTTGGGCTTTAACTTGTGCGACCCTGACTCGGAAGGGTTGTTCCGCGTCTTCCTTAAGACTAAGTCTCCCGGCTGGAAATTTCGTAGTTTGACGCGTTTGTTGTAGTACTTAGCTACTTTCTGCTGGTATGCTGCAACTTTTAGACTCGCCTGGTCCTGTCTCTCTTCTAGTAAGTCTATTTCTGATCTGAGCTCTTCGTTGTTGGTCTACTTGCTGAAGTACTGCCTTCGCCAGGAGGGTATCCCTACCTCTGCCGGGATGACCGCTTCTGTGCCGAAGGCGAGCATAAAAGGGGTTTCCCCTGTGGCCGCCTTCTTGGTGGTGTGGTATGCCCATACGAGTGAGGGGAGTTCCTCTACCCATCTACATTGCGTAGATTCGAGTCGCGTCCTCAACCCATGCAGTATCGTCTGGTTCATGTTCTCTACCTGTCCATTGCTCTGGGGGTGTGCCACTGATGCGAAGACGAGCTTAATAGACAGGTCCGAACAAAACTTTTTGAAGCATTTGTTGTCGAACTGTCTCCCGTGGTCCGTAACTATTACCCAAGGGATTCCGAAACAGAAAACCACTGCTGTCCACACAAAGCGCATAATGTTCCGCTCTGTTATGGTGGCTAGAGGTTCGACCTCTACCCACTTAGTGAAATAATCTATTGCTACCAACAAAAATTTTTTCTAGCCAGCCGCCTGTGGTAGAGGTCCGAGGATGTCTATCCCCCACTACGCAAAAGGGCAGGGACTGGTTAGAGGGGAGAGTAGATTAGAGGGTACGTGTGGTACTACTACGCATATTTGACATCTGTCGCATCTTTTGAGGAGCTTAACCGCGTCCTTCTTCATTGTGGGCCAGTAAAATCCCTGTCGCATAGCCTTGTGGGCTAGAGCCCTACTGGCAAGATGGTTTCCACAAACTCCCTCGTGGATTTCCCGTAGTATGTACTCCCCTTCCTCGTTGCTTAAACATCGAAGGTAGGGCAGTGTTAGGGATCGCCTGTAGAGCTCCCGACCCATCAACGTATATCTTGCAACTTTCCTCCTCACCTTTAGAGCTTCCTTATCGTCCTCTGGTAGGAATCCGTCATGAAGGTATAGGAATAGAGACGCTCTCTAATTGTCCTTGCTAATTTTGGACTCTATTGAGTTAATTTTGTCCCCCTCGTATGAGGGTTTCCCTATTCGTTCAAGATAAATAGCGTCTTTCCATTCCGAACTTGTTGTTGAGGCCAATTTTGCGAGTGCGTCCGCCTTTTTGTTCTCTGCCCTTGGTACGTGTTCTATGTCGAACTGAACGAATGCTTTTGTGTATTCTTGGGCCTTAACGAGATATTTCTTCATTCTTTGATCCCTAACCTCAAATTCTCCTTTCAGCTGCTCTACCACCAGCTGGGAATCACTCAATACTTTGATCTGTGCGACCCCTACTGCTTCTGCGAGGCGTAGGCCTGCTAACAAAGCTTCATACTCTGCCTTGTTGTTTGTTGCTATGAACTCCAGCTTTAGTGCCAAAAGAATTTCACTGCCGTCCGGGGCTGAAAGGATGAATCCAGCTCCCCCTCCAGCAGCGTTAGAGGACCCATCAACATGCAGTGTCCATACGTCCGACTTAGTGGATGACTCGGGGAGCCTTTTTGCTGCAAAATCAGCGAGTACTTGGGCCTTGACTGCGGGCCTTGGTTGATACTGTATGTCGAACTCACTTAATTCGATTGACCACTTCGTCATCCTTCCTGAACTCTCCGGCCGCTGTAGAATTTGTCTCATTGGTAGGTTTGTTAACACAACTACCTTGTGGGCTTGAAAATAGGGCCTTAATTTTCGTGTTGCACAGATGATGGAGAAGGCGGCTTTTTCCACCATGCAATAGTTCTTTTCGGCTCCACTTAACACCTTGCTAGTGTAATATATGGGCTGATGCTTCCTGCCTTCTTCCCGAACCAGGACCGAGCTGACTGCATTTTCCGTGGATGCTATATATAGATAAAGGTCTTCCTCATTCTTTGCCTTTGTTAAAAGAGGAGAGGATCCGAGGTATTGCTTAAGCTATTCGAAGGCTTTGGCCTGCTCCTCCCCCCATTTGAATCCTCCCTTCTTCCGTAGTGCTCTGAAGAAAGGTAGGCCTTTGTTCCCTGAGCAGGAGACAAACCTGCTGAGGGAGGCTATCCTCCCAGTCATAACTTGGATCTCCTTTTTTGTCCTCGGAGCTTCCATTTCCAGCAGCGCTCGTATTTTATCCGGGTTTGCTTCTATACCTCTATGAGTCACCATAAAGCCCAGGAACTTTCCTGCAGAAACGCCGAATACACACTTCGATGGGTTCAACTTCATGTGGTACCGGCGAAGGAGCTCGAACGTTTCCCTCAAGTCTTTACAATGTTGCCCTGCTTCCATGCTTTTTACTAACATATCGTCTACGTACGCTTCCATTGTTTTTCCGAGCTGGTCTTTAAAAATCTTGTTCACCAATCTCTGATATGTGGCTCCTACATTTTTTAAGCCGAAGGGCATCACCCGGTAACAATATAAGCCCTTTTCGGTGATAAAAGAAGTTTTTTCCTCGTCAGCTCGACTTATAGGGATTTGGTTGTACCCTGAGTAAGCATCCATGAAACTGAGGAGCTCGTGCCCCGAGGGCGAATCCACTAGCTGGTCGATTCGAGGAAGAGGGAAGCTATTTTTTGGGCACGCTTTATTCAAGTCCGTGAAGTCTATGCAGGTGCGCCATTTTCCATTCGGCTTCCTTACTAGAACCACGTTGCTCAGCCATTCTGGGTAGTCTACTTCCCGAATGAAGTTAGCCTGCAATAGTTTCGTCACTTTCTCGTCGATTATTTTGATCTGCTCCATCGCGAAGCTCCTTTTTTTCTACTTCATAGGTCGGTGATTGGGATCGACCTGCAGCTTGTGATCTACGACTGTGGGGTCAATGCCGGGCATATCTGCGGCTGACCAAGAGAACAAATCAACAAATTCGTCCAACAGTTTGCTCAGCTCCGCTATCAGGGTGTCGGGCAGGTAACTTCTGATCTGTACACTTCTCTCATGGTGGTCCTTCAAGGGTATATGTCTAACGTCTTCATCTACTCTACTAATTTGGGGATATTCTGCCCTTACTTCCAGATCTTCCATCGTTAGAGTTTCTCTAGCTTCCATCTTCCCTTTCAGGGCCATTACATAGCAGCTCCGAGCAGCGGCCTGATCTCCCTTGGCAAATCCTATCCCTTGTGGTGTAGGGAATTTGATTTTGAGGTGGTATGTTGACGTTATAACGCGAACTGCGTTGAGGAAAGGGCGACCTAAGATGACATTGTACACCGAAGGTCGGTCAACAACAAGGAATTTTGTCAGTGTCGTGACTTGCTGCGGGTTCGTCCCTATTGTCACCGGTAACGTGATTGTTCCCAAGGGGTGAACAATGTCTCCTCCGAATCCTACCAGGGGGGTCGAGATCGGTTTGAGTCGTTCCTTGCCGATCTTCATCCCGACTAGGACCGACCAGAACATGATGTTAACTGAACTCTCATTGTCTATCAATATGCGTCTAACCATGTAATTGGCCACAAGTAGGGAGAGCACCAAGGCGTCATCATGTGGCTGCTGCACCCCTTCTTCGTCTTCGCTGTCAAAAGTTAGGATGTCATCTTTTTTGTTTCGTTTGCTACTAGTTTCCCCCTTCTCCATTGATAGCACCTGTTTAGCATATCTTTTGTGGGCACTCCTGCTATCTCTTCCACTAGCGGATCCTCCGAAGATCACCGCGATCTCGCCTATGACCTGCTCTTCTTTTTCTTTTACGCCATGCCTCCTCTGTTCGAGAGGTTCCCGCATGAGATCTTCTCTCTTCACAAACTTTGACAGGTGTCCTCTTCTTATTAGGACTTCGATTTCTTTCTTTAATTGAATGCATTCTTCTGTGTCATGGCCGTGATCCCTGTGGAATGCACAGAACTTGGACATGTCCCGCTTATGAAGAGGTGTTCGCATGGGATCAGGCCATGAGATGTAATCCTTCTTTCTGATTTGAATCAGTAATTCCGAGCGCGGTATGTTCAAGGGTGTGTAGGTGGAGAACTTGTTGTGCTGTCCTCTCATTTTTAACCCGGGTGCAGCGCACTAGTCTCGTGTCTTTTTGCGGATCTATAGGGATCTCCTGTTTCCCTGCTACTGTTTTTCCTTTTCCGCTCTATGCGACTTCCTCTCGTATCCATCATCTCTTCCAGATTGATGTACTTCTGCGCTCGGACCATCAACTCCCCCATGTCTACCGGTGACTTTTTCCCCAGCGAGTATAAGAAGCTTCAAGGCTGGAGAGCCGTTGTCAGGGCTGCTAAGGCCACCCCCATGTCTAAGTTGTGGATTTCTAGGGTCACCGTGTTGAAGCGATGCATAAAATCTTTTAGAGTCTCCTACTCTCCTTGCGTCATACTCATGAGATGGCCAGTTGTTTTAGCGGTGTTCTATACCAATCTCTGGCAGTACCCTTAAGGGTGGTCGCAAAAGCTCGACACATGATTGCGTCTAGAGCCCCTTGCAACTGCATCAACATTTTAAAATTATCCAAGTGATCAATTGGGTCAGATAAACCTTCGTACCTGTCAAAGGTGGGCATCTTGAATATACTTGGCAATGGAGCCTCCATGATTTCTTTATTGAATGGCGGCTCCGAAGACCTCAGGGATGCTTCCCCGTAGTAGGGTTTGGTTCTGCCCTCTTTCATCATCTTCTCTATACTATATATCTTTTTGATTCTTTCTTCGAGTTCCGTAGATCTTTGTTGGTTGACGTCCACACTGTTTGCATCTTCTACCTTCTTGTTAAGGTAGGTTTTCTCCTCGTTCTCCACTGGTTTGTTAGTCTGTTTGTCTGCGTTGGGGTTCTCTTGCGGTTTGGTGGAGGATGTGTCCTTCTTGACTCTTTTGTTGTAAGAGTCGGTTGAGCATGTCTTTCATTTCCTTTTGAAAAGCAAGGAACTCCTCCCTATTGACACCAGGTGACTCAGCAAGCACGGAATGAATAGATTGGGACGATTCTTTTGCAGCAGGGATGGAGGTAGAACTATGTGAGGTCGGCATTATTGGAAGGTCGAAAATCGAGAGCAAGATATGATTTCCTCTTAAAAGTTGGATCCCACAAACGGCGCCAACTGTTGCGGGGTAAAAACAGCAGGGATGCTCCTTCGACTCCCGTTGACCTAAAAGAGGAGGAAAAGAAAGGCTTGGAGGACTCGGAGTGTACTCCGGGGGATCACTTCGATGCCTAAGTAAGAGGAATGCTTTTAAAGAGGCTGAATGCAACAGTATAATTGTGTTGAATGAGTTACCTTTACCTTTTCTCCCAATCCTTTTTTATAGGGGCTCGAGTTGACCGCAAGTTGGCTTGAATTTATTGCATGGGGGCGTGGATCGCTCTCTAGCAATAAGTGCATGCACCTATTACTTGGTTATTAAGGCCGTTGGCGTGGATCTCTCCTCCTCTTTATTAGGTTGGAGCTAATCACTCGTCAGAATGTCAAACTCAGAGAAGGTGCGAGATAGGCGTTGACCTGCCCTCATTAGCTAGATTGTTTTGGGCATATCACACGGGTTGACCATTTGTCAACTAGTAAATATATGTAAAAAAAATGAATTGTATCCTCAATAAAAAGATATTTTTATCTTTTTATTAAATTATGATAAGATGACTTAAGAAAATGACATTAATTAAACAAATTAAGTTAAAAATTTTGTGCAATTAAGTATAATATGTCTAGAAATTTAAACTTTTAAGTAAATTGGATACCTAGATCTCATATTGATTGGTCTAACTGGTCCAACTAATTTATGTCAATCATATCTCAACAATATTGAAAAATATTATTTTCTCAAAAATATTTGAAAATATTTTAAAAATAAATAAATAATTCTAAAAAATATTTGAAAATATTTTAAAAATAAATAAATAATTCTAATAATTCATTAAATTTACTTATATAATTATATTGTTCCAAAATATTTTTTATATACAACTTTCATGAAAACTAAACTATTCAAAATATCTTTAAAATAAACTATAATTTAAAAATCGAGTTAGATCAACCGAGTGGTCGAATAACAACTTGTTTTTTGGGTCTAGTTGAACTTCAAATTTAAAAACATATCAATTTGGATAGTAAAAAAAAATTTGGTGAACTAGTTCGATCAAATGTCAACCAAATAATATAAATTTGAATCTTGTTTATTCATTCAACATTCATATTTCACATACAGAATAACTAAAATTCAACTTTATAATTTTAATTTAGAAAGTATGATTTTGAAATTTAAGTTATGCATTTTTTTTCACTATATTTGATAGGTTACTTGAGTTTAATACTATTGAATAATATTTTTTTTTATTTTATGATATGTTTAGTCATTAAATTTTAATGAAAAATGCATCTATTTAGCAGTATTATAATTACTCTCTATTTTATAATTTATTAGTAATTTTTATTTATATATATATTTTTTAGAAAATGAAATAATAATAGAATTACTTAGTAATACTAATATCAATTTATTGACATAAAGTGATTGGACTAATTAACCATTCAATTCAAGAATTGATTAGGTCTATGATTTGCTTATTTTGTTTTCAAGACGGTATACTTACTAATATTCTTTATTTATGATATGCCCTAAATATATTAGCTTATAAAAAGAAGTCAAAACCCAGCAATTACTACCCAAGTCAAATCCTCTAAAAAGAGCAATTAGCTCTAATCAAATAATGAAGGGAGAGATCCACGCTGGCGCCTTAAACGCCTAGAGTGATCTACGCTGGCGCTTTAAACCTCTAGAGTGATCCACGCCCCTGCGTCATAATGAAAGATCACCCCAATGGTCAAACCTCGCCACTATAAAGAAGGGTGATGCAAACAAATCAAGGTAACTAACTCTTAACCCAATTTAACTGTTGCATTCGACCTCTTGGAAGCATTCCCTTACTTAGGCATCGGAGTGACCCCTCGGAGTACACCCCGGGTCCCCCAAGTCTGCTTTGTTTTCATTATTTTCAAGTCATCGGGAGTCGGAGAGTAACGTCGCAGGTCATCACCATTTTATCCCGCAACAATTTAATTTACTAAAATTGATGTCATTTTAAAATGTCACCTTATTACGGGTAATTATTTTTTCCACAAATACTTAACAGTTAACTAATCTCAACTATGTAAGGTTCATTTTGCCAATAAATGTAAACTATAGAGTTTTTTTTTTTTTAGCTTTCAAAAACTTAGGACGTGGGGTGTCATTTTGAAGAACTTTGAGATATTATTAAATGAGCATATCATACAAAGAATTCGTGCCTTTGCTTGGAGTTAGCTAAACAGATGCTTTTAAGGAAAAAACAAATTTAAAGATTTTTTTTAAAAAAAAAATCTTTAAAAAATAAAGATTCAATTGAAAAAATATTAAAATTTATAAGTTGTAGAGACTCGAACCCGTAAATAAGGAAAATAAATAAGAAAAGGGTAAAAAATGAATTACAGCCGTGTTCGTCGACGAAGGCAATATGTTTGTCGACGAAGTACCTTCAGCAATTTGTCGCCGAAATTCAGAGAGTCGTCGACGAAGAGATACCGAGCGAAACTAAAGAAAATATTCAGATAGGGTTCATTGACGAAGGTAAAGTTTTCTCCACGAATCTGACTCGGTTAAAGGCTCTATAAATATCAGTTTTGGTTGCTTAAGAGTGAAGAAAACCCAAAAGCTCTCTCTTTCTCTCTCTAGAACTAGCGAGTTCTCCCTCTCTCTCTCTCTCTCTCTCTCCGATCCTTCGCTGTTCGTCGTCTATTTCTACGATCGAAGGTTTCTATGTAGATCAGAAGGAGAATCTCTTAAGTTATAACGGATTAGATCATCATTTTGAAGATTTTTGGGTTTTCCCTAAAATCGAGATAAGAATCCGATTTCATTGACGATTTGGTAGTTATGTAGTAGTCGAAATTATAGTGAAGTAATGTTCTTCGGTTTTTAGGTTTTTGGGATCTCGGATCGTTGTTTTGGATCGATTCGTTCGTATTTCTATTTTCAGGATTAAGGTTAGGGGATTTGTTTACATCAGTATTTTTAGAAAACTGAACCGCTAGAAAGTTGGTTTATGCCTTTATGCACATTTTGACTGCTTATCTGTAAAAATTTTACCGGGTATAAATTTTGTTTCTTATGATTTTACGGCTTTTGGTAAAAATAAGGGTTTTGATATAGGAACTCCAAATTTCCAAAAACTACTTTAACTATTTAAAAAACTAAAGTAGAAACTGCTTAATACCCATGTTTGTTGTCCAAATGGTATTTTTCGAATTATATACTATTTAAAGCAGGTTTTTGATGAAATGAAGGTGACATATGATATGAACTAGAACATACTAAACTGTTATATTTGTGAGTGAACTATGAGAATTGGAAACCGTTTTGTTATTTGAAAATGTGAAAAACAGGTGTCAGTTAATCACTGAGCTTAAAATGTAAAAAGCATTGAACCGAGAGCGTTTGTACCGGTTAACACCACTGTCTGACAGAAAAAAAGAATGCATGAAAGATTATATGATTACGATTGTGAAAATATTGGAATTGCACAGGTTTTTATGTTTTATTGTAAATTATATATATGATTGATTGGGACCACATCTTGTTACTAAAGGAGTTAAACGACACTCTAAAGGAGTTGAAAGATACTCCAGGTTATCTGAGGCTCTAAATAGAAAAAGGCGTGGTTCCGTTGCTTACTGAGGTACAGTGCAACCACACATGTGAATCAGTGTGGGTATCAAGATAGTCGGCTTACAAGAGTGTACGGGGCCACTGGTGAAATAATAGACTAGGTGGGGCAGCCGGACTATATCAGTGATGCTTGATAGTGCCTGCACGACTAGGGCTCCGTCAGAATTATCAGTGCACAACCCGTGCCACGGGGTAAATAGGCATATTTCTGAAAGTTCCAAAGCTAATCATTGTCCTAAATTTTCATATACATGATTTAAAAACTGAAATAGGCAAAGTCAAAAGGTTAAGTACCGTGTGGAGGGAATCGTATAGTGTATGAGCCTGTACCCTACCCTAACCTTGGGGACTCTCACTTGTAATGATGCCGTATTATGTTTATATATCTCTGATAGTACTATATTGTGTATGTAATACAGTGCAACTGTTTTTAATTGGAATAAACTCATGTAATCACGTGTTGATGTAATATCTTCCACCTTATTGAGAAGTGTCTCACCCCAATCTTACAACCTTTGTTTCAGGTCCTACAGGACGTCGATCCTAGTTCTTCTAGAGGGACTTTGGTGCGTATAGTCTTGTTAGTAGACGTAAGTTTTTGTATCAGTATTGGGTGATTAGCCTGGTAGAATGTAAGAGGGTGTAATATGTTTATGTGTTAAACATGGATCTTATGTACTGAAAAATACAAATAGAACTCTAATATATGTCTAATAGGACCTCGTAATATTTTTTATGTTTTCCGTTGTGCATGATTTTAGATGTGTCTGAAATACGCACGTTTGTCCCTGTTTAGTGCGGGTTGTTTATGTATGTTTATCAGATATAGGTATTTCATATGTGTAGTAGCACTTTGGGTTCGTATAAAGGACCGGGGCATTATAGTATGGTATTAGAGACCTTAACCAGTTGGAAGTGTGATGCAATTCATACTGCCTGGTTAGGGGTACAGTTAGAGCTTAGGTTACTAGGTTTTGTAGTTTAGAATATACCAGAGTTTAGGATGTGAACAAGATTAGCGAGTGCAACTTTGTATACCTAGAGATAAAAATCCATTGACAGACTTCTGTTCTTTTCTGGATCATTCAAAAGGTTCAGAAAATCACGGCAATCTATTGGCGGTTTTGTTTCTAAGTGGAAGGGCAGAACTTGAGTCAAAATGAGAAAATGGGCCATTAGGGTATGTTAGTACTAGGACTGTTATTATAGGAAGTAAGTTTGTAGTGTTGCAGTATTAGTTGGTTAAGCTTTTAATTGGTTTCCTTAATTGCTTTTTAGGATGTGATATAGGGATAATACTTCCAATGTTGGAGGCAGTAGTAGTGAGGGAGCTAGCCTTGAGGCTGGTAGTGATTCCATGAATGTTCTATGCGACTTCACTCAGCAGCTGATGGCTGTGGTGGTTTGAATGAATAGGGGGCAGGATCGTCCTACGAATGAGTTGGGCTATTCTATTGATCAGTTCACGCGACTAAAGCCTCCTGTTTTCATAGGAAGTGCAAACCCGTCCGAGTTGAAAATTGGATCGGGGAGATATAGAAGATTCTAGATGTCCTAAATTACACTGAGAAGCAGAAAGTGGCCTTCGCAACATTCAAGTTGTTGGGCGAAGCGGAGAGATGGTGGAAGTCTGTGAAGATGCTTGAGGAGCATCGACCCATTCCAGTGGCATTATCGTGGACCCATTTCAAGGAGTTATTCTTTGAACAGTATTTTTCGGCCATGGTTAGGAATGCAAAGATGGAGGAGTTTTGAGTTTAGAGTAGGGGCAACTGACAGTTCAGTAGTATGCTGCCAGATTTTAGGAGCTATCCCGTTTTGCTCCATTCATGGTTACAGATGAGGCAATGAAGGCTTGGAAATTTTAGAGGGGCCTGAGGAAGGAGATTTAGAAGTACAGTGCGATATGGTAGATGCCAGACTTTGTTACTCTAGTTGATAAAGCCACCGTAGTAAAGGAGAGTCTCTAGGAGGATGTCGGGGTCTGGATCTCGAAGAAGAGACCTGCGCCTTCCAATTCTTATGGAGGGGCAATGTAGGGCAACTGGAAGAAGAAGAATCATAGTGGTGCTTCTCAGAGTACCACGTCCGCTTCTGTTTGTTCTACATGTTGGAAACCTCACGCAACGCAGTGTTGGAGGGCTATGAGAGCTTGATTACGATGTGGTAAGATGGGACATCAGGTGAGAGATTGCAATCTGTCGAGATACGGTGGAGCTCCACAACAACCTTTCAGAGGTGGTGCACAGGTGCCACGAGATGGACAGCAAGGGGGTACTGCCTAGGCTAGGGTATATTCTTTGACTCCAGGTGATGCAGAAAAAGTTAGAGATGTGGTAATAGGTAATATTTACATGCTTTTTAATAAACCTATTATATTATTTGACTTGGGAGCAACGCATTCCTTTATCTCCTGGGGATTTGTTAAACTGTGTGGATTAGAGATGCAACAGTTGGGTTATGAAATGGTAGTGGCTATGCCATCGGGGTCGACAATTGTATGTACTAAAATAGTCCGTGATTTTCCAGTAGTGATCCAGGGAAGGGTACTACCAGTACGCTTTATAGTATTTGACATGCATGACTTTGATATCATCCTAGTGATGAATTGGCTGTCTTCCAGTTATGCTAGTATTGACTGTCATAGGAAAGAAGTGAAGTTTAGACCTCCAGAGGAGCAGGAATTCGAGTTTATAGGGTCGTGTGTGCATTCTGCACCACAGATCCTTTCAGCTTTGCAGGCTGGTAGATTGCTCCGGGAGGGATGTCAAGGGTATTTGGCGTTTGTGAAGACACGCTGGCAGAAGAACGTAAACTAGAGATGATTCCTGTAGTGCATGAGTTCTTTGACGTATTTTCAGAGGACTTGCCAGTATTACCTCTAGATCGTGAAGTGGATTTCGTTATAAAGTTAGCTCCAGGTACAACACCAATATTGAAAGTTTCGTATCATATGATTCCAACTAAATTGAGAGAGTTGAAAAACAACTTCAAGAGTTGCTAGATAAGGGGTACATTCGACCGAGTGTTTCTCCTTGCAGAGCGCCTGTGCTATTTACGAAGAAGAATGACAAGTTGATGAGAATGTGCATCGACTACAGAGAAGTTAACAAGGTAATAATAAAGAACATACACGTTACCCAGGATCGATGATCTATTTGACCAGTTACAGGGCACGTAGATTTTTTCTAAGATCGATCTACGATCTAGGTATCACCAGTTGAAGGTGAAAACATAGGATATTCCAAAAGCTGCTTTTCAAACTCGGTACGGCCATTACGAATTCATGGTTATGCCATTCGATCTGACAAAAGCACATGTAGCATTTATGGATTTGATGAACCGAGTCTTTCATGAATACTTAGACCAGTTCATCGTGGTATTTATTGATGACATCCTAGTGTATTCTAGGAGTGCTGCAGAGCATGAAGTTCATCTGAGACTGGTATTACAAGTGCTCTAGGAGAAGAAGTTATACGCTAAACTGAAGAAGTGCGAGTTTTGGCTCGAACAGATTTCGTTTCTAGGGCATGTAGTGTCCAAAGAAGGATTATCAGTGGATCTGACTAAGATAGAGGCAGTAGTGGACTGTAGGGGTGAGCATAATTCGGTGAAAACGAAATTAATCGAATTAACCGGCCGAAATTGGCCGGTTCGATTCAGGTAAAAATCCCGGTTCGGTTATAATTCTACAAAATTTCGATTAATTGGTTTCGGTTCGGTTAAGGGTAAAAAAAATTTCGGTTAACCGATTAACCGAATTACTAATTAATTAGATTTTAAATACAATTTATGAATATAAATTTTGCTTATGCAAGTGCATTAAGGAGTTTAATTAACCTATTTGGATTCTTTGTTCTATGGTAAAATATTATTTTTATTAATATAATGAATAAATAAGGTATTTAATTAAGCTGGATTTGGTTTTAAAAAATATTTATAATTGTATTATATTTCTAGCAATTAATTTTAAATGATTTCTGTTAAAATTGGTTAACCAAATTACCCGAATAGGCAATTTAGTTGGGGTCGATTCGGTGTCCTTCGTCAATTCGGTCGGTTCGATTAATGGTATTATTTAACCGAATTTTTCGGTTAATTCGGTTAATTAACTGAATTTAACCAAACCGACTGTTTGCTCACCCCTAGTGGACTGGGCAAGACCTAAGAATGTTCAAGAGGTTAGAAGTTTTCTAAGTCTTGCGGGATACTACAGACGGTTCGTAGAAGGGTTCTCCAGTTTAGCAGGTCCTTTGACGTGACTCACGAGGAAGAACGTGAGGTATGATTGGACTGATGAGTACGAGTTGAGTTTTTAGGAGCTCAAATGGCTACTGGTTACTGCTCGAGTTCTGACCATTCCATCTAGGGATGGTGGATTTGTTATTTACAGTGATGCCTCTAAGAAGGGTCTCGGCTGTGTTCTAATGCAGTATTGAAGGGTGGTTGCTTATACTTCTCATCAACTTAAAGAGTACGAGAAGAACTATCCAACACATAATATAGAATTAACAGCTATAGTGTTTGCATTGAAAATATAATAACACTACCTGTATGGTGAAAGGTGCGAGATTTTTACTGATCACAAAAGTTTTAAGTACATTTTCACCCAGAAAAAGCTGAACATGAGGCAGCGTAGATGGCTTGAGTTGATAAAGGACTACGACTGTACTATTAGCTACCACCCAAGAAAAGCAAATGTGGTAGCTGATGCTCTGAGTTGGAAGTCAGTTGATGCGTTAGTTTTTGTAGTGGGAGTTCAACATCAGATCTATATAGACCTCGAAAGGTTGGGCTTGGAGGTAGTGGAAGGAAATTATCAGGCTATTCTTGCTAGCTTGGTGGTACAACCGACCCTACAGGAGAGAATCCGAGCAGTGCAAAAGGAGGATCCAAAGCTTGTGGAATTTATGGAAGGAGTCCAGAGTGGGTTAAAGCTAAATTTCAGTATCTATGGTGATGGGGTTTTGAGATTCCATAATAGGGTATGTGTACTAGATGACGCCGAAATTAAACAGGTCATTTTGGAGGAGGCACATCGTTCACTCTATACCGTACATCCTGACAGTATGAAAATGTATCAGAATCTAAAGGAATCTTTCTAGTGGTTGAGCATGAAGAGAGAGATCGCCCGTTTTGTAGAGCAGTGCCTGACATGTCAGCAGGTAAAGGTAGAGCACTAAAATTCAGGAAGGCCCTTTCAGCCACTTGACATTCCCAAGTGGAAATGGGAACATATCTCGATGGATTTCGTATCGGGGTTACCTATGGTGGTGCATGGGTAGAATGCTATATGGGTTGTAGTTGATCGTCTAACGAAGACTACACATTTCATTCCTATAAGAGTCAGTTATTCCTTGAATAGGCTAGCAGAGTTGTACGTGCAGGAGATAGTACGACTCCATGGTATCCTTATTTCTATTGTTTCAAATCGAGATCCACGTTTTACGTCTCGTTTTTGGAAGAGTCTACTGGATGTCTGAGGATCGCAGCTCACATTCAGTACATCTTTCCACCTGCAGATAGATGGGCAGTTTTAGAGGATTATTCAGACACTGGAGGATATGTTGCGGGCTTGTGTACTGGATTTTGGTGATAGCTGGACAGAGTATCTACCATATGTCGAGTTCGTGTATAACAACAGTTACCAAGCCAAGATAGAGATGGCACCTTACGAGGCATTATATGGTCGTCGGTGTCGATCTCCATTGTATTGGGATCAGGTAGGTGAGTGGCAGATACTGGGTTTGTAACTGATTTAGCAGGCCTCTGTAAAGATAGAGTTGATCAGGAAGATAATCAAGGCAGCTCAGAGTCGGCAGAAGAGTTGTGCTGATACTCATCAACGAGAGCTGGAATTTGAGGTAGGAGATATGATGTTTCTGAAGATCGCTCCGATGAAAGGAGTGATAAGGTTCGAAAAGAAGGGGAAGCTAAGTCCTCGGTATATAAGGCCTTTTGAGGTCTTGAAAAGGATAGGTTCGGTAGCTTATCAAGTTGCTTTACCCCCAGCAGTATCTAGAGTCCATGACGTGTTCCACATGTCAGTGCTGAGGAAGTACGTATCAAATCCATCACACGTGCTAACTTACAAACCCCTAGAGATCAATGATGCTTTATCATATAAGGAGGTGCGAGTACATATATTGGATCAGAAAGTTCAGCAGTTACGGACTAAGGAAATACCACTAGTGAAGGTATTGTGGTAAAACCATGCAGTGGAAGAAGCTTCTTGGGAGTTAGAAACTGAGATAAGACAGAAGTATCCTCAGTTGTTCAGAGACGATTAAGTTAGTCAGGTAAGATAATATGTATATGTTGGTTTGTTTACTGAGTTGATATAATCTTCATTCCTAATGAGCTTCAAAAGGAAATTTCATAATTCGAAAATACTTGAAGTACTTACAATACATTTCCTATTGAGTCTTTTCATTTTTTTTATTTCTCTTTGTTGTTGAGCTTCAATGATCCTTTGAGCTTTCATTCTTGAAGCTTTTTCTTTAATATCAATACTCTCATGATCTTCAAGCATTATCTTTGAATTCATGCTTAAGTAATTCATGTGCTAAGCTTCATTTGATTTTCTTTCTTTCGAATACAAGCTTTGTGAGCACTTCACCTTGCGTTCTCATGGTTGAGTCCTAAAATGACATTACTTAACCAAATATGTTAAGTTCCACTTGTTTGTTAGCATCAAAAAGGATTATAAGTCTTGTTAGGCCAACGGTTCGTCTACAAACTTCTCTTCTTCTAACCATGAAAAGGAAATTGTAGCAGTCATAGTTCGTAGCCGACGTACTTTGACGTCACACTGAATGTTTCGTAGGAACCTTCAATAAAAGTACCAATGAGTTGACTTTCATTCCAATCTTTAGTCCTGTTTGATAGTCACTCAAATCGTGTCTTATACTCCGAGACAGTGCTAGTTTGATGTATTTTAGCAAGCGCTCTATTGATATTCTTATATCCAATGGGCCCTAATTAGACAAGTAATTCATAAACAAATTCTGCCTATGAAGGAATTCCATAATAAGCTTCAAACCAATCATACCATTGAACAACTCTAGATGTTTCTGGAGTGCGATGAAAGCAAAAGTATTTTTTAGCCCTAGAAACCCAACAAGTAGGGTCATAACGGTCCCATCGAGGAAATTCCACCTTCATATGGGAAGGATCACCATCATGCTCTCCTTGGTAACCTCCTTCACACATATATGGCTACTCCTTATGATTAGATGGCATATAGGCATCATCTTCTCTCTTTTTGTGGGAAGATGTAATGAGTAGTTTAGTGAGGAATTCCTAGAACTCTTCAAATTGAAACTTAAAACATATTGCTAAGTTCATCCTTTAGCCTAACTCCCCTTTAGGACTCTGCTGAATTTTCTAAGGCCAAGTGTCCAATTCAGGCATACGAGATTCAAACTGAGTGGGGTCAGTCCCGACACATCTGCCACATTGGGCTGACGTGCCGAAGCTGAGAGTGCCCAAAAACTCTTACCCAGGAGTTTTGTCTCCTCTTAGAAGCTAAGTTAGAATACAAATAAATTTAGTAAACTTAGTTCATTTTAAGCACTCAGGTGTCCAATTCAAGCATACGATGTCCAAACCGAGTGGGGTCAGTCCCCACATGTCTGTGGCATTAAGCTCGATGTGCCGGAGCTGACGGTGCCCAAAAATTCATCCTTGATTGAAAATTATGCGCTTAGATGTCTGGGTATACGAGGTCCAAACTGAGTAGGGTCAGTCTCGACATGTCCGTCACTTTGACCCGAACCTGCTAGAGTTAACGGTGCCTAAAAACTCCTCCCCGATTGAAAATTAAGCGCTTAGAGGCGAACTTAGTAAACTTAGTTCATTTTAAGCACTCAAGTGTCCAATTTGGGCATACAAGGTCCAAATTGAGTGGATTCACTCCTGACATGTCTGTCATATTGAGTTGGACTTGCCAGAGCTGATGGTGCCCAAAAAATCCTCCCCGATTGAAAATTATGCGCTTAGACGTGAACTTAGTAAACTTAGTTTATTTTAAGCACCCAGGTGTCCAATTTGGGTATACGAGGTCCAAACTAAATTAGGTCAGTCCCGAAACAATCATCTCATTGAGTTGGACGCGTCATAGCTGACGGTGCCCAAAAACTCTTTCTCGGGAACTTTTTCCCCACTTAGAAGTAAAGTTAGAATACAAACAAACATAGTAAACGCAGTTCATTTTAAGCACCCAAGTGTCCAGTTCGAGCATACAAGGTCCAAACTGAGTGGATTCAGTCCCAACACGTCCGTCACATTAAGTTGGACATGCTAGAACTGACGGTACCCAAAAACTCTTCCTTGATTGAAAATTATGTGCTTCGAGGCAAACTTAGTAAACTTAGTTTATTTTAAGTACCTAGGTGTCCAATTCGGGCATACGAGATCCAAACTTAGTGGGGTCAGTCCCGACACGTCCGCCATATTGAGCTGGACATGTCGGAGCTGACAGTGCCCAAAAACTCCTCCCCGAGAGCTTTTTCCCCACTTAGAAGTAAAGTTAGAATACAAACAAACTTAGTAAACTTAATTCATTTTAAACACTCAAGTGTCCAATTCGGGCATATGAGGCTTGAACCTAGTGGGGTCAGCTTCGACACATCCTCACATTAAGTTGGACATGTCGGAGCTGACGATGCTAAAAAACTCCTCCCCGATTAAAAATTATGTGCTTAGAGGCGAACTTAGTAAATTTAGTTCATTTTAAGCACCTAGGTGTTCAATTTGGGCATACAAGGTCCAAAATGAGTGGGGTCAGTCCTGACACGTCTGTCACATTGAGTTGGATGTGCCAGATCTGACGGTGTCGAAAAAATCATCCCGAATTGAAAATTATGCACTTAGAGGCGAACTTATTAAACTTAGTTCATTTTAAGCACCTAGGTGTCCAATTCGGGCATACGAGGTCAAAACTGAATGGGGTCAGTTCCATCACGTCCGCCACATTGACGTGGATGTGCTTGAGCTAACGGTGCTCCAAAACTTCACCCTGAGAGCTTTTTGCCCACTTAGAAGCAAAGTTAAAATACACACAAACTTAGCAAACTTAGTGGATTTTAACACTCACGTGTCCAAGTCGGGCTTACGAGGTCGAACTGATCAAACTTAGCTATTTACAATTGTATCATTTTTTTAATTATGTTTGAATGTTCAATCATTTTGCTATCAAATCATTTTTAATTATAGTATACACATATGTTCAAAAATTGTATACTAACTTTTTGTATAATTATTACTTTGTAGGGTTTGCGGTTGTCACAACACTACGATGATGCTAGGCAGTACAATCGGATGTGTGCAGCTTTTGACTTTTCCTGTATTTTTTGTTGCTTGAACAGAATTAATTTTTGTATTTTAATTTGAATTTGTATTTGTATGTATTTGAATTCTGAACAATTTGTATTTTGATTTTGAATAATTTATGAATGTTTTAGTAATTCTGGTTTAATTTTATGTATTCTAAAATGTAATCACAAGTTTTTACAAGAATTTTTTTTTAAAAAAAATTATTTCTTTAAAAGTATTAGTGACGATTTGAAAACTGTCACTAATAACACCACGACGAAGTAAAATCGTCACTAATAGCTGGGCCCGTGAGCATTAGTGACGGTTTAACAACCGTCACTAATAGTTGTCTATTAGTAATAGTTATTAAACCATCACTAATATTTGGGCTTTAGTGACGGTCTTAGGCTTTTAGTGATGGAATGAAACCGTCACTAATCCAGAATTTGTCACTAATAAGTATTAGTCATCTCAGATTTAGCGACTAATTGCGAATCATCTACTCATTAAACCATCACTAATAATCTTATCTTTTTGTAGTGCTTGGAGGACGCCCCAAATTTTCCACTGCCTAGTGAAAGACCTCATGTAGAGGAAGATGCTAAATTTCCTACTTTGAAACTCTTAGAAGCCAAAATTGCTCCTGGGATGTCATTGGTTCAGCCAGTGATCATAACAGTTTGCAGGATTGCTTCTTGGCAAACATGAGCGTAAGCTTGTTCGATAGTAGTAAATGGACGTGTTTGTAAAACATCACCCCGAATCTTGTCTAGTCGATCATCAAGCCCATATAAGAAGACGTGCACTCGGTCTTCTTGTAGAAAATGGTTATAGTGTTTAATATCAGCGGGGCACTCCATTGGATTCGGACAACAGAAATCAATCTCTCGCCACAAACCTTGGAGGTCGTTGTAATATTTTTCAAGAGAACCTCCATCTTGTCATATACGGATTACACGATGTCAGAGATTGTAGACTTGCGAAGTGCAATGCCATCAAAATATGTTGTCGCAATCGAGTCCCAGACCTACTTTTCCGTGGAAAACCTAAAAAATTCCCAATCAACGATGGATCCATGGAATTAATCAACCAGCCCTTGATGATGGCGTTGTTTGTGCGCCATTTCCGGAAGGATGCAGACATAGAAGGAGGTTCAGGATAGTCTCCATTGATATATCTTAACTTGTCTTTTCCAGAGATATACATCTCAACAAATTAGGACTATAGAGCATAGTTGGTGTCGTCTAACTTGATGTCAATGAGTGCAGCGAAATTCTCAATGGTCTGGGTAGGGGTTTGAGTTTTGCAAAAAGCTTTTGTCATTCGGGTGGTTAGTTATGTGAGAATGGCATTGATTCAAGGTTCACCAGAGTCTTCGAGGTTGCCGATGTTTTCCATTAATGTCAATGGAAGGATGGAAGTTTATCAACGTCAACCGAGTCGTGGATGACTACGGAGTAGGAGACAGAGGTGATGGCGTCCCTCGAGAGTCGACCGAAAGGGTGCGGTGGTGGCAGCAAGGATAGCAGAGTGTGTGCAACAACGGTGGCGGCGAAGATTTTCTGTTATGGTGGAGAAACAGACAAAGAAACCAAAGACAAAAGCTTTACCAGGCATGCCAAAAAACAAAAGCCGATGGTGAAATTGCTGTAGCAAAAAAGCAAATGATCCGAGTAAATTAGATGAGTTATCAGGAAGGAACACCACTTCTCGCGTTGATTGATTTAGATGATGAGTCGGAACGGGAACCGAAAGTCATTGTCACTAGAGAAGGAAGGTCCTTGTCGTCGGAGAAGGAAACTAAAAAATCGTCGTCAAAAGCCACAAATCTTTTGGCTTTGATACCATGTCAAAGTATGAAAACTAAAAATTGTATTTTTTTTTTCTTTCATTCCCTTTATAAAGTTGGAGACACACACACACACATAGAAGAGTATTGACCTATATTTGGATATACACAAATTATGGCTAAAAATAAGGGGTGACCCTTGAAACAAAGGATTCACATTCAAGGATCCTCTCTATAATCTCTCTAATTAAAATGATAGTTGCAGAGACCCGAGGAATTATGATATTTAAATAATAAAAAAGGGAGAAAAAAGGAAATTGTAAAGGGGGTCACAGCAGGCCCTCGTTGACAAATGTGAAGAGTTCGTCGACGAAGTGGCTTATTAGGATCGTCAACGAGGACACGTGTCTCATCAATGAGGAGTTACCGAGAGGCTATTTTCAGCTCAGAATTTCGTCGACGAGAAATGAGCATTCATCGACGAACTTCCTTTGTGTCCTCATCGACGAAGTGATGTGTCTCATCAACGAAGGCCAGTGTATAAATAGCCCTAAACTCAGATTCAGTGCAGATTTTTTCAAACCAATTGATTCCCTCTCTCCTTTTTGGTTTTCCTCCCTTCTCTCTAAGATTCTGGGTCCATTCTTTGCTAGATCGATGATCCGAAGCTGCCATGACACTGCTGGGAAGTTCTCTTCAAGTCTGCTGGAGTGGATCGTTGGTGGGGCTAACTTGGACTCCATCCCAAGTTCAGGGTAAGGCTTTTTATTTAGTATTTTGCCTACCTATAGTTGTAGAATAGTTAGTACTCGATGAAATACTAAAGTTTTGTTCGGGGCAATATTGTTTTCAAGGTGTTGAACGGGGAACCCTACAGGTGCAGGATTGGTTATTTTAAGGGCTCTTCAGAAGTCAAGTAAGGGGATAAACTAAGTCAGGATTTTATGAAAATGTATTTATTATTTTACAGCATTTAATTTCAAATAAATATGTATATTGTAGAATTATGTTGGAAATAATGTTGTTGATCAGACATATGTTTAATACCTTTTCTGTGTGGCATGAGTAATATTTACCATGGAAATTATGATGATGAAATACTATGTTTACAAAGTAAGTATGTTTTTATTGCTTTCAGGAAAATGTTAAAAGGATACGAGGTTTTTATATAATATGTCGACGTACGGGCCGAAGTTTTAACATAATATGTCGGCGTACGAGCCGAGGTTTTGATATGATATGTCGACGTATGGGCCAAGGCTTTTTTATAATATGTCGGCGTATAGGCCGAGGATTTTATATGAAATACAGGCGTAAAGGCCGAAGGTTTTATGATATGCTATGCAAAATTATATGGAGATATTAACTCGACAGTTATTATTATGAAATAGTCATGTATCATTATTTGGAAATATATTATATGTTATCAGAACCTGGTTGGCATGGTTTAGGTTTTCACAAAGCACGGTACCGTAGCTGTATGATCACTATCAGGATTATGTTAGTGCTATTGCTTGCCGTATGGGGTAGAAGGAGATCGGCAGTCGATGTGGTTTATTGTAGCGCAAGCGTCCCTCTAGTGTCCGGACCAGGAGGGGCAGACCCATTGTACTTACAAACTTATGTTTGATCTAGTGTGGTCGGCCAACCATTGCTCGGTCTTGTCTTCGAGTCGCATAACCTAATCATGTGGGGGTTAGACATGACACTAGCCAGCTATCCATCCAAGGTGTTTTCCATGTACAGTTATATGAGATAATTTATATGTATAGAAATTCAGTATGTTATACCATGTTATGATAAAGTATCTTTTTCCCAGATATGTTATAGATAGTTTTATTAAGTATGGTTTATGTACTGTTATATGTATAACATGAAAATACTCATGTTGTCACACACTGATATTAGTTTATTTCTCTTACTGAGAGGTGTCTCACCCGAGCTATATAAATATTTCAGGAGCCCCAGACAGAAGAGCGGATAGAGCTCCGTAGCATTAGAGTTTAGCTGTTCTACCTTGTTTGTAGGGTAAGACTTTTTGCTAGGGTCTAACAGATTTTTGGGTGGTGCCCCTAGGCCACTTTTGGATATTTTGGGATACGTGTATGTATATGACAGTTGTAGTAAAACTATGGTATTGTGGGGGTTGGTAACTAGATATGTATATGATTTTACGTTTCATGTTACTTAGGAATCTATGTTGTATCTCAGGTATATCCCTGGTACCTAGGGGTCTTGGTTGATTATGATTTGTCAGGGTTATTATATTGGATATTATTATGGAAAAAACTGGTAAAATAAGCAGGTCGTTACAGTTTGGTATTAGAGCTTATGTTGCTAGGTTCTATAGACTTTAGAGTGCAGCGGAAACGATACCAGAGTATAGAAAAAGGGATTTAAGGTTTTGTTCTAAAGTCTAGAGGCAGGACTTTCGTGGTAGTTTCAGTGTTTTTCCTGGGGTGATGATTTCAGGAAAACCATAGTAAACTATTGCCGAATTGTGTTCCTAGAATGTCGGACTGGATATAGAAATAAGATAAGGATGTTAAGATAAGGGACGATGTTAGGTGTGTAAATTATAAGGATAGGGTCTATAAATCACGTTTATTGTTTTTCAGGATGGACGCTAGAAGAGGTAGTACCCATGTGAGCGGTAGGGATGGAGCAGGGCCTTCGAGTGCAGGCAGGGCGGATTATGATGCGGTATTACGCAGTGTGGCTCAACAGGTTATGACTGAGATCGCTAGAAGCTCTAGAGAGCAGGGAGGCCCGTCTGCAGGCCATGGGCGCACGATAGAGAAATTTACGAAGATGATTCCTCCAGCATTTTCAGGAGGAGTTAATCCTGCAACCGCCGAGAATTGAATGTAGGAGATCGACAAAGTTTTGGCGGTATTGCAGTGTACAGAGGAGCAAAGGGTTCTCTTCGCCACCTATAAACTGACAAGAGAGGCCGAGAGGTGGTGAACTGCTGTGAGACTTCTGGAACAGTAGAGGACGACACCGATAGTTATGACATAGGGCCAATTTAAAGAATTGTTTTTTAACAGATATTTCCCAGCCACTGTCAGGGAAGTTAAAGTGGAAGAGTGTCTGAATCTGAAACAGGGACAACAGTCGGTCCAGCAGTATGCAGTGCGGTTTATAGAGCTATCTCGCTTCCCTCCATATATTGTTCTTGATGAAGTAAAGAAGGCGAGATAGTTTGAAAAAGGATTGAGGCGAGGCATATACAAGCAGGTGGCAGTGCTGAAGATACAAAACTTTACTGAGTTAGTCGATAGAGCAGCCTTGGCCGAGGCTAGTGAGTGCATGGATGTAGAGGAGCAGGGACAGAAGAAGAGATCTTCACCTTCAGGTTTCTAGCAAGGATCTAGGTCGGGTCAGTGGAGGAGAGGAAACTATGGTAGAGGATAGAGGTAGGAGACTGGAGGTCGTGAGGTTCAGGCAGTGTAGAATTTTCCTATCTGTCAGACTTGTGGGAAGAGGCACTAAGGAGAGTTTCGAGTGGGGAGGGCAGTCTGCTATCGCTGTGGTAGACAAAGACATCTGGTGCGAGATTGCCCTACACCACCAGATATCGCTTCTGCTCCCATACAATACTAGGGAGGCTATCAGATGCCCCGTGGTGGCTAGAAGAGGAATGTAGCTCCAACAAAGGTCTATGCTTTGACGCCTGGGGATGCTGAGGCAGTCGGTGATGTGGTGACAAATATGATTAACATGTTTTCATTTAAAGTTATTGTATTGTTTGATTCTGGAGCCACACATTCCTCATGTCTATCAAGTGTATTAGATTATATAGGCCAGAAACGCAGTTGTTAGACACCGAACTATTAGTCACTACACCGAAAGGGTCTATAGTAAGGTGTAGCAGAGTGCTCCGAAGTTGTCCAGTTGAAATTCAAGGGAAAATTTTGCCAACTGATTTGATAGTATTAGACATGCACGAGTTCAACGTAATTTTTGATATGGACTGGTTGGCAACCAATTATGCCAGCATAGACTGTCGTTTGAAAGAAGTAATATTCAAAGATCCGGTAAGACCAGAATTCAGGTTTATAGGGTCACGAGTGCAATCCCTGCCTCAGTTAGTTTCAACTATTCAGGTAAGGAGACTGCTCTTGAGTGGTTGTCAGGGATTCGTGGCCTTTGTGAAGGAAATGTCAGGGAATGAATTGAAGCTCAGTAGTACGCTAGTAGTAAAGGATTTTATAGATGTTTTTCCATATGAGTTACCAGGCTTGTCACCTGATCATAAGGTAGATTTTCCTATTGATTTGCTTCCAGGTACAACGCCGATTTCTAAAGCACCTTACCGAATGACGCCAGCAGAGTTGGCAAAATTAAAGAATCAGTTGCAAGATTTGCTTGTTAAGGGATTTATCCGACCCAGCATATCTCCATGGGGAGCTCCAGTGTTATTTGTGAAGAAGAAAGACGGGTCCATGAGGATGTGTATAGATTATAGTAATAAGGTGACAATAAAAAACAAGTATCCTCTACCCTGTATAGATGATTAATTTGACCAACTCCAGGGTACACGGGTGTATTCCAAGATTGACCTCAAATCAGGCTACCATCAGGTGAAAGTAAAAGTAGAAGATGTCTCGAAGACAGCTTTCAGGACAAGATATTGGCATTATGAATTCCTTGTTATATCGTTTGGCTTGACGAATGCTCATGCTGTATTTATGGACTTGATGAATCGAGTCTTTCACCAATATTTAGACCAATTTGTTGTTGTTTTTATTGATGATGCACTTGTCTATTAGAGGAGCTATGGGGAGCATGAGACGCATTTGAGGCAGGTTTTACAAAAGCTCAGGGAAAAAAAGTTGTATGCCAAGTTCAGCAAATGTGAATTTTGGCTTAAGAAGGTTGGGTTTTTGGGGTATGTCATCTTAGGGGATGAAATTTCTATGGATTCTAGTAAAATTGATGCGATAGTGAATTGGGCTAGACCAAGAACGTCCGGGAGATCCAGAGTTTCTTGGGGTTGGCTGGTTATTATCGTCATTTTGTTAAAGGATTCTCAACATTATCAGGGCCTCTGACACGACTAACTAGGAAGAATACCAGATTTGAATGGGACGATAGCCGTGAGTAGAGTTTCTAGGAATTGAAGCAAAGGCTTGTCACGACACCAGTGTTGATCATCCCGTCAGGGGGTGAGGGTTATGTTATCTACAGTGATGCATCCTTGATGAAACTTGGCTGTGTATTGATGCAGCATGGTAGAGTGGTAGCGTATGCTTCCAGACAGTTGAAAGAGTATGAAAATAACTACCCTACCCATGATCTTGAATTGGCTGCAGTAGTACATGTATTGAAGATTTGGAGGCATTACCTGTATGGTGAGCGATGCGAAATTTTCTCCAACCATAAGAGTTTAAAGTACTTTTTCACTCAGAAGGAACTGAACATGAGGTAGAGAAGGTGGTTGGAGTTTATTATAGATTTTGATTGTACTATTAGTTACCACCTGGGAAAAGCAAACGTGGTAGCTGATGTGCTGAGCAAGAAGTCTCTAGGACCAGCACTGGTAGCTATGGAGATTCAATATCTGATTATGATGGATCTAGAGAGATTCGACATAGAGTTGGTTAAGAGTGATCCTCAGGCATGTATTGCCAGTTTAGTGGTGCAACCTACTCTCCAAGAAAGGATTAAAGCTGCTTAGAAAGAGGATCCAAAATTAACAAAGGTAATGGTCAGAGTATAGGATGGTCAGGGAGAGGAGTTTAATATCACAGACGACAGGGCTTTGCAGTTCCATTCTAGATAATGTGTTCCGGCTGAGGCTGATATCAGAAAGACCATCTTAGAAGATGCTCACAGATCTTTATACACAGTTCGTCCCGGCAGCATGAAAATGTATAGGGATCTGCAAGAGTTTTATTAGTGGAGTGGTATGAAAAGGGAGATTACTACATATGTAGCACAATGTTTGCATGCCAGTGGGTAAAGGCTAAGCACTAGAGACCGATCGGCCAGTTGCAGCCACTTTTTATCTCAGAATGGAAATGGGATCACATATCTATGCATTTTGTTTCAAGGCTGCTGTCGGTATTGCATGGCCAGAATGTAATCTGAGTAATTTTAGATCGTTTGACCAAGACCGGCTATTTCCTTCCCATCAAGATCAGCTACTCCATGGACAAACTGGCAGAGATTTATATTCAGGAGATAGTCCGTTCACACGACGTGGCAGTGTCTATAGTGTCAGATTGAGACCCACATTTCACATCACGATTTTGGAGGAGCTTGTAGGAGGCCCTAGGGTCTCAATTATCTTTTAGCACGACATTCCATCCTCATTCAGACGGGCAGATTGAGAGGATGATTCAAATATTAGAAGACATGCTTCGAGCATGTGTGTTGGACTTTGGGGGTAGTTGGACCTAGTTTATGTCGCTGGTGGAATTTGCGTACAATAACAATTATCAGGCCAGCATTGGCATGACACCATTTAAGGCACTTTATGGTAGGAGACGTCGTTCTCCTTTATATTGGGATGAGATGGGTGAACGGTGAATTATGGGGCTAGAGTGAGTGCAGTAAGCGTATGATAAGGTTCGACTCATCAAAGATAGAATCAGTGTAGCTTAGAGCCGACAGAAGAGTTACGCCGATAATCACCATAGGAAATTGGAGTTTGATATCGGTGATCATGTTTTTTTGAAAATTGCACCGTTAAAAGGGGTTATGAGATTTGGGAAGAAAGGTAAACTTAGCTCTAGGTTCATTGGCCCGTTCGAGATTTTAGAGAAAGTGGGGTCGGTTGCCTATAGGTTAGCTTTACCAACTGTGTTGTCCAGGATACATGACATATTCCATGTTTCCATGTTGAGGAAATACGTCCTAGACCTTTCTCACGTAATTAGTTATAGTGAATTAGATTTCAGTGATTCACTAGTCTTTGAGGAGTTACCAGTATAGATTCTGGACAGGAAAGAACAAGAATTATGTAATAAGAAGATTCCTCCAGTGAAAGTCCTGTGGAGAAATCACACAATAGAAGAAGCAAATTAGGAACTCGAGGAACATATAAGGTAGAAATATCCACATTTATTCAGTGTGGTTCGGTTATGATCAGGAAGGTGTAAGTGGTTATAAGATATTTCTTTTGTAGGGTAGTTAGTATATGTAATAGTTTAGTTAGTAAGTAGTATTTTGGTTTTTGGAGATTTTTATTTTATATATGTAATCTCCCAGAACTCTGAACGTAACCACGGTATTCCTCCACTATAAGTGAGGGTAAGTAATAAAATAAGTAAACTATTTGTCTTTAAGAGATGGTGAATCATATGGATAGTAAATCTCGGGGATGAAATTTTTATAAGGAGGGGAGAATGTAGAGACCCAAACGCAAAGAGTTCATCGACGAAGTAGCTTATTGGTATCGTCAATGGGGACACGTGTCTTGTCAACGAGGAGTTACTGAGAGGCAATTTTCAGCTTAGAATTTCGTTGACAAGGAATGAGCATTTGTCGACGAACTTCCTTCGTGGCCTCATCAACGAAGTGACGTGTCTCGTCTACGAAGGCTAGTGTACAAATAGTACTAAACTTAAATTTAGCGTAGATTTCTTCAAACCAATTGATTCCCTCTCTCTCCTCCTCGGTTTTCCTACCTTCTCTCTAAGATTTTGGGTCCATTCTTCACCGGGTCGACGATCTGAAGCAGCCACGACACTCCTGCGGAAGTTCCCTTCAAGCATGCATGAGTGGATCGTAGGTGAGGCTAACTTGGACTCCATCCCAAGTTCAGGGTAAGGCTTTTTATTTAGTATTTGACATTCCTACAGTTGTAGAATAGGTAGTATTCGATGAAATACTGAAGTTTTGTTTGGGGCGATGTTGTTTTCAAGGTGCTGAATGGAGAACCCTACAGGTGCATGACTAGTTATTTTAGGGGTTTTTCAGAAGTTAGGTAAGAGGATAAACTAAGTCAGGATTTCATGAAAATGTATTTATTATTTTACAACATTTAATTTCAGATAAATATGTATATTGTAGAATTATGTTGGAAACAATGTTGTTGATCAGAAATACGTTTAATACCTCTTCTGTGTGGCATGAGTAATATTTACCATGGAAATTATGATGATGAAATATTATGTTTACAAAGTAAGTATGTTTTTACTATTTTCAGGAAAATGTTAAAAGGATACGAGGTTTTTTATGATATGTTGGCGTACGGGCTAAGGTTTTTTTTGTAATATGTTAGCGTACGGGCCGAAGATTTTATATGAAATACTGGCGTAAGGGTCGAACGTTTTATTATATGCTATGTAAAATTATATGAAGATATTAACTTGACAGTTATTATTATGAAATAGTCATATATCATTATTTGGAAATATATTATATGTTATCAAAACCTGGTTGGCTTGGTTTAGACTTTCACGAAGCATGGTGCCCTCCACATCCTCCTTTTTTCCTTTCTAGTTATAATTAAGGATCATCATGTGGAAACAAACTTGCCCTTCTTGAACACCAAATTGTTGACACCAAAAATTGAACTTGATCTTTGCATCCAAATATCAAGATAATCACTTGTAGTTAAGGGGAACAATGAAAAAGCAACTTGGGAGACTCCTATGGGCCTCCTTTGATGCTTAAGTCAATATTAGGATAATGTATAGGTTATCTAACTATAGTATAGAGTCTTTTACCTTCCCTTAGAGTACCCTCTAGTATCCCATTTTATAAATGAAATACCCTTTTAATATTCAACGTTGGCTTAGTTCATATGGTTTAATTTTTAGTCATATTAAGTTTGGTTCGTACATAATTTAGAAAATTTTCTGTTGACGATTTTAGTCTGGAATTTTGGTTCGAGCTAAAAATTGAATTTGGAAGTCATTGGTCATAATAGCCTATGCATGGCCTAAGCTGCGCCTTTTGGGCTTGCCCCTGCCTCTTATCTAAGCCTAGGTCAACAATCCACACACTACACAAGCCCCAAAGCACCATAGCTTGGTCAATCTCTTTACCTATGTTTGGGAGTATAATTTTAAAACTTAGATTTGGATTTTTGTGGATTTACACAAAAATCAAGAGTTTTTTACGAAAATATTATATAAAAAAAATAAAAAAACACATATATAGGGTAAATGGGAAAAAAATTACGTAATTGTACCCAAAAAAAAAGTGTTGTCGGTTCGGGCTTAAAAAAAACAAAAAAAAAAGTGCTACCGACTCTCGTCATTGTTAGAAATTAAAAAAAAAAAAAAAAAGATTTGTCAACTCATTTAAGAGGGGAGAGAGGAGAGAGGGGAGGGAGGGGAGGGGGCTTTTGTTTGCAAAGGGTGGGGACTAATAGGTGGGGAAATAGAGAGGGGAGAAGGGAGAAGGGGGGGGGGGTCTGACGCGCCTTAAGAGGATGAGACGGGAGAGAGAGAGAGAGAGAGAGAGAGAGAGAGAGAGAGAAAACAAGGGGAGGGGGGCATGCGAACGTAAAGGGGAGGGCCGCGGTTTGCATGCATGTGCAAAATATTTTTTTAAAAAAAAAAACTAAGCAAACCGACATTTGAAAAGTCGGTTTGGAAAAAAAAGATTTAATTTTTTTTTAAATTGACCAAACCGACTTTTGATAAGTTGGTTTGGTAAATTTTTTACCCTATAAATTCACATTCTCCTCCAATTGATTTAATTCATATCATCCTCCAACTGCTCTCCAACTGATAAATATTTATTCTATCTGCACACTTCCTACTATATTTAACACATAGAGATGGAGTTTCGTCCACTTGATTCATCTATATTGACATTGGGGACTATACATCCTTCGTACAAGGCATGGGATGAGGATCATTTTGACGCCTTTAAAGGGCGTTAGTGTGTGTGCACATTAGAGACTATGTGGCATGCCCATTCTAGAAGTATTCCATGGATTCAACGAGCAGGATTCTATCCATTGTACTAGATTCGGTACATTAGCTTAGACCATCATTTAATTAGTGCATTGTTGGAGTGGTGGAGGCCTGAGATGCACACATTTCATTTTCCTTGCAGCGAAGCGACGATAACGTTGCAAGACGTCACAGTCATCATATGATTACCCGTTGATGGTGATGCTGTTATAGGCACGATGCAGCAAGACTGGGATATGCATTGCCAAAGCCTACTTGGATGCAACCCCACCTTTGGTCGGAGCAGACGAAACGAATCATCCTTGTCTATGACATGGATGGATGGGAACTTGCCTAATCTTACTAATGAAGCATCAGAGGAGGCTGTATTGCAATACACTCGAGGGTACATACTACGTCTAATGTGCAACTTGTTGTTCGTGAACAAGTCGCAATACTATGCGTCGCTAATGTTCCTCCCGCTGTTGAGTGACTTGGAGAGGGCGTCGATGTATAGTTGGGGTAGCGCTACCCTTGCATGGCTGTATAGAGAGATATGCCGGGTTGGTCATGGGCAGGCGCAATCAATTGGAGGTCCCCTATTCCTCTTGCCGGTTTGGGCATGGAAGCGCATGCCCTTTCTTGCTCTAATTAGAGTTGGCCTGCCACATCTACCTACTGATGTCAACGATGTCCCGTTCCCACTTGCGGTCAAATAGAAGGCTTCATTTCATGCCGCGCACGTCCCTCAGCACACTTTGCGGTCATATCGATATGACATTGATATGATGCTTGAGGACCAGGTAATACCGTATTTATTGCTTTTGAATCATTCAATATGGGATCGAAACGTTTACTATTTGTAGTAATTTTCTAACCTAAATCCATTGTTAGCAGTTTATATGAATGTCGTACACTGCGAATGTCTACGCGAATTTACCCCTTATATGCCTCATACGTGTACAAGTTTGGCTAGTTCGTACTCCTATGATTTGCTTTCAGATCATGGAGTGGCACTTGCTGGACCGTGTAATGCCGCAGTTTGGGCTGAGGCAGCAGATCCCTCATCTAGCTCAGATAAGTTACGACCTCGAAAACCATAATTCGGATCTACACTACTGCGACCAGCGCAATAGTCATCAAATCAACTGGCGCAATAAGTACGAGCATACTGTCCAGATGTGGCAACACAGATTGGACAATGTCGTCTACTTACTTAGGGAGCTTCCACTCCCTAGGCATCCAAGGACTGAAAATGGATATAATGACTGATACCAGTCCATCACGATTCGCTTTTTGAGTAGAACCGCCAATTTAAACGTGGCAGTGGTGAGTGAAAAAATTACTGAACGCATGTAAGGAATAGAACCCGACTTTATCATTAACTTATTGGTACTTTCAAAACATATTTTGATGTAGGAGCATATGACGAGGAGCATCCACTTGTCAGACTCTGTCCTGACATGTCCCGCTAAACCGATTGCGGAGGCGTGTATGCAGGTTGTCATTGACGAAGCTCATCGGTCAATTCATAGGTCTCCCCGCGCCGACGCGGAGGGTCCCAAATTGGATAATGATGTTGCAGTGGCTGAGCAGGCGTCGCAGAAGAGAGGTTGTGGTGGACCTCGCCATAGTTGTGGGGGGTTGTGTTTGAGTTCAGGGGAGGCTCCCACCCAACTGTCCCAGTGGACGCAAGGTGATTGGGGATCATCAATACCGCAGTTCACACCAGCACAGACCTCCATTTGTGTCACGAGCTAAGCTTGTTCAGGGCATTATGCTTGCCTGTGACCGCTTATCTCGTGTGCTTGGGATGGGTTTCCATCATGTAAATACTAGTGTAGGGTTATTTTCTGCTAGTAGAGTCTTTGTAAGCCAAAACTCCTCGGTCACTTTGATGTTTCCTAGTGCCAGGATGATAATTACATAAAAACCTCTTTAGGGGAGGGTAAGTGTTCATCAGTCATTGTAAAACTCACTAGAAATTGTCAACATGCTTAGCCTACTTGCCTCCCTTGCTAAGTACAACATGTCAACGGAGGATTTGTTAATGAATTACGTTTGCTTCAATGTTTACTGTTTGCTTGCCACGACTTTCATGAATTGATTATTGTTTCCGCTGCTTATCTAAATGAATGTTAATGAAAGTGCTTTGTGGATGAATGTTGGTAAACGATAGGCTGGCTAGTTAAGCAAGAGTGCTTTAGCTAGCGCCGCATGACCCTTCACAACGGTGTGAAAATAGTCGGACCGTGACATTTTGGCACGCAGAGGCTTCTTCTTCCCATATGCCATATAGTGGGTATCAGCATCAGTATGGGGCATCCACCAGTACACCATACTAGCCGAAAGCTTTGCAGTCCACACAAAGCGATCCACCCCTAATGTATTGAGAACAACAGCAATACCACCAATTTCCGAGCTCATCGCCAATCCCATTTGATCTTTTCTTTGATGGGGGGTTGGTTAATGCTAGACTAGAGGATATATCCCACCAACAATTGAAGGTAACGATGGCGCGGAAGGGCTAGTTGGACGTCGTAGAAGGCAACGTCAACCGCCGCAAGAACGACGCCAATAGCCGCCTAGATAGAGGAAACCGCGACCATGTGGGACTTAGGGACCCAAGACCATGTGGGACTTAGTGACTTAGGCTATTTCATGATGCATGTATACTTTAATGTTTTTTTTTTGCGCAATGAATAATAACATTTTATAATTATAAATTGAGCACAACTCATAAATTAATAACGAAATAGAACTGCAAAATAGAACTCAAGCACAACTCACTATTTTCAAAATCTAAAAAGTTTAATCGTAACTCATAAATTTCAAGTACAATACACATTAAGTACATATTTGGAAGTTATTATGATAGTCCAGCATGGTTATGACCTCCTTAGCAACCTTGGACACCGATTGCGATTGTGACCCTCTTCGTGGCAAAACCAGCACCGTATTCTCCGCCAGCCCTCTCGTACATCCATTTCGTTACGCAGTCTCGAACTTTTGGAGCACCTTTTCTGCCTAAGCAACTTTTGGTTACCGTATAATGTTGGCACAACTGGATCTGTCCAATATTGTTTATGGAGGACTGGGATGAAGTCCATTGTATTTGTCACATAATGCTCCTGCACCGTGAAACAAGAGTCAATATAGCCACTATACCTCAATCTCCTAGCACCGCAGACAACTAACAAGTGAGAACAAGGGTAGTGTAGATTCTATCACTTCCCACATGTACACTGGTATCCCTTTATGCGAACTATTTGAATATTTCAACCCTTATTTGGTGGTCGCGGTGCAGTTTGAATACTAAACAACGCCCTTTCAATGTTGAAGTTGATAACCTCTTGTCCAGCATACGACATTTCCCTCCCCTGCATTTGCAACAACATATGTGGCGTGTAACCATTCCCCGACTCCATTGCTTGCTGAGATGCCTCCCGTCGGGCACTAAAGTACTACGCAACTCGATAAAATGTCATCTGGACAATGGTCGTTATTAGTAAAATGCGAGTTCCTTTTAGGATAGCATTAAAACATTCAACAAGATTTGTGGTCATGTTTCCGTACCTGACGCCACCATCGTGACATTGCGTCCACATGTGAGGAGGGATCTCTTCAAAAAAGGAATTTGCAATTGGTCCACCCTCTGTTAGGATTCTTTCCATCCTATTATTGAATTTCCTAACTTGGTGCTCCTTACCAGCTATTTCAACCATCCGCTTGAGCATCGTAATGTGCACCCTATGGTTGAAGTTGCTAACAACATGATGTAAGCAAAATCGATGGTGCACACGCAGCAGTTGCCAGGCATCGTTCTGACGAATGGCAGCAAGAATACTTGCATGTCTATCTGATATAAGACAAATTATCACGATCAGTCACTTCATCCTGAATGCACTTAAGGAACCAGAACCATGTGCGCGTGCTCTCCTCCTCAACGATGGCAAACACTACAGGAAAAATTTATTGATTTGCATTAGGGGCCGTTGCAATTAACAATTTACCTTTATATTTGCCGTATAAGTGTGTTCCGTCCACACAGAGAATTGGAGGACAATGATGAAATCCCTCTATTGATGTGGTGAATAACCAGAACACACATGTCAAAATAGCGGCGTTGTTAGCATCAGAGATTTTTGTCCATGCCCATTTTACCTTTGTACTAAGAATTGTTTCACACATAACATGCATCCACTTTGGAAGCATTTGAACTCCCTTGAAACTGCCATTTGCTTCCCAAGTCATACCTTCCCGTACGATACATGGTACTGGTACTTTGACCTTAAGTGTGCTTGCAAGCTGCAATGGAAGCACTGATGTCACGTTTGATAATTTCTACGATTTCATTTGCTACTAAGCTGGACTTCAGTTGCGGGCGGTCTTGCGAGAGAGTCTCATTTATGCATGTATGTGGCCTTCTATATTGTGTAATTTCAAACATCCTATGCTTTCGGCGTTGATTTGCACGCAACCGCCAAACATAGCTCTCGTCTGCAGTGCACCTAACCATCCACGTTGTTGGGGTGGATTGCACCACCTTAAAATTGTGGTGTGTTTGCGCATGGTGGATGTGCACGGAGTGCATGAGGTCATCCTTCGTGTCGAAAATCATATCTTTCCCAAATTTCGAGACACCATCCCATCGTCTGCCCTCAAGTGAACTTTCAACTTCAGTTCTGATATAACCGGTTTTAACATCGACCATGTATGCTAATGGCGACACGTTGTGTACACTCCTATGACCGACATGTGTGCTTTGAGGAGGCATGACAATTTCTTCATGGTGAACCTCATATACAATTTGTGCACCGGCTTCATCTACCCCTCGGTCTACCTTTTCAAAATCCTCTTCTAAATCCTTTTCTTCCTCTAATTCACAGTGACAATCCATATCTAGTTGCATTGGCCGGACCGTGTATGCCCCCCTTTCATTCATGACAATAGATGGAACCGTTTCGAAGTCTGGTATAGGGATAGCTCTAGTTGAACTTCGACCATGCCTATACTCTGTTGATGGTTGTGGTTCGTCATGATAATTGCTTCCCACATTGAATCCTTGCAAAGTAGGCTGCTCACCTTGGATCTCGGTTGACAAGAATTCAGGCTGAAATGATGTACCAGGGACGTCATTCAAATCTAATACTGCAGTCACCTGTGAAAAATTATCAACTAGTCAGCTCATCTCACCGGTATCATATTCGGTATATGGTTGAGAATGGATGAATGCTTCACCCTGCAAACTTGGGGCTCTGCCCATACTACTACTACGAGGAATGCATTTAACAAAAATCTCAACTACATATACGTCCGGACAAGAACTCTGCAGGTCCAACGCAATTAGGACGTCTGCATCAATTTTTATTGGGACGTCAATGTATACGAAATTTTCACCACCCCCTCGTTGCAGATATCTCGATGTCAGTTCTAACATGTACTCATTTGGATCAATATCTAAGCCTTCATATATTTTGCGTTACAAACTTTCTAACTTCATCCTCCTTCGAGCTCGAATGGTTTTCGTTGGCCCAGTGTTGTACTCAATACCGATCGATCCATGAGTAATCTCACTGTCAATGTATAATAAGACCGTCACTTTGTTAACCAACGAATTTGACGTCATTATGACTTCTAAAAAGAAAAATTTATCTGCAAGAGGTGGTTAAGGGGGTTGGAGGATCAAGAAATAAATGCAAGAAGAGAAAACTTGAGTGATGGCTGGGAGATGATGAACAGATATATAGGGGTGACCAAACCGACTTGTGGAAAGTCAATTTTTGATTTTTTAGTTATTTAATACCAAACCGACTTTCCAAAAGTCAGTTTGGACGTCGGAATTAATTTTTTTAATACCGAATTGACTTTCCAAAAGTCAGTTCTTTAAAAAAAAAATTAAAACTTTTTACCATGCTTAGTTTTTTTTTTTAAATTAATTTGGCAAAGTGGCCGTGCAACATCGCATGCATGCAAATTGGCCCCCTCCCCCTACGCATGCCCCCCTCCCCTTGTCTTCTCTCTCTCTCTCTCTCTCCCATCCCCTTAAGGCGCGTCAGAACCCCCCTCTTCTCTCTTCTCTCTCCCCTCTCTGTTTCCCCGCTTGCTAGTCCCCACCCCTTTCAAACAAAAGCCCCACCCCTCCCTCCCCTCTCTCCTCTCTCCCCTCTTAAATGAGCTAACAAATCATTTTTTTTTTATTTCTAACAATGACGAGACTTGACAACACTTTTTTTTTTTTTTTTTCAAGCATGAACACAATTATGTAATTTTTTTCCCATTTCATATTACATTTTATACAAATCTATACAAATTCAAAGTCAAGACTTCTCCTAAGCACAATATTGGAGTTTAGGCAATTAGGAATTTAAGCAATTAGGGTTATTAATTCACGACTCCTCAAACCTAAATTATTCTTGAAGTTTGAATATATAAAGCGTAAAATTGAAAAAAAGTTGCATTAACAAGCACCATGCCACTAGAAGAAAAACAATGCATTGGGGGTAGGTTGGTTTGGTTGGTTGGGCTTTTTGTCGTTTTGATTTTTATATTTAATCTTAAGAGAATTCGTTTTTTTGGTTTAATTCAATTTCCAAATTTATGAATCAAAAATTTTTGATTGATTTGGTTTTAGTCCAAA
Source organism: Malania oleifera (assembly GCF_029873635.1). Lineage (NCBI taxonomy): Eukaryota > Viridiplantae > Streptophyta > Magnoliopsida > Santalales > Ximeniaceae > Malania > Malania oleifera. The sequence goes on from NC_080428.1 coordinate 14,512,828, forward strand.
GAAGAGAGTCAGTTCGGTTTAGTTTGCTCCCCAAAAAAATTGAAAAAAATCGATTCTTAATTTTTCCGACTCCAACTGATTGAATCCACAACCCTAACTGCTTTAAGCATAAGTATGGATGCATAAAGAGATTGTTTATTGTACTTAGTTTCTTTAATAAACTTCATGAACATGCAAAATATTATTTTGAAATGTACATGTGCTAGCCAAGAATATTGTGCTTGAAGAAAGAGCTTTTTATACAAGAAAACAAAATAAAAACGTTTCTTGGCTCATTGAGAATTACGAAATACTCAAGTGAAGAATAACCATTTATTTTATAATTTTTTGGGATGGTTTTAATTTCTTTTTCACTGATGGTGTGTTTGAACTTCTAATCAAGACAAAGAAACATGATGATATTTTATGTGGGTTTGTAATACCTCTCAAATGATTTTTTGTTTTATTATTTTAGTTGACCAATTCCAAGTTGTTTTTTTTTTTTAAATCGATTTGATGATTGTTATTTATGTTGACTAGCAATTGGTTCTTCATATTTTACTCTTCATAATGTAAGCATTAGCTTGCCCTATAACATATTTGCGGGCATGTCACTAGTTATTAATACTGTTAATTTTTGTTAAATGTCTTGGTTGAACTTCATTTACTCATCAAATTTTGAGATTGAAGCATGGAGGGTAAATAAATTAGAGTTGAAAAGGATTTTGGTCATGGTCATTGTGTTTATGGCTAAAAGGAGAGTCATATTACTCTACTTGATGAATTTTTTTGCAGCAACAGACTTTTGAAATGAAAAATAAATGTACGAATATTGCCGACTAATAATTAGATATAGGTTGGTCAGTGTAAGAGAAAATTTTTAAATAAAGAGAACCTTATTATTATGATTATTATTATTATTATTATTATTTTTTGAAAGAGTCCCAAATATTTCTTCAATTAAATAAAATATTCCCATAATAAAAACAAAAGAATACACACACATGTATATATATAGAACATTATTCGCTAAAATTTTCGTTCTCTAATAAAAAAAATTGATATGGTCAAATGACCTGAGCATTAGTCTCGTGATTCATCTTTTCAAATTGTAATGGGTAGATGAAGTGCATGGGGATGGTGGGGTAGGGGTTGGGCGGCTTCAATTCAAAGTGGGAGGCTGAAAAAGAAAAGGGCAAAGGGGGCCGGTCTGAACTGTGAACGGAGTCCTCGGTGGCGGTGGGGTTGGGGAACACAAACAGCCACGGCGTGAGGCCAACGCATGCACGTAGATACGTCGTCGTCTCCTTTAATTTTCCACCATAATGGGAGATTTGGGGGTTAGGTGGGTGGCCGGAACTAGTTGGAACACGAGGGGTAGGGGTTGGACGTATACATAATTTGGGTGGGTAAGCACCTCCATCTCATCTGCACGTGGAAACTACTTACTTTCCGTGAGCTGATGTCCTGTCCGCCCTTCATTTCTCAGCTGACGGTGACGCCTCCCAAGGCTGCCCCTAGTTTTTTACCAAAATATTTTTTAAAAAAAATCAAAAAACATAAATACGAAAAAAATTAGAAAAATTTAAACAAATGTTCCCAACCGACTTTCCAAAAGTCGGTTTGGGCTTTAAAATAAATAAATAAATAAAAAGTCTGCTGCAATTCTTGACTGTCAAAATAAAAATAAATAAAAATTGAGAACCGACTTTTCAAATATATATTATTTTAAAAAATATATTTTTAAGTGTTATTTAATACAAAAATATTTTGTACATTTTATTTATTTTTCAAATGAATAAAAAAAAGAAAGTTAATTTTTTAATTTCAAAAAATTATATAAAAATGAATGCAATAACAAAAAAATTTGAAATATTTTACTTTTGGGAATATTAAGACAAAAAATGACATTTTACTTCCTAATTACATAAAAAATTATTTAATATATAATTAAGAATAGAAAAAATATTTAACATATTATTTTATGTATATTTTATATAAGAAAATTTTAAAATTTAATATTTCTTACCTAACCGACTTTTCAAAAGTCAATTTGGATTAAAAAAAAACAAAAAACTTGCACAAAAATCTAGGCACGAAAAACAATTAGAATGAAATAATGGAATGGAAGAAAAATGTAATGAAATAAAAATATTATAACGCGTGCTTCACGTGTTCTCCCATCACCGATGTGTCCAACTCGTGTCGCCCGCGCACTGCAACTGGGTAAAAATCCGAGCATTCCCATATTCCGGTTTTCGGAATAGAGTGGAGTGGGTACTTCGCCTTGACCCAATTCACGAAATCTTTGCTTTGGTACAAGTAGGTCATTCTCCGGTGCTTCCCTCGGCTGCCGACGACCATTCTCCAATACTTGTCCCGCCCGATCTAGCCCGTGGTCGGGTCACGGAACACGCTCGTGTTTATGTTCGGAGTGGGAACCACAAGGGGGTTGTCGTCGGGTTTGATCCATTCACGGATATATGGGTCGGATAGGTTAGCGGGTACGACGTAGCTCTGGATCTGCCTGTTCTTGGGGTTGAGTCTGGTGTAGAGGATGATAGATTTGTTGCCAAGGAGGATGGTGGCAGATCCGGACCAGCACCCATTTATGTCGAAGGGCTTAGACGGATAGATGGTCAGGTCAAGGGTGACCCAGTTGATGAGGTCCTTGGAGATGGAGTGAGCCCAAACGATGTTGCCCCACACAGTTCCCTTCGGGCTGTATTAATAGAAGAGATGATAGATTCCATTATAGTACATTGGTCATATTTGGTTTGAAAGAAAAGTAGAATAGCGGGGAAATGAAAGATTAATTAAAATTATAAACAAATTTTCTATTTTGGGAAAAAAATAGAAGTTAGTTTTTTTAAATAATTTTTTTTTATGTAATTAGGAAGTAAGATGTCCTTTTTGTCTTATTATTCTCAAAAGTAAATTATTTCAATTTTTTTGTTATTGTATTCATTTTTATATAATATTTTGAAATTAAAAAATTAATTTACTTTTTTTAATTCATTTGAAAAATAAATAAAAAGTAGAAAATATTTTTTATATTAAATGACACTTAAAAATATTTTTTTTTTATTTGAAACTTAAAATTTGAAAAATAATATTTATTTATTATTATTTAGATTAAAAATAGTATATATTTTATTATTTGATTTTGGGTGGGGGGGTTGGGATTTGGATTTTGGGGGATGACTTTTTAAAATTTGGTTCTCAATTTTTATTTTTATTTATTTTGGCAGTCAAGAATTGCGTCTGACTTTTTTTTTTTTTTTTTTAAAGCCTAAACTGGCTTTTGGAAAGTCGGTTCTCAATTTTTATTTTATTATTTTATTTTGGCAGCCAAGAATTGCGGTTAATTTTTTTTTTTTTTAAGCCCAAACCGACTTTTGGAAAGTCGGTTGGGTACATTTGTGTAAATTTTCCCAATTTCTTTCATATTTGTGTTTTTTGATTGTTTTTTAATATTTTGGTAAAAAACTCCTACCCCCTAGCCTCCATTGTCATTTTCATTTTCGTTTTCATTTTCATGTCATCCCAATTATTCGTTTCAAGGCAAAACATAGCCGCCTTGGCAATGACAAAAAATAAATTTCAATTCTATTCCCTTAGCTATAGATTCAAAAAATTTGTATTTTATAAATATATAATTTAACAGTTAAAATTGTAGGATTTATATCCCAAAGGATATGTCCCACATAAATGATATGGGTCCCACATGTTGTGTCTCATATGTTAAGGATATGAATTAATGGTTGTATGGATTAACTAAAGGGTTGGCTTATGTAATTTGAGAAATTAATGGTGAAAGTTTGAAGAGATTCCTATACATAAATATATATATATATATATATATATATATATATATATAATATCACCATGTAGCCCCTTAGAGCTTATGAGCTTTGCTTTTCTTTTTTCTTCTTTAGTTCTCCTTTTCCTTCCCTTAGAGTTTAACTTGATGTATAGCATGCCCTTATAAGCTCTAAGGGTTAGTTACATGGTGATATTAGTTGCAAAGAAAATATAAGAAGAAAGGAATTGTCATATCTCTCTCTACTTCTTTAATCATCAAGAGATCCTATAGATCTGGTGAAGGAAGGAAAGAGAAAGAGAAAAAGTGGGAGAAACGATTTCTTCAAATTCTCCGGGTGTTCTTCTCGATAGGTTTGATATGGTCGATTATGTAAAATTTATAATTTATGATTTATTTATTTTTTGCATAAAGGTTATTGATGTTATGTGAAGTTCATGATAATTGAAGATCTTTGGTTGCAATATATTTATGAAAATTTTCTTACAAAAATTTGAATTATATTTTCACTCATGCTTTCCCCTCCCCACCTTTGACTACAAATGCGTCAGGTTACAAATTATTATTAAACCATTTTTGAAAGAGTATTCACTTGGCAACAAAATTTGAATTGTCAATTGTACCATACCCGATGTGCATGTCTCCTTGATTATATTTTCGAGTTCTTTTACATTACTAAGACCAAAGCAAGGCGATGATGGTCACCTAGTTATCACGCGAAGATTACTTACTCATCGAGTGAAAGTCATCTAGCGATCAAGCGATGAGGTGAGCAAGCATTGCGTAAACATGTCGACCATAATAGATTGGGCATTAAATGTTATGAAGCGGTTTCAAATTTGTTATTAGATTTTAAATATTTTTTAACAGATCAGATTAATTATTAATATTTATGGTTGGAATTTATCGTTTATAACCTTTGAGTTGATGAAGATTTGACCCCAAATGAATATAAATAGGGGTACAACTATCTTGTAATACCTCTCCATGTCAACTCAACAAACATCATGCAATAGTCTAACGCTCAACAAGCCCTAATATCTTTTATCCTTCTTTTCTCTTTATCTCTTTTCCCTCAATTTTCCCCCTCTTAGTCTCTTTTCTCTCTATTTCTCCTTACATCTTATAATCTAAATCTTTTCGCCTTTCTTTTTTCTCCCTCTTTCTATAATTGCTCTGATTCTATTGCTATCCTAACACTTTTGATAAAATTTGACAAAACGACTTTATTCAGAACCAATCCAACATTCACCCATCTACAATTAAAAAGGTGTTTAATTGTTTTTAACAAACAATATGCATATAACACATTAAAGTATATATGTTTTTTTTTTTTAGATATATACCAGATACAAATATGTAGGTTTAATTATAGTATAGAAGTATTATTAGCTTAGTGGTAAATGCATGGCACACTTTTCCTTGGTTCATGAGTTTAATCCCTCTAGGAACATCCTGCCTTTCTTTTTCTCCCCTAGTATGAATGTTACAAAAGTAGCAGTTGGGTCAACCTAGTAGGCTCGCCAGTCTGATTGTGTATGTTTTTTTGTTAAGATATATACCATATTTAAATATGTTGGTTTAACTATAGTATAGAAGCATTGTTGGCTTAGTGGTAAATGCATGTCTCTCTTTCCCTTGGGCCATGAGTTTACTTCCCTATAGGAACATCCTGCCTCTATTTTGCCCCCTAGTATGAATGTTATAAAAGTAGCAGTTGGGTCAACCCAATAGACTCACGAGTTTGGTTGGTTTAGACCTAGTCAAACTGGGTTGACATTGGTTTGTAAAAAAATTGGTTTTTTAGCCTACCCGAGTCCCAAACCAGTGTAGTGATTAGTTTCGATTTGATTGGGTTGGACCGACCAGTCTAGTTTAGGTTTTAAAATTATGACCTGCTTTGATTTTTAGTGCACTATTTGGGCTAGGGTTTTAGGCCATCTAGTATGAAATGGTCATCGACAAAAACCAGCTGCTTGAAATTGAGGACAAGGTTTCATTTGGTTTAAAATAGTGGTGGCATTGTTCTATAATTATTGGAGGCAGTTTTCATAATTCATGCAATGTTGCAATTTAATCTTGCCAAAACTTGAAGCTGCCTTTTTTTTTTTAATGGAATTTTCTAAGGAATTCTAAAACTCATGGGATATACACTTTAATTCATAGTCTTTCAATAACTAGATATCTTCCTATTTACACTAAAAATGATAGGAAAGTAGTGGGACATGTAAAAGCATTTATATGTAGTATTGTAATACATCATTTGCTAATAGAAGAATGTACAAGAATGTTGCATTGGGAGCATAATAACTATTATATAACTAATTTTGAGCCCATATGACAAAATGCTTAAATATTATAAACTCTATTATGAACCAAACTATATATTAGATTGACGATATTTGTGTTCTACAATACATTTTGGTGAATTTTAGAACCAATTGTTAAAGTGTATTTACTTCTGAATTTGCATGCATCACCCTCTACACTTCTTCTCTATTATAGTTTGCGTCGTATATTGTTAAACACAAAAGTACTTCCATTGTCCCATGCCCATATGTATGATTGTGGGTTTTAATAAATGCTTTTGTTATTTAATGACAATTTTTTTTTCTTTTAATTTATTCTATGGCAATGATGTCTTGGTTTTTTCTTAATATAATTTTAAGTTTTAACCTTTTTAATGAATCTCCGCATGCATTGATCATATTTTCCATTGCACAACCATACTAAATTTCCCTATATGCTACAAATTATTGTTTTTGCACCCCTTATTTAGCAGTATAAAGCTAGCATACTATTTTTAGTTTAATCTTCTACATAAATTTGTTTAGAAGTCACTTGTGGTTTGGGTAAAAATAAAAAGTTATAGATCAAAGAGGAATATAAAAGGCTAATTGAGGCTTTCTTGACATTGCAAAAAAAAACAAGAAAGTATAATGTTGATTGTGGTTTCAAATTAGGTCATTTAGGTTCAATTTATAAGATGCATGCACTAACTCAACTAATTTCGAGTTTAACGGTTGAGCTTATCTTTACTATTGCAGATAATGAAAAACAAGAACAAGTTAAGATTATTCTTAGTTTCATTTTGTGGATATTTGTTTTTATTTGACAAACTATTAAATTTTTTAACAAATTAAAAGACTTTTTTAATTTTAATATATGCACTTAAAAGTTTGGACACATAATATTTGTGACTATGAGTAGTTAGTACATTCTTTACTTTATTCAATAAAATTGTTATGGTTCACTTTGTCTAAACCTTATTTGAATTCTACATGTGTACCATCAATGAAGTCTTTAATTGTTTTTTCTCTAGTTAAAAGTCATCCTTGAAAGAGTTAGGCCAAGTTTGGAACTTAGAAAATAATTTTTTTGAAAAAAAAAGAAAAATATGAAAAAAAATCTATTTTTTCATGTTTGGTTTTCAAGAAAAGTAAGAGAAAAAATAAGAACAAAATATGTCAACACATTATTAACATTTGATTTTTTTAAAATTATTGATTGTATTAAAATAATGTTTCATGAAAAAAATGATTTTCTTTTTTATTTTCCTTTACTTCCTTTCCACAAACAAACTTCTTATTTCAAATAAACTTTGATTTTTTTTTATAAAAAAAATTGTAAAATTTACATATTTCAATTACTTTTTAAAAAGAAGAGTGTTCCACTCTATTATTATAATTATTTATACCAAACATAAGAATGAAAATGTCTATTTCATTCTAGTTTGATTTTATTTTCGCAACCAAATAATGAAATGTGTAACATTATTCCAATTCATTTTCCATTTTATTTTCTTCCTATTTTATTTCATTCCTATGCAACAAACATAACATTTTTGTTTTTATTCTCATCTTATTAATATCTTTGATTTTTTTTTTTAGCATAAAGTCATGTCAATGTCCATTTTTCTTTATAGAATGCTCAAAATGGAGGTTGACAAATTTCTTACTTCTTTCTTCCCTTTTACCTTTCATTTTTATCCTCCTTACTTTGCTTTTTTTTTTTTTTGTTTTTGGCCATCTCGAGTGATTTGAGACAATCTTGAACTTTAAGGTGGGGTCCAACATCAATTTTAACCTTTTACACACAAATCGAGACAAGATCTTTGTCATACCAGACATTTCTAACCACTTTTTGTCAAATCTAACTATACCAAGTGATCCAGAGCGCTCTAAAATTTAAAAAAAAAAAAAGTGTGATAGTATTTTTGACTTTAGGCACACAAATAGACACAAGATCCCTGTCTCTCTTTTCCTTCCTCTTTCTTCTTTTCTCCTTTCTTTTTCTTCCATTCCTCCCATACTTCCCCACAACCCAATATCTCACAGGTAAGCAGCTCCACTTTCACTCTCTCCCTCCTCCTTCTTCTTCACCTTCTTACAGTGCATGTCGTGTGTATAGTGTGATGCATGCATGATGGATGCATGCATGCATGGGTGGTATATATGTGTATGGTGCATGCATGATAGGTGCATGCATGACGGGTACATGTATAATGGGTGTATGTATGCATGAGTGTGCATGTGTGAGGTGTGCGTGTGCAAACATGGATCATGTGTGATTTATATATGTACAATGCATGCGTGATGGATGCATGTCCACATGGGTGGTATATATATGTATGATGCATGCATGATGAGTGCATGCATGCATTGGTGTATGCATGTGTGAAGTGTGTGTGCATATGTATGAGTGCATGTTTGAGTGTGTGAAGCATGCGTATATGTATGCATGTGTATGTATGTGTGTATGTGCTTTAAGTGTGAAAGGCATATATGTATACCTGCATATATGTACACAATGCAAGATGGTTATTTGATGAATGCATGATGATGCATGAACATGGATATATGAATTCATGGATGTATGCATGCAATGATGCAGGTATACTTATGTATGAATGCGTGATATATGATGCATATATGTATATAAGCAAATATGAATGTGCGTATACTAGCAAACATAAGTGTGTGTAAATAAACATATATAAATGTGTATATACTAATGTGTGTATTACTGCAGGCATGCTATATATATGTGTGTGTGCGCGCACTTTAGTGCGTGCATCAATGTGTACATGAACATATGTAAATGTGTGCATATACTAATATTAGTGCATGCATGGTATATATGTATACATATATGAATGTTTGCGCATTTTAGTGTGTGTGTATGTGCAAAAATGTATGTGTCGTAGTGCGTATGTGTCCGTGTATTTCATTTTATTCTCATTTTAAAAATCCTAAAAAAATAAAAATGTTTGAAAAATCTCAAAAATATGAGTTTTGCCACATCATTACCACAGTCTACTTATTTCCAAAAATCATCAAAAAAAAAAAAATTTGTGTTTTTGTAGTTTTTTATTGATTTTCAATAAGCCTAATAATAAAATCCTTGATTTTCCAAAATTCATGCATCCCACTACATATTGTTAGGAACCTGTGAGCAACGAGAAAGATGTGACACCAGAAATTTAACGTGATTTGGTCAATATCGACCTACGTCCATAGGGCACACACTGCAAATTCACTATTCACCGAAAAATTACAATTCTCACTCTCTCTCTCTCCCTCTCCTCCTCCTCTCTTTCTCCTCTCTGAGTTTCTCACTTGTGTATATTACATTCCTCAGCTCTCTATTTATAAGGCTGATATTTAAATCAATATTTAATCATAATCAAATATAATCAATCACAAAAGAGAGGTTTACAATCATGAGATAAATGAAGATTAATTGCACCGCGTTCCAACTCTTCACGCGTCTCAAACTTCTGGCTCTCCTGTCTCCAGCTACAACAATCTCCCACTTGGAGACCGAGACACCTTCTTAACCAGTATCATGAATAAATGATGTGCTCAAAATATGTTTTCAAGCATGAAGACCAACTGAAATTGAACACAACTTCAGTTTCTCTGTAGTCACCACCTTTTTGTCTGTTCGATTCTCGCGGACTAATCTAATGGCTGTCAGCTTCACAACTAGTGTAAAGATGCCGGTGTAGTCAATCTCTTCCTTCTATTCGAAGCCTTTGACTACCAATCGAGACTTGTATCTTCTGGAGCCTTCATGGTCCTCTTTGATTATGCACACCCACTTGTTGTGAAGGCCTTTGGGCAATTTAGCTAGTTCCCACATTCTATTGGAGGTAAGGGACTTCATCTCATCCTTCATCGCAAGCTCCCACTTGCTCGTATCTGCCACCTGACATGCTTCATCATTACATTTAGGCTCTCCTCCATCTGTAGGAAGTAAGTAATCAATATACCTTCTATTTGGTACATGAGACCGAGTAGATCTCCTAAGCTTTGGAGCTGGAGTAGGAGGTGGTGGTGTGACAATTTGCTCCACTGGTTCCTCCACCTGAGGATTCTCAGCATTTTGCTGTTGTGTCCTGACACATTCTGAGTGGACTAGTTCTAGTCTCTTCTTCTTTGGGGCATGGGTGTTTATTTGGAAACTGACCCTCTTATGTTTCCATTCTATACAATCCTCTTACATGTCAATATGTACTGATTGTAGACCACTCAATTTTCCCTTTGAATGCATCACTCTGAGTCCCTTCTCACTCATGTGACCGAGTTGTTAGTGCTAGATGTTGCTATCATCATTTCTTGCAACAACTGAAATAGACATAAAGGCATTGGAGGTTAGAAAAAGTGTTCCGCTTTTCTTACCTCGCGCAATTGTTAGTATACCCTTTGAAACTTTCCATTTGTTGCCAATGAATTTCTTCGTGTATCCCTCATCTGCCTACTGACCAACTGAGATCAAATTCTTTCTCAGGTATGGAATGAATCTGATATCCTTTAGCTTCCATACTAACCCGTTTATATTGATATTCACAACTCCCTTGCTAGTTACGTTGCAAGGTTGATCATTGCTAAGGTACACCTTACAAAATTACCTGGGGTGTGCTCCTCTAGGCAATCTCTACAACAAGTGGCATAAAATGAGGTTCCGGAGTCTAGGGCCCAAGACTCCTGCTTGCTTTCCAAAGAGTAGATCAATAAATCATCATTTTTGGATGCAATATTTGCTTCTGTCTTTGCCCTTGTCTCGTATTATTTCTTCTGACTCCTGCACTAGTTCTTGTAATGACCAGTTTTTCCACAGTTCCAGCACTCAATAACTTCTGTGTCTTAAGTACCTCTGGGATTTTTGGATTTAGACCGCCTGGGCTTAGATCTGCCATGATTGTTTGATCGTCCATGCCTGTTTCCTCTGCCTCGACTCTCTATGTTCAAGATTGAACTCAAAGTGGAGCCATGGTTCGACTGCATTCTGATTTCCTCCATTAAAATCATGCTCATGACCTCATCATATACAAGTTTCAATTTTCCTGCAGAGCTACTGATGGCAGTAACGACACCATTCCAACTTTCGGGCAATCGACTGAGAATCAGTAGGGTCTGAATCTCATTATCAAATGTTATCTCGAGTGAGGCGAGTTGATTCGACAACTCGTTGAAATTATTTAAATGCCTGTTGAAACTTTCACCTGCAGACATGCTTATCGTAAATAGTCTTTTCATGAGATGTACCTTGTTTTCGGCTGAAGGCTGCTCATACATATTAGAGAGCGCATCCATCAAAGACTTGGTAGGTGTTATGTGCTTGATATTGAACTCCAAAGATTTCGACAACGCCATTTTGATAGCTTCGAGGGATTTTTGATCAAGCAACTCCCACTCGTCTTCGTTCATGGATGCTGGCTTACCCTTCAATGGTAAATGTAATTTCTTCCCAAACAAATAATCTTCTATCTACATCTTCTAGAAATCGAAATTGTTGCCATTGAACATTTCGATTTTTATGCTCTTTCATTTGATATCTTGATTTGCTGATCTAGAGATGGAATTAGATCAAATGGATAGCACGGTTGGATCCAGAATGATCAAAAACCCTAAAAAAGGTTCAGGTCGCTCGAAAAACAAACCCAAAACGACTCCGAAAAGTTTAGTCAAAGTTTTAGGTCAAACCTGGTTAATGCTGACATGGCACCTGATGACGTGGCAAGGCTGATGTGGCACTTGATGACGTGTCTATGGGGTCCACCTACTGATGTGGCAGTGGGGACCACCTCCTGACATGGCAACTGACGTGTCATCGTGTCTGATGTGGCACTCCGTTAATGTGGCTGCTAGCGTGGCAGTGGGGCTTGGCTGACTTAGCAGCACTGACGTGGTCGGGTTCTAAGATTGTGGGTCGGATCTGGGTCAGGGACCTGTTCTCGGGTTGACCCGGTCTGAGGGTGTATTCGGGTCAGGTCGGGTTATCCCCGGGTCGGGTCGAGGCTGTCTGGGTGAGGAAGACACGTGCAGCGCATGCGGCGCGTGAGAAGCTGGTCACCGGCGCATGGCAAAGCATCTTGCTCCGCGCGAGGCGTGTGAGGGCACGTGAGGTTTCGTTTGGACTTCGTTTGAGCTTCGGCTTGCACCGTTCTCTTCATCTCGGTGAGCTGAATGTGATGGTGGCCTCAAATCTCAGTTTCGAGCCACTAAATAGAGCTCTGATTTCGGGATCACTTCCGATCTGGCTTTCCTGCTCCAACCGGGCTCTGATACCACTTGTTAAGAACCTGTGAGCAACCAGAAAGATGTAACACCAAAAATTTAACGTGGTTTGGTCAATATCGACCTACGTCCACGAAACACACACTACAAATTCACTATTCACCGAAAAATTACAATTCTCACTCTCTTTCCCTCTCTTCCTCCTCTTTTTCTCCTCTCTACTCTCTGAGCTTCTCACTTGTGTATAGTACATTCCTCAGCTCTCTATTTATAGGGCTGATATTTAAATCAATATTTAATTTCAATTAAATATAATCAATCACAAATGGGAGGTTTACAATCATAAGATAAATGAAGATTAATTGCAAACCGCGTTACAACTCTTCACGCATCTCCGGCTTCTGGCTCTCCTGTCTCTAGTTACAACACAAATTTCCTTTAGAACTCCCTCATTTTCAAATTCACTCTCTTTAAATACCGGTAACGCAAATCCAACCTCTTTTTCTTAAACTTTGGTTTCCCAAACCGGTAATACAAGCTTGGTATTTTTCAAACCGATAATTTTTCTTCTTTCATGAATCATTATTATATTACTAAGGCCAACCCCTTTCTAGGACAATACTCCAGGCTTCTCGAATCGATGTTGAAGTGCTCAAATAGCAATTCTATCACTAAATGACCAAAAGAGGTATTTTTTTGTTCTCTTATCTTCTTTTTCTTTCTATTTGACGGCAACACATACATAATAGTAGTAGCCGTTCTGTGAACAAATGTCGTTAAAGATGTTGAGAGGCTGATCATCACTGAAATGATTGGTTAATCACCTTCCACATGCATAAGTGTACTCCCGAACTCTAAATGTGGTTTTTTGCAGGCTTTTTGCTGAATTTTTCTTTAGATTGGATTGGCGACCCCCAATTATTACAACCTATTGATTGTAACATTTACATATCGGAGTTTGAGCATTTCAGTTTCAGGTGAGCTTATGAATTGTGACTGCTTGAGAATTCCAAAGACGGGTCTGCGAGCCACATGATGTTTTGGTCTCTCTCAGACTTGGTTGACAGTGCCAAGTTGAGCAAAGGCCTTTTTGTATTATGTGGGGATACTTTGGCAATGGGAGGGATCTCTATCAATGGGGAGGTGGGCTCCATAACGGTATATTATGGTGGAAGGGAATTGAAAAAATAATTATTTATTCTAATTTTAATGTATATAATACATGTAAACATGAATATAATATGGTATATATATTTTTATATTTTTAAATAATATTAATTAAATTAATTTTATAATTTTAGTGGAGAAAAATTATATTATACTCTATATATTATATTGAATATTTTAAAAATATTTCTAATTATTTATGCTAATTTTAATATATATAAACAGAAATGTAATACGATATACATACTTTTATATTTTTGAACAGTATAAATGAAAAATAATTATACACTTTTAGTAGATGTAAATATAAACAAATAATAAAGAAACTAGAAACTAATAATTTCAATTAATTTTATTATATAAAAGTATTGAAAAAGAAAGTAATGAAAAGTTGTTGAGTTGAGATTATTTTTCAAAAAATTATTTAGTACTAAAATTTATTAATGCTGAAATTTTTAAATTTTGTCTAATAAAAAGGGAAAATATAATTTTAAAAAAAGATTAATGAATCAATATAGATAGAGGAATTTAGTGAGACCCGTGTGGATTAAAGAAAAAAGGAAATAGTTCAAAAAAATAAATTAAAAAAGTATTTAAAAAAATAGTGGAACCTATATGGGCTCTGAGAGAGAAAGGAGGGAAAAAGAAATATGTGGGGCCTGGGGCCTACATTTTGCAAAAGGAATTTTTTTAAAAAATAGTGCGGCTTACATGGATCCCTATGAAATAAAAGACCGATGTTAAAAAAAAAAAAAAAAAAACCAACATCACATATTAGCGCTGGATTGAAAAATCTGGATTCAAAAATCATTTTTTGTAAATAATGGAGCCTACGTAGGCTCTTCTGATGTAAATAATAGATGTAGAAAAAAAGATTAATACCACGTGCCAGCATTGGATTGAAATTATGGATTTAGAAATTATGTGTGTATATATATATTATTGTAAAATATATATATTATACATGTAGATGACTATCTTGAGAATATATTATAACTTTTGGTATGCTCACATAATGATTCATTATGTAATTAATTTTTGGTATGTTAATACAATCTTTGTTTATATAAGGACATATTTTACAATCAAAATTGAGAAAAAAAGATGATTAGCAACATCTAATTCTTGAAGAATTAGATTGGTGAATTTTTATAGATATAAATTTATTTACTTTAAATTTTTTTTTTTATAATTCTCTCTTTATTTCATTTACAACACACACATATATATATATATATATATATATATATATATATATTTTTTTTTTGTGTTTTTGAAAAGTTGTGCTTGAGCTTCATCCAGCGGGACTAGGATGGTCGCGGGCTGAGAACAGGTGGCGCGAGGGAGGCAAATGCTATTTTGGGATCGCAATCTCTCCGGCAACGATGCTTTACCCTTTAAAAGCCTTCCTGTTACGCAACTCCACGTACATACTTCCTCCACGCTCTCATGCCCTTCTCTTTACTCTTCCCCTTTCTTCTCCGATCTCCATTTCCATATCCGCCCCTCGGTTTCATGTCCTTTTTACTTCCTGGAGGACCCTGCACCTCTTCCGGTACTCCCACCCCTCTCTCTCTCTCTCTCTCTCTCTCTCACGTTGTTGAATGATTTAGAGTTGATTCATGCTGAGGGTGACGTTGAATGTATCTGTTTTTTTCTCTTTTAAATTCCGGTAGTTGAAATTCAGAGTACTTTGAACTTGGGTTGATTTATTTATTTATTTATTTTTTCGTAAATTCAAATGTTTGTGGGGGGTTTTTTTTTTAAAGAATTTTATGCGTGGATTTTTAAGTGCTGTTGTTAAGTTGTTTGCATTGAGTCGCACAATTTACTATTTGCACGAGGGAATTTGATGCATGTTAAGTGATGTTTAACAAATGTTTATGTACAACTGTCATTGCATCTTAGAAATATTTCTGTTTTTGCTGCAAGTTTGTATTTCAATAGGGGTTCTTTTGGCTGTCTCACGGAAATGGACCGGGAGGATTTGATTTATGAATTTTTTTAGCAACAACAAACAATTATCTTTTAATAAATGCATGGTTTTAACAACACATAATAAGGTTTCCTTTGCAACGAGCCATTCCATTGAGGATTTTAGATGAACTTCCCAGGCCTCAGCAGCATCAGTTGTTGATTCTCTCAAAGTAGTACGAAAAGCAAACTGAGTCATTTTGAAGACCAAGTTTCATTTATAAATGACTTCAATGATTTTTAAATTCTTCTTAGTTGCTTCTTTTTTTGTAGATGGATTTTTTTTATATTATTTATTAGCCACGGCCATAAATTTAATAGATTTGTGAGGTTGCACACTGCGATGTTACTTACTAATGTGCTTGCGGATGGTTTTTAATTTGTTGTTGCAATTCTTATTGTCAATGTGCCACTCTACTATTTTTATGATTGATGTCCTCCAATAAAGCTGGCTTGTAGCATTATCAATTCTTAGAAATCATTGTAGAAATATTATTCTTTCATCTTAATTATAGTCACTGAAGAAAATTGATTTTTTAATTTTATGATTTTATGATTATTGTTGGTTATTTTAACATTGCATCTGCCCCTGGTTTTAGGTTTTCTTTTAGGGGAGTTGGGGAGGTAGTGTAAGGTTTAGTTTCAAGAAAATTTTCTATCATAATATAGATTTGTGAACAATAATGTTTCTATTGTTAACTTAAACTTCAAGTCTAAAAACTGAAGCTGTTGATAATTTTTCTTTGCAGAATCTATTGATGATTTTGTTCTTGTATTATCATTAAATAAGGGGGATTTAAGGTTTCTAAAAAAATGACTAATTTCTGCGTTACTGTTAGAGATAATTAGAATCTAAAGCTTCTCTTGTTTACATACATACATACATGTATGAATGTATGTATGCATGTGTGTGTATATGTTTATTTATATGTATGTATGCATGCATATATATATTTTTTCAAAGCCTTTATGGGTTCAAGGCCTCAACTCCATGAAAATAGTTGTGATGTCTATACCATAGGAGAAGCTATGTCATAAAATAATGAGCTCATGTTTAGAGTGGGTGAGGTTTAAAGGTTTGGGGCACAAATGGAGACATTGGATGTACATGCTTGTATTTATGCCCACATGCATGTTCACACATAGGATGGATTGGAAATTCCTAGAAAGCTTTAAATGGTGTATTTATTATCAAAATTATTATTGGAGAGGAATAGTTAAAATTTGTATGAAGACTTTTAGTAGTTACAATTTATTTTTTAGAACTTTGTATGCTTTTGCCAGTAGGCATGGCTTCCCAATTTTCTTTGAACTTGTTTGCCAGACGAAATGAATGATGTATATATAATTCATTGTAATTTGAAGTTATTTTTAATTTTTATGTTGACAAACTTGAGATTTGTCCTAAGAAAAAATGCGAACCTTATAGGTTTGGACAGATGAATGAGTAATGACAGTTTTAGAGTGTAAGCATAGCTTAATAGATGTACTAAGGGATTTGAAAGGAAAAGTTTGGAATTTTTAAAAAATTTTTCATTAAAAAAATCTTCAATGTTCCCTATGTCATTATGTCTCATGTGCTAATTCAAATCCTCTTCTCAAGAGCTAATGTTGCGGAACATTTTCCAAACCTTTCCATTTCTGGCCTTCATCTAGTTATAGTTTTCCTGTCTTTCTACTATACATGCACTACAATAGCATTTCTAAACATGAAAGGCCTTGGATTTGAAATTGCGTGGGGAATTGAGCAAAACTCCACACAGTTTCCAAATTCAAGGTGTCCCAATTCTGTGTTTTCTAATGCAACACAAGTATACCATTAACTTCCACTAAAACTTGCCGATGGGCCTTGGCTTAAGTGATTAAGGGGTTGGGCGGATTTAGGGTGTTTTAGAGTTCAAATCTTGTCTATAGTCTGTAAAAAATCATAGAAAAATCTTTTGAAACAAAATTTAATAAGATTATTGTAAATCTTATTATCTATATGTGCACTTTATCCTGAAGACTTCTATCAATAATAACCAATTTGTATGTTAATAGTTTTACTCATCTATCACCTAGGTTTTTTTTTTGTTTGTTCTTTTGGGGCTATTTTCCAACCTCTTTTTCATTCTTTCTCATTTGATTTTTGTAAAGATGCTAGATTACAGTTTGTCAACCATCACTATTCTCGTAGAGTTCCTACGTTTCTGTTGGCTTACCTAGAAACCTCAAGGAGGGTGGGGAAAGATGAATTGGGTTGACACCAATTCCAATTAAAAGAAAATTCGTCTCTACTCTCAAATATATCACATAAATTCAATTAAATAAAGCATGCAATGTATACGCGCTAGAAAATAAAAGTGCAAGGGTCAGAAGAACACGACCACTTATAATGGTTCAGCCCCAAAAACTGGTGCCTACATCCACTTCATAAAAGCAGTTCTTGAGATTTTCACGATTCTGTTTCTTCTGTATGATCCAAACTAAGCTACAGCCACATTAGTTAAAGTCTCAAGGCACACCAAGGAACAAAATGTACTTAAGTATAGGTGCAAAGTGAAGGTGTGGGCTACACATTTAGTAAAATTGTATGTAAAATCCCTGTAATATAGTTTGAGGGGGAGTTCACATTACAGAGTGTTAGTATCAGAAATGGAAAGAAAAAAAAACAGCAAAAAATTCAGAAAATGCACCAGAGTTTCTAAAAGAAAAAGAACAGTAAAGAGGGGAAAAAATATCAAGGGGGTTGGGGTCACAGCAGCTCTGTTTGTGAGCAGTAGAGCAGACTCACCCTTTTTTCGCCATAGCCATATTCACAATGAAACAAATTGGAAGGCTTAGATTAAAGAGGGAAAAGAAAAAAAAACTAAGGACAAGTGAAAAATAAAATGAGGTGCGCCTTGAAGTGCTTTGTGCATCACTGTACCTCATGCATGTCATCTGGGCCCATGCTCTCTGGGGCACAAGAGCCACTACCTTGCTGCACCTTGCACCTTTAATGACTATTGCTACGGCCTACAGCAAAGGTACCACTGAGGCAGCACTCTCTCATAAGGTTCCTAACATTGCACGATACACCAACTACCTGCACCCACTTCTCTCACACCCAATTATGGGATATGTTCAAATCACTAAGGTCCTAACTCCTAAACAATCTCTCAAAATCTAGGTTACAGTGAGAAAGCTCAAATGCATAAACAATTGATCAAGCTCAATGCCATTGAATTGCTCTGTATGCACAGCTGACTTGCCATCTCTATCCAATTTGAAACATGTGAGCACGTGCGTGCGTGTATAGTATCTATTAGGACTTTAACAAACTGAGAAAGTATAAAGATGTTCCAGTATTCTGATTAAAGTTCAACTTCCGAAAATATGTTAAGTTAAATAAAAAATTTAGGCCAAATAAAAAATGTTTCCAAACAGAGAAGGAGTATTAATGGCATTTAAATCTTCTTCTTGCTTTGGGCTAGGATAAGCCAATTAATAATTATCTCAATTATTAAATCATTAATAGTAAGGTCATTGGCCAATCAAAATGAGTCAACCCAAGGATCAAACAAACGTCACAGCGTCTGTTGGTCAATTGACCATATAATTGCAAAACAGAGCTTGGCCAAGATCATTTCTTTTAATGATCCCAAAGATAAAGTTCGTTAAAAGGTACCAATGGGGTGCCACCCATTTACAAAACATGGCCAGGAAAATCACCTGTAATAAAAGGTGTAAAAATGTCAAGAATTGTATGTGTTCATCATGTTGAAGCCACTATAACAACTAGTTAAAGTCGTCTTTGATAACAACATGCAGGTTACTCTGTTTCTTTCTATATATGATAACAAAAACCGATAAGGGAAATAAGTGTTAAATCTTTCCTTCTTTCCTTACTATAAGTGAATGCCTTTCCTTGTAAAATTTATTAGGTTAGGTTGCCTAATCATGTTAGATTTAAACAACCAATCATATATCTGCATTTTGAATGTTTTTGAAGTAAAAATTATCAGTTTAAGTCAGGCTTTCCTAACTCAAAATCATTCAAAATCCAAGAATATGATTGGTTGTCTAAAATGTGACGTGGTTAGGCAGTTAGGTTAATGATTTCTCATTTCTTTGACCAAGATCCTTTTAACTTCAGATTGCTTAATAGATATTAACTTCATTAAATGCAAAACTTTTCAAGGCTACTGACTTCCAACTCTAATAAATGTAGCTAAGCTATATTTAAGAATAAGTTACATACTAATAAGTTTAACTAAAATGTAATACAGCCACCACATGAATGGCATTCTTTATTCAATTATTATTATCTTTTTCCAATAATGAAATTCCTTACAAATAGCAAACGAAAATAATATTTGAAAATCCATAACAATTTAATATTTTAGCAATGAAATATTTTGAAGATAATAATTTTTATTTTTATTTTTGGTAAACAAAGAGTAGAACCCTGAAAACTCAACATTACTTTCCAACAAAATACACTGAATCACTGCAAGCAACATATTTCTCCATAACACCTTCCTTGCCTTCCCTTACCAAAACCCCTTACACAGATTAGATACAAACTCTCTAGAGATGGAGGACTAACCCACTGTTCCCCAGAAACATCAAACAACTTATTCCAAATTCGCCAAGAGAAAGAGTAGATTATAAGGTTAAGTTTGGTTCATGGAATGTCTATTCCTAGCAATAGAATTGTAATAATTGCAGAATTTGATAGTTTACGCAAAAAATGTGTTATTACCACAAAACAAATAACAATGCAAAAAATTATATGAATCGACAACGAGGAACAAGCAAGGAATAAATATTGCAGAATTTCACCATGGATTGTCTATCCCTTTCTTATTCCACATAAACTTTTGCATGAGTGACTTCTTTTTAAATTATTACATCCCTATAAAATTTGTATTACATTCTCATCATATTCCATCATATTCCTAGGTATTCCGTGGACTAAATGTTACCTAATTTTAATTATGAACACTTATGTTTTTGTGTCATCAAAACCATACAAAACTTTGGGGTTAGTGGTTTCAAATTGATATGCACAACCTATCATCTCGTAGTTCTTTTCATGCACTTACATGTTGTGTAGGAGCGCTTGTTCTTGCATTTATCAACACTTTGTTGCATCATTTTATTAGAACGCGCAAGCTAATCCTTTTGTTTTTCAATGTATTGTATTTTCTTTCCAAATTCCAACACAATGTGCTACAAAGAATGGTACTGAATAAGATAAATACTATTTGCTTTGCCTATTGACCTAATGAAATCCCCAGGATTCAATGTTTTGGACCCGTTTTATAAAAGGACGGGTCCCTGTATGACATGCGCCTCAAATGCAGTGTAAATGGAGTCAAAATGGAAGTATAAGAAGAAAAGAAAACAGACCATATGGTTAGCCTTGAACCAAGCATGTGTCATGAACAAAAAGATCAAAGTGTAATACAGCAAATTTTTTTTTGGGCAAAATCTCAAAGACATCAGGCAGTGATGGGAAGAAAACAATTAAAAAAGTAACAATAATCCAAAGATATGTTGATCTCATGAACTATATATGATGCCAAAGATTTCAAACTCATCAACTGTTGTCATGAACTAAATATATATGTATTAAGCGGATGAAAACAAGTGATTAGTGGTGAATTTTTATTATCGAATGGGTAAAATCCAAACAAGCAAAATAATTTTGAATGAAAGGTCTAAATTGACCAAAGAGGTATGATTTGGCTTCAGTTGTTATTATTTTAGGAGCTCAAATAATAATGAGTACAGATTTTGGTTTGGTCATGTGGAAAAAACAAGAAGCTAAAAAAAAATATGAATTTTTTTTTAGAGTATCACAGTTGTCTGGTGCACACGACACAGTACAGTTTCTTGTGGTAGTATGAAGGCCAATTGCTTGTGTGTTGTGACACTATGCTGCAGTACAAGGGTTAGCTAGCAAATTAGTTACTTTTATTTGTATTGAGGCAGACTGACTAGTATCACTTCTTTATTTAAATCTGTGCGACTTGTTATATTTCTCCATGTAAATTCTTCTTTTTATGCTCACTTGAACATGGTTATTCTGTGTGTGTGTGTGTGTGTGTGTGTTTCATTTAATGATAGCTCTAGTTTAGTTTGTGTTGTTGCTTATTAATCTTGGAAATTGAAATATACTTGAGTTTTTAGGGTCATGTCATAAAAACTTTTTTTCAAACGTGATTAGGAACTACTGAGAATGATGTCTGCTGGTGCTTAGCAGAAAGCAAAAAATAATTAAATAAAGGATTTAAAAATGATCTATTGGCATTATACTGTGTTCTATTCATTTTCCTTTAACTACAGCTGTGCTTAATTCTTTATATTTCATTGTTTTTCCTGTATCTTATATGTTCTGTTATGTTTCTTTGTGACTGTGTTAGGTCGGAAGCAATCTTAGAGACCTTTTGTCTGTTGAGTTCCTAACATGAAACTGTAACTCTGGTGAGGCACTTATACATTTGATCGGATTATTTTGAAGTTGGCATTTCAGGATCTGAGGTTTTCAAGTCTTCTCATGGTTTTCTTTTGCTTGCTGCATCGATGTATACTTATGCTATACCGTAAACTGAATCTATTCTTTATTTCTTTACTTTTTTAAATTTCTATTTAGAGACCAAAAGAAACATCCAGCAATCCTACTAGAATGGCTGTCAGCTTCAAATATTGGGATGATTGTGTTGATCCACCAGACATGGATGCCATGTGGATGAATGCTGAAGTGAGCACTGAATGGAATGATGCTGGAGAGAATAGAGGACAGAAAGTTCACCTCTCTCGGGATCCAGATGGACAGCCTTTTCTCACACAAACCGAGATGAGGGTAATGCAAGATGGATACCAATCATCCATTTGGGTTATTTAAGTTACACTTATGAAATTGCACTATTTAACTTCTTTGTGAGTGTTCCTTTATTGGTTGGAAATGGGTTTGAACTTAGAAGTTTCACATTGTGAAAATTCATGATTATGGTTCCTTCGAAGTGATAGTTCTTTTGAAGTTCATGGTTCTTAAACAAGTTTTTATTAGTTGAGCATTCATTTTCTTTATGATGTGATCATACCTTGATATAAAAAAAAGTGAAATGACAAAAAATTTAAAACTTCTTTAGTTGGATATATATATATATATATATATTTAGATACTATCTGCTTCTGAATTCCTAATTTCATTGTACATTGTGTCATATAATATTTTTTCAGGCTGTGGCTGGGATTATTGTCTCAAGGCATTTTGATTCACAGATAGATCCGGTATGTATAGAATATGTGACTTTTTTGTACTTTGTTACGTAGCTTTTGCTTTTTTGGAGCTTAGTATAAGAATCTTAAGTGACCTTCCTCCTAAGGAAGTGAGACGAAAAAACAAATGTAGTTGAGAGAAAATTGAAAGAAATGCTTTGTAGTCTCTCTGCATATCAATTAAAGATGCTCCTTCAAAAGCATCCAAGGCAGAGCACTGCAATGAGGCTACAAACAGTGTCTGACATTATGAAAGATCTGAGGGAATCACTTGGCTCTTGAAGATCCTTCCATTCCAATCCATAATTTTTTTTTTAAAGAATCTTGTCTACTTCCTTCAAGAGCCCCAAAATTTGAAAAAAGAAGCCTCTGCATAGGGAGGAAAACTATCATGCAAATATGTGAAATAAATTGTTCCAGATGTTCCAAGAACTGCACAATGCAAAAAATAAAAAAAAAATAAAAAAATAAAAAAATAGAGCATTTGTAGCACCATTATAATAACAAAAAACACTAATGCCTAATGTGGAGATTGGCTGTGGAGAAAGAGGGAAGGAGAAGAAAGAAGAGAGGGATAGGGGAAACACACAATTCAGTTTCATTAATCTGAAGCCCCCCCAAACCCTATTACCATGATTATTTGCAAGAAAATAAGAAATTCGAAAATTACGGTTAAACCCTTACATTTAAAATCCCTAAGACTACATAATTAAAACGATCCCAGGGATAATCACAAAAGGTAAAATACCTTATCATATATCTACTAAACTGGCTCAATTATGGTTCTTGCCTCGGGAGGCTTCCAGATAAGCTTAAACCTATCTAACCAAGTTGTGGTTGTCTGTTGCACATTAACTGTCCTCCATTGAGAACTTGACCTGTTGGGGTGGGAAAATGACCAAGAATACAGTCACCACAATAATAGTCAACAGGCTGCATAAAGGGCTTCAACTTTGCATTGGAAGATCACGAGAAGGCATTAGTTAGTACTTCTTGTTGTTGTTGGGGAGAGGATAAGAATTTTCCCGAGCATTGTGGAAGACATCTGTCGTACAACCATGGGCGCCCTAAAAGAAAGTGATAAATCTTGAGAGGAAAAATGTCTCACAGCATAGTTTCCACCAGCGACCCAATCTTGAAACTTGAAAGTGAGCAAGCAACAATCATCCATCTTCAGAGTGGTATTGTTGACCCAAGTTATCTTGTAAGGGTGATGATGGGGCTCAACCTTCAAATGCAGCTTCTTTTGAAACTGCATTAGTGCAGCTACTAGCATCAATAATTAAATAACCCAACTACTTCTGACAGATTAGCTGAATCTGCAAAAATATTGATGAAGCACTAGACGGGTACTATAGGCAGAATGATACCATTCATCTTCACTAATGACACTAGTCTCAGTTTCAGCAATAATAGTATCATCTTCCACCTTCTTGTTGGCAAGTGCTATTACAAATTAAAGATGCCAGATATCCAACTCCAGCTCAGCATGCCCATTCTGCAACTCCAGCTCAGCTCCCTAGCTCCCACCAGAAATCTGAAGAAAGAGCACCCACGTGAATGGCTCCAACAGATAGTTGTTTCTTTTTTTATTTCTGTTTTGGGCAGTTATTTTCCCTGCTCTGCTCAAGATTCCCTTTTTTCTGTTATCTTTTCCTTCTCCCTATTTATCTTCCCCCGAGTGTACAGTTCTATAAGTGAAAAAATAAGGAAGACAGAATTCTTCTTTCCCATCTTCATCTCTCTCTGTTCTGTGCTGAATTTTTCTTCTTGCAGAGTAGTTCATTTCAATTTGTTTCATGGTATCAGAGCCAAGTTAGTCTCAATGGCTCGAACTGACTCTACCAATTCCAATCAAGACACCAATCAAAACCAAAACCAAAACACCAATTCAACAGCCTCAAACCATCACTCAATCCATCTTTATCCATCACAGCCCAGCAGCCCATACTTCATCAGCACCAACGACCACTCTGGAGCTTTACTCGTCACGCAAGTATTGGATTCCAGCAATTATCATCCCTGGGCAAGATCAATGAAGTGTGCCTTGCGTATTAAGAACAAGCTGGGTTTCATCGATGGCAGCATTCGTGAGCCAATTGATCCTGACAGTCCCTTGATGGATCATTGGCTTCGTTGCAATGACATTGTTATTACTTGGCTGCAAAACTCCATGTCGGTTGACAACAAATGCAGCACCCTGTATGCAGAAACGGCACACCAGCTGTGGGTTGAGCTCGAGCATCGTCTTGCACAGAAAAATGCCCCAAGGATTTATGAAATCAAACAAGGAATTGCTGCCCTGATGCAGCAACAAGATTCGGTGAGTTGTTACTTCTCCAAGCTGAAAACACTTCTTGATGAACTGATGAACTATGAATCCATCCCTAGCTGTAGTTGTGGTGGCTTGAAAACAGTGATCGAAAATCAACAAAGGGACTGGGTAATGAAATTCCTAATGGGACTCAATGACTCCTACAAAGGTTTGAAGGCACGGATATTGCTCATTAAACCTTTCCCCAATTTGAATGAGGTTTATTCAATCATCCAACAGGAAGAGAAGCGTAGAGAGATATCTTCTGACCCTTCTCCCACGGAACCTCTTGCTCTCCTGGTCAAGGATAACACCAGACAGCTCACACCTTAAAACAGCTCTCAGAGACGTGACAAATACTATTGTTCTCATTGCAAAATTCATGGTCACTCTTTGGAGAGGTGTTTCAAGGCCAATCCTAGCAAACTAGTGTGCAATCACTGCCATATTCCTGGACATACTATAGAAAAATGTTACAAACTTCATGGCTATCCTCCAGGGCACAGACTTCATGGTAGAACTCCACCTATTGGCTCGTATGCTCATCAGGTTTCAGCATCTCCTCTACCTGTTCCAGAACAAGGAACTCATGGAGGTCAAAGCACTATAACTCAAGAGCAATACCAGGAACTAATGGCCATGCTCAGGCAGACCAGTCAAGCCTCGGTGCATTCTGTTCAAACTGCCATAGCTTCTCCTCCTGATGCACACATTCCTCAGTTCTCTGGTATACCTCTCTGTCTCTCAGCTTACACAAGCAAACCCAAAGACATTTCAGCTGTTCCCTCGATAATTGACACGGGTGCAACAGATCATATGGTCTATGCGACCTGTTTCTTCACTTCCATAACAGCTGAAGTCTCCTACTCTGTAACCTTGCCTAATGGAGAAGCTGTCGCTGTGACCCACATTGGCACAGTGAGACCAACAAAAGACCTTATTCTTCACAATGTCCTGTGTGTTCCATCCTTTTCTTTCAATCTCATCTCTGCCAGAAAATTGGCTCACACCTTGAAGTGTTGTCTTATTTTCTTATCTAAAAATTGTTTTATTCAGACCTTTTGACTTGGCGCACGATTGGAATGGGTGAGGTGAAGAATGGGTTATACCATTTGCTGCAGAATGAAGTTCCTCTAGCATCTTTGACTCAAGCTCTATCCAAAGCCACCAACATATCACCACAAACAGCTGCAATTACCAACAGCCAGAACATGGACCTTTGGCACTACTGCCTAGGACACCCTTCATCAGTAAAATTAGATTTTGTCAATCTTGAACCTATATGCAAAACTTCACTAACTACTAAGCCTTGTTTTGTTTGTCCCTTAGCCAAGCTTCACAAGCTTCCTTTTCCTTGTAGTCAACACAAATCTGAACATTGTTTTGAACTCATTCATTGTGATCTCTGGGGGCCATGTAATGAAGCTTCTTATGATGGTTTCCGATATTTTCTTACCATTGTCGATGACTTCAGTAGGTGCACTTGAATGTATCTTTTGAAATTTAAATCTGATGCAAGTTCTACCTTAAAAGGATTTTGTGCCCTGATAGAAACTCAATTTGCAACCAAAATCAAAACCATTCGGAGTGACAATGGAGGGGAATTTGATCTGAAACAATTTTATCATGAGAAGGGAATCATTCACCAAAGAACTTGTGTGGAGACCCCTGAACAAAACGCTAGAGTTGAAAGAAAACACCAGCACATCTTAAATGTTGTAAGAGCCTTGAGATTCCAAAGTGGGCTTGCTGTCAGATATTGGAGTGACTGTGTGCTGACAGCAGTCTACCTCATTAACCGAACTCCATCTGCCATCTTAAAATCCAAAAGTCCTTTTGAGCTCCTTTTTAAAGCCAAGCCTGCATATGCCCACATCAGACTCTTCGGTTGCTTAGCTTTTGCCTCAACTCTCTCAAATAATAGGCACAAATTTGACGCAAGAGCAAGAAAGTGTATTTTCTTGGGATACTCCTTTGGGGTGAAAGGATACAAACTAATGGACTTGCAAACTAAAAAAATATTTATCTCAAGGAATGTCGTTTTTCATGAAGACATTTTCCCCTTGCAATCTGAAGAAGCCACCGCTGTCCTAACTACTCAGCTTCCTTTTCCTCAGCCTACCATCATGGATTTTTCCTATGAAGACTCTTATACACCAGCTAATGCCATTGAACATGACAGCCCACAAAACACACCAAGTCAGCCTTCAACATCACCTCAATCTCCTGGTGAAACCCTAGACCACATTATAAACAGTCCTCATCTCCCAAGGAGATCTACTAGAACCAAGAAGCCACCACCTCACCTTGAACACTTTATCTGTCAGCAAGCTAGCTCTACTGGCTTTCTCACCCATTCACAGGAGTCCAACAAGAAACGAGGTCCTGCAGCTCCAGGTAGTCCTTTTCCACTTTGTGCCTCTTTATCCTATCATAACATTACACCTAAACACAAGGCCTTTGTCACCACAATCACTAAAAACACTGAACCCTATTTATATCATGATGCTGTTAAGGATCCTAATTGGGAGAAAGCTATGGTGACTGAAATTGCAGCTCTTGAACAGAATAAAACCTGGACTATCACAGAGCTTCCTCCTAGTAAGAAAGCCATCGGATGCAAATGGGTTTACAAGATAAAATACAATGCCAATGGGACCATTGAACGATACAAGGCCAGATTGGTCTGCAAAGGATACACATAGGAAGAGGGCATAGACTATCATGAAACTTTCTCCCCAGTAGCTAAGATGGTATCTGTCAGAGCTTTACTAGCATTGGCAGCAGTCAAAGGTCTGCATCTACATCAATTCGATGTCAACAATGCCTTCCTTCATGGGGATCTTGATGAAGAAGTGTACATGAAGCTGCCACCTGGCTATTGCACAGCAGATGAAACAAAGGTTTGCAGGCTGCTTAGAAGTTTGTATGGCCTTAAACAAGCCTCGAGGCAATGGTATGCTAAACTCTCCTCCTTCATCATCCAGCATGGCTACACCCAATCTAAAGGAGATTACAGCTTGTTTACCCGAATGCATAATGGTTCCTTCACAGCCATCCTAGTTTATGTTGATGACATAATTATGGCCAGCAATGACATGAGATCTATTGAAAAACTTAAGGGAGCTTTGGATGAAAAGTTTAAAATCAAAGATCTCGGGCAACTCAAATACTTTCTTGGCATTGAAGTTGCACGATCAGCAAAGGGAATCCATCTTTGTCAACGAAAGTATGCATTGGACATTCTATCAGATACGGGAACCATTGGGTCTACACTTGCTAAAATTCCCTTGGATCAAAATCTCAAGTTGTCGAGAGATGAAGGAGAACCTATTGGAGATCCCACCATTTACAGAAGACTCATTGGCCGCTTGATGTACCTGACCATCACTCGACCAGACCTCTCTTATTCTGTTCAACTCCTCAGCCAGTTCATGGGAACTCCACGAGTCCCTCATTTAAATGCAGCACACAAGGTTCTTAGATATATAAAGATGGCGCCAGGTCAAGGACTTTTTTATCCTTCAGATTCCAGTTTACAGTTAAAGGCAAATAGTGACAGTGATTGGGGTTCATGTCCTGATAGCCGAAAATCCATAACCGGCTACTGTGTTTTCCTTGGTTCCTCTCTGATCTCTTGGCTATCCAAAAAACAAAACACCGTCTCCAGGTCTTCTGCAGAGGCAGAGTACAGAGCCATGGCAATGGTTTGCTGCGAATTGACTTGGATCCGTTACCTCTTGAATGATCTCCAAGTGACTCATCCCCAACCTGCCACACTTTTCTGTGACAACCAAGTTGCCTTACACATTGCTGCAAACCCAGTTTTCCATGAACGCACAAAGCACATTGAGCTAGATTGTCATCTCATTCGTGAAAAAATTCAAGACGGTAGTCTCATTACTCACCATGTCAACAACCACTAGCAAATGGCAGATATGTTCACCAAACCTATAGCCTCTTCTCTCTTTTATTCTCACTTGTCCAAGATGGGAGTAGAAAACATCTACTCTCCATCTTGCGGGGGGCTATTACAAATTAAAGATGCCAGATATCCAACTCCAGCTCAGCATGCCCATTCTGCAACTCCAGCTCAGCTCCCTCGCTCCCACCAGAAATCTGAAGAAAGAGCACCCATGTGAATGGCTCCAACAGATAGTTGTTTCTTTTTTTATTTCTGTTTTGGGCAGTTATTTTCCCTACTCTGTTCGAGGTTCCCTTTTTCTGTTATCTTTTCCTTCTCCCTATTTATCTTCCCCCGAGTGTACAGTTCTATAAGTGAAAAAATAAGGAAGACAAAATTCTTCTTTCCCATCTTCATCTCTCTCTGTTCTGTGCTGAATTTTTCTTCTTGTAGAGTAGTTCCTTTCAATTTGTTTCAAGTGCAATGACATTGATAGTGCACTGAGTGGTACAGGACTGTAGGCCTGGCACTAGAAGCAACAAGTTCCAGTCTGAACTTTAGAACCCATATGAGTAGGATCCGGATCCTTTAAAGGAGCTGGGAAAACACCCTTAACTGGTTGGTCAACTGGTTTGTGAAGTACAAGAGGCATTATCAAACCGAGGCAGAGCTTTGGAAACATGAAACCGCATATTCTCTTCTACCTGAGTTGCAATCTGAGTTGCATCACCAACTGTACGGAGGCAACATGCTTCAAGGTTGGATGCAATCCTAGGCCTCAACCCTTGGTGGTCTAGTTGAAGACAGTCATGTGATTTTCTTGTTTCACAATAAAAAAAAAGTTGTAGGTGAATGTGTTGCTGATGGTTTGGAGGAACAAATTGATCCAGCATAATGAGCTTCATCTCATCCCATGTTTGAATGGCCACGTGCTTGAGCCACCAAATGCCAGTGTTGCCTTAAGAGTCTAGATACAGTTTCTCAGGTTTCCCTAAGGTTATACATGTCGACTCAGCCCATGCCAATGAAAGTAATTTTCTAATGTTTATATCCAATCTTCAAACTCATTGGGAGGACTATCACCATGAAAATCAAAGACTTCTAATCTAGCACCTTGAAAACTAGACTGGTCTTCTCTACGCATAATTACAAGGGTGGCAGTTATGGTAACATTTCCCCGACAAGATGGAGAGTAAACTGGTGCTTTCCCAGAAAGCTGAGAGTATACTTGCATCAAAGCCTTAGGCTCACGTCCCTATTTTTGGCACGTGACCGGCCATGACTCCATCTAAAATCCAATTGGAGTCACTAGGCCTAGGCAAATATTTGTTTTACTAATCGTCATTTGGAAACAAGTTAAAAACCAATTAGAAGTGAACATTTATTGAAAACACAAGACTTTTATATATATATATATATATATATATATATATATCATAAAAAAACAAAAAAACGTTTTTCATTCAGTGACAAGCTCTTTAAATTGAGCTGTCCTTTACATTTTTCACACTCCCTAGTCTACATGCATAACCGCCAAAAACCAAACAGATGCCAAGTATCCTTATTGTCTTCTTGCCAACCTGTAATACATGTCAAAATGGGAGTATCTTGGAGAACTAAGCAGGTGGAGCTCTCCTTTAGTTTGAACCTGAAATTATTAAGGAATAGGGTGAGCAACCACAAACTCAGTAGGCATTCTTAATTCCCCCATTATTCAAATAACGATTCCAATATTTAACATATGATTTCTTGCACACATTCATTATCATAAGGTGCATGAATACACTCTTTATTTAAAGTAGTATGCATGAACACACTCTTAATTCAAAACAATCTGTTCATCTAAAGTTATTATTGCAAAACATCCAAACAGCATGCATTTACACAATATTTTTTTTTCCCACATAGCACTGTTGTCCCAATTAAGTGCACAGTTTATCTCAAACAAGTGCCAAATTCCAGCTTGGTCAACCACCGCTTAACGCGGAAATACCTCTCCAGAGGTTTAGGGCCTTTAACCCAAGGGAGACACAATCCCTACTTGCAAATTCCACAATATCACAGCCACAACAGCACATGGTGCCATCTATTTCACACAATAGCAATTCAACATATGCACACACAGGCTTTGCCAAAGCAAGTAAAACCATCATCCTTACAAGATGAATATCTATCACATGAAAATTTCCCAACTAAACAAGATATGCAACCATGATAACCAAATAAACATATATGTATTATGCAGCCATATAAAGTAATTAGAGATAACAAGCTTAAATCTTATTAGGATTCAACTTTATACAAGTTTCTACCCTTGTTTCCTTTAAATGCCCAAAATCCTAGGTGAGTGAATAAATGAAAATTTAGAATACCTACCTGATTTTGAGCTTCTTCTAACCCAGTTTAAGTCTCCCTCTGAATTTCCTATATTTTCTCTGAATTTCCCTGATTTTCTGCAGAGTTATCTTTCTCTCTCTCTCTCTCTCTAGAACTAGGGTTTACAACAAGAGTTGTGATATTCTATTCTGTGTTCAGGCTGCTTTGTAGGGCTGGAAAGGTCAAGACAACAGCTGGACGCATGGTAGGACCGTAGCAGCTGGTGGCAACAGGGGTCCTGCAGTGTTGACATCTGTGTGCTAGGTGTCGGCTGCTGGGTTTTCAGAGCTGCTAGGTGGCTGCTGCTGGTTTGCAGTGCTGCCAGGTGTCACACCTGGTTTCAGCATGTCCCATCTTTTCTTTTTCTTTTATTTTTTCTCTCTCCCTGCCCCAACTCTTATGCTATTTATGTTTTAGCATGACCCTTGTAATTTACTTTCATTTAAGCCCGTCCTACCACTAATAAGTCAAATGGAATTTCCAGTCTCAGTTAATACAACTCTAAATGAATTACATGACTAGTATGAACTTGTTTATTGCAAAACAAAGCAAGTCATGCTAATTTATCAAAGTATTTTAAATTTACCATGGCCTAAAGGGTATGGTTATCACACCTCTCTCACCCTTAAGAAATTTCATCCGACCTTGGTTGCAAACAAATGAGGATATCTTTCAGCCATGTTGATTTCTGATTTCCAGGTTGCTTCTTTGATGCCATGGTGTTGCCTTAGTACCTTGACCAAAGGAATTACCTTTTCCCTTAAGACCCTTTCCTTCTTTTCAAGAATCTAGATATGATTTTATTGATAGCTGACATCCTCCCTCATCAAAATATTGGACCATTCAAGAATATGACTCGAATTTGGTTCATAGTGTTAGGGTGTGGCTTGTATTGGTGTTGGCAGCCGCACTACCCAGCCGCAATTGTTGACGCTGGAAACCAACGGCCACCAAACAGCTGCCTACCATGTTGACTTTGCAGCTGCCTTGTATGACTTTCCCCCTTCCTGTGTATGTATATATATGAGATGTATGTGTGTGGCAAGGTGGTGAGTTGTCTGGCTGTGTGTGTGTGCAGCAGAGAGCTGTGAGGTGTGTGTGCTGAGAGAGGGAGTTGCAGAGTGCGGTGTGCTGTGTGAGGCAAAGTGTGTTGTAGAGAGAGAGAAAGAGAGAGTAGAGTTGAGGGCAGTAGCCTCCTCCTCTTTGTAATTCTCCCCTTTTATAGTGATTGTGTACTCTACCGTGGACATAGGTCAGAGTGGACCGAACCACGTAAATCTGGTCTTGTATTTTTGGTTGCGTAATTTTGCTTGTGCGATTGTTGCTCGTAGATCACTTCCCAACAAATGGTATTAGAGAGAGGTTGGAGCAAAATCGCTGGATTGGAGCAAAATTCCTAGATTTGAGCCTTTGCCTAGTAGCTCGAAACTTGGTTTTGAGACCACCAAACATTCCTCTTGTCGAGACGAAGCCAACGGTGGTAACCGGAGCTTGAACGGAGCTCAGCAGACCCCGTACGCGCCGCTGACGAAGAGACGACGCTGCCACGCACCCCGACGCGGCCTTATGCGCCCACCGGTGATCGGAAGGTGTCCTCACGCATGCCCACGCGCCGGAAAATGTCCGGCGAGTGTCTGGAGGTTGAAGACGCTGACATCAACGCCATGTCAGCAGCTCCACGACTACATCAGTGTTGAGTCAGTTGCACAGTCCGTAGCCACGTCAGCGGGGGACCTACGCCATCTTAGCAGTCGAGACCGTGCCACGTCAGCAACGGGGACCCATGGTGGGTGCTGAGTCAGCAGACACGTCAGTAGATCCATGGCCACATCAGCGCTGAGTCAGCTATACAGTCAGCAGCCACGTCAGTGGGGGACCTACGCCATCAGCAGCCGGGATCGTGCCACGTCAGCTGCCACGTTATTAGTTGGGACCCACGGTGGGCCTGGTGCCACGTCAACAAGTGGGCCCCATAGGAAGTGGGCCCTGGTGCCACATTAGTAGGGGGACCCCAGGACACGTTAGCAGGTGAGCCCCGTGACACCACATCAGCAGATAGCGTTAGTAACAGCGTCAGCGGCCGTTAATGCCGCGAGGGATATTCCGATAAGGGAAGGAATATTCCGTTAAAGTTAACGGAGAGTTGATTGTTTTTGACTGGTTTGACCTGAAGTTTGAATGGGCTTTTCACAGCCATTTCGGGTTGGTTTTTCGAACTGCTTGAACCATTTCTAAGGTTTTTGGTTGTTCTGGAGCCATTGGCGGTGTCCATTTTGTGAGATTTGGAGCAAAATGGCAGGTGTTGGCACTTCAAAGTTTGAGGTGGAGAAGCTTGATGGGCGGAACAACTTCAGTTTGTGGTAGAGCACAGTGAAGGATATTTTGGTTCATCAAGGCTTGATCATGCCTTTGATCAGGAAGAAGCCAGATGATTTCAAAGATGATGATTGGACCGAATTGGAGATGAAGATGGTCAGCACAATCCGATTGTGTTTGGCAAATGAAGTTAAATATTCGGTGTTAGACGAAACCTCACCAATGGAGCTTTAGAAGAAATTGCAGCAAAGGTATATGTCGAAGTCCCTTACCAATAAGTTGTTTCTGAAGAAGAAACTTTATCAATTTCGAATGAACGAGGGAAGTAGTTTTTTTATCATATAAATGATTACAACAAGATTTTGACCCAGGTGTTGAGTCTCGGTATAAAAATTGATGAAGAGGATAAGGCGCTTCAACTTTTGTCGTCTCTACTAGCTTCATTAGATGGTCTGGTAACTGCATTGCTCGTGGGGAAGGATACCTTGAAGTTGGATGATGTGATGACATCACTTCAAGATTCTGAGACGTTAAGAATGTTGTGCCAGGCACCCCACTTGTGCCAAACACCAATACTACAACTATTGCTATTGAAAATAAAAGAAATTAAAGCAATGCAGAAACTAATAATAAAGCAATAAAAAGAACAAGATAAGAAATTTACGAGGTTCGGTATAGAATTACCTACGTCCTCGGGCGCCGATGATCAATCCACTACTTCTTGACAAAGTACAACTTTGAGGTG
This sequence comes from Malania oleifera, assembly GCF_029873635.1. NCBI lineage: Eukaryota > Viridiplantae > Streptophyta > Magnoliopsida > Santalales > Ximeniaceae > Malania > Malania oleifera. The sequence continues at coordinate 14,547,199 of NC_080428.1, forward strand.
TTTTTACAAATGAAGAGTTGAGCTCTTTATATAGCTTCAACTTCAAGTCTAAAAAACACTTCTCTCCAATGTGGGACAAATCATATAAAAAATTTAAAACAACCTTTTATACTAAGGTGGAAGTATTCTACCAATGTGGGACAAAAACAACAAATCTCTACCTTGACGATAAATTCAACAAATTTTTCTGTCACCAACATTTTCTGGAGTTCCACATCATCAGCGCCTTCCAAAATTATTCAGACTTGCAGGATATTGATCAAGTCCAAACAATGTTTGAACTTGATTGTTGTCACAATCTTGGTCAACATATCTGCGGGATTTTCAGTTGTAGCAATCTTCTGAAGAAGTATCTTCCCTCCATCAAAAATATCCCGCAAAATGAAACCGAACGTCTATGTGCTTCGTTTGTGCATGGTAGATTTGGTTCTTTGCCAAGTGAATAGCACTCTGGCTATCACAGAATACAACCACGTGCTTCTAAACAACTCCCAAATTTTCAAGTAAACCTTGCAACCAAATAGCTTCCTTAACAGCCTCTGAAGCTGCCATGTACTCTGCTTCTGTTGTAGATAAAGCAATGGTAGACTGTAAGGTAGACCTCCAACTCACTGGACCATTAGCAAATGTAAAAACATATCCAGTAGTTGATCGACGTTTATCCAAATCACCTGCAAAATCCGAATCCACATATCCAACAACACGTTGATCAATAGTATTATTTTTCTCAAATACTATACCAATATCAATCGTATTCATAATATATCTCAAAATCCATTTCACAGCTTGCCAATGTCCTTTATCCGGATCATTCATATACCTGCTCACCATACTAACAACTTGTGAAATATCGTTTCTAGTACAAACCATTGCATACATCAGACTACCAACAGCACTTGCATAAGGAACCTGTGACATATACTTACGTTCCTCATCTGATTTAGGAGATAAAGCAGCACTAAGTTTGAAATGAGGAGTAAGAGGAGTGCTTATTGGTTTTGACTGCTCAGACATGCCAAAACTCTGTACTACCTTCTTCAAATACTGTTTTTGAGACAAACTAACTCTTCCTCTCATTCTCTCTCTGCGAATCTCCATGCCAAGTATCTTCTTTGCTTCACCAAGATCTTTCATCTCAAACTCTTGATTTAACTGACTTTTCAACTTGTTGATTTCTTCCCTATTCTTTGAAGCTATCAACATATCATCAACATACAAGAGTAAATATATAAAAGATCCATTTTGTAGTCTGCGAAAATAAACATAATGATCCTGTTTATTTCTGATGTACTTCTGACCCATCATAAACTGATGAAATCGTTTGTACCACTGTCTTGGAGACTGTTTTAAACCATACAATGATTTACCGAGTTTACATACCCAATTTTCTTTTCCAGCAACCTGAAATCCATCTGGCTGAGTCATATAGATTTCCTCTTCCAAATCACCATGTAAAAATGTAGTTTTTACATCGAGTTGAACTAGTTCAAGATCAAATTGTGCTACCAAAGCCAACAAAATTCTAATGGAAGAATGTTTAACAACTGGAGAAAATACCTCATTATAATCAATGCCTTCCTTCTGTGCGTAGCCCTTAGCTACCAATCTAGCTTTGAAGCGAACATTATTTGCATCTGGAAATCCTTCTTTCTTTACATAAACCCATTTACAACCAATTGCTTTCTTACCCTTGGGCAGCTGGGCTAGCTCCTAAGTCTGATTCTGATGAAGAGACTGCATTTCTTCATCCATTGCTTTTTTCCACTTGTCTGATTCAGAGTTCCTCATTGCTTCTTTGAAAGTGTAAGGAACATTATCATCCACAACTGGAAGTGCATAGGCCACCATATTAGTATACCGAGCAGGTTTTCGAATTTCTCGTCTTGGCCTTTGAGAAACAATTGATTCTTGTTGCTGTGAAGATTCTCGAATTGAAATCTCCTCTTCTTGTACACTGTTCTCCACCGTAACTGGAGAGTTACCTTGTGTAGTCTCATTCCTCACTGGGTTTCCTAAAATTGTCTCAACCTCCACCTGTTGTTGAGTACCACTGGTATTCTCTTCAACTCGTGACTCCTTGTGTATTGTTTTCTTCATCATCGCAAGTTCATCAAAAGTTACATCTCTACTTAAAATCATTTTTTTCATCTCTAGACACCAAAGACGGTATCCTTTGACTCCTGCTCTTATCCCCAAGAATATTGCTTTCTTGGCTCTTGGATCCAACTTAGATTCTTTAACATGATAATAAGCCATAGTACCAAATACATGTAAAGAATCATAATCACTAACTAACTTTCCAGACCATACCTCATAGGGTGTTTTTCCCCCTATTGCAGATGATGGTAGACGATTGATGAGATGACACGCATACCTAACAGCCTCAGCCCAAAACCTTTTGTTTAACCCAGCATTAGACAACATACATCGAACTTTCTCCAGCAATGTCCGATTCATGCGCTCTGCAACCCCATTTTGCTATGGTGTATTTTGAACTGTGAAGTGTCGAGCAATACCTTCATCCTGACATACCTTCATAAACGGGTCACTCGTGTATTCACCACCATTATCTGATCTGAGCCGTTTAATCTTTTTGCCAGTTTGAGTTTCAACTAATTTTTTCCACTTAAGGAAAATATCACACACTTCATTTTTATGCTTCATAGAATACACCCAAACTCTTCTGGAAAAATCATCAACAAAAGTGACAAAATAATGCATACCACCCAACGAAGCCGTTTTTGTGGGCCCCCATACATCTGTATGGATGTAGTCTAAAATACCTTCAGTCTGGTGGATTGCTATGCCAAATTTCACTCTAGTTTGTTTTCCCAGAATGTAATGCTCACAAAATTCAAGTTTGCACACCTTTGCACCCTTTAACAAACCTCGCTTAGCCAATTGTTGCAAAGATTTTTCTCCTGCATGTGCTAATCGCATATGCCATAACCTGGTTGTATCTGAACCTTCATCTTTCTCAGAAACAACAACTGCTAAGCCAATAACTGTACTACCTTGTAAATAATACAAGTTATTTTTCCTTAATCCTTTCATCACCACCAGCGCACCTGATTTAATCTTTAAGGTTCCATCTTTCAAAGTGACAGTGAATCCTTTAGATTCCAAGGCACCCAATGAAATCAGATTCTTCTTTAGGCTTGGAACATACCTAACATCAGTCAAGGTCTTAATAGTTCCATCTTGAAATTTCAACTGTATTGATCCTATTCCAGTTGTTTTACAAGTATTATCATTTCCCATAAAAACAACCCCACCATCTAATTCTTCAAAATTAGAAAACCATTCCCTATTGGGACACATGTGATAGGAACAACCAGAATCCAAAATCCACTTACCAAAATAATGTGACGAAGATGTTCCAACAAGAGAAAAATCTGACTTACTTCCATCATCATTGGCTATATTGGCATTATAATGTGCTTTTCCCTTATTCTTCTGCTGTAATTTAGGGCAATCTTTCTTCCAATGCCCTTTCTCACGACAAAAGGCGCATTCATCTTTAGCAGGTCTCTCACGAGATTTACTCCTCCCATGAGATTTACTCTTCCTTCCAGGCATACGACTCTGAGAACGTCCCCTTATTGTTAGTGCTTCTGCTGTTTCCTTATGGACCCTCTGATCCTTCTTTCTGCATTCAGTACTAATCAATGCAGTACAAACAGCATCATAAGTAACTTTATCTTTCCCATACAATAAAGTGGTGGTCAAATGTTCATACTCATCAGGGAGAGAATTCAGTAACAATATGGCTTTATCCTCATCTTTCACCTTTTCATCCAAATTTAACAAATCGGCCAAAATTTTATTGAAAGCATTTATGTGGTCATTAATCGAAATACTTGGTTGATACTGGAAGCGAAACAATTTCTTTTTCAAATGGAGCCGATTTTCCAGACTCTTGGTCATAAATGTATCTTTCAATGTCTTACACAATTTCTTTGCAGATGTCTCCCTCATAACACAATATTTCTGATTTTTGGTGAGACACAGATGAATCGTACCACATGCCTGACGATTGATCTTTTCCCAATCTCTGTCACCCATATATACTGGTTTATCATCCAAAGCAATATCTAGTTCTTGTTGATACAAGATGTCCATCACCTCACATTGCCACATACCAAAATTATTGGTACCATCAAATTTCTCCACCTCAAACCGAGCATTAGCTATCGTCTTCGATGATGATGTTGAAGCTGAAGGGGTTGGAGTTCGTGTGGACAGAGTTTCTTTTACTGCTGCACTAGTTTCTGCCATCTTCTATATATTCAATAGCAACCAACAAAGCAAAAGGCCTAAGATGAATAGTACGTACCAACTGTGTCTACTCTGTTTTATCCTATGAAATTCCACTTTGACCAGGCTGACCTCCAGGGAGCGACTGAGCCGCAATGGTCTCTGAGCACTCGCTTAGATAAGGTCTTTCTTAGGCATCAAACGTGGAATCAAGGATCCTAACAGAGGAACACCTCCGTATCAACACTATTCAACCTAGCTCTGATACCAATTGTTGTGCCAGGCACCCCACTTGTGCCAAACACCAATACTACAACTATTGCTTTTGAAAATAAAAGAAATTAAAGCAATGCTTAAACTAATAATAAAGCAATAAAAAGAACAAGATAAGAAATTTACGAGGTTCGGTATAGAATTACCTACGTCCTCGGGCGCCGATGATCAATCCACTACTTCTTGACAAAGTACAACTTTGAGGTGTTTTTACAAATGAAGAGTTGAGCTCTTTATATAGCTTCAACTTCAAGTCTAAAAAACACTTCTCTCCAATGTGGGACAAATCATATAAAAAATTCAAAACAACCTTTTATACTAAGGTGGAAGTATTCTACCAATATGGGACAAAAACAACAAAGAAAGCCGATTGTGACGTCTCGTGAGCAAGCTTTGGTGGCTAATAGTGAGAGACAAGGAAGAAGCAAAGATCGAAAGCTCGGAGGTAAACAATGGCGTTCAAAATCAAGAGGACGAGATACGAGCGAGGTCGTATGTTACTGGTGTGATAAAAAGGGGCACTTGAAGAGGGATTGTGAAGATCGAAAACGATACGAAGAAGAAAAGAAGACACGGGACGGTGTCAATGTATCGGAACATGCCACATGGCATGGTAATGATGAGGTCCTTGTAAAGGCGAGCAGCTTACATCGACAAAATCAAAGAAATGTGCAGTGTCGATATTGCAAAAAGTACGGCCATATGAAGAGGGAGTGCCGGAAGTTGATGAGAAAGAACATGAATGTTCATGGCAGTCCAAACGATGATGGATGGATTTTGGACTCTGGGAGTTCAATTCATGTTTGTTTTAAGAAAGAATTTTTCCATTCTTTCAAAGAAGTTCGCGGTACGGTATCACTTGGTGATGGGTCTTCATGGCATGCCAGAGGTATTGGATCTGTGAAGCTGAAGCCGCCTGTTGGAGCAGTCTGTATTTTGGATGATGTAAACTTCGTTCCAAGGATGCGAAGAAATTTGATCTCCCTTAGTCGGTTGGATTCTAAGGGTTGTCAAATCTCTATCGCAGGTGAAGCTATGGAGGTGACCCAATGTGACTCAATGGTGTTTACTGGGAAGGAGTCTTGTGGGCTGTATCAGTTGATGGGAACCACATTGGTTGGTGGTTTGACCTTAGATGATGATAGCGGCACGTCGTCAGAAATGAACAGATGAGTTCGGTTTGCTGATGAAGAAGGCGGTACTCTTTGTATGGTTCAGACGTTTGAATCAAGCTATGATGATTTGCCTTGATCAAGTTCGTATCAAGGTGGAGCTGTGGACTTGGGAGTTGATACTCGCCAAGGTGTAGATTGTTAGGTTGTGGCTCATATTGGTGTCGGCAGCTGGACCACCTAGCCGCAATTGTTGACGCTAGAAACTGACAGCCACCAAACAGCTGCCTACCATGTTGACTTTGCAGCTGCCTTGTATGACTTTCCCCCTTCCTGTGTATGTATATATATGAGATGTATGTGTGTGGCAAGGTGGTGAGTTGTGTGGCTGTGTGTGTGTGCAGCAGAGACCTGTGAGGTGTGTGTGCAGAGAGAGGGAGTTGCAGAGTGCGGTGTGCTGTGTGAGGCAGAGTGTGTTGTAGAGAGAGAGAGAGAGAGAGAGAGAGAGAGTAGAGTTGAGGGTAGTAGCCTCCTCGTAATTCTTCCCTTTTATAGTGATTGTGTGCTCTCCCGTGGATGTGGGTCAGAATGGACCAAACCACGTAAATCTGGTCTCGTATTTTTGGTTGCGTAATTTTTCTTGTGCGATTGTTGCTCGTAGATCACTTCCCAACACATAGTTTGGAAGCATCAAGACATGGACAATATCGTGGATATGAGCTAATTTAGAAGGCTACCTCAATTTATATGCTGCTTTCCCAACTCGTTTGAAAATTTGAAATGGCCCAACATAACAAGGTTGTGGTTTCCCCTTCTTCCCAAATCTAAATATCCCCTTTCGAGGTGACACCCTTAGAAATATGAAATGTCTGACTTCAAATCCCAGTGGCCGTCTTCTTTTATCAGCATAACTCTTTTGTCTGCTTTGGGTTGTGAGGAGATGATTTCTTACTTGCTTAACCCTCTCAGTAGCTTCTTGAATTAAATTTGGACCAAACATTTGATTTTCCCCTATCTCTACCCAACACACTAGTGATCTACAAGGTCTCCCATTTAGAGCTTTATAAGGTGCCATATTTATACTCGATTGGAAACTGTTGTTGTAGGCAAATTCCACTAAGGGTAGATGCTCACTCCAAATCCCTTTGAAGTCTGGAATGCAAGCTGTTGATTAAGGTGTAATCCCAAGAAGGGGGGGGGGGGGTGAATTGGGTATTTTAAAAAATTCTTTGAACCTATTTACCACTTAATCCCTATTTGTATTTTTAACAAATCAATTGCTGGGATTTATGATTGAATTAAATTTACTTTTTTTAATGAGTTACTTTTACCCAATTAATTGCATGTAAAGTAATTCAACATCCACATGCAATGCAAATAATATAATGTAATGCGGAAAGTAAAAAGTTAAGGGAAGAGAGAAGACAAACGCAATTTTTATGAGGTTCAGCCAACTCGGCGTACGTCCTCGCCTTGAGCAACCCACTCAGGGATTTCACTAAAATCCCTGCACCTTAAATTGGGACGGAGCTTCCCTTACAATCCGTTGCTTATAAGAGGTACAACTCCCTCTTACTCCGCTGCTTACAAGAGGTATAACTTCCTCCTAATCCGCTGCTTACAAGAGGTACAACTTCCTCTTCACACCTGGTTCACAAACCGAACCGTGAATACAATGAATTCTGTAAAACACTCAAAATTACTTTCAACAAAAGCTCGTGAGTACAATTCAAATTCCTAATACATTAACATATGATGAAACTTGAAGCCCAGAATGTATGAAACGATACAATCTTTTATGAATGATATGCTTTAACACACAAATTCCTTTTCATTAAAAATTCCCAAGTAAAGATATATTTGAAACACTTTGGAGTATATTAGGGTTCTAGTTCACTTTGTAAAGATGCACAAATATATCTAATGTGAACTTATTAAAAGCTTTATCTTGAATATTATATTAATAAAAATCAAAAAGCTTTCTTTCAAATATTTAATCACAACCCGATCTTTGTAATGTGCAAATATATACACGATATGTAATTCAAAGATCAAAATCCCAATGTCGCATCTTTTAGTAAAATATCCCTCAATAATAAATCGTTATGAACACTAGGGATATTCAAATAAGTAGATTTGTTATGTTGAAAATATCAACTCTTTGAATGGAAAAATTCACTTGAACCTAAAATATGTAATAAATAGCTAAAACTCTTTTCAAGTGGTAATCTTATCAAATGATTTACTATATGCACACTCAAGATCAACTTCTTAACTAATATTCAAAAGTAGATTTTTCAATGATAAGCTCTATAAAAAATAGATATTCTCTTGAATCAAACTATTCAACCAATAGCTAAAACCTTTCTCAAGTAATGATCTTGTCAAAAATAATATTTATATGTATATGCACACTCAAGATCAATCTATTTAATGATATTCAATAACAAGTGATGAGATGAGAAACTCTTGAAAATATTAACTTGAATTACCAAACCTCAATACCACGTTGAAATCAAGATATATAAGTGATATCCCTTTTGGTTTTCTGAGTTGATTTGCCCAAGGAAGATGAATATAGATTGGAGCGCAGGCAATCGTATAGCAATCAGCTCAAGTTTCTCTATTCTGTTTCAATAAGATGTGTTCTTCTCTTCTTGTGTGTCTTAGCTCACGTACTAGGGTTTAGATATTCAATATATATAGTGTCTTACCCTTAGAATTGATCTCAACTGTTGGATCAAAGAAATAGCTTGTGAGTCCTTTTAATAAAAATTATATTTTTAAGTTTTCCCGCGAGTTCAGGCAACCGAAGTGGGGTTTAGGCTCCTAAAGTGGCGAGTTCAAGCGCATGAAGTACAAGTTCAGGCAACCGAAGTGTCTCGGCCTGATTTTGTGTTTCACCATTAAATCTTCAGGCTACTGAACTTAATCTTCAGGCTCCTAAAGAAATTCTTCAAGCGGTTGAGGTTGACTTTAGGCTACCGAAGTGCCATTTTTCTGAATTTTTCTTTTTTAATTTAAAAATCTGCTTTGCTCTCTTTCTTGGCTCTTTTATAAAAACATTTTCCAAGGTTTTAACAATATTTCTAAGTCCATGAATGTCCCCTAATGATGTTCATGAAATGCATGAATCCTAAAGTCAGTCTAAGGTATATGTTGAGCCTCAAATTAAATCATACGAAAATGTAAATACATGAGTTCTAAGTACCCATTCCCATGACGTTCTTGAACTTTGCAGCTTGCATTTTGATTCTCGTATTCTTTGAGTTCCATGGATCTTGCCAAGATATGTATGCTTTACTTGATGGCTTCCATGACTCGTTATCCTTCTGTGCATGCTTAATATAGTTCCTGTTCACAAACTCAATGCACAGATCAAATACCAAGTGATTTGTCATTATCAAAACCGGATTGGACTTGTAGAGTCAACACAAGCCCTCGACATATCCTCTAAGATTTGAATTACCCTTTCGGATCGACCATCTGTTTCAGGATGATAGGTAGTGCTAAATTTAATTTTGTGCCCATGGCATTATGGAAACTTTGCCAAAATTGAGCGGTAAATCTTGGATCTCTATCTGATATGATTCTAACGGAATCCCATGTAGCCATACAATTTCTTTTATATACGAATGACTTAGCCTTCCGAGTGAATATAAAATCTTGATGGGTAAAAAATGAGCTGATTTTGTTAACCTATCCACAATAACCCACAAGGTATCATGACCAAGTGTAGTCCTTGGCAACCTTGAAACAAAATCCATTGTTACTTCATCTCGCTATTATTGTGCAACTAGTAATGGCTGTAATAAACCTGTAGGCTTTTGATGTTCAGCTTTTGCTTGCCTTTTCAGATCTTTATACATCTTAGTGCTATCGGTATGGATTCTGTATTTAGAACAATGTGCTTACCGCAAGAATTCCTTTTTCAAATCATGTGGAACACAAAGCCTACACAAATAACGAAATCCTCCATCAGAAGATTTTGCCCATCCTTCTAGGTGTATACCCTCTTCTATGCCTCTCAATATTTTTTGAAATTGAGGGTCTTGCTCTTATCCTCTAATAATTTGCTCCAATAGAGTTGTTTGTGCCCTTAAGTTATATATATAAACCTTATCTCCTTGAATGGTTGTTTGCAAGTTAAAAGAATGTATTATCTCCAGCATTTTCCACCTTTGAATTTTCAAGTTTGCCAATTTATGTCGGGACTTCCTGCTTAGTGCATCTGCCACAACATTTGCCTAACCTAGATGATAATCGAGTTTGAAGTCATAGTCTTCCAAATACTCCACCCACCGCCTTTGACTTAAAGTTCAATTCCTTTTGAGTAAAGAGATATTTAAGGCTTTTATGGTCTGAATACACTTCAAATTTGTTTTCATACAAGTATGAACTCCATAATTTTAATGCAAACACAAAAGTGGCTAATTCCAAGTCATGCATTGGATAATTGCGCTCATGTAGCTTTAATTGTTGTGATCCATACGCAACCATCTTTTTCTATTGCATCAACACACATCCCAGTCCATTCAAGGAAGCATCTGTATATTCTACATAGCAATCCTTGTTTGGAAGAGCTAGTATTGGGGTTGTTGTCAATCGATGCTTTAATTCTTGAAATGCTCTTTCACATTCTTCACTCCACACAAATTTAAGTCAACTTAATCAATGGCATAGCTATTTTGGAAAAATTTTGCACAAACTTGCAATAATACCCTGCCAAACCCAGGAAACTATGAATTTTTGGCCACATTTTTAGTGGTTTTCAACTCAGTACAACCTCAACTTTAGAAGGATCGATAAATAACCCATTCTTGGTTATGACATGACCTAAAAATGTCACACTAGTTGTCCAGAACTTGTATTTCTCATGTTTAGCATATAATTGATGCTCCCGTAATGTTTGTAAAGCCAATTGCAAGTGCTGTTCATGCTTTTCCTAAGTCTTTAAATATATCAAAATATCATCGATAAAAAACATAATAAATTGATCTAGGTATGGTTGAAAAAACCCCAAATGGTAACACAAGAAGCTCATAATGACCATACTGTGTACGAAATGCTGTCTTTGGGATATCTGATTCCTGAATTCTTAGTTGATGATAACCGGATCGTAAGTTAATCTTCGAAAAATATTAGGATCCTGCCAATTGATCAAATAGTTCATCAATTCTTGGAAGTGGATACCGATTCTTGATAGTAACCCAATTCAACTTCCTATAATCAATGCATAGCCTCAAGGACCCATCATGCTTCTTATGAATAAAACAAGTGCACCCTATGGTGATACACTAGGTCGAATAAATCCCTTGTCAAGGAGATCTTGTAGTTGCGCCTTAAGTTTCCTTAGTTTAGCTGGAGCCATTCTATATGGGACAGTCGATATAGGTTCCGTCCCCGACACTAAATCAATAGTAAACTCAATCTCTTGCTTTGGAGGCACTCCTAGTAAATCATCTGGAAAAATATTTGGAAATTCATCAACTATGGTCTTATGGGTAAAGAAGCTCGGGTTTCATTAACTTGTTTGCTTTCTTTCATTGTTGCTATAAACCCTAGACATTAGCCAAAATTCCATCCTTTCACAAGCGACCCAGATACCAAACATGAGAGCTTCTTTGTTTAGTCTCCATGGAAGGAAACTATTGATCCATTTGGGTCTCATAGTACTACTTTCTTTTGGAAACAATCAACAAGTGCATGATAAATGGATAACCCCTCCATTCCTAGGGGATTACATCATAATCCATAATATCCATGATTAATAAGTCAATTGGGAAGTCATGTTCATCAATATGTAAAATGCAATTTCTGCATATTTTGTTCACATTTATAGTTTTCCACACAGGTGAAGCAACACATAGGACACTACACAAATGTTCATATTCTAAACACAACATATTAGTAAAGGATGTAGCAATGTAGGAGTCGGTAGAACTAGAATCAAATAAAACTATTGCCCAAGTGTTGTGTAAAAGAATCATACCTTCCACCATAGCATTACTTGCCTCCTCATTTGGTTGCTCTCCATGATGCCCATGCTGGGACATTGCAATGGCATAAAATCTTTCTTGCACCTTTTTCTCTAACTCCTTCCCCTTTCCCTTATATGAAGCTTCAACCTTAGATGGATTTGTAGGACTAGGAACTTTCAGCTGGGTTGGTTTCACTGAATTTCGAGGAGAACTCAAACCTGGGGAAGGATATGGTTGATAAGGTCGAGGACTAGAAAACTGAGTTGCTGGTTGTTGTTGTCTTTGTGGTATCATAGGAGATTGAGAGGTAGGACACTCCCTCCTTATATTCTCCTCTTGTCCACACTCATAACACTTTATAACCCTAAGGAAAGGGCCACTGATTTGAGCATGTTGGCCTTACAAGGCTTAAAATCTTGTTTTGATGATAACAAATCAGAGGAACTTAACATATTTGGTAAAGTGATGATATTTCAGGACTCAAGAATGAGAATATAAGGTCAAGTGCTCACAAAGATCAATGAAAGCTTATATTCCAAAGAAAGATGATCAATGCAGCTTGAAGAGTCAAGGCATGGATTCAAAGATGATTTAATAAAGTTTGAAAATCATGAGAGCATGAATGAGAATTTGCTAAAGAATATTAAAGTTTGAAGATCATGAGAGCATGAAAGAGAACGTGCTAAAAGCTCAAAGTATGTTTAAAGCTCAAAGAAAGGACTCAAAGCAAGGACATCCATGAAGACTCCATGAGTTGAAGAATATAGAGTCTTAAGGAAGTTTTTATGTAAGTACTTCAAGTAAAGCTCAATATAAAATGAATTGAAGCTCTTTAGGATAAATTAAAATCTTAAGAAACCATTTTTCAAAGACCTTGAAATATATTTTCTAAAGTTAAAAATAATTAAGATCTCAAATGAAAAGAGTTTTCAAAATCAAAACCTTAAAAAACAATGTTTTTGAAAGCCCAAGCGCCTGCCCAAAAATCCTAGGCGATTGCCTATATTTGTTTTTTAAGAATTGGCAGACAAAAAGGTGCCAGGGGCCTGATAGGTGCCTGACAGGCGCTTGCCTGGTCATCCCAAGCGCTTGCCTGTGTTTTGATAGGCGACTGCCAGTGTTCTGACTTTTGAATTTGAACTAAGACAGGCGCCTGCCTTGTCGTGATAGGCGACTGCCACTTGAACAGTATTTTAAAATACCAACGGGAATTATTTTTAAATTGGTTTCTTGGGCTCCAATTCTTTTACAAACTTGATCAACACTCCAAGTAAATTTGGGGAGCAAGGATTTAACTTTTTAAATTCTATAAATAGCCCCCAAGACATGGATTTTAATCACTAAGAAATACTTACAGCAATCAAAGAAATCTCAAGTGCTCTCAATTCACTAAAGCTCTCTTGCTAACATCTTGTTGCACACTCAACTGAGTTCTTGCTGATTCTCACACTGAAATTGTGTTTTCAAAGTCTGAATCTTTCAATCAAAGGAAGATTAATTCAGTGATATAATTTCATTGAGCTTCAATTACTTTATGTTGAATTTACTTTGAAGTATATTGTGTTGATTGTTGTACTATCTACTTTATCTGAGAGTGTCTCTTGTACACAAGTTCTCTTTCTTGTTTCTTGTCTTGTAGACGATTCAGGGCTGTTGGATCGTTGTTATCAAGCGTAGGGTTATCGCTTGGAGAGGCATTGCTCTAGCCTATTGAAGGGGTGACCGAGTGTGGGGTATCACTTGGAGAGGCGTTGCTCTAGTCTACTTAAGGAGTGTTTGAGTGTGGGGTAGCTTGTAAAATGTTTGTTCCGCCCGGAAAGGAACGGTATAGTGGAATCCTTTGGTGGTATTGGCCAAAGGCGAGGACGTAGGCTGGGGATAAGCCGAATCTCGTAAAAAACGTGGGGTCATTCTCTTTCCCTATTCTTTTTAATTTCCAGTATATATCAACTGCGTGGATGATTTAAATTTCCTAATCATAAAAACTACGTGGATTGAATTTTAAATAAACTAAAGATTAATTTGTTTTTAGGACTTGCGGAAACCGAAAGGAAGTACGTTGATTGATCAATATTAATTGCAGAAACCATAAGGGAGTACATTGATTGATTCAACACCCAAAACCTATTAACTGAAGGTTTATTTGAAATATGAATTTTGGGAAGAGTGTGGATGTTATATTGCTTATCATCTTGAACGATAAATTTCATTCTCTACAGGGCTTGAATCAAATTCATATATACAGGGCTACAAAAACTGAAACTTGTATAAGAGCTGGTTTTCATATCTTGATTGAATATTTTTGTGATTGGTTACTTTGAGTTATTAAAGTGCTGAATCTTGAAAGCATTGCTAGAATCAATCTAACTTGTGTATATTGTTTTGATCATTTTGGTTGAATTGAATTGTTGGAAGAATATATGAAAATCTACAAAGTATTCTAGTGACCATACTTACACCTATTTATAAAGGTTTATAACTTAATTAATTTTCCGCTGACCTTGTGATTATAAACCAATTTGTTTATGTTGTGTTGAAGTATTGGTTTTTGGATTGATTGTCCAAATAAGGTTTGGTTGTGTGATTGTTAGATTAACGAGAAGTTAAGAATTCACGAAAGGAATTAAAATAAATTTTAATAATCCAATTCACCCCCCCTCTTGGGACAACTCCTTAACTTTCAGAGCACTTTGCTGTGGTGCTGGAGAGACTTTTGGCTTCTTTCCAACTGATCAGGATTGGCTAAATGAAGGCTTCTTCTTCTGGTCATAAATTTTATGAGTGTCTTCAATGTCTTGCTGTACCACGGCAGCTCTTTCTAGTATTTCTCCAAAACTTTCAATCCTTAGGGCCACAAGTTTAGACCTAATAGTAGGTCTTAGTTCCCTTTCAACTTTCAATTCCTTAGTATTGACAAGTTCAGGTCCAAGCCGTGATAATTCAGCGAATTTGCTTTCATATTGGCTAACAGACAAGTTCCTTTGAGTCAACTGCATAAATTCCTGTAATTTGGCTTCTCGGAATGCCTTTCGGAAATATTTCTCATTGAAAATTGTTTCAAAGTTATCCCAGCTCATAGCCTCAACATCTCTCACCCGTCGCACAGATTCCCACCAATGGCTAACCTCATTCTCGAATAGGGAACTTGCAATGATGACTCTATACTCATCTGGCATTCTAAGCATATAAAAGAGTTTTCAGACCTTCCACAGCCAATTCTTTGACTCCAAAGGTTCTAAGTTTTCTGCAAAGCTGGGAGGGTTTTTAATTTCTTAAACTCCTTCAACATATGCATTTGTTTTTTGATAATTGTCTCTTCTAGCACTTGCTCCACTATTGGCTGTTGATTCATCTGAGTTTAATGGTTATTTTGCTGAGTTAGCTAATTATTTTGAGTCATTGTAGCTAATGCTTGATTAATAATCTGTAAGGCTGCGTAAATGTCTTCTAAACCTTCAGATTCTCTTGGAACATTCTGCCCCGAATTGACACACTGCTGTTGTGGGGTTGAAGAAGTTGGACCACCCCTTTGTCTCATTCTCCTTGAAGAAAAGAAAAATATCAAGTGTTCTTCTGCATAGAGGAGGCAGGTGTGGTATTTTAGTAATTTATGTTGGCAGTGACTAGAGTGGGAGATGTTAAGCAGTGGTTTCAAGCTAAATATCAAATCGAAGACTTGGGTACTCTGCACTAATTTCTTGGTATTGAGATTGTATGGTGTAGGAAAGAGTTAAGTCTATCTCAGCAAAAATATACTTTGGACTTGCTAGGTGTGACTAACTTGTTGGGAGCTAAACCAGTTGATGCTCCAATGGATTCTAAGATGAAGTTGTCTTGGACCGGACTTTGAAGACAAATGTCAATATAGGTAGTTGGTTGGCAAGTTGATCTACTTGATTGTCACGGGACCTAATATATCTTTTGTAGTGGGGCTGGTGAGTTAGTTTATGGAAAAATCCAAAAGCAAAACCATATTGGGATGCTGTTTGTAGGATTTTGCACCATCTTAAAGGCTTTCGCGGAAAAGGTCTAATATATAAGTACAATTAAAACTATGAAATCATGGGATACTCTGATGCACATTAGGTTGGCTTTGTTGACGATTTGGATAGTGTACATTTGTAGGAGGTAACCTTGTTACCTAGTGTAGCAAGAAACAAACTACTGCAGCTAAATCTAGTGCTGAAGCAGAATATCAAGCTATAGCTCATGCTGTAAGAGAGCTTAAGTGGTTGAAGTCTCTTATGTCAGAGATGGGATTTTGGTAATGAAGACAATAAATATGTTTGTTATAATCAAGAAGTCGTTTATATCACTAGTAATCCAGTATCTCATGAGAGAACAAAGCACATTGAAGTTAACTGTCATTTTGTGAGGGATGTTGTGTTGAAGCAGGTCATGATGACTCTTTTTGTGAAATCTGTGAATCAGTTGGCCAATGTTTTCACACACAGCCTTTATTCAAGTCTGCGTTGTCTAGTGGTTGTAACAATCTAGGATTAGGTTATATTTATACACCTCCAGCTTGAGGGGGAATTTTAGAGGAGAATATATTATTTCACTAATTAGGTTGTGTGAGTGGCTTAATTTTTGTCCTTAAAGTTTTTATTAATTTTATTATTATAGGGCTCTAGGAAACTGCCGCTTCTTTCCTTCTCTTGCTTTCAACTTCTTTTCTTCTCTTTTTCCTTGCTTTCTACTTCTCCTTTTCTCTTATTCTCTTCTTCTCTGCTTTATCTCTAGCTTTACAACAAAAACTTAAAACTCCTTTACTCTCAGAAACATTGCAATGTGCTATGAAAAAAATCTTTAAATTGATGAGTCTAGTTCTGACACTAATTTGTGGGTTCTAGCCTCTAGGGTAGTTGCTGTACTTTGTTTCTGCAATTTGGTAAAGGTATTGGATGAAAATTTGTCTTGACTTTTTGAAATTTGGCATTCTTTTATTTGTTCTTCAGGACATGATTTGCGCTGTAGCTGAACTTGAAAGTGACAGACAGCCCCTTGCTGAACGGTATAACCGCAAAACTAAGGAGACCACTATGGGAATCATGCAACTTTTACCAAAAACCGTGGATTGGATGGTGAGGTACTAATTAAATTTTAATTGGAGATTTTTTTGTTGTTATGGTGATCTCTCTCTCTCTCTCTCTCTCTCTTTCTCATGTGTGCATGTGCAATTATCCGTTATTCTTGATTTGATGAAGTTAAAAACTTGAGCTTGCTTGCAGTGAATTGGGTTACCGGACATACGAAGTGGAAGGAAATCCAACACTGTTGTACAGGCCTTTTGTAAATGTATACCTTGGCTCTGCCTACCTCAAGTGGCTATCAAACTATGAACAAAAGTAGGTCAATGATTATAACTTGTGATTCCTTTCATGTGTTCCTTTCTTTTTTTAAAAGATTTTTATGGATCCATAGGCTTCCCTTTACCAGAAATATTTTATTGCCATGGTGATTCATAAGGAATTTTGAGTTTTGTTTGCCCTGAATAATTACTATTAGGGATTTTCTTTGCAGAGAAAGAAGCGAAGAGTTTGTAGTTAGGTCTTATAAAGGTGGTGCAAAAAAAGCAACTCACAAATCAACTTTGCCATATTGGAGACGGTATCTTTCTGTCAAAGAAAGTCTTCCTTCAAGGTGGTGGTTCTTGCCATGCAATGTTAACTTGGAAGCTAGATTATACATTAAGATTAACAATTTCATAATTATATCTTTTATTTTTAACATTCTAGAGCATTTGATTGGGGCACAAGAATCTATGATATGCGTTTGGACATTTTAGAACTTGGTGTCTTTACTGTAGTGAAGTTCCATTGTGGGATTGTTTGAAGATGTGCATTTCTTTCTTTTCCTTTTCTTCAAATCTCAAAATTTTGAAGGCAGAATGTTATTGAATGAAACTTCGTAATTGTTGATTTTCCATTAAAAATGTTGGAAAAAGAAATTTCTTATTAAGGGGTGTTCGATAAAATTTTATGCTGTTATGCTGAATACTTTTGTTTCTTGTGGAAAATTTTGTTCATATTTTCTTCCATTAAGCAATAGTGTACAATATTCACAAACTTTGTGTGGGGATAATAGTCTTCACTATGGACTATGCAATTACATTGTCTTACTTTGTTTAAAATTTTCTTTGGGAGTATGGCACCGATTGTTTGGCTTTTTTGCTGAGAATTTCGTTTCCCCTGAATGGGTGGAAGATATCCTGTCTATTTCCTTTAGAGGCTTAAGATGCAGGTAAATTGAGGAGAATTGAAGTTTTGCTGTTTTTTTGGGCATCTCTGGGATTTTGATGACGATTTTTGGTTTAGAAATGCATTTAACGAAGCAAATATATAATCCTTGTGCTTATTTTTGCCAAATCTTAATTACTGATTTTCCATTAAAAATGGTGAAATATGAAAATTTTTTAGTTAGCAATATTATAAGAAATATTATGCTGTTTTGCTGAATACCTGTTCTGTTTTTTGTGGAAAATGAAGTTCATCCATGTTCCATCAAACAGTAGCGGTGGCAAAGAACTGAGAATTTATATTGACTATTACTTTTAACAACAACAAACCAAGCCTTAAGTACCACTAGGTGGGCTCGGATCATGTATCCTTTCATGCCAATTTACACAACCTTTGGCAATTTCCTCCAACAATTTGATAGTTGTTAAATCCTTGCTGGCTGCCTCATTCCAAGTTATTTTAGGTTTACCTTACTCCTTCCCCGTCTAATACCTCTAACAGTAACTAGCGCACTCCTTACGCATCGTTTGGCAGTTTGGCCTATGTTGCAGTTGCACAAACCATCTCAGCACCCCACTCTTATCTTCTCTACAGCTGCTATGCGTAACTCACCGCGAATATATTGATTCCAGAGTTTTTCTTTTAACATTATACCACTCATCTCAACCAGTTTGTTCTTCCCCCTTCCAACAGCCCCCCCCTGCGCGTTTGTATGCCCCAAATATCATTTATAATCCTGCATAACATGTGCATATATATTTCCTTTTTATTAAAATTCAATTATTATGATATTAAAAACCTTCACGCCGTGTTGGGATTTTGCCAGTCATTAACATGGTCAAGATGCGACAACATAAGTGTGATCAAACAGTTAGGCAAGTGGCTGAAAAATTATGACCGTGATTGGTGGTCTATAGAAAAGCATTCAATAAAGAAACTGTATAATCCTTGTGCCTACTACTATTACTACTACCCGCTATTATTATTATTGCCAAATCTCTGTGTCACTGTGATTGGAGCGCTGAAATTTGTCCAAGATATTTCTTCCATTTTACTTAATCATATTTACATGTCTTTGTACTGTAAAATTCCAACATCATTAATATGAACTTCTGTTTGGATGGTTTATTTATCTGCCACTGAAGGCACAATGATGGGGATCAACATGCACCTTGAGTATCTTTCGTGGATATTGTGACATGTGGACGACCACCCGAAGTCCACTATTGAGGTGAACTTTATTTGCAGCAATTGAAGCTTCTCTTAGAAGCTAGCTTGGACAGAGGATGACAGCTTGCAAGTCAAAGAGTCTTGGGTTTTCAAGAAGCATTTATTTCATTTTAAGTTCCTAGACTCCATTATCATAATTTTTCTAGTTCCTAGGCACCTATTTCCTATGACAAACTATTTCCTAGGAACCTCATTACATATGTTTTAAATGTTTTATTTTAATTTTTGTATTTTCTTTAATCTTTTAATAGGCCATCACCTATTTCCTATGACAAACTATTTCCGAGGAACCTCATTACCTATGTTTTAAATGTTTTATTTTACTTTTGTATTTTCTTTAATCTTTTAAAAAGCCATGTGCAAGTCATGTGCATGTAAGGCTATAAATATGCCATCACTTGTATTGTAAAATGCATCTTGCATTATCAATTAAAAAAAAGAAGCTTTTTCTTGAACTTGTGAATCTTGTTCCTCTCCTTGTGAGTGAGTAGTGTGAGGCTACGCTTTGTCGCCCCAGAGATTGGGTGGTGAGAGACCACGATAATATCAATGTCATCATCAACACTACACACTCACACCTCTTTCACAGCTCACAGCCACAACCACCTCAAGCTTCATTCTTGTCTCAAGATTCCTAAGGATCAACAAGCTTGTTCGTGGTGTGATCGAGTATTCGTGTGTCTTGGTGTTTGACATTCCAAACCTTTTGGTAAGCTCGTTTCAATTCCTTGTTTGTGACCATCTAAAACAGCCACTAAAAGTACCTTGTAAGTCTTGAAACTCTATCCGAAGCCTTGATTGAAAAACTTTGTTCATTCTCTTTGAATCTTCCTAGATTTTCAACATGAACATGCTTGCTAGTACCATGCTTAGGGATATTTGATTTGTACATTAGGACTTGTGATCTAAGACTTCTAATATTACATCTTTTAAAGTGAACTTGATTACTTGAATGAAATGATCAATTAAGGGTTTTGAACCAAATCATATATGTTTTCAAAATCTCAACAACTTGTGATCATTAGAATATGTTTGTGATGTTCATGCTTTGTTAATTCAATTCTTCTCATAGATAGTGATATTGTGTGTGCGCTACAAAGAGGGTCAACCATAGGACTAGGGCTACTTAGAACTGTCCTACATCATATAGGTATTAGAGCCTAGGTTAGGTTCACATTTAACCCTACTTTGTGTGACCAAACACCATTCCATAGGGCTGCCCTAGCGTTGGCCGAATCCTTCCCCAACCCCTAGGATATCTACTCGAGCTGGGAATCCTTACCGAGGTTGTAGGACTGATGTTGAGAGATGCCTCAATTGATGAGCTTCAAGATCAAGTCCGTAACTTGAATCAAAAGCTAGTTGAGACCTGCCAAAGACTAGATAGGTTGGAAGTCCAACTAGTCCATAACCCACCCCAAGACAATTTAGAGCCACACATTAAGCGAGGCAATGATGATGAACAGCCTAGAGAGCCACCTATGCCTCCTAGAGAAAGACCTCCTTTTCCTCCACAAAGGCGAGTGAATTGCCAAGATGACTTTGTTAGGAGACCCCCATGTCATGAGCCCTATGCCCAACATTGGGGTGATAAGGACTATGACGTTGATGACTTTCAAGGTAGGAGACCTTACCGTAGGGACCATCGTGATCCTTACAAGGATGTGATGAGGCAAGTGAAGATAGAGGCCCCCGCCTATGATGGACAGATGGACCCTTAAGTCTTCCAAGATTGGTTGACTGAGATGGATTCCTATTTTGACTTGTATAGGATGACTGACCCTCACCGGGTTGTGTTTGCAAAAATGAGGTTGACGGGGCAAGCCAAACTCCATTGGTTGAATGTCAAGAGGCAAGAGACAAGGTTAGATTGTAGGCCCATTGAGCAGTGGCACCTAATGAAGGATAGGTTGAGGGAGAAGTATGTACCCCTTAGCTATAGAGAGCGCCTCATGGATCAACGCTATAGTTTGCGTCAGGGTAGCATGACTATGTCAGAATACATGAGTCAATTCGATGAGTTGTCTATAAGATGTGGTGTCTATGAGATTGTTAGTCAGCAAATCTCCCGATTTCGCATAGGATTAAAGCCTGAACTGAGGAGAGAACTGTTTCCCCATCACATTGAGTCCCTTGAACAGGCCTATAATTTAGCTCATGACTTTGAGCAAATGAATAAAGGGCCCATGGGAAAACGGTTTGGTGCCTCTTCAAATGAGTCATACTCTCGAAAGGTACAGAGTTATGAAAAGTCCCGACCAGCGCAATCAGGTCAAGTCACCACCCGAGGGAGCAATCCCACAATCCAGCAGCCTATGGACAAGGGAAAAGCACCCATGATTGGATCCTCTCGCCAAAGTTCTAGCAATGCAGTGTGTTTCAGTTGCCATAAATAAGGACACTTTGCCAAACAATGTCCCACCAGGAACTTGGCATTTGATAGGGAAGATTGGGAGGATGAGCCTGAGGAGGATCAAGTATATGTTCCTGAAGATGTACCTAGTGAGGATGAGTTGTCAAGTGAGCCAGATGAGAGTGCCCAGTTGAGTGTGATGAGATGCATTATGATCATTCCCAAGGATCAGAAGGACTGGCGTCGCACTTCTATTTTCCATACTTACATCAAGTGTGGGAGTAAAAGTTGTAAGATGATCATAGATGGTGGTAGTTGTATGAATGTTGTGTCTAAATTCGCAGTAGAGAAGTTGGGATTGAAAGTTGAGCCACACCCACAACCATATAAGGTGGCTTGGGTTGATGCCACTATCATGCTCGTGAGCCATAGATGCCTAGTCCCCATTAAGATTGGTGATTATGAGGACGAGATTTGGTGTGATGTCCTTCCCATGGACGTTGCCCATATTTTGTTAGGACGGCTTTGGTTGTATGATTTGGATGTCTCACATAATGGGCGTGCCAACACTTATTCCGTTAGGTGTAATGGCAAGAGAACTGTTTTGAGTCCACTAGAGCCGAAAGGTGAGAAAAGAAGGAAAAGAAAAAAACTAGTGGAAAATCATTGAATATCATGAGTAAAAAACAATTTGAGCTGGAGAGTCGAGATACACAACTAGTGTATGTGGTTGTTACTAGGGAGACTGAGGCGCCCCTTCCTGAGCATGAAACACCACTGGAAGTATCACCCATACTTTCCGAGTTTGAGGATGTCATCTCTCAGCCACCTTGTGAGTTACCTCCCATGAGAGACATTCAACATGTCATTGACCTTATTCTTGGTTCATCTCTGCCTAATTTACCACATTATCAAATGAACCCGAGAGAACATGAGGAGTTGATGAAACAAGTGAAAAACTGAGAGAAGAGCTTTATTCAGGAGAGCATGAGTCCATGTGCCTGCCCTGCTCTCCTCACTTGGAGGATGTGCATCGATAGTAGAGCAATCAACAAGATCACCGTCAAGTATAGG
Source organism: Malania oleifera (assembly GCF_029873635.1). Taxonomy (NCBI): domain Eukaryota; kingdom Viridiplantae; phylum Streptophyta; class Magnoliopsida; order Santalales; family Ximeniaceae; genus Malania; species Malania oleifera. The sequence goes on from NC_080428.1 coordinate 14,569,718, forward strand.
TTTCCCATACCTAGACTAGATGATATGCTTTATCAGATGGTAGGATCCAAGATTTTTTCAAAGATAGACCTTAAAAGTGGATACCATTAGATTAGGATCAAACCGGGAGATGAGTGGAAAACTTCCTTCAAGATGACGGATGGGTTATATGAGTGGTTAGTCATGCCATTTGGGCTAACTAACGCCCTTAACACTTTCATGAGAGTTATGACTTAGGTATTAAGGCCTTTCATTGGACACTTCCTTGTAGTCTAATTTGATGATATATTGATCTATAGCCAGACTAAGAAGGTGCACCTTGTCCATTTGAGGAGAGTGTTTGAGGTTTTGAGGGAGCAGAAGTTGTATGCAAATTTAAAGAAGTGTACTTTCATGACTACACATGTCATCTTCCTTGGTTTTTGATGGGGATCAACATGCACCTCAAGTATCTTTCATGTATATTGTGACACGTGGACGACCACCCGAAGTCCACCATTGAGGTGAACTTTTTTTGCCGCAATTGAACCTTCTCTTAGAAGCTAGCTTGGAAAGAGGATGACAGCTTGCAAGTTAAGGAGTCTTGGGTTTTCAAGAAGCATTTATTTCATTTTAAGTTCCTAGACTCCACTATCATAATTATTAAGGTTCCTAGGCACCTATTTCCTATAACAAAATATTTCCTAGGAACCTTATTACCTATGTTTTAAATGTTTTATTTTACTTTTGTATTTTCTTTAATCTTTTAAGTAGCCATGTGCAAGTCATGTGCATGTAATGCTATAAATATGCTATCACTTGTATTCATGGTTTTAAATAACGGCCGTTACGTAGTGTAATGGACGATATGTAATGGAAATTGAAGGCTCCGAAACCGATATGGGCTGATAATGCGGTTCGGAAAAAATTCACAGCTATAATGGCCATTACGAAGATGTAACGGCCCGTAACGGCCGTTACCCCAACGTTACACTTCGTAACGGACCGTTACATGGCCGACAGCTTGCAGAAATCTGAATCCCTAAAGGCTTTCTGCTACAGCGTTGCTTTCCCCCTCTCCCAACCACCCATCTGCCATTCAATCTAAGTCTAACATTCAAAGAGCAAACTGGAAAGTAAAAAACTTACCTTGAAATTTTGTTGGCCGAAGCAATAAGAAGGCTTCACTTCTTCGAAGCTTGAGAGTGACTCATCTTCGCAGCCTTCCAAGACTCAGGAATTGCAGACTTGCAGTTGCAGCAGCTTGGTGAGTCACCGGCGACAGGTCTGCAGCAGCTTTGCCGCCTCTGTGAGTCGCCGATATCCCATCGGCAGCTTCCTCTGCTAGTTGTTGCACTCGCCACCAGCCAGCCCTTCGATTTCGGCTTCGGAGCTTAGAGTCATCGCTCATCGGCCGTTCGTGCTTCGCAGCCTTCGCTCCTTCGAGGCCCCTCTAAGTCCCCTCCCCTCTCTCGGTCTCACTTAGTCTCCCCAGCGTATGAGATAAGCTTTAAAAATTCACTCAACACTCAACACCCACAGCCCTAAGTCTTCAACTTTTCATTATGTTTTTTTTTTTTTTTTTTAAATTATATTTTTTGGTAAATTATGTTTGTTAAATTGAATTAAAAAAGAGAGTAATTTAATAGAGTAAAAAAATTAGAAATCAATAATAATTATGTAAAATAAAATTTTCTTAATTTATAAATATTTTAGTTATCTTATATTTTTTGAAAGGTAATTATGAAAATCTAGTTCCATCACATATTTCCTGCTTATTAATATTTTTTAAGTTTTAAAACATCATTTTAACCTTAAATTTAAAATTAGGTAAAATAAATCTTTACATGATCTATTTTTTGTTTTTAGTTATCAAATAAAGTAAATTATGAAGACCCTTTACGTCATTCTTTTTGGTGGTGACATATGTTATGTTATAAATTTGTAATATTGTATTCATGTATTTTCAACTATTTATTAATATTTGATATTAATCACTTTTTAAATTCATGTATGTGTAATGTGTATATTGAGTATTGAGTCTATTGATTCATTTTTAGTAACTTTATGACTTTAATTAATTGATTCTTACATTTCTACACCTTTTTACTCATTAAAGTAATGTAAACTATAAAAAAAATATGTTTTTTTTTGTAAATAGCGCGCTAAAATTAATATAAAAATCATAATGTCTATTAAAAAGCATTTGTAGGTTGAATGAAAGCCTTCAAAATTCATTAAAAATCATGTATTAATGGATTTCATGCTTATTTTTCGATTTTGGCATGGTTGTGCATGCGTGAAAAAAATTCACAACCGTTACGCCCGCTTCCCGTTACATAACACCCCCGTCTCCTGCGACCCGCGACCGTTACGCAATGTTACCCGCGACCGTGATTTCGAACCATGCTTGTATTGTAAAAGGCATCTTGCATTATCAATTAAAAAAAAGAAGCTTTTGCTTGAATTTGTGAATCTTGTTCCTCTCCTTGTGAGTGAGTAGTGCGAGGCTATGTTCTGTCTCTCCAGAGATTGGGTGGTGAGAGACCACAACAACATCAACGTCATCATCAACACTACACACCCACACCTTTTTCACAGCTCACAGCCACAACCACCTCAAGCTTCATTCTTTTCTCAAGATTCCTAAGGATCAACAAGCTTGTTCGTGGTGCGAACCGTGCGATCGAGTACTCGTGTGTCTTGGTGTTTGACATTTCGAACCTTTTGGTACGCTCGTTTCAATTCCTTGTTTGTGACCATCTAAAAAAGCCCCTAAAAGTACCTTTTAAGTCTTGAAACTCTACCCGAAGCCTTGATTGAAAAACTTTGTTCATTCTCTTTGAATCTTCCTAGATTTTCAACATGAACATGCTTGCTAGTACCATGCTTAGGGATATTTGATTTGTATGCTAGGACTTGTGATCTAAAACTTCTAATATAACATCTTTTAAAGTGAACTTGATTACTTGAATGAAATGATCAACTAAGGGCTTTGAACCAAATCATATATGTTTTCAAAATCTCAACAACTTGTGATCATTAGAATATGTTTGTGATGTTCATGCTTGTTTAATTCAATTCTTCTCATAGATTGTGATACTGTGTGTGTGCTACAAAGAGGGTCAACCAGAGGACTAGGGCTACTTAGAACCATCCTACATCACACAAGGTTTTTAATTCATTGGTGTTCTAGCATGTGAATTTGTTTCATTAACTATGCATATAACTGATAGGTGATAACCTTGTCTGTTGCTTGCCAGAACAAGATGCAGCAGGTATTGAGAATGATAACTTTTCTTGAAAAGTGATAACAACTTCATTTTTCTGCAGGAAAGTTTTTGAAGATGGTCCTGTGCTGAACAATTCTTCTGCATCTTCTGCACAGCCTGCACCAGTTTCACGAAATGAAGGTATACTCGCCCCTTACCCTGTCCCTGCCTGTGGGGACTGTCACAAACAGAAAAATGTAGAAGTTAGTAATGCTTGTTTTCATTTCATCCATGTGCTACCTTCTGCTTATGGATCATATCTGATGTCAAAGAAAATTTTGCACTCAAGTCATACAGAAGGTTCCTCTGTCAGTTTGTTACAAATTCAGGTTGACCAGAATGACAAGGTCAAAATTTTCTAGTATCTTTTTTCTTGTCTTATTGAGCAATGACAATCACGACGTTTAATTAATCTCTTTATGAACTCAATATATTGAAGCCTTCAATAACAATAGTAGCTGTGTAGCACTACCAGAACCTAATTTTCAATTCCTCATCTTTTTTAATAGGAGTTGGTAGGTCCTAGGCAATAACAATAGTTGCACAACCAGCTAATTTTCAATTCCTCATCTTTTTTAACAGGAGTTGGTAGCCACCTTACTTCTTTTTGATGGATAAAAATAATAGTATTTTGCATTGTCCATTCTATTTTTCAAATTAAATATTACAAAAATAAAAAAAAAGGAATATTTTTAATACAAGCATAGTTTTAAAAATCAGGGTGTTCACGTTACAGCTGTTATGGACCTTATGCAATGGTATTAGTGGCTTCCGAGACTGTTACAGGATGATATCTTGGAGGTACTTCGTCTCACAATCGTTACAGCCATTATAGACAGTTATGGGCCATTACAGCTGTTTTGTTTTTTGTTTTTGTTTTGTTTTTTTTTTTGTTTTTTTTTTGTTTTTGTTTTTGTTTTTGTTTTTGTTTTTGTTTTTTTGCTTTTTCCCATCTCTTTTATTCTTTATTGAAGCTTAGAAACTCAATTTTAAGCTGGTTTATCTAGTTATATATTTTTTTATAAAAAAAAATCAGTTTTTGGATTTATTTTCCTTGACATTTAGTATGCATTTTTTATAATAGCTACCGTTTGGATAAACCCAAAATTTTTTTTCTCACTAAGTTATAGTTGTTCGTATTCTAAGTTCTTTCAATTTTATTTTTTTACGTCTTTCCTACTCCTAGTTTGGTTGTATGCATTTTTGTTCTTGTTTAGCATATGGACATTTTATATCTTATTTTTCGGATAACAAAACTTCCATCAAAGACTAAAAAAGTACAAAAGATGGATTTTTTTTTTTAAATTTCTTTATTTTTATTATTTCTTAGTTTGTGTTTCACTTATAATCAATAAAGTAGTGAAAATTAGCAAATGCATGCTTCTTCTAGCCAATAGCAACTAAAGTGGCCAAGATGACATCCAATACTTGTAGTATATATTATATTTATAGTGATTAAAATTGACTATAATCATTTAAAACATTGGTATACAGGATTCTGGATGAAAACATGTGAAAAATCTATATATTTTAATGAAGTTTTCTAATGCAAAAAATGAATTCACAGATGCGATGTCCATTACCCATTACGTAATGTTCGTGACGGCCGCGACCGTTACACTGTGATTTTGACTATTATGTAGACCATTATTGTTATTTAAAACCATGAACACAAGAACTGAGTGGATGCTGGTTCATGGAATCTTTCAACATTCCCCTTGGGAATGCAATGTCAAAGGCATCCTATCCCATGTTTGGTTTGGGGTCAAAAAATGATGCGGCGGTAATTTCACATTCTTAAACATGGGAATCCCTTTTGGTTAGGGTTTTAGGGTTTAGGAGGCTCACCCATGAGAATCTTACATGCAAAATCCATTCCCATGGGCATCCTTTTTTATGGGATTAATTTTGCCTCACTATTTTGGCCAGTCGGGCATTAATCCCTGTTATAATATAGTGTATTTGTAATAATAAATTACTATAATATTGAAAATAGTAAGCAATAAATAATGAATTTAATATTATTTGTATGTTATTATTATATACTGTACCACTAATTATACTTTTTTGTTGTTATATTCATAAAAAGATAAAATAGTATACTGTATCTTGTAATATATTATCGCCCCTTGCCTTTGTTAAGTGTAATAGTATACTGTATCTTGTAATATATTATTGCCCCTTGCCTTTGGATAGTTGGATGATTTGTTTTACTTCCATTAGGCGAGGGAGCTGGTGTTGTTTACACATACTGGGACTCTAGAGCTTCCCCTGAAGACATGGAAGAGATGTGGAATAATCCTGATGTTACGAGAGAGTGGACCAAATCTGGAGAGAGACGGGGAAAAGTACGATTTTCTCATGATGCAAAGAAGAGGCCCTATCTATCCCGGGTAGAGGTGAAGGTAATTATACAATTTTACCTGTTTTGCTACATTCATTGGACACGTTACTGTTGTTTTTTTAAGGTGTTTTTACATATTTGGGATCGATAATTTTTGGCTAGTGAATAAACTTTATTTACTACATAATTATTTATGTATAATGCTAGAATTTGAACCTAATATATAATTTTAATGAATAATTAGTATTTGGAAATAATATACATTATCATGTGGGTACAAAAGCAATTTAAGTATGCTGAGAAGTGCAGGTTTCCAGAATCTGGTGCACATATCTTTGTTATGATTTTGCAATGTAAGTTTTTTGTTCTTTCGAATTTCACATTCCATTATCAGAAGCTTTGCATTTATTATTTTCCATATAACACTCCTGCAAGGTGTATCGTGGACTCAAGAATTGTTAATATTTTGGAAATGCAGCGTATCACGAACCAATAATTTGATTGGTTTCTTTTATGAAGAAACAAGATGATGCAGACAATAAAATGATCAAGAAACAGTAAAAAGTTCAGTGCTACAATTTTTGTAATTTATATTTTAGTTTTATTTTTTTGAAGTTGATATATGGGATTTGGGTTATTAGTTTAGTTTTGTTTAGAATAAACATTATCATAGTCTAGCTTTGTTTAGATTAAGCATTATTTGGGGTCCTAGTTGGTTTAGGAAGTGTCGTAGTAGCCTTCCCTCCAATGTGAAGGCTTTTCTTTGTCAGCATCATTAATGATGTTGACATAAACAATTTGCTGCTGGAGACAAATGCACATAATTTTCAAGACGGCATGATGTAGACATGAATCAAGACCTTGGGAAGATCCTTGTTGGAGAATAATTAAGAAGAATTGGGTCAAGGGATTGTTGGGTATAGTTAGTAGTTAATTGTATGTCTAGTTTAATTAATCTAGTAGTATGTGTATTTGGGAGCTTGTTTGTAATATTTGTGTTTTTTAGGGGTATGCTTGCAAATTAATGTAGTTTTTGGAGTATGTGTAATTTCATGTGTTAGAGGATTGCTTATAAATAGTGTGAAAGTCATGTTGTAGGTAGTTGTCGATGAATTTAAATTGAATGGAACGTGTGTTTCCCCCTTGTATCTCTTCTCTTCTTTCCTCCCTCTTCCTTTTTCTTCTTCCCTTCTCCTCGCCTACATTCTCTCATGGTTGCAGATCCTTGATGCTGCCCGTGCATCAAGGCACTTCATCTATTGATTTGATTTGAGACATAATTGTTTTCTAACTTTGATGTGGGCTTTCTCCACAGGGTGTTTTAGCAATGTCAATTTCTCTGTATTTGGTGCAATTGGTTGACCTTGTTAGCATAATTTTTTTCCCTTGATGTATTTGATTCTTTTTGTTTTTTTTGTTTTTCCTTTTAATTTGTTTGACTAGAAGATTTCTCATCCTCCATGTTTATTCTTTCACCTTAATAAAATTATTTTTTATCACAAAAACCTATGAAAATTTGTTATAGATTAGGAAGCCATACAAGGTATTATCTCCTGACGTGTGTGTGATGTGTTTTAGTGGAGATGAATCACATTCTCATCTATTCTTGCATTGGCAGTTGCTTGGAGCCCATGCAATAAGATGTTTCGGTTTACTAGTGAGTGTTGGACATGCTTGAGCCTGTTGCAGACTTTCTTGTTTTCTTACAGAGGCTTTGGGAGGCAAAAAGATGATAGCTGATTGTGGTTTTGTGCAGTCTATGCAGTTTTTTGGGGTATATGGTTGGATAGGAATGCTCGTATTTTCAGTTGTTTCTCTGTCACTTAATTTGCTTTGATATATATATATATATATTAACCTTTCTCTATGGAGCTAATTCATCTGGTGGTTTTAATGGGATTTGCTTCTCAGACTTTTGGTGGGACTAGATGACTTTGTTGGCTTGAGCTTCTTGTTCTATTTTTGGGTTTTCCCTCCTTGTTTTAATTCTCTTTTGCTCCTTTTTGGAGGATCTCTTGTCCTGCTTGTTGTGTGTTTACTGTTTTTTCCTGCTTCATGTATGTTTACTGTTTCTTTCTTTATCTTGATATACATTTTTTGTAAATAACAAATACAAGTCATGACAGTTCCTCTCACATGTGGTCCAATCACACATCAAGATCTACGAAAATTGTGAAATGCAACTGTTAAAGGGACTAAGATACATAACAAGCAGGTGATAAATGAGGCAACAAGACTTGAACCATGTACCACTGATATAATGTTAAACAACCAGTTGACCTAAAATCTTAAGCTGTTAGGTTGCGAGTTATCAAATTATCTTAATTTAAGTGTTTGACTAATTTTAGTGTGACGAAAAGTAACAAATTATTACTGATGCAATGGTTCAACAGTATGATAGGTAGCTGGTATGGTTCTGTTCATGCTTTAATAATTCTTGAAGCCAGGCCAGCATAGAACTAGACCCACAATATTAAATGGGACATGGCTCTCTATATATTGAGACTTGGTTTGGCACTTGACTTGTCGCCAACTGTATCTGGAACATGTCAAATTATTTTTGTCAGGGTGCATGAGTTGGGTTTTCTTCATTGTACAGCCCTGTAAAGTTGTTAGAGGCACTTGACTTTTCTTCATTGAGATAGTATTTGCTCCATTCTGTTATGTTTGCTTATCTTTACACTTCAACCTTGTTGAAGTACTGTTTCCTCAAGCTGAAGAGTTTCTATCCTTCTTGTTCTTTGTTTTAATAATTCTAAATCTGAAGCTCAACAAGAAGAGGTCAATTATTTATTAATAGGGTCCACGAGTTAGGTTTTATCTGTTGACAACAGTGCAGAGCATGGTAAGGTTGTTGAGGAAAATGTTTGCTCCAGGCGTCCTGTGCTGCCTTTGCTTAACTTGACACTTGAACTTTGTTGAAGTATTGTTTTCTCTAGCTGAAGAGCTTCCATCCTTGAGTTTTTTTCTCCTCCTTACTGAATCTGAAACTCAGGGGTATTGACTTCATTTTTTCTAGCATTGGATGTTCTATGAGATTATTATCTCTCTGTAGTTCAACTGCTCAATATCACATATTTGCATTTGAGGAAAACTTAGGTTTTCCTCTTGATCTTTGTTTGATCCTTTATATTATTCACACTCTATAGCTACCATCCAAATCCTCCAAAATATTCTTCCTTTGACAAGGGAACAGTCAAAAATCCCGGCTCCCACAAAGCAATGTCCCACAAACTTATCCCTCTTTTGCTGGTAGAATTTGCCCTTATTGTTATAAATTAAGCTCAATTCCTTACCGATTGTGTTTCAGCCATTTCTTGGCTCTATTGCCATGGAATCAGAAAATGCTTCTAATGTAAGCACCTGCAGCATGTAGTGGCAGCTGTTAAGTGATAATGCTACATTAGTTATGCTTCTTGACACCCTTAGCTGGCTGAACAGTATGGAGCCTGAAAAATACTGGATCTGGACTCTTTAAAGATAAGAGACACTATTCTTCAAATAGTGGACCTTGCTTATACATAGTTTATGCCTTTCAAACAATCAAACTACAGTAACCAAAATATTCCTAAAAACTCTTAGAATGTCTTCAAACACTTCTGCTTGGTCCTTCTGTTGTACAACATCATACAATTGTTTAAATTTCTGGAGATTTCTAACCATTCTGCGAAGTTGTTGGGAGTTCTATTATATGTTATGTGAGCATTCATTTACCTAAATGTGCTTGAAACATGGCGTGACTCCCATTTGAGCTAATTTTGAATAATCTTTATGATAGGATATCTTTCCATGCTCGCATACCAGGGATTCATAATCATCCTTGGAGTAAGCCTTAGATGGGAGATTCAGGTTAATCATGTCTCCAAAATAGTGTAGGATAGGGAAAACAAAGGTTCCATTTTGTGTACTTTTTGATAGAGACTAGACTGTGTTGGTGCTGAAATTTCCACAAATTCTAATTTCTAATTATAATGAAAATTAGTTGTTTTAAGACTTGAGGTACCTAATGAAACGAAATATATCTGTGAGACTGAGTTAGTGCAGTCGCTTGGAGTCCTAATTACAGATATACCAAAATGCCCAGTATGGCGCTGTCCAACATCAAATGCTTGGCCAACATTCCCTAGCTGGGAATATTAACTACGTTAAGTGAGAGGATCTTATGACTTAAAAGGGGGAAGGTAAATTGTGCATAGGGATTGTGAGCATAATTATACATGGGATGAACAAAGGCAGATGTAGGTCCAGATTGCATATGGCACACACTTGGGGATCCATATAAAGATCAAGTACATGGAACCCATTTACTCCTTCGGTTTTGGGTAATGCAGTGCACCTAAAAAAGTCACTTGAAAAGTTGCCATTATTGTATGTGTAAACTCTGAAACTCACTAAATGTGGTTCTGTAGGAAAAGAGGTACCATGTTGTCGGAGCGGAATAGAGAAGTGGCAGTTTGAATTCAAAACCAAGATGATAGTTCTCATCTTGGCATTAGACAATCAAATATGCTCATGACAAAAAGGGAGTAATTCCTAATTCCCATGACAAGCAGGGGATACATTCCCAAAGGAGGATTCCCATTGGTTGTTTTTTTATTCAACTATGCTACAACAAATATTGCTACTTTTAAAAGTTTTAGGGATTTGTCACTTTGTTTGTATCAACATCATTTAGGAACTGACGAAGACATATTGAAATACTTCATCTTATCTTTTCCATGAACTGCGATGTCGCCATGTAGGATAGGGAAGGAGAATAGAAGAAAAAGATAAAGAATAGGGAGACATTTATAAATTTGCTAGCACAAAGATAAAGAAAAGGCAAAGATTTAGGTAATATAAAATGTATACATGATGAAAATGATAATGCTTTAATCATAGAAGAAGAGATAAAAGAGAGGTAGTGGAGATACTTTAATAAGTTGTTTAATGAAAACCAAACTGAAAGATTGAGCTTGGAAGTGAAAAATGAGGAAAAGACTCAAAATAGGAGATATATTTGCAAACTTAGAGTCCTTGAAGTTAAGATGTCTTTAAAAAAGATGAAAAGTGGGAAATTTATAGGACTAGATAACAAACCAATTGAAGTATGGAAACGTCTAGGGGATAAATAATGGAAGTGACTAATCTATTCAACACTAATATAGAAACCAAGAAAATGCTGGAGGGATGGAGGAAAAATACGTTAATGCCTTTATTGAACATAGTGTATAGTTTTTAGTCCCACATCAGAATGTTAGGATAATCTCACTCTCTTGTATAGCTATATATACATCTCAAAGTTGTAAGCTAAGTACACCAACGGATATTCACTTCCTCTTGTATAGTTATCTCTCTTTTACTTTCTTCTTGGTATCGGAGCAAGGTTGGGTTCCTTGTTTAAGGTCCGGGTTCTCAATTGAGCCGTATGCTCTGCACTCGCCATGTATGTGGAGCTTATGCATCGGAAAGCTTTATTGGTTGTAGGTTGAGTCGTATGCTCTGTACTTGCCACTTTTAGTGGATCTTGTACATCAGAAAACTCAGTCTACTATTTTCCCGGTGACTCTGACGACTTCCAGCGACTTTCCCCGATGCCTTTCGGCTGCTTTTCTAGCGACTTCGGCAACTTTTCTGGCGGCTTTCCCAGTGACTTCGACAACTTCTGACGTAATTTTCTGGCGACTTCCAGCAACGTTTTTAGCGAATTTCCCGACGTTTTTTTTGGTCACTTTTCAGCATTTTTATGACCACTCTTTCGGCAACTTGCTTTGCTTTGCTTCGTTGATACTTTTGCAGCCTATTCCTCTTCTTTACAATGGCTTCCAAGGACGGTGATATTCCACATCTTGACTTATCTTTGGCTCAAATTGCTCTTGTTCAAAAGGTCACCAGCATTATTTTGAATGGCGGCAACTTTCATGCCTGGTCACAGTCCCTTCACTTATATCTTAAGGGCTGTGGCAAGGCTGAGTGGTTGTTAGGATTGGAGTTTCGCCCTGCTAATACTGACCCGGCTCATCGATAGTGGTCCATTGACAACTGTGTCATCCTGGGTTGGATATTTTCTTTTATGGAAGATCGTCTCTAAAGGATGTTCATGTTTCACGATACTGTTCATAGCCTTTGGTCTGCCTTGACCGAAATGTTCGCCCACACAAGGTGTGAGGCTCGGATTTTTGAGCTTTATCGGGAGCTTCACCAGGCGACCTAGGCTTCTTTGGGTTTATATGTGACTGACTTCTTCGGCTATCTCCAGTCTCGGTGGGAGGAGCTCGCCCAATATGAGCCTTTTTATGAGTTTCCTACTGAGGCATCAGCTATTGAGGCAAAGCGCCAGGATCGTCGGCATACCTATCAGTTCTTGATGGGTTTAAAACCTGAGTTCGAATCATTCTAAACTTAGATTTTGAACACATCCCCAGTGCCCTCTTTGTATGAGGCATTTGCAATGATTGATGGTGATGATCAGCGATGACGTCTTCTCCTTGGATTTGCTTCTTCTAGTGTGCCCGAGCAGGTTGCCCTTGCAGCCTCTACTGGTGCTAGGTCTTTTGACCGCAAGACTCGATTTTGTCAGCAGTGCCAATAGAATAAGCACACTATTGAGCGCTGCTTCATTCTCCACCTCGAAGTTTAGGAGCGTTACTTCAAATAGGCCTCTCATGGTCATGGCCGTGGCAAAGGTCGGGGACCTTCTAACATTGGAGCTGTTGCAGAATCTCTTCCTACACCTCCGAATTCTCTTACTCCTGCACCTGCTACTGCTGCTCCAAATTTCTTTTAGCTCCAGGCTCAGCTTACTCAGCTTCAGTCTCATATTAGCCTCCTTGCCTCTGCTAGACCGACTGCATCCTCCTCTACAGCCACCTTTGCTGAAGGTAACCCTACTGCCCTTTTAAGTAAGTCTGGCATGCTTGGTGGCACACCCGTTTGGATACTGGACTTAGGGGCGAACAACCATTTGACTGGTCAGACATCTTTCATTACATCCCCTGTCCCTTCGTTGGTATCCGCATTGCCAATGGTACCTCTTGTTCCTTTCATACCCAAGGCACTGCTTGTTTATCCTCGACTCTATCTTTATTCCTTGTTTATTATGTTCCACAACTTTCCTATAACTTGTTATCTGTTAGCCGTATTGCCAAACAATATAACTGTGTTGTGGTTTTCTTACCCAACTCTTGTTACTTGCAAGAGCTGAGTTCGAGGAAGATTTTTAGTAGGGGCTTTGAAAGGGACGAGCTTTACTACTTTGGCGATTCGCCTTCCTGTCCTGCATCCTCTTCTGGCTTTTAGGCATCTGTTTTACCTTCTGATGTTTCCTTTGTTTTCTCTTTAAAGACCTTGGATTTGTGGCATGCCCGTTTGGGACATGCAAATTTTAAATATTTGTGTTGGTTGTTTCCAGAATTTAATAAAACTTGCAAGAATTTTTAATTTTCAGTGGGCTACTTGCAAATTATCTAAGCATGTTCTTTCATCTTATCCGTCTCGTATGCACTGTTCTCTTGCAACTTTTGATATTGTTCATAATGATGTCTGGGGTCCCTCCGCTGTCTCCTCACTCACTCAGCATCGATATTATGTCACCTTTATTGACAATTACTCCCGTTGTACCTAGGTCGACCTTATGAAAAATAAATCCGAAGTTTTCACTCATTTTCAAGCTTTCCTATGAATGATTAAGACCAAATACAATACTGTGGTTCGTATCTTAAGGTCTGACAATGACTGTGAGTACCTCAATAATGAGTTTCGTGCTGAGTTGTGTCAACATGGTATTCTCCAACAGCTGACATGTCTTTACAGTCCTGAATAGAATGGTGTGGCTGAACGCAAAAATCATCACATCATGTCTATTGTCCATTGTCTTCTTCGGGGAATGCAAGTCCCCAAGCCGTTCTCACTGCAACCTATCTTCTCAATTGTACCCTGAATCGTGCATTTCAGAATTCTGCTCCACTTTATCTTTTGCATCCTGACAGGTCCCTTTTCTCCCTTCTCCTTAGAGTGTTTGGATGCACCTACTTTGTTCATGACCAGAGTCCTTCTCGGACCAAGCTTGATGATAAGGTCATCCAGTGCATTTTTCTAGGGTATTCCTCTATGTTTTGGGGATATCGCTGTTATGATCCTGTTGGTCGGAAAACTTATCACTCTCTCAATGTCACGTTCCATGAGTTTACCCACTTCTACACTGACTCCTCTCCTTCCATATCTCCGCCAGTGCCATCTCCACTTCCTCGACCTGAGCCTATCTTTCTCGCATATGTACTAGTGCCGTCTTCTCCTGTGTCGTCTTCATCTTCTGATCCTCCTACCTCTGCCCCCATTGGGCAGGACGATATCTCTCTCATTCCACAGGTTTACACTCGCCGACCGTGCCCTTTGGAGCCTCTGTTAGCATCTTCACCGAGCTCAGATTTGTCTCCTATAGTCCTTGATCCCCTTGCTCCCACCTCACAGTATCCTTCTCGAATCCATCATGCTCCTGATAGACTTTCTTTAGCCTGTTCTACTGACTACCCTATCTCCTAGTATCTTTCCTATTAGGATATTTCCTTGAGTTATCGAACCTTTTTGGGATAGGTTGATGCTATTATCATACCATGCTCAATTCATGAAGCCCTCCAGGACCCCATATGGGTTGCAGCCATGTGTACTGAGATGGAAGCTCTACAACAGCAGCATACTTGGGATCTTGTTTCCCTTTCTTCAGGTGCACACACGGTGGGCTGTAAATGGGTCTTCACCGTTTAGCACCTTGCAAATGGTACCGTTGATAGGTATAAATCTTGCTTGGTGGCCAAGGGTTTTACGCAGATTCCAGGTCAGGATTTTCATGCTACATTTGCTCCTGTGGCAAAGCTTACTATTGTTCACCTTTTGATCTCTTTGGCGGCTTCTTTCACTTGGTCTTTATATCAGCTTGATGTCAAGAACGCCTTCTTGAATGGTCATCTTACTGATACTATTTACATGGATCCCCCTCCCAGTTTTTCTGCTCAGGGGGAGTATTCTGGAAAGGTGTGTAAATTGTGCAAGTCCTTTTACGGGCTTAGGCAATTACCTCGTGCATGGTTCAGAAGATTCAGTGTTGTGGTTCTCTCTATGGGATTTATTCAGTGCCAGTCAGACCAGACTTGCTTTATTAGGCGTCTTTCCCATGGTCCTTGCATCATTATCTCTGTCTATGTGGATGATATTATTGTTACAGGTAATGACTTGTTTGAAATTGCTCAGATTAGAAAGAACTTGGGGGACACCTTTGACGTCAAGGATCTGGGACCCCTCAAGTATTTCTTGGGCATTGAGATAGCACGCTCCCGCAAGGGCATTTCCCTCTCTTCATTGGAAATATGCCCTAGATCTCCTTATGGACATTGGTATGTTGGGATATCGGCCTGCTTCTACGCCCCTGGATCCTAATATTTCCCTTTCTGCAGAGTCTGGTGATCTATTGACTGACCCTTCGGTGTATCAGAGACTTGTTGGTCGCCTCATTTATTTGACCAACACTCGGCCTGATTTGGCCTATGCAGTGAGCCTAGTAAGTCAGGTCATGCATTCTCCCCAGATTTCACATCTTGATGCCGTCTATCACATTTTACGGTATGTGAAGACCTCACCTAGACTAGGATTATTCTATTCATCTGGAATACAACCATGTCTTTCCGTGTTTACTGATGCTGACTATGCTGGGTCCAAGACTGATAGACAATCTACCTCGGGTATATGTACTTTCAAAGGTGATCATATTCTTTCTTGGAAGAGTAAGAAGCAGGCGGTGGTTTCATGTTCTTCTGCTGAGGCTGAGTACCGTGCTATGGCACAAGGTACCTGTGAGATCTTGTGGCTACGCTCTCTCCTATTTGAGATTGGCTTTCCCGTGACAGACTCTTCTTTGTTGTTTTGTGACAACAAGTCTGCTATATCTCTCTCCTATGATTCAGTTCTACATGAGAGGACCAAGCATATTGAGGTGGATATTCACTTCATCGGGGAAAAAGTTCGTTCTAGGATTATCTCTCCCCACTTTATCTCCCCCAAAGGCCAAGTTGTTGATCTCTTCCCCAAGTCTGTTGGCCCAAGTTTATTACAGACTGCTCTCTCCAAGCTTCGACTTGTCAACATCTTCATTTCATCTTGAGGGGGAGTATTGAACATAGTGTAAAGTTTTTAGTCCCACATCGGAATGTTAGGATAACCTCACTCTCTTGTATAGTCATATACATCTCAAAGTTGTAAGCTAAGTACACCAAGTGATATTCACTTCCTCTTGTATAGTTTTCTCTCTTTTACTTTCTTCCGCTTTTATACAAAAACAAAGGCGATATTCAAAATTGTGATAACTATCGTGGAATTAAGATTATGAGTCATGCGACTATGGGAAAGGGTAATTGAGCAAACAATAAGACTAGAAACGAGAGTTTCAAAGAATCAATTTGGTTTTTATGCCTGATAGATTGACAACAGAAGCTATTTATCTTTTAAGAAGATTTATAGAAACGTTTATGGAAAAGAAGAGGGACTTGCATATGATTTTTATTGATCTAGAGAAAGCCTATGATAAAGTACCTAGGGAAGTTTTTTGGCGGGTTTTAGAAAAGAAAGGAGTCTACAGCGGATATACTAAGCTCATTAAGGATATGTACGATAGAGTAACAACTAGTGTTAGGACTGGAGGAGGGGAATCTAGAGAATGTCTAATCATGATAGGTGTACATCAAGGCTATTTATGAGTTCTTGTTTTTTGCTTAAGTGATTGATGAACTCACTAGGAATAATAAAAAATGAGATACCTTGGTTTATGTTGTTTGCAAATGGTAATTGATGAAAGTAGGAGTGCGGAATCTAAGTTAGAACTTTGGAGAACTGTTTTAGAGTCCAAAGGTTTTAGCCTTTTAGGATAAGTAGGAATAAGAAAGAATATATGATATGTAATTTTAGTAATCTAAAGGGGAGTACTAGAGTGAAGATTAAACTTGATGATCTAGAAATTAATAGCACTAGTAGATTTCAATATTTTGGATCTATTATGCAAGAGGAAGGGGAAATTGAAGAGGATGTAATACATAGTGTTAAAGCAAGTTGAATAAAATGGAGGAGTGCATTAGGTGTGTGTGTCATTGTAGAATACCCTTAAAATAAAAAATAAAAAAAATTTATAAGATGGCTATAAGGCCAACCATGCTTTATGGATTAGAATGTTAACAAACTAAGAAATAACACGTACAAAAAGTAGAAGTTGTCGAAATGTGAATGTTAAGGTGGATGAGTGGTATAACATTAAAACATAAATTGAGGAACGAACATATACGCAATAAACTAGGCATAGCACTGGTCAAAGACAAGATAAGGGAGAGGCGGCTAAATGGCTTGGGCATTTGAAACGCTAATCTAGTAGCACATCCATGAGGAGGAGTTAGTTATTGTTTTTGGTATTAAAAGGGCTAGGGGTAGACCTAAAGTAACTTGAAATGAGGTAGTGAGGAAGGATTCAATAGCTTTTAAGCTAGACGAGGAAAATGCTCTTGATTGGGTGGATTTCCAGAAAAGGATTCATGTAGCCGACCCCTTCTAGTGGAACTTAAGGCTTCTTGTTGTTGTGGAAAGAATAGAGAGAATTTAAGTTAACATAGGGAAAATAGGGAGAGGAGAGAATAAAGAGAGAAGAACTAAAGAAAATAGGGAGAGGAGAGAATAAAGTGTGAAGAACTAGGGAAGATAGGAAGAGGAGAGAAAAAAGGAAGGAGAAAGAATGAGCATGTGTAAAGCAGAGAAAAGGAGAGAGTTGGAGGTAAGAAATTGAAAGAGATAATTAAATATAGAGAGGGAGAGGGCAGAAGTTTGATCACTGTTCCAAATCGAAATATCCTTTGCATCATAAGCCAAGAAACCTTAAAGATAAAACAGTTTATAATTAGGAAATAACCCAAACTAATAAAAATTTGTAAAATACTCCAAAAGTAATTGAACATCAAAATAAATCACAAACTAACTAAAACATAAAAAATAAACCCAAAATTGACTAAGCTTCCTGAAATATCAAATTTCCTGAATGAAGAAAATTTCATAAATCTTTTAGTAGAATATGATTGCCTAGGATTATCCATAGGTGGTTCTCTATCAAACTCCCCTCGCTTATAGAAAAATCAAGATGTTATAAATCTTTTAGTAGAATATGATTGCCTAGGATTATCCATAGGTGGTTCTCTATCAAACTCGCCTCACTTATAGAAAAATCAAGATGTTATAAATCTTTTAGTAGAATATGATTGCCTAGAATTATCCATAGGTGGTTCTCCATAAACTCCCCTTGTTATTGAAAAATTGACCTTGAGTTTTGAAATGAAGTAGCAACAATTTGACAGTTTGGAATGCTCTTTATTGGTTTGTGCAGTTCGGTATCATAAATGGGAATGGCTCGGCTATCCTGGCTGGACTAGAAAAAAAGAGATTAGATTTGAGAATGACTTCAACCAAACAACAAAATGAAGAACTAGCATGAATTGTTTTGCATCCTCAATCACTATCGGAAAGTAGCTGATTCTAGTTGGTGTAGATATTTAGTATCACTGCTTTGTGTTAATGCTGTTTTAATATGCGTGAGTTAGTGCGCAAGTTAGTAAGGGTAATGTGGTCATTGTTATGTACTTGGCATACATTATAAATAGAGGGAGAGACTTATTATTTTAATTAGCTCTTCAACATGGAATTGGAGCAAGATCTGACCTAAACCCTGAGTGCATGTCCACCGTCAAACCAAACCCTAAACCTCATAATCCAATGCAAACATGCCATTATAGAAGGATCATTCGCACCATTAGAGATCAGAAACAAGTCCAAGGTTCACTGGAAAAAACACAACAATCGTCGCAAAATTCCTTGATTTCACTACCCTTTTAGAATCTCAAAACCCCTTTAGACTTTTCAAAACCAACCCTATATACAGCCAGATAACCTGCCAATCTATAGGGCTGTGAAATTTCATCATTGGAGGAGTCCCCACGCACTGGCAGACAGCCAGCAGCATCGACCTGATGCACTGGTGTGTGAGAGATTGTTGTTTGTTGTTAGTGTTTTTGTGACTTGTTCCTGTTCACCTTGTTCATGGTTGTTCCCATTGGCCTTATTCATTGTTGGCCTCGTTTGTGTGTTAGGATGGACCACGAACCGTAAAAGTTTATTCTTCGTTGTGTGCTTTTGATTTGCTCCCGTAGTCAATGTTGTTTGTGTATTGGGATAGAGTCCAAAAATCCCAAAAATATGTTTCCCTCACCAATCACTTGTTTGCTCATTGGTGAACAACGTACTATAATTGTCTCTGAGGGGGAGTGTTCCAAGTACTGCAGTATTAGGCATCCCAACAAGCATCTCATCACGTTGCATCTTTTTCTCATAAAGGTAACCGGACAACTTGCATGTCCTATGGTATCTCTCTTGCTAGTCCTTGGGTTATTGATTCTGCCATCACTGACCATATATCAAGAATAACCAACTTCTTTTCTACCCTCTAACAACAAACAATAACAAACCAAGTCTTAAGTTCCATTAGGTGGGGTCAGCTACATGAATCCTTTTCCGCCAATATATGTGATCATGGACAATTTCCTTCGATAAATTCATGGCTATTAAATCCTTACTCACTATATCATTTCAAGTTACTTTAGGTCTATCCCTACCCCTACTACTACTCCTTACAATAACTAACTCACTCTCTCTCACTGGCGCACTATGTGACCTACATTGCTAGTGTCCAAACGATTTGAGTCGTCCCTCCCTTTCTATAGGAGTTACGCCTAACTTACCGCGAATATGTTCATTTCTTAATTTATCTTTTAATGTTACACCCTTAAATCCATCTAAGCATTCTCATATTGACAACTTTTACTTTTTAGATATGTTGTTTCTTAGTCGCCCAACATTCTAATCCATATAGCATAGCTGGTCTTACAGTCATCCTATAAAATTTCTTTTTTAATTTTAAGGGTATTCTACGATCACAAAGCACACTTGAAGCACTTCTCCATTTTACCCAGCTTGCTTTACTCTACATATTCTCCAATTTCTCCCTCAGCTTGCATAATAGATCCAAGGTGTTGAAATCTACTAGTCTATTGATTTCTTCATCATCAAGTTTAGCTTTGTCTCCAATATTCCTCCTACTATTATTGAAATTGCATTTCATATATTCTTATCCTAAAGTCTCTAGGTTCTAAAGCTTCTCTCCATATTCTATTTTAGACTTTACTCCACCCCTAGTTTCATCAATGAAGATAATATCATTTGCAAACAACATACACCTTGGAACGTCATTTTGGATACTCCTAGTCAATTCATCCATCACTAAGGAAAAAAGATAAGAGCTCAAAGCAGATCCTCGATGCACACCTATTGTGATTGGAAATTCTCTAGTCTGTCCACTTATAGTCCTAGCACTAGTCATTACTCCATTGTACGTATCCTTAATAACATTAGTATACCTACTACATACACCTTTTTTTTCTAAAACCCACCATAGAACTTCCCTAGGTACCGTATCATACGCTTCTTCTAAGTTAATAAATGCCATATGCAAGTCCATCTTCTTTTTCCTAAACTTTTCCATTAATCTTCCTAAAAGATATATAGTTTATGTGATTGATCTCCTTGGCATAAAACCAAATTTATTTTTTGAATAGCTTTAATTCCACGATAGTAATTACAATTTTGAATATCTCCTTTGTTTTTGTACATAGGTATGAAAGTGTTTTTCCTCCATTCTTTTGGCATTTTATTAGTTTTTATATTTGTGTTAAATAAATTGGTTAACCATAAAGTCCGTTATCACCTAAGCATTTCCAACTTCAATTCGGATGTTATTCGGTCCTATAGCTTTTCCATTCATCTGTTTTAATGCAAACTTAACTTCAGTAAGTCAAATTTGCATATAAATCTCATTTTTTTTTAGCCTATTTCTCATTTGCCAATTATAAGTTTTAAGTCTTCTACTTGGTTTTCATTAAATAGGTTACCAAAGTAACCTCACCAACTTTCTTTTATGTCTTCTTCCTTAACCAAAACAATATCATCCTCACTTTTTATACATTTTATATTACCTAAATCCTTACTCTTTCTTTCTTTAACTCTAGCAAGTCTAAATATATATCTTTTCCCTTCTTTTGCATCTAATCTAGCATATAAATTATTAAATGATCTATGTTTAGCTTCATTAACAACCTTTTTTGCATCTTTTCTTGCCTCTTTATACTTTTCAAAGTTATCCATGTTTCTACATCTTTGGCATGTTTTATACCAAATTCTTTTTATCTTTACGGATTTTTGGACATTTTGATCCCACCACCAACTTTCTTTGTTATTCGAAAATTTTCTTCTTAATTCACCTAAAATCTCTTTTGCTATCTTTTTAATAGAGCTAGCTATCCTACTTCAAAGAGTGTTTGTGTCTACACCATCTTCTATAATCCAATCACCATCTTTGATCACTTTATCTTCAAATTTTATTATATTTTCTCCCTTTAGGTTCCACCACCTAGTTCTCTTACATTGGTTTATTTTATCCTTTCTCTTCCATTTTTTAATACATATATCTAATACTAAAACTCTACGTTGTGTAGTTAAGCATTTACCTGGGATAACTTTACAATCCTTACACGATAAATGATCTACCCTCTTAGTTAAGAAAAAATCTAGTTGACTTCTCTATTCTTAAAGTATTCATTGTAATGAAATCATATGACATAGCAAAGTCTAAGATCATCTCCCCAGACTCATTTTTGTCTCCATACCCATATCCTTCTCATAACCTTTATTATCCCTTCCAACGTGTCCATTTAGATCTGCTCCTATGAATATTTTCTCAGTCCTTGATATGCCTTGCATAATACTATCCATATCTTCCCAAAGTTATCTCTTAAGGTTTTCTGCTAAGCCTACTTGAGGAGCATAAGCACTAATGATATTTATTATCTCTTGGCCTAAAATCATCTTGATTTTTATAATTCTATTCCCTATTCTTTTGGCATCTACAATACTATATTTTAAGTTTTTGTCTCCAATAATTCTTGCCCCATTCTTATGTTTTTCTTTTCCAGTGTTCTAAAGTTTAAATCCTAATTTATCAATTTCTCTAGCTTTATACCCCACCCATTTAGTTTCTTGAAGGCAGATAGAATAATTTTTCATTTAATCATTGTGTCCAAAATTTCCATGTTTTTACCCATGAGTTTCCCTATATTTCAAGTTGTTAATCTAATCCTAGTCTCCTGAACTAACTTTTTTACCTGCCTATGTCTAGAATGATGTAGAAACCCTCACATATTTGACACCTTACTCAGGTGCCGACGGTGCGTCGCTTCGGGACGATGACCTAGCCCACCCTTGCCCACTTTTCACTACACTTGGGTGGTATAAGTGCAACGTGTCACTCATAGGGATGCCCTAGTGAATAATTGGTAAGGATTCATATCATAATAATCTAACAAGTTTTACGCCAGATGTTAGCTACCTAACACAATCCTCCTCCTTTACCCGAACTTGGGACCGACTGTATGTGAAAAGATTAGGACATTAAGTGCATCATAGGTGAAGTTAAAATCCACATTGGGTTACCTCACTAATGGGTCCACTACTATAGAAAAGTAAATCCTACTCCCTCATTTTGTCTTTCTTTTGTTTTGTACATTCCTAAATCCTCTTTCTTTCATGTTTGTTAGTAAGATTACGAAGTCACTAAATTGTTCTATGACTTTCTTTCCTAATTCCTTTGTTCAAGATTTGAAGACAAGGAAGACAAGTGGCATAGGATGTGAGGCTATTGAAACTTTACTACTTTGAGTCGCTCTCTCCTCCTATTGCCTACAATGTTGCTACTACACCACTTCAAATCCACTATCATCCTTCATTGGACAAGTTAAAACATCTAGTTCTGCGTTTGAGTTCTGTGTCTAATCTTGATTATTGAGTGAGTCTTGTCAATTGGGAAAACACCATTGTGTTCTCTTCACTTCCCGAGTCAATAAATGGGTGGTCAGCCCTATGTTTGGAATCTTAGTTGTGTCACATCAAAGTTGGCTTCTTGTATTTTGTTGTATTTGTCAATGACTACTGTAGGATGGATGACTTGGTTGAATTTAATGAAAGAAATTTATTATCTTTTGTGCCTCCTATTCTCAAATAAGGACTCAGTCTGATGCATCAGTTAGGATACTTTGTTGTGATAATTCTAAGGAGTACTTCAGTACTCAATTCACTACTTACATGATTAACTTTGGTACAATCTATCAATCCTAATTATTTTTATTTTTGGACGCGTTTTGAGACATGTTCAACACGTTTGGACACGACTTCGACATGTCTTGACATAAAATACAGCGTTTTCCCATTTAATTCTGTTGTCACTTAGAACAAAAGCCCTGAAAATTTGAATGAGTTGAGTGAAGCATATGTTTTGAGGTTGAGCCCTAGTACCGTTGTTGCCTTGCATTGCTGAACTTCACACAGGCTTCCCTTGCATTGCTAAAGCAGCAACAAACCAGAGGATCGCAAGTGAGTCTCCAACTTGCTAGAGAAAGATTTTCCTTGTTTCTTTGGTTTGAGTGATGTCCATTGTTGAGCTTCTCTCTTCTCCTTGCCTCTTTTCCTCCTCTCACCCCTCTATTTATTTACTAAGTTCTTGATGAGCTATCGCTCACAAATAGCATGTGCAACAGAGGCTGGCTACCTGACTGCCCCCATCACTTTATTTTCTTTTTTATTTTTTGTTAGGCTTTTTTTTTTCTTAAATGGTGGCAGAACTTGATAGCTGATGAGTGATGGACTGCTGCTAGTCTACTCTGAGCTCTCTTACTTTTATTATTTGATAAACTGACAATAGTAAATTATTAATTTATTGTAGAATGTGCATGAATGGTGTCGATATTTCATTTAAGTTAAAATTACTTCAATATTTGTCATCTAAAAAGCAAAAAATTGCTTATATAGATATAACAAATTAACGTACCCTTGTGTCATAGCCTACTTTTTCAGAATTGCCATATTGGGTCGTATCCACATCCCGTGTTGGTATCCATACTTCTTGGACAGTTTTTCCATCTTTGGATAGTTCAATTCTGGTCCTCTGTAGGGAGCATCGCTTGGAACTGCTGCTGGGTGAGGATCACATGCTTGGATGGTACTGCTGGTGGAGGCTCCTCCTGCTGGGAATGACTGCCAAGACAGAGACATGGAAACCTGTTCTCAACTGACTTCGTGGCTGGTCTTTCCTTTCTACAATGCGTAAGAGAATACAGCATGGCTTCTAGTCTCACGTTTTTGACAAATGGCACCAAACTATTGGATGAAAATTGGTTGGGCACCGTAACTGTCTCTTCTCTACACTGGGTCTCTAGTGCCGAGGTAGTGGGTTGTCACAGTATGTTTCCTACAAGAGAAGACAAATGGGGTGATTGGAGCAGGGCTTTGGCAAAGCCTTCCAGTGCTTAAGTCAGCAGGGTAATCCAAGGTAGCAAGAAAGCATGGAGGAATTGGGGTTTCAATTACTATAGGAGAATATGCATTACTGTTTGCTTTCAATTCTGCATTTTTTCTCCATTAATGGTTCAAGCAGAAATTCGAATGATTGTCAGGAAGTTGTGCCATATCTTTTCCCTGAATTTTCAGATTCATAATGGAACTGTTAGATGACCACTTTACCTAAAATCTTAAGCTGCTAGGTTGTTGGCCGATGATGTATATCAAGCTTTAATACTCCCCAGCGTGTGCAGCCCAACAGCACATGGAGAGATAAACACACAATAAATAACACCCATGATAGGGAATACAATAATTTTTTTAGAGATCACAAAATAAACGCGGGCAACAAGACTAGAACCCTAGAACCTAGGATCTCATGGTAATTAGTTCTAATACCATGTTAAATTACCACTTTACCTAAAAGCTTACGTTGTTAGGTTGTGGACCAACAATGTATATCAAGCTTTAACAGAAACCATTCGACTAGTCTTCAATTCATGATTATTGATGTAGCCAATAGTCCAAATGGACCACATCCCTTTGTTGACATTTGCTCTTCTCACATTTTAAGCCTATATCCATAGACAATCAAGAACTCTTTAAATTTAAATAATTAAAACTAAAATATAACTCTTGAGTAATTGAAAATTTTTAAAGTACTGAAAATAATTACATATCAAAATAAAATTCCAAAAAGTTGAGATATTCAAAACAAGCCAAAATTAGCTAAATTCTTTAAAATATCAAATTTTAAACAAAGATAAATCCTTTATTTCTAAATCTTTGTGTACAATATTATCATGTAGAATTGTCCATTGGTGGTCCTCCATCAATTGTATATGATGGGTTGCAGGTTTTGCAAGGAGGGATGCCATCCCTATCATACTGAAAGGAAAATAATCTATTTTGAATATTATTTTATTTTGAAAATGAATAATTAAATACTTGGAGGTTGGCTATATAAATTTCATTAATATAACAATTAGCCTAATCTAGTATATAATGCAATCTAGTGTATGAGGAACATCATCTATCCTTTGAAACAACCACTTGAATAATTATTGTATATGAATACAAGCCATTTATATATATATATATATATATATATATATATTTATATACTTTTTATCCCAAATTGTCTATTGAGGAATCAATACCATATCAATTTCTTTGAGGTTTTGAAGATGTATTCAGCATCTTCACTAGGAGAACGATGATTCGCATTGAATGTATGATATTACCACAATCCTACATGATATAAATGGTAAAATAAAATAGATTACTTGGTTTGAGTACATCAGGAATAGAGAGGTGGCATTTGAAATCTGAGCTACTGTAAATTTGTCAAATCATATAGTGAGGGGAAAAAGAAAAGACTGAAAACAAAATCACACATTTTCAAGTTGGGATATTTTTAACAGCAGAAGAAATTTATTGAAAGAGAAAGAAGTGCAAATCAGATGACAGGAAATTTTTGCTGCTAAAATGAGAAGAAAGAAAAAAAATGCGAAACAAAGATAATAATGTGTCTGTGCGCGCGCGCGCATGCACACAGACACACACAAATATATATATATATATATATATATATATTACTTGTATGTATATTTATATTTGACAAAAAGAACAGTGATCGTGATTCAATGCTTTGAGATGCAAGAATAGGGTTCCATTTGCCTATTTGTGTGCCAAAAAGCAGCCGCGAATGACACATGAGTGTGCCCGATTGGTCCAAGTGATTTAGCCATGGAAACAAAGGCAGTTCTTGAAGTGGTGGACCAGCAGGTTTTGGCCCAGTTTTGAGCCCATTTTTGAAAAGGTTCTAGAGGTTGAGATTATGCATGCTATATATGGAATTAAAGCTGAAGAAGTGCTCATTTCTATGAATTAATTAAACATTTATTGGAGTTGTCTGCAAGAAATTTGTCTGAATTTTAAGTGTTTAGCTTGCGAGTTGAAGCTTTTATGTGTTTGTTTGGATTCCCTTTGTCAAAAAACATGTTAAGCTCATCTTATGAGTCTTTTGTTTTGTTTTTTTTTTTTTTTTCGTCAATGTCAATTATATTTAGCTAGAAAACACGAAGTATCAATTTCCTAAGCTTGGAGGGTTGTTCCAAGTCTATGAAAGCATATGGGGCATGTATTAGCATATTAGAGTGTCATTTGAATGAAAATGGGGTACTTTGGTTTTGTCTTGTTTCTCTTCAGTTCTATATCTCCTTTGTGGGTGGTGAACTTTATCTTTAAACTCCATATCTCTTTTAGAGGGGTGAGTTTTCTGGCTTTTGTATCTCTTTGGTGGATTCAATTGAGTGGTGAGCAAAGCTTACCCATTTTGTGTGTGTGCGTGTGTGTGCCATCTGCTAGTTACTTATTTCTAGCAACGCGACATCAGTTTGGTATCAGAGAACATTTCTCATGGATGTTCGTGGTTGTTTTGTGCAAGAACAACATGAAAGAGATATTTGTGATCTTGAAATGGATGAGATAAGAAGACAAATCCAGGAACTCCAGCAATGTCTCGAACGTTATGACAATCATGTTGGTGATGAAAATAGTTCTAAAATGATCCTAGCAATGGTGATGGTGATGTTAATCCTTTCCATCATGTTCCAAGATCATGTCCTAAATGATGATTCTTCTTCTCATCGCCGTAGAAGGAACAATCAAAAGTTTTCAAGAGACCTGATGTGAAAGTTGATATTCCAGAATTTGAAGGAAGAATACAATCGAATGATGTCATTGATTGGCTTCAAATTGTTGAGAGGGTCTTTGATCTCAAGGAATGCTAAGTGAATAGTGGAGTTAATTGCTGTAAAACTTAGAAAAATATGCTTCCCTATGGTGGGAGAATCTTAAGAAGCAAAGATCTCGTGAAGGAAGAAGCCAAATCAAGTCATGTGAGAAAATGAAAAAAGGGAGCTAAAGAGGGGATTCTTGCTAGAACATTATAGGTAGTGAGCTTTTTGTCAAATTTCATTTTTTAAGGCAAGGATATCTATTTGTGGAGTACACAATGGAATTCAAGTAACTAGTGTTGAAGTGTGACATAGTTGAACTTGAAGAACAAACAATAGGCTGCTATTTGGGTGGGTTAAAAGAGGAGATTTGCAAAATGGTTAGTTTATAGCCTTATTGGAGTTTTAACGATGTTAGGAAACTTGCTCTAAAAGTAGAAAAACAGCAAACTAGTGTTTGAAGGAATGGCTTCAAATCCGGAATCAAGAAAAGCTCTCCGAGCCGAGGGATTGCACCCATCTCAAAGCCTAATACAACAACCAAACGTTCTTGTAAGGCATCAGAAAGGGGTACTGTTTGGGCTCTCCCTAAGTCAGCTAGTTCGTCAAATACTAACTCACAAAAGTGTTTTAAGTGTCAAGGGGGCATGGACATATTGCTTCTGATTGTCCAATTTGAAATTTTTTCTCTATTATAGAGTAAGAGATAGAAAATGGAGATGGCTCACTGATTTTCTTAGACAAGGGAGAAGTAACTTATGCTGATCAAGGAGAATTTTTTGTCATTTGAAGGAGTTTTGAGTGCTGCCCGTGAAGAAGATGAAGATTGGGTTTGCTGCAAGATTTTCCACAGCAGATGTAGTTTTGTGGGAAGGTTTGTGATGTTATTGATAATGGAGCTTGCGCGAACATTATGTCCACAGAAATGATAGACAAGTTACAGCTTGAAATGACGATGCATCCTCATCCTTACAAATTAAGGTGGCTGGATAAAGAGCACAAACTAAAGGTAAACAGGAGGTGCCTTCTTTCATCTTCAACTGGTAAGAAGTACAATGACCAGATTTGGTGTGGTGTTTTACCTATGGATGCATGTCATTTGTTTCTTGGCTGTCCATGGCAATATGATAGAAAAGTTTATCATGGTGGTTACAAAAATTCTTACTTTTTTTTGTTAAAGATGGTGTGAAGATTGTCTTGGGTCCTCCTAAACCTGAGATTATTTTCGAGGGGGAATCAAAGGAGGGGGGGGGGGGGGGGGGGGGGGGGGGGGGGGAATTAATTTGATTACCTATTCTGAACTATAAAATTTTTGGTAATTTAGAGATGGTATATGCTGTTGTTGTTTTTGAAGATAATGCAGAAGTGAGTTACCAACTCAAGTGCAACCTTTACTAGATGAGTTTAATGATGTCGTTCTTGAAGGCATACCTCCAGGTCTTCCTCCAATGCGAGACATCCAGCATTGCTTTGATTTTATTTTCTGGTTTTATGCTTCCCAACAAGACAGCTTACAAAATGAGTCCAAAGGAGCATGTAGAATTACAGAGTCAAGTGGATGAGCTTACGGCAAAGGGTTTGGTGAGAGAAAGTAAGAGCCCATGTGATGTACCAGCTGTTCTTGTGCCAAAAAAGGATGGATCATAGGCTATGTGCATGGATAGAATGGCGGTGAACAAGATTTCTACTGATTATGCTTTCCTCTTCCTCACCTTGATGATTTATTAGATCAATTACACGGTGCTACCATTTTTTCAAATGATGTCAGAAGTGGTTATCATCAAATCAGAATGAGACTAAAAGATGAATGGAATACAACTTTTAAAACAAGGTATGGTCTTTATGAATGGATGGTTAAGCTATTTTGCCTCTCTAATGCTCCTAGTACTTTTATGCGATTGATGGATGATGTATTCGAACCATTTATTGGCATATTTTTTATTGTTTATTTTGACGACATTCTTGTGTACAGTAAAGGTGAGAAGGAGCATCTTGATAATTTTTGAGTTGTATATCAGACCTTCAGAGATCAAAAGTCGTAGACCAACTTGAAGTGTCAATTCTTCACTAATATCTTGGATTTCTTAGGTTACGTAGTGTCCAGCGAAGGAGTGAAAATGGATCCTAGCAAGATTGAAGCAAGTATGAGCTGGCCTATTCCACACTACATGACATCAGGATTTTCATGGCCTTGCATCTTTTTATCACAGGTTTATCAAGGATTGCTGAACCATTATCGCTTCAATCCCTAAATGTTTGGAAGGAGCCAATTTTAAATGGACGAATGAAGCCAAGAAGAGTTTTGAACTCATTAAGCTAAAGGAAACAAATGCATATGTTCTTTTTGTACCTGATTTCAATCGAGTATTTGAAGTTGAATGTGATGCTTCTTGGAACCCCAAACTGAAATTCTGCTCAGCCTAGAATCTTCCCAGGAACCTCCTGGTGGTTCCTGATCATCAATCCGGGCTTAAACGGAGCCGGAATCAAAGGTAGAAGAGTATGTTGCAGAAAATCTTTCCAGGAACCTCGTTGCGGTTCCCGTTCGTCAATCCGAACTTTAGTGAAACCGGAAATGAAGAGAGAAGAGATCCTTTCGATGACCTATGTTGTGTTGAAAGGATATCTATATGATCTGATCGATTGCGTAAATCCCGTGGTAGCAACGGAACCGGGTGGGAATTGGTGCAGTCCTTAGCCAGGGAGGTAAACCTATTGCTTTTTATAGTGAAAAGCTTAGTGGTTCTCAGAGAAAATATCCTATTTATGACAGAATTTTATGCCATTGTTCATGCTTTAGACCATTGGAGTCAGTATTTGCGTCCTAAGCCATTTGTTCTCTATTCTAATTGTGAAGAATTAAAGTTTACTCATAGCCTGTTGAAACTTAGTAGGTTTCATGCTCTAGGGCTGAATTTCTTTAAACTTTCAGATTTTCTATTAAGCATAAATGTGGAGTTCAAAAAATGTTCTTGTTGATTCTTTAACCCATAGGCATTCTTTGCTAACAACCATGCAGGTGATACTTGGCAGGTTTTGAAGTTTGAAACATTTGTACAAGCTAGATGGTTATTTTAGTGAGATCTGGGCAGAATGTACAAATGGGCCATCTAAAAATTTTCTAGGACTGGATGGTTTTCGTTTCAGGGAGAGCCTTTTGTGCGTTCCACAAGGTTCTTTAAGGGATGCTGTTATCTTTCAATTTCACAGTGGTGGTCTTGCTAGACATTTTGGCAGAGATAGACACTTGCTCTTGTTCAAGAAAATTACTATTGGCTGAGGATGGAAAGCGATGTGACTAGGTTTAGTCAATGTTGCGGAATATGCCATATAGCCAAAATTCATGATCAAAACACAAGATTACACTCCATTGCCCGTAGCTAAAGCTCCATGAGAAGATGTTAGTATGGATTTTGTCCTTGGATTGCCTAGGAGCTCACAAGAAAAAGATTCTGTCACAGTGATGGTTGATCATTTCTCTTAAATGGTGCATTTTGTTCCATGTGGAAAGACTCTAGATGCTTACTAATATTGTTGATCTATACTATACAAAGATTTTCAAACTTGATGATATTCTGAAAATAATCACTTCAGGTCAGGATTCCAAGTTTATGAGTCATTTTTGGTGCATATTATGGAGAAAGCTTGGAACTCACCATCAATTGAGCACCACTTTCCATCCCCAAACTGATGGTCAAACATAGGTTGTAAACAAAAGTTGGGAAATTTATTTAGGATTTTGGTTGCGAAGAATATTAAGGATCGAAATCTTGTTTGCCACAAGCTGAATTTGCTTTCAGAATGCACCGAGTCCATTGGATTTGTCTCCTCTTCAAGCTACTAATAATTTTAGTGGAGAAGCAGTAGAAAGAGCTAAACAAATTTAGAAGCTTCATGAACAGATTTGTGAGAAGATTGCAAAGCAAAATGAAAAGTATTGTGGTCAAAACAAGAAGCATAGAAAATTTTATGAATACAAAGAAAGTGATCTGGTTTGGGTTCACCTTGGAAAAGGGAGATTCCCCCATTGCAAATTTGGAAAGCTCAAGCCAAGGGTTGATGGTCCATTCAAAGTTCTCAAGTGGATTGGTGAAAATGCCGACAAAATTGATTTCCAGCTAATTATGATGTTTCAGACACTTTCAATGTTGCTGATCTATCTCCTTATTATGGTGATGATAGCACATATGACTTGAGGACAATTCTATTTCAACCAGGGGAGCATGACACAGAAGTGTGTGCAACTAGTTCGAGTGAAATTGGGCTGCTGGAAGGTGACTCAATCATGCAAACAAAGGTAGTTCTTGAAGTGGTGGACCGGCAGGTTTTGGCTCAGTTTTGAGCCCATTTTTGAAAAGGTTCTGGGGGTTGAAAATATGCACATCATATATGGAATTAAAGCTAAAAAAGTGCGCCTTTCAATGGATTAAATTAAACATTAATTGGTGTAAGAAGTCATGATTGTTTGAGTTTTAGGTGTTCAGTCTGCGAGTTTAAGGTTTTTATTTGTCTGTTTGTATTCCCTATGTCAGAAAACATTTTAAGCTTGTCTTTTGTTTCATTTTTTTTTTTTGTCAAAGTCAATTATATTCAGCTAGAAAACGTGAAGTATCAATTTTCTAAGCTTGGAGAGTTGTTCTAAGTCTATAAAAGCATACAGGGCATGCATTAGCAGATTAGAGTGTTAATTGAATAAAAATGGAAGACTTTTTCTTTGCCTTGTTTCTCTTCAGTTCGTATTTTCTTTGTGAGTGGTGAACTTCATCTTTAAACTCCGTATCTCTAAAGTGGTGAGTTATCTGTATCTTAGAGTGGTGAGTTTTCTTGCTTTTGTATCTCTTTGGTGGATTCCATTAAGTGGTTAGCAAAGCTTCCTATTTTTTGTGTGTGTGATCTGCTAGTTCCTTATTTCTAGCAATCTAGCATCAGGAAAAGTTTGGATATAGGCTTAATTATTGTTGTTGTCATTGTTATATCTCTATTACCATTCATGGTATGATATTATCAGCATTTATGATTTGTAAATTATATATTTCTAATTATTATGCAATAATATTGGATATACTGGTTTCTTGAGGCATCTAGTCAATATTAGTACGAGGAGATCTCTTACCTGCTAGACCAACACTAGTTATAGGTTTTCATTTTGACACTGTTCAGTATTTGTAATATATCTCAACAATATTGTTGAGATTTAAGACCATATAGAGGGTTTTGATATGTAATTTATTGACGATATTCTAATGACTTCAAGCCAAACCCCCCTAGTGGAACTTAGGTTTGGTTTGATGTTGGTGTTGCTGTTTTATATTAAAGAATTCAACAATGTTTGTATGAAAAAATAATGCTAATTTTTAAATAATTTTTTTTATTATCGACTATCAGCTCATTTTTCTTAAGAAATTTGAAGAAGTCTACTTCATAGTACTATGAATCTCAATCCGTAGGACTTTACCTATCAAAAGAAAATTTTAATGGTATCAATAAATTTTCAGTCTATCATCATTCACCAAATACATTGATAGTTGATACAATTATTTGCATATCTATAATTTCAAGATTTGATATTGTTCTGATAGATGATTTGATATGTTGATTGATGAACAAAACTTTGAAATATTGTTGATGGAGATGTCAATGGAGATATTGATATATCTTTATATAATTCTGTCAATGAATGCAATCCATATTTATTTTTTACTTTTTTTAAAAAAATTATAGAGAACGGCATAGAATTGAAATGTAATATATAAGTACATTACAAAATAAAAATAAGTCTATAATTAAAATTGTCAGTTTCCTGGATAACTAATAGATATTTTGAACACACCAAAATTTTACTTTAAAAATGAGAGAAAATATTAAAAACAAAAGTAGGATTTGCTTATTAATGCATGACGGATTGAGGCTTGTAGTTATGACCCTAATGCTGCTAGTTATATTAACTCACTCTAACAGCTATATAAGAGAATCAGTGGTCATGGTTGGCTGTGTATTACTATTACATTACATAGGCATTTTTGTCCCTTTATTCCTTTGATGATATTTTTTTATATTTTTGAAGCTACTTTTCTTGATCACTTCTATGGCGAAGGGTGTGTAATATTTAGGACATTTTTTTTTTCTGTATCAATGTTTTTTAGCAAAGCAAATCTGGGAATGATTAAGAAACTCTCTGCCCCAATTGTGTTCAATAAACATAAAAATATGCCACTTTGTGGAAATGAGTTCTATACTTTTCCGAAATGGAGGAAAATAAATTCAATTACATTCGATTAGTTATTTCCTTTCAATAAACTAGCTGCATTTTCATCTCTGGGATCACCTAAATAATTGCTGCAATGTAGGTCTTATCCAATAGCTTAAGGTTACTCCTTTAATATTTCTTTTTTCTTGCAGGCAGTTGCAGAAATCATTCTTTCGAAACATTTTAGCACAAGAGGAGTTAAACCTGTGAGTGTATAGTTTCATTGGTGAGGAACTGTGGTAAAATATCACTATGTGGTTATTATTTATTTATTTATTGTATGTACAGATATAATTGAAAGGGATTGTGGCCATGGCAGATGCATGTCTACTGTAGATAGGGATGAACATCTTGTGGGCACTGTCTAAATTGTGAAGAAAAATATAGAACTGCCACCAATTGAAGAAAAATAAAAATTGGCACTTTTATGTTTGGAAAATTATTCATTGTTGAAAATAAGGTTTTTCTCTTGTTTGAGTTATAGTAGTAAGCCTTGATGCAAGAGTATGCTGATAAACATCCTACTTAGGAGATATCTTGAAAATATTAGTGAGAAAGAACCTAGACTATCCATGCATTTGTACATAGAGACAATTTGCTTTCATGTGCAGGAGCATGGGTTTGCAAATATGCTCATGTTTTTTTTTGCCCTGCTTCCTTTTTGCTTTTAGTGAATGAATTCTTTGGTTGTCTTAAGGAACTCCTGGTGTTGGAATGTTGTGTCAAACTAATACATTCCATGTGCTTGTGAGAAAAAGAGGTTCCATCAAGTTTTGTAAGTCGTATTTAAGCAGAATCCAGAAATTCAATCTAAGCTTAAGTTTTGTAAGTCCTATTTAAGCAGAATCCAGAAATTCAATCTAAGCTTAGTGCTTTTGGGAAAAATATTATTTTCTCTTGTTGATCCTTTAAAAAATTAAATACGCTTTATGCACTTGCGGTTTGGACAGTTTTTATATTGTTCACTTGTGGTTTGAAACTTCGCACTTAACCTACTTGTCATTATCGTTAGGTCCATTAAATTCATTACAAACATGTGGCTTTATAAGTGCCCTCAATCATGTGAATTGGCATAAAAGAATTCTTATAGCCAAACCCACATTGTGGGACTTAAGGCTTGTAATTGTTGTTGTTTTTATTGTTGTTCTTATTGTTATGTGGTTTTATAATTGCCCACTTATGGTTAAAAAGTTTGTATGCTACATACCTGACGTTCAGTTTGTTGGAAATGTTCCTAACCTGTGGTTTTTCAAAATTTGCACTTAACCCTAATGAGGTTTGGTCGATTTAACATTTTACCCACTGGTGATTTTCAAAAGTCATGTGGCCAAAAAACAGGTATGGACACTTGCAACGTAGGCCATATAGTGCACCTGTGAGGAAGAGTGACTTAGTTATTGTGGGGGGTAGTAGAAGGGGTAGGGGTAGACCTAAAATAACTTGGGAGGAGATAGTGAGTAGAGATTTAATATCCTTGAATCTATAAAAAAAAATGGTTCATGATCGCTTAAATTAGTGGAAAAGGATTCATATAACCGACCCCACCTAGTGGGACTAAGGTGTGGTTTTGTTGTTGTTGTCGTTGTTATGTGGCCAAAAAACAGCGCAAATAATGAATTGGTTCCAAGATGAATGACTTTCGTCTTTCAATTTTAAATTATACCATATTTATTGGTGGGAAATGTGCAAATTACGAAAACCACTAGTTGGTGAAATATTTAATAAACCTAACCTCAAATGGGTTAAATGCAAATTTTTGTACTTGCGGTGGGCAATATGGAATGGCTGGGTGGTAGCCGATTTAACGGACCCAACCTCAAGTGAGTCAAGTGCAAATTTTTTAGCCACGAGTGGGCAATGTAAATCTTCAGTCATTTTGTGTGTGTGCGGTTGGTGCTAACATGGTTGACTGATTATCTTCAAGCCAAAAACTTGTTTCATTATAAATTCTCTGTTGTGTGATGATACTGATTTATTATCTCTATTTTCTGTGTTCCTTCTCATTGCCTATATGGCTGACGAAAAGAATAGAAACATGGAATTATAATTTTGTCTTTGCTAGGAGTGTTCATGTCCAAATCACCCCTCCTAGTATCGTAGGGTCTGTTTGGTATCATATGTGTTTTCTATTTTCTATTTACTTCTATACAGTAGAGAAACAGATCATGAACAAACGTTTGCTTACATTGTCAGTTTTGTTTTTCTTGTCAATTTTTAGCTATTTGAAAAAAATGAAAATCAGATTATATGGCTTTCAGTTGTCTTGGTAGCTTGTTGCTAAAATATTTTAATATCCAAAATTAACTTTTACTTTGGATTAAATCATTCAGTTTATAAATAATTTTTAAATAAAATTAAAATTAAAGGATCATAGGAATTTAAAATATTATTAAAATAAAAATGTCCAACAATTTTAAAAAAAAATATATATAAAAGCCAATTTTCAAAATATTTTCACTATTTTTCAATTGCCATGTACAATAAGATTGTTCTTGTAAAGCGAAATTTGAAATATAACAACTAAGTAAAATAATTAGAATATTTTTTATTTTAATCATAATATTTTCAATACGTATTATATTGTATTTTTATTATTTGAACCATATTTTTTTAATTTTTATTTGATTCAAGGACAAAAATGAGCTCTTGTTTAATTAAGTTTTTAATTTTTCTACTTTTAGGAATATTAACCAAACAGGTTGCCTTTTTTTTTTTTTCTCAGTTTTTGTTTCTGGTTTTCACAATTTTTTATAGTGATGCCAAAAGTCCCTTAAGTCCCAGGGCAGCAACTTCTGAGGAAAAAAAATTGTGGTTCATAGCAACCAAATAATGCATAATGTAGCAAAATTAGTGCTATGAATGTTACTCTTTTTGCCTTTTTGCTTGCAAGTGGCATTTATATAGCCGAGGTCATTGATTCTTTTAGAGTTGCACTCTGAGCATATAGACGTAATATGAAACCAGTCACGGTTCTAAAAGGATTTGGTAGTTTTGCAAATTTGTAATACTGCAAGGCAAAAGGCTTTTGGCATTTTTTTAGCAGAGAAATCTTGGATTATTTTCAGTCTCTTTTATGCTTATGCCCTTGCCAATTTTTCATGTTGAAAGTCCTATTCTTTATTCTTTTTCCCCCTAACACCATTTGGTGTGCAGACAGTTCTATGCGCTCTTGCTGAGATTGTTAGCATGCGCTTTATTAATGGGGCTGGACCACGTATTGGTGTAATGGGAATTGACTACTCCACTGCTCTCTGGCTTTACAAGTATGTGAATGTCATGTTATTTGGTGGAATACGCACAAAGAATTCAACATTACTTATTGACTTTGGCAAATTTTCGGTCAGCAATTTGGTTTTTTTAGTTCTTCGCAGGGAGCTAGGACACAGCAATCTCATGTGGTGTTCCATCAACCTCTTTTAATCTATCACAAATGGTTAATTGTGCATATTCTTTTTGTGATGTCTAGGGATTTGGGCTACAATGCTTACCGCATCGAGTCTGTCGATGATCTGGGCAAGCCATTCATTTCCATGTACTTTGGTGCTGCCTATATGGCTTGGTTATCAGAATATGAAGGGAGGTAGGTTGGTTTGCTAAGAAAATGTAAATTGAGATTCTGCCAGTTTTCTTAACTAAAGTTATTTGCCCTCACTAAATCAATTGTTTGCATGGCTGCACTCAGAGAAAGAACTCCTGAGTTTGTTGTGCAGGCTTACCTTGGAGGGCCAGAAAATGTTAGTCTGCAGGAAACGGGTCCGCTCTGGCTCAAATTTGAGGAAGCGTTACTCGGTTATGAAGAGATAAAGAGGTTGGTATTTTCCCACTTATAATCGACTTGAGGGTTTTCTGTTGGTCTTTTCAAGTTCTGACTTTTGAATTGATCTTAAATCTACAGGGAACAAGGAAGCTGCTCCATTTTATAAACCAACTGGTTGTACCTTAGCATTTCTTTTCCTTTCTGGATCTACTCTTAAGCGTGGCACTGAATTATACTGTTTGGAATGACTGGAGTGAATGTTTTCATTTAACGGAAATGAAGTAGTTCATATTTCTGAGCAACTTCTGCATTGTTATCTTCTTGCCAATGAGAGCTTTTGTATTTGCAAGTACCTCTGGAGCCCTTCCCCCTTCTTATTCTGTAATTAGTGAGCTGTTTTTTTTTTTTTTTTTTTTTTTTTTTTTTTTTTTTGTGGTTCATTATGAGAAAAATGAAATTCAATATTTTTCATCATCGTATTTTTTCATTTATTATGTTTGTAATTATTTCTCAAACTTGTTTTTTGAAAAATTGTTGAGACGCTTATTAGCAAAGAAATGTAAAGAGAAAATAAATAAAATTGAATAATATTTTATTCATGCTTGATTTTTTATTTAATTTGAGTGAGAAAACAGAGACTTGATAATTTGGATTAATGTATATTTTTTATTATTATAATTGTGATTACAAGTCAAGACTCTATGCTATGCACAAATTTAAAAAACTTATATGTTAAAATTAAAATTTCATTATTTAATATTAAATAAAAAATTGAATATAATTTTTTGAATTAATTATTTTAAAGGAGATACAGAATGATGCTAATAATATTTTTTATGGATTATGTTAATAAATAATATTTGAATAACTAATATGCCTTTTTATTGTTCGATATTATTAGGTAAATTAATTAGTGTTAGTAGTTACAAATTTTATTAATCAATTTATTAAATTTAATTATTAGTAGTGATTAAAAAATATTATCTCAAATTATAATTAATTAAAAACTGAATTATAAAATTAAGGAGGTTTTAATAGTAATAAGTTAATTATTGACACAATTTTAAAATTTTAATTATTATTTTAATTATATATTAAAAAATAATACTTATAAAATATAAGATAAAATATAATATAAATAATATAATTAAAACAAAATAATAATAAAAAATATAATATACAAATTATAGTCAAGTATATAATTATCAAAATTATTTTATAGTAAAAAAAATAGTTATTATATAGCTTAATAAAATAATGGTATGTAATAATTACATTTATCATTCCACATTAAATAAATTTTTATACTATAATGACATAATTATTAAATTAAACTCATTTCGATTATTATGTTTATGTATACCAAACGCTATAAGAAAATTTCAATTTTGACTCCTTGTCAAATCAAACATAAGAGAGGAATGTGACATTCCGTTTTCAATTCACGTGAATTTCGGTTCTGATTCAAACTGGGAACCAAATGTTACCTAAGAATCGTAAGGATGAATTAAAAATAATAGTATATTTTTTACAATCACCATATGATTTGTTCTTCTTGTTGAAACCAATTACAAGATCTCTAGACCTTGGATTGGGCATCCACATATGTGGTTCATAATTTTATCAGCTTTAACCCCATCTTACTTCTTAATTTGACTCATTTGCCTCTCATCTTTTCTCCTCTCCACCAAAGACAATTTTTTTACTAGTTGGGTAAGATTTTTTATCTTTCTTTTTATGCAATATATAGGAATTATTTGGTTTTTCTATATATACGTAAAAATTACATACACTTGTTTTTTATTTATAATTAAATACTTTTATATTTTTCAGTTCTCATTAAAATATTTAAGCATTAAAAAAGTTAAAAAAATATTCATATTTAATTTTTTGTCAAATGACTCACTATTTAGTACTCCGGAGTTCACTTCAACTCTAATTCTGGATTCAACACTTAATGCTTAATTTTGTCAAACGCCCCCCTAAATCTGCAAGATTCTCAAAAGATCTTATATATCTTACAACAATAAAACCACCCAAGGGTGGTTCAGGTGGTATATTCAAGGTTGTCCTAGTTAAATGACTCGAGTTCAAGTCTTGGAGGCTGCAACTTTTCATTTGAGAAAATATCTTGGTAATTTAAGTTAAGAAAGTTAAGGGGGTGGGACCATTATCTCGGTGGATTAGTCGAGTATCCAAATGGTCTCAGACTCCATCCTTTCAAAATAATAATAATAATAATAATGTCATTACTTAAACAAAATCTCACATCACTAAATTTCTTCTTATGGCTCTAAATTTGCATGACAAAGTATTCCAGTTGCATTACAAAAATCTTCAAGCACTTAACATGATATCTTTATAAAACAACCCAATTGGTGCCAAGTAAATATTTTATTATCAACTCAAGGGCATGCCAATGCTCTCTACTCAGTCAGAAAATTTTCAAAGTACTCCTTCTATATATGCAATGTTAGGTCTAGTCAAACCAATTGCATATCATTCACTACTGATAATGTGATTGTATATTTTTTTTTTATAGTTATTGCATCATTTTCACTTTAAATAGTAAATAAATGATTATACAAATTAAAAGAAATATAGGCATGCTTTTAATTATAATAGTCATATTTGATAAAAAAAAAAATGCAATGCAATGCAACTGATCAAGAAAAATGCTATCGAGTGATCTTGTAACTTACATGCCTAAAGCCACATTAGCTTCACTTAAATCTTTTATATGAAAAAAATGCTTTTAAAGCATATTTTTCTCTTTTATTTATGGCATGCAATTTTGAACTACAAGTTAGCCAGTTATTCACATTGAGGCTAATAATAACATATGGATTTTCTCAAGATTTATAATAAATACAATTGTCAGACTTATTTGTCTTATATCCATTTTCGATCACGAAGAAATCAAAATTTTCATGTCACAATATTCGGGTGTGCTTTAAACCATAAAATGACTTATTTAACTTGTAAATTTTGTTTTCTTCATCAAACTCTTTAAAGCTTTTGGGTTGTTCCATGTAAATTTCTTCATCTAGGTTCCCATATAAAAAGCAAATTTTACGTTCACTTGATTAACTTGTAGATTATACGTAGTAGCAATTGTACTAATTGTATTTTATAATCTAATGGATGTACAAAGTAGAGAAAAAGTATAAAAATACATCAAGGTCTTCTTTCTATTTAAAACCTTGAGTACAAGATGAGTCTTATACTTGTCTTCTGATCTGGCTTAAATTTCTTTTTAAGGACTAATTTACACCCCATAGCTTTACAACCATGGTAATTCTATTGGAAATTTGACATTTCATCTCATGATTTACAACCTTTTTCTTAAAAAGAACTTGCATTAATTGATAAAAATGCATTTTGCAAAAAGTAATTTTATGTTGGTCTTGATCGGTGCCCAAGAGGGCGGTGCATTATGAGGGTCTAAAAACATTTATGACTTATTTAAAATCTTTTCATTTCGAAATGAAGATTGAAATTGCATAATAGATGTACAAAGGAAAGAAAAAAATATTTAAAAAAAAAATATCAAGGTTCTCTTTCTATTTAAAACCTTTGCCTACAAGACGAGTCTTATGCTTATCTACCTTTTTGGTTCTTTTTAAGGACCCATGCTTACGCCCTATAGTTATACAACCTAGTGGCAAGTCTAAATATTTTCAAGTTCTATTGGAAATTAGAGATTTCATCTCACCATTTATAATCATTTAAAAAAAAAAAATTACATTAAGTGATAAAAACAATGTATCTTGCAAAGTAATTTGATGTTGGTCCGAATAGGTACCCGTGCTTTACGTGGTCTAAAAATTTTAAACTTATTTAAAGTCTTTTCAATTTAAAATGAAGATTAAGGTAAACTCAATTAATAACAGTAAATAAGTGATGTATTTAAGAATACAACTAAACAATAATATCCAAGACAAAGACACACACAAGAAGGGCAAGGAAGATTAGAAAAGCAAGAAGAAATGGGGCTTGAGGATCACAATCTCAGTTTTCACTAGGAGTCTTTTGAACCTACCCACAAATGAATGGACATTCAATAATATCAAGATAAGCTACTAAACAAACCGCACAATCAAGAGAGGGAGGAGGACCACCAGATTTACAGTGGTTTGCTCACAAGACCTATATCCACTCCCCAAGCAACACAATTTGAGTTTTTTTACTTTAATCAAATACCAATTACACTTAAGTATCACTTAAGTGTATCACTTAGTCATGAAAATCGCCTTTTGGTTCTCACACACTCTCTAAGAACAAAGGCCAATTGTCAGCACACTTGCATTTAGGACACATAGTCCCCTCAAGATAACTTCCCAATTACAAAATAATAGAACAATATAGTCCAAAGATTCTTTTCTAGCTCACTTGAGATTAGTATTTTTCAGAATAGGTGAGACTAATCAACCTATTTGGATGAATTTACAACAAGTGCACTTTTATCGGAAATACAATGTGAAATTATGCTCTTTTCAAAAATGTATACAATTGTGAATTACGACGTTATCCCATGAGGGGGTTGAATAGGGTATTTCAAAAATATTTAAGTTTATTTTACCACTTAATCCCTATTTCAATATTTAACAAAATATTTGTAGGGGTTTGAAATTAATTCAAATTATTATCTCAATAAATTCAATTATACCCAATTAATTATCAAATGCATGTAATATTAATCAACATACAAACATTCAAAAGCTGATAATGAAATGCAAGTGAAAATTAAAAAGTTAAGGGGAGAGAGAAGGCAAACACGATTTTACGAGGTTCAGCCAACTCGACCTACGTCCTCGCCTTGAGCAACCCACTCAATGATTCCACTAAATCCCTACTCCTTTAACCGGGACAGAGTTTCCCTTAAAATCTACTGCTTACAAAAGGCACAGCTTCCTCCTCACTTGGTTCATAACTTGAACCGTGATTATAATATAGAATTACAATTTCTGCACATACACTCAAATGCTTCTACACAAAACTAGTGAGTACAATAGAAATCCTAACACATATTCATATGATAAAACTTGAAACTCAGTATGTATGTAATGATGATATCATTATATGAATGATATGCTTCACAAATCAATCCTTTAAATCAATGTCTCCCAAAAATGATTTTATAAATAAAT
This sequence comes from Malania oleifera, assembly GCF_029873635.1. Classification (NCBI taxonomy): domain Eukaryota; kingdom Viridiplantae; phylum Streptophyta; class Magnoliopsida; order Santalales; family Ximeniaceae; genus Malania; species Malania oleifera. Next base: position 14,611,682 of record NC_080428.1, read on the forward strand.
GCTTTGGAGAAACTTAGGGTTTATTTTCAAATAACTTTAAGCAAGATTCAAAAATAAGATCCTTTAAAAAATAATTTTTAATAATGCGCAGATTTATGTTCTTGCTATCAATAATCTGTAAAGTTGAATCTTTAAAAGAGGGAAGAATGTGGTAACCTAGAAAATAAATAAATAAAAAAATAATAATAATAAAAAAAAAATAAATATATATTATTCATCAATTAAATTAATTAATTAGGCATTATTAAATTAATTAATGAAATAAACAAATAAAAGGAATAGTAAAAAAATTAAATTAAATTAAAATTATTCATTGTTAATTAATTATTTAATTAATTACTTATCAAATTGAATTAATTAAGTTAAGTTATATGATGGTTAAATTTATATGTCTAAATGTATAAGGATAGATGATATATATATATATATATATATATAGGTATATAATATGATATTGTTATAATATATAATAAAGTAAAAAGAAAAAAAAAAAGGAAAAGGAAGCTAGAAGCTTCTTGGCGGATTTCAAATTGAAATCCACATCTTTATTTTGAAACAGACAGAGGAGCGAGCTTCTCTAGTTCTCTCTCTCTCTCTCTCACTTTTCGTCTCTCTTCTCGTCTCTTTTCTCTCTCTCCTTAATTTCTCAACAGATATTTAGTCGATCGAAAAATCAAAAATATTGCTGGATTCTTAACTACGCCACCGATATTTTTATCGGAGCGGATTTGTCGTAAAAGCGGCGTAGGCACCATTCCTGGGGTAAGGTAATATTTTCCTATTTTCTCAATTTCTCCTTAGATCTTTTGCCAAATTGATGATCGGACACGACCGTGGGGTTCTAGTCGCGATCGTCGTCATTTTGGCCGAAGTAAATTTCTAATTTGGGTTTCCTAGGCCCCACTCCAAAGCGAGAGTGAGATTTGAAAAAATAAGTAAATTGGTTATATTTGAGGGTATAATTATTAATTTAAAATTTATGGGTCTAGGAAATATTAAAATAGTATTTTATTTAGGATTGATTTAATGGAACTAGGATTTTTAATTTAGGACTCGGGTGAGAGCCGTAGGTATCTTTTCGGGGTCCCTGTTGGCGTAGTTCAAGAAACCAGGTAAGGGGAAAATTTATATATTAAATCAGGTTTTTATGAATTAAATAAAAATGAACTATGTTATATATGTATGTATGTTTTTCTGTGGGTATAAAATGCCAACCATGTAAATTATGTTTTCTGAGCTTAGGGTTGCCTATTTAGCTACGTATATGTGAAAATGAATGATGAAAGTGGGAAGTATTTCAGGATAATTATGTAAGAAATGAAGGTATATTTTCAGTAAATAAATGTTAAGTATTGGTTGACTTATTTTACAGGCAATGTATGAACTTTTCTACTAAAATGTGTGGTATGAGTGGATAGTAATGTTGTTTGAACATATGTTATTTGTATGAGATACAGACTATGTAAGAAATGTACTGTTAATGAAATGTTATAAGGACCATGTTGCTTGTGTTTGATAATGCAACCATGTATGCAATGACAGCTAAAAGGAGTTGTAGACTAATTGATGACAGCTAAAAGGAGTTGTGTTAGTAGATTCTAGCGCATATTTGTGTGGACTAACTGATGTACAGCTAAAAGGAGCTGTAGTATGAATGAATGAAATGGAAATGTGAATGAAATGGATGTGAAATATGAAATGTGAACGATATAAAAGGTGAAAAGTTACGTAAAGTGAAATGCTATAAAATGCTAAAGTTATGAACATGAAAAGTTATGGATGTTTAAATAATGACAAATAGAATAATGTATTATGGTATTATCAGGTATTTATGCTAATAGAATGTGTTACGTTAGGGCGGGGCAAACTCTTTGTTTGAAGGCTTGCTGAGATAAGCGAGTACACTAGTAGTATCAGATGTAGCAATAGACTGCATAACGTGCTAGGGCAGAGGGAAACAACTTGTATGGGCACGTAGATTTTCCTATTCTTAGGAGCCTTCACCGGTAAAATTTTGTATGAATTGTGTGAGTACGAGATTAATCTATCACTTGAGAGCTTATTGAGTAAGGTGAGTGCCCTGGTATACTTCAGTCGTGACCCTTGGGTTTCCTAATGTATCAGAGCAGAGGGGTGCTACTTGTATGGGCAGGTAATCACCCCTAACCTTAGGCAATCTCGTGGGTAAAATACCTTACATGTGTTTGAATAGGATCAGAAAATGATTTCAGAAATTATGTTAATGATTTGCAAATGATGAATGATATGTTATGTACAAACCTCATGTTGGCCACACACTATTTTAATATATTGTTTCTTCCCTTACTGAGATGTGTCTCACCCAAATATGAACTTATCTTTTTCAGGACCTCCAAGAGATCGAGCTAAGAGAGCTCAAGGTTATTACAACATTTGTTTTGGATTATAGAAGGGAAAAGGGTATAATTTTGATGATATTTTTGGGATATATATTAAGTTATTCTTTACGTTTTATGTTTTAAGTTTTCTGAGATATGGATGATTGTGAATACTAGATGTGTATATATGAGAATACAGGTGATGAATAGTTATTTTGGATTATAGATAGAAATAGTAAACTCTAGTATTATATTTGTGGAGATTACATTTATGTTTTCTGTTGCGTACATGATATTAGAATGTAGATTATTAGGTACATGAATGGTTTAGTAGCACTCTGGGCCTATGTAAAGGGTTGGGGCGTTACACCAAAAGTGAGGCACTAGGGTTTAGAGGTTGTTTATATAAGTAATCTCAGCCTTAGGATAAGTCCTAACCGCTGGATCAATTTGATCAAGTGAATAACCTGTGTGTTTTCTTGCTAAAGTTCAGATTTTTAAAGTTCCCGAAAGTTCAGACGACTGAGCATTCGGGTTCAGACGTCTGATGTTCATTAAAGTACTGAAAAATATAGTCTGGACACATGGTCAGACGACTGAACTGAAAGTTCATACGTCTGAAGGTGTTCTGCTTGTTCTGTGTTTCAAAAATTAATTCTTCAGATGACTGAACTAATTCTTCAGTCTTCTAAGGAAATTCTTCAGACGTCTGAAGGAAAACTTCAGTCGTCTGAGGTTGTATCTTCAAACTTCTGAGAGTACTCCTCAGTCGCTTGGGCGGACCAACTTCAAAACTTTCAGTTTAGTTTTCAAAATCATTTGAGTTCTCTTACTTTAATCTCTTATAAAATATTTTTCGGGGTTAAAAATAAGTTCTCTAAGTCCATGTTTGACCCTAGAAGGTTTTCATGAGATGCATGTGTAGGGTATATTTTGAGCTTCTAGCTATATCATATAAAATATGCACATACATCAATTCTAAATACTCATTCCCATGACGATCTTGAACTTGATGCTTGCATTTTCATTCTTCTACTCTTTTAGTTCCATATATAGTGTCAGGTTATATATATATATATATATATATATATATATATATATATATATATATATATATGCTTTAATCCTCATGGCTTCCATGACTTCATCACCTTCTGTGCATGCTAAGTAACGTTCCTACTCACATTCTCAATGTACAGATCAAATATCAAGTGATTTGTCATTATCAAAACTAAATTGGACTCATAAAGTCAACAATCTCTCCCTTTTTGATAATGACAAATACACAAGAAAAAATATAAAATGGGCTATGCCTAACAAGGCTCCCTCTCAAATAATGCACAATATAAAATTTAACATGCAATCACTATACTTTGAGTTCAATACCAAATGTGAACAACTGAAACAAATTTGAAAATTCTAACCAATTATGAATATTAATTGATGTTGCTCCCCTTGAATTATGTAATCTAATATAATTCTAGGCAACTTCTCGACTATGCATCAGGCCTAATTCACGTCTAATTTGGATAAACCTATCCTCCACAAGTGGTTTCATGAATATGTCTGCCCATTATTCATTTGTGCATATAAACTCAAGTGTCACATCTCCTTTTTGCACATGGTCACGAAGAAAATGATGTCTAATTTCTATGTGTTTAGTTTGTGAATGTGATATAAGATTCTTTGAGACGTTTATTGCACTAGTATTGTCGCACCTTATAGGAACTGTATCATAGCTTAATCCAAAATCCATAAGTTGTTACTTCATGTATAGCGTTTGAGCACAACAACTACCAGCCGCTATGTATTCAGCCTCGGTTGTGGACAGAGCAATTGAATTTTGCTTCTTTGAAAACCAAGATACTAACGAATGTCCTTGGAAATGACATGTGCCACTAGTACTTTTTCTATCTACTTAACTTTCGGTAAAATCAACTTTTGAATAACTAACAATCTAAAACGATGTATACTTAGGATACCATAATCCAAGTTCCATGGTTCCTATCAGGTATCTAAGTATTCGTTTGACAACTAATAAATGTGACTCTTTAGGCGCAGCCTGAATTCTTGCACACAAACATACACTAAACATTATGTCAGGCCTGCTAACAGTCAGATATAGTAAATTGCCAATCATCCCGCGATAGAGCTTGACCTCTATTGGTATACCTTGTTCGTCTTTGTATAATTTCAAAGAAAAGCTCATAGGTGTTCCTAGTATTTTTCCATCTTCCATATTAAACCTTTTGAGTAAGTCTCTAATGTACTTCGATTAATTTATAAAAATTCCATGTTTTACTTGTTTGATTTGAAGTCTTAGGAAGAAATTTAGTTCACCTATCATGCTCATCTCAAATTCATTTTTCATAGTACTTGCAAACTCATTGCACAATCCTTCATTTGTGCTCCAAAAATGATATCATCTACGTATACTTGAACTAGAAGCGTATTATCGTTCTTTGATTTTATGAATAGTGTTGTGTCTATGTTTCATCTGATAAATCCATTATCTAGTAAAAAAATCGCTTAGCCTTTAATACCAAGCTCTAGGAGCTTGCTTTAAACCGTACAAGGCTTTAGTTAGTCTATAAACATGTTTTGGATACTTATGGTTTTCAAAACCTAGGGGTTGTTCTGCATATATTTCTTCACTTATGTAGCCATTTAAAAATGTGCTTTTGACATCCATTTGATATACTTTGAAATTCTTAAAAGTAGGATAAGCTAACAACATACGAATGACTTCCATTCTAGCTACAGGAGCAAAGGTTTCCTCAAAGTCTATTCCTTCTTCCTGGTTATATCCCTGAGCTACTAGTCTTGCCTTATTTCTAACAACTATCCCATGTTCATCTTTCTTATTCTTATATATCCATTTTGTTCCAATAACTGTTTTATCCTCAGGTCTAGGAACTAATGTCCATACTTTATATCTCTCAAATTGGTTTAACACTTCTTGCATGGACATCACCCATGATTCATCCTCAATTGCTTCACTCACATTCTCATGTTCTTCTTGAGATAGAAATACACAATGACTCATCATATTTTAAAGTGAGGATCGTGTGGCTACTCCACGAGATGGTTCATCTATTATTTGATCAATGGGGTGATTCTTTATGTACTTCCATTCTTTAGGTAGTTCATTAACTTCATTTTCAATTCATTGTTTTTAGAAGATGGTTCCTTAATTTCATTTCTCTTATCTGAATCATTTTTAGTAGATAGTTTTTTCAAAAATCCTTATTAATCTGAATTTAATCCTCATCAATCTTTTGAGTAAATGGATTGGATTCATCAAATACAACGTGAATGGATTCTACAACTGTTAATGTTCGTTTATTATATACCCTGTAGGCTTTACTATCTAAGGCATATCCTAGAAAAATACTTTCATCCGATTTCACATCAAACTTTCCTAAGTGTTCATTGTCTCTAAGTACAAAGCATTTACAGCCAAAGACATGAAAATTCGAGATATTTGGTCTATAACCATTCCATAATTTGCAAGGAGTCTTATTTAGAGATGGTCTAATCAAAACTCTATTTAGAACATAGTAGGCGGTATTCACTGCCTCAGCCCAGAAGTACTTAGGTAACTTATGTTTTTTAAGCATAGTTTTTGCCATTTCTTGTATAGACCTATTCTTTCTTTCAACTACTCCGTTCTATTGGGGTGTTCTAGGAGCTGAAAAGTTATGAGATATTCCTAATGAATCACAATATTCTTCTATATCTTGATTTTTAAATTATCTACCCCTATCACTCCGAATATTTTTGATTGTATATCCTTTTGCATTTTGAATTTTCATGCATAGTTTAATGAATTGTTCACACACTTCATCTTTGTGACCTAAAAATAGCGCCCATGTATATCTAGAGTAATCATCAACTATAACAAATGCGTATGATTTTCCTTATAAACTCTGAATTGGGTTTGGACCAAATAAATCTAAATGTAACATTTGAAGTGGCCTAGTAGTAGAGATGACTTTCTTCTTCTTAAAACTAGTTCGTGCTTGTTTTCCTAGTTGACATGCATAACAGATTTTATCTTTCGTGAGGCAGACCCTTAACTAAGTCTCCCTTAACTAGTTTAGATTTTAAGTCCATGTTTGCGTGTCCTAGTCTCCTATGCCGAATCCAACTAATCTCATTCATAGCAGAAAAACAAGTTATGTGTTAAGAAGCAAGATTGTTAAAGCTAGTGGTATATACATTTTCATGACGCTCAGCAGTGAATAGAATTTTGTTATCAGTTTTATGTTCAACAACGCACTTGTCATGTTCAAAAGATACCTTATAACCTTTATCGCACAGTTGACTTATACTTAATAAGTTATGCTTTAAACCATCAACTAGTAAAACATCTTCTATAATAGGTGATGAATTGTTACCAACTTTACCTACGCATGTGATCCTTCCTTTTGCATTGTCCCCAAAAGTAACAAATCCTCCATCCTTTAGTGTGATGGATGCGAATTTAGCTTTATCCCCGGTCATATGATGTGAACATCCGCTGTCCATAAACCATCTATCTTTCGAAGTAGACAGTCTCAAGCACATCTGCAAGACATAATCAGATAACTACTTTTGGTACCCAAATTTTCTTGCGTCCGTGGGGGTTAGTGTTTGACTCTCCTTTAATTCTTCATACCTTTTTCATTTTAACATCTCTGTTCTTAAAAGGACAATCAAATTTTATATGACCCATCCTTTTACATTTAAAGCATGTGGTATATTTATAAGAATCTTTTGATGGAACATAAGTCTTTGATTCTTTCACAAAATAACCCATGTAAAGATGTTTTTGTTTCAAATTTTCTTTTCCATTTAAACCAAGTCCTTCTTTATCTAGGGAATTTCTTTGAGCTCCAAGGAGTTTTTCAAAATTCATTTGACCTTCTATAAATTTACAAATAATCTTAGATTTATCTTTCAAATTCTTTTCTTTTTCAAATCCTTATCTCTCATTAAGGATGCATGAGATTCATTTTGACTTTCTACTGACTTTGAAAGTTTCTTCAATTTTAACTTCAAAATAGAGTTTTTCTTATTCATTTTCTCAAGCATTTTAAGTGTATACAAATATTCCTATTGCATTTCATCATAAGAGAGCATGCTATTTTCATTTTCTGAATCATTGGAATAACAGGATGAAGTAGAACAAAAAGATTGTACCTTGTGGTCTTCATGAGCCACGAGACACAGATTTGCAATCTCATCATCACTAGATTTCAATTCTGAACTACTGGTACTGTGAGTATCCCAACTAACTTTTAGTGCCTTCTTCTTCTTCTTCTTAGATGCTTTCTTCAGCAGGGGGCAGTCTGTATTGATATGCCCAACTTCTTTATAGTTATAACACATAGGAAGATCCTCCTTTTGCTTCTTTCTGCTTGTCTCCCCCTTTTCTGTTTTTGAGCCCTTGAATTTTCTAGTATATTTCTTGTTCTTTCTCATGAACTTTCCAAATTTCTTAGTGAGAAGAGCCACGTTATCGTCTGATTCTGAATCACTTCCTTCACCAAAGTTGTTAGATGATGCCTTAAGTGCCGTAACTTTCTTTGCTTTATTTTACTCATTTTTCCTCTCATTTATCGCTAGCTCATAAGTGATGAGTGATCTGATTAGTTCATCAACTGACATCTCCTTCAGATTCCTTCCTGAAAACTAAGGTATAGTCCCAAGAGGGGGGTGAATTGGATTTAACAATTACTTTTAATTCTTTTCAAGAATCCTTAACCTCTTTTAATTCTTTTTAATTAATTCTTGACTTCTTATTGATTTATCAAATACTTAAAAAAAATATTCAATCCACAACCATATACCAACAAAGTAAATCAAAACTTAAACATTCAGCTAAACAACCAATCTAAAGTGTTCAACCCAAAAAATTCAATATTCAACACTTCACCGATTCTCAACTTTTGTAGCCCTGTGTATGTGAAATTTATTTAAGACCTGTAGTTAATGCAAGCCCTGTGGATAATTGATTACTTAAGATGAAGCAAAATGCTCTTTGGGTGTTTCACCAATCAACGTACTTCCTTACGGTTTCCACAAAGTATGGACCAACCAATGTACTCCCTTTCGGTTTCCGCAATCCCAAAAACAAATTAAGCTTAAGTTTATTTAATATCTAATCCACGTAGTGTATATGATTAAAGAATTTAAAACATCCACGCAGTTTATATATGTTGAAAGTAAAGAGAGTAAGGGAAAGAGAGTGACTGGGTTTTTATGAGGTTTGGCTTATCCCCAGCCTATGTCCTCGCCTTTGGAAAACCACTAAAGGATTCACTAAACCAATTCCTTTTCCGAGTGGAACAACACCGTTACACACTCCTTCAGTAGGCGAAAGCCCACCTCTCAAAGTGATACCCCTCACTTGGTCACTCCATCAATTAGGCTAGAGTTGCACCTCTCTAAGTGATACCCCATGCTTAGCCAATGATCCAAACACCTTGGAATCATAAAAAATACTGCAAGAATAAAAAAGAGTAGCTGCGTACAAGAACACTCTCAAACAGAGTAGATTAGTACAAATTCAATCTATATACTTCAAAGTAATTCAAATATGAAACTTAGATTGAAGCTCAAGAGAGTGTATCACCGAATAGTTCTTTCAATGATTGAAAGAATTCATAATTGTAGCACAAGATTGGTGATTTAAATCAGCAAAGCCTCAGAAAATTTCATGCGCAAGATGAGAATGAGAGAGCCTTTGAGTGTTGAGAGCAATTGAGAGAGTTTGAATGCTGAATTTGATTCTTGGTGTGTAAATTCATTGGTCTTGAGGGTATTTATAGATTTAGAAAAGTGTCTAACTTGATCCCCAAGTTTACTTGGAGTAGTGTCCAAGTTTTGAATAGGTTTAAGCCCCAAGCAATCTATATTTCAAAAATATGTATGTTATAAAATTTAAAATCTACTTGTGACAGTAGCCTGAGAGCTTTTAGTCAGGCGCCTGTCAATAAATTACACAATTAATTTTCACAGGCAGTAGGGTGGTAGTGACCTGTCACCTTGTGGTCAGGCGCCTGTCACTGAAATTCCCTGTTTTAAAAAAATAGGTAGAAGAGTGCTAGAAGCCTGATGAAAACCTAGACAGGCTTCTCAGTTTGCACTGTCAGGCACCTGTCAAGGTCTATACAGTAGCCTGACAACCTTCTATCTGTGTATTTTAAAAACCTTTAAAGTGTCAACCTACTGACAATATTGAGTCAGGCTCATGTTAGATAAACAATCTGGTTTTTAAAATATTTTTGTATTCACTCTCTTTGCTTCTCAATTCTTGGAATATCAATTTGTTCTCTTTGAAAAACATGTTCCAAGTTTTAAAATTAAGGTCTCTAAGTTTCTTTATGCCTAATGAGCTTCAAAAAAAAAAAAATTCATACTTGAAATATACTTGAAGTACTTACAAAGCATTTCCTAATGACACATTTGACTCTTCATTGCTGCTTTGAGTTCTCTTTGTTTCTGAGCTTCAATGATCCTTGATCTTTCAATATTGAATTTGATATGAGTTTTCAAATCTTTATTGTTTTAAATTCTGAGCTTCATTGATTCTTGAGCTTTCCATATTGATCACTTTGTTATCATTAAAATTTGATATGAGCTTTCAAATCTTTATTGTTTTAAATTCTGAGTTTCATTGATCCTTGAGCTTTCCATATTGATCACTTGAATTTGATATGAGCTTTCAAATGGTTCCTTGTGAAGTATGCTAGGCTTCAAATTATGTTTTTCCTAAAACACCACAACTTTGAAGCAAATTAAATAACCTTTCTTTGTTATCATCAAAATTAAGAGTTGTAAGCCGTGTTTAGGCCAACACTTCCTTTAGCTATTGCAGTAGCCTTAGCTTCCCAAATTGACGGTAGTCCCCTGATTATTATCCTGATCAACTCATAAGTAGGGTAAGATTTACCAAGAGCATTTAAAGAATTCGTGATGTGAGTGAATCTAGTGTACATGGATTGAATAGATCCATCAGCAGTCATTTTAAATGCCTCATATTCACTAGTAAGCTTGTCTATCCTACTATATTTTACTTCCTTAGTACCTTCATATGTAACTTCTAATTTTTCCCAAATCTCTTTAACAGTATTATAGGTCATCACCCTATTAAACTTATTTACATCTAGTGCACAGAATAGCAAGTTCATTGCAGTGGCATTTATTTAAACAGATTTCCAATCATCTTCAGTATATTCATCTTCAATCTTAGGTACATTTACTTTATCAACTACTTCCATAGGAACATGGTTTCCCTTAGAAACTATTTTTCATACTTTCCAATCCACATTTAAAAGATATATACTCATCCTTCATTTCCAGTAGGTGTAATTTACACCGCAGAAGATAGGTGGTCTAGTGGACAAGTGTCCCTCACTGAATGGGGTTATACCGATGTGAATTACGGTGTTATCCCAAGAGGCAGGTGAATTGGGTATTTCAAAAATATTTAAGTTTATTTTAGCACTTAATCCCTATTTCATTATTTAATAAAATAATTGTAGGGGTTTGAAATTAATTCAAATTATTATCTCAGTAAATTCAATTATACCCAATTAATTATTAAGTGCATGTAATATTAATCAACATACAAACATGCAAAAGCTGATAATAAAATGCAAGAAAAAATTAAAAAGTTAAGGGAAGAGAGAAGGCAAACACGATTTTTCAAGGTTCAACCAACCCGATCTACTTCCTCGCTTTGAACAACCCACTCAATGATTCTACTAAATCCTTACTCCTTTAATCGGGATGGAGCTTCCCTTACAATCTGCTGCTTACAAAAGGCACAACTTCCTCTTACTCCACTGCTTGCAAGAGGCATAGCTTCCTCCTCACCCGGTTCACAACCTGAACCGTGATTGCAATATAGAATTACAATTTTTGCATATACACTCAAATGCTTCTACACAAAGCTAGTGAGTGCAATAGAAATCCTAACACATATTCATATGATAAAACTTGAAGCTCAGTATGTATGTAACGATGATATCGTTATATAAATGATATGCTTCATAAATCAATCATTTAAATCAATATCTCCCAAAAATGATTTTATAAATAAATGCTTTGGAGAAACTTAGGGTTTATATTCAAATAACTTTAAGCAAGATTCGAAAATAAGATCCTTTCAAAAATAATCTTTAATAATGCGCAGATCTATGTGTTTGCTAGTAATAATCTGTAAATTTGAATCTTTGAATAAATATACGATTTTGAATATTGCAAAGATTTAAACACTATGTTTCAAAACTAATATCCCTTAAGAATATGTATTTAGAGGCTCTTAGTATGTGCAATCAAATAATTCTTATACTAATCAAATAGAAAATCTTTGAATGAAGATATATTTTAAAATTTCTTCAAGATTTTAGCTTTAAACAAAAACTTTTCTTAAGTAGTGATTTTTCACAAAAGAATATATAATTGATAACTCAAGATCAATATCTCAAAATGAATATTCAAGAATAAGTTTGTGAGATGAAAAAATATTTGAGAATAAACAAACAATTAGTTTGATCACCAAACCTCAATACCCAAGTTGTTTGCACAATATTTGCTAGAACTCCTTTTGAAAATCAACGCAGCCCAAGCTTAGATATGTAGTAAATGCTTTGAAATCGTAGACAAGAGCTTAGCAGTGTGTTCATTGCTTTCCAAAGTTGTGTATACGTTCAAGGCTCCCAATCATATGCCAAAAGTGAGGCACTAGGGTTTAGAGGTTTTTTATATAAGTAATCTCGGCCTTAGAATAAGTCCTGACCGCTGGATCAATTTGATCAAGTGAATAACCCATGTGTTTTCTTGCTAAAGTCCAGATTTTTAAAGTTCCCATAGGTTCAAATGACTAAGCATTTGGGTTCAGACGTCTGATGTTCCTTAAAGCACTGAAAAATATAGTCTGGACACAGGGTCAGACGACTGAATTGAAAGTTCAGACGTCTGAAGGTGTTCTGTCTATTCTGTGTTTCAAAAATTAATTCTTCAAATGACTGAACTAATTCTTTAGTCTTATGAGGAAATTCTTCAGATGTCTGAAGGAAAACTTTAGTTGTCCGAGGTTGTATCTTCAGACTTCTAAGGGTACTCCTCAATTGTCTGGGCAGACCAACTTTAGAATTTTCAGTTTAGTTTTCAAAATCATTTGAGCTCTCTTACTTTAATCTCTTATAAAACATTTTTTGGGGTTCGAAATAAGTTCTCTAAGTCCATGTTTGACCCTAGAAGGTTTTCATGAGATGCATGTGTAGGGTATATTTTGAGCTTTTAGCTATATCATATAAAATATGCACATACATCAATTCTAAATACTCATTCCCATGACGATCTTGATCTTGACGCTTGCATCTTCATTCTTCTACTCTTTTAATTCTATAGATTGTGTTAGGTTATATATATATATATATGCGTTAATCCTCATGGCTTCCATGACTTCATCACCTTCCATGCATGCTAAGTAATGTTCTTGCTCACATTCTCAATTCATAGATCAAATACTAAGTGATTTGTTATTATCAAAACAGGATTGGACTCATAGAGTCAACAACAATGCTAACTCATATAATATTTTGTTGTGCAAATTAATGCGCAAAAAATTGGTAACAAAGCATTATGTTATAATGGCTTCTGTAGTTTCTTCTGCAAAGTTTGTTGTGGTTAAGTTTGATTGAACAGGAAATTTCAGACTATGGTAGAGGAGGGTTAAAGATCTGTTAGTACAGCAAGGTATGGTGAAGACATTATACCGAGGTCAATCAGAAAGCCTAGATGAAAAAAGTTCGAAGTAATTGGAAGTGAAGGCTATGGTGACTATTAGACTTTGTCTGGCTAATGATGTGGATGAGGAATCTCTTGCGGTTGTTTGGCAAAAACTGGAAAGTCAGTATATATCTAAGTCTTTAATGAACAAGTTGTATCTTAAGCAGAAGTTATATTGGCTTAAGATGGCAGAAGGCTCAGATTTGAACCGACACATCAATATATTCAATCAAATTATAAGTGATTTGATGTGGCTTGATGTGAAGTTCTAGGA